>NC_064931.1:817980922-818605922 GCF_023897955.1 Schistocerca gregaria | reverse complement strand
TGAAGACGATCGTTGTACTGGGTAAAAAACAGCAATAATAATACAATTTTTATGTTTGTGCATGTAAATTGTACTTGCATCAAAAGTAATTGTTTTGGGTACATGAAATCTCAGAAGTTACGCGATCAACTAATATTTGTTACTTATAAAACGCAGTATTATTTTCTAAGGAAAAAGTATACACATTGGACTGACTTTGAACGATGTGTGATCCTGATTATGTGCAAAACAAACACACAGAAAACAAAGAGAAGTCGTGCGGTCCCAGTTTTTCTCTAACACATTAATTTACGGTTGTTTGCCTACCAGCGCTGCCGATACTACTGGCAATCCTGCCGCTCAATGCGTCATTTATGTATTGTACCAATACGACTGAACCATAATTCTGGCAGAGTGCAGCTCTATTCATTCCATAGAATAATACGAGTGCAGTCATAGTTCTATAAGATTTTAAGTTTGTTTCCTACCATATTTTGTTTTAGCATGTTTTTATTTATCTTTAAACATATTGATTCATATTTGTTAATTTATTTTTTATACCTTTGTCCACATCATAGTTTATATAACATTCTAAGGATCTGAAGTGCGGTATTATCTATTGTTATTTTTGAGTGAGTGGAGTATTTCCCATGATGCGCCATGATTTTCGTTTTCTTTGTTGATATGCGAGGATGATATTCCATTTTCCCTATTTAATGTAGTCCATACACTGCTTTTTTGTAGCTCATCTTAACTTTCTTCCCAAAACGTGACATCATCTGCATGCATAAGGATATTAACATTCCTTTATTTTAATCCGTATACCCAGATTTATTTTGTGTCTCTAGTTCTTAACCAGACAATTTAAACACATTAAATGAGGGTGGTCACAGGCTACAGTCTTTTTCAAGTCAATTATTGGTAGTGATTTCTTCAGTTTCATTATTGCCAAATTTATTATTATTTTTGTGTTCTTGTATGAGCTTTTTTATTGCTTCAGTAAGATGTATCGGGTATCCATGTTTAGCCAATGTGTCCCACAGTTTCTTTGCGTAACGTTGTCAAAAGCTTTTTCGAAATGAGTGAAGGCTAAATCGACTTCTCATTGTTTCACTAAAATTCTTTTTATGTGCAGGTTGAAATTTCTTAAAAGGTTCCAAATGATTCTATAAATTTGCACGGATATTTTCTGATGCGGGGACAGTACCAGTACAAGTGGAAAATATGATGTTTAACTCCATTACTCCAGCCTCTCTGCTATCGTGGTTCTTCCCACTCTTCTCTCTATGCGGCATATATGCTCGCTGTAAGTTCACGGATGTGACCAGATGCATTGAAATGACTGATAAGCCCGTTGTGTATTGCGTCCTTCGCGAGGAGATCCACGTGTGGTAGTAAGTTCCTATGGGACCAAACTGATGAGGTCATCAGTCCCTAGGCTTACACACTACTTAATCTAACTAATCAACGCTAAGGACAACACACACACATCCATGCCCGAGGTAGGACTCGAACCTCCGACGGGGAGAGCCGCGCGAACCGTGGCAAGGCGCCCCTGGCCACGTGGCTACCCCGCGCGGTGGAGATACAAGTCTTCATTTTGTTGAATCACTGAGTTGGTATCGATAGACATTTCACTATAATTGTGTGCTATTACGCATCTATACTTATTACCATTAGAGGCACGTGGACATTCGTCACGATGCCAACAGCGTGTGCCCCCAGTCATTCAAAGCGTTTCCTTACTAACACATGTTTAGTTTTTTACTCATTTACACTTGTGCGGAGGTACTTTTAGTGCAAAGTAGAAAAATGCGAGTCAGTACGGATCCTACGACCTATCTTACATGATACGTTTATAGCATTCTTAGATTTAGATAGAACATACCTTGAACCCTAAATCCTATGACATTAACTTATGAAGTGAAATATTATTATTACTTGCGATAGTTAACTGTGTATGTTTCATGTAGTAAGGAACTCGTGGTAGTAATATTAAGTCTTGTTTCCTAGAGTACTTTTATTACTGATGTTAGATTAGTGGTGTGTATTCGTCGTGTACCAGCCGATTAGTTCAGATATATTGCGGACAAAGTTGAGGTGATTTATCGAACAATAGTCAGTTTATGATCAACACTAAACTGACACACAATATTTTTAGCGGAACGCAATCTGACTTTCAATAATCCCTACAAAAGAATGGCCCTGACTAACATTAACCTATACCTTTCACAAATCACTTACTTCACAAAAATCTTCGTTACTCGAACTTCTTGAGTCAGAAAAAAATGTCATTGTATGCGAAGGCATTTGATTACTGTATTGGTGGATTGGTTGATTGCCATGCAGGGGAAAGGACGGGGGTGGTCGCGGGTATCTGGCTCAATTCATTAGAGTCATCTTAGGGAGATGTAATTTATCTACTCATAAGTGATTAACAGAACAACTGTTCAGCCGGTTTTGCATATACATCGTCAGTGCAGAAAACTTTCCACGCCAGTTTAGAACCCAGAAGCTACGATTTTATAACTGTGGAATGGACGGTGTGTTTAACTCTGTGTAAGACCATCTAAATGTATTAAATGCCGACAAACAGTAGTGACAATATGCTCCATCGTGTACTGTGCCACACACATTATGTGGTGTAAATAATCCTATGTCTTGCAAAACACTTAGTATTTACCTGCTCTATGCTTCCATTGCGACGTAATCTGACATTCAGTTATTCGTTATCTACACCAGAATATAGGGAAAAGGAATCGGAGCAATCCATTCCCCACTTTATATTATGTCCTGTCCCAGTCAATATAGTACTTCCTCCCACGCATGTCTCACAAAATGGACCCCAATTGGATATAAGAGATAATACATAGGTTAAATGTCGCAGTTACAAAAGGGAAGCAGTCATGTAGAGTGGTGGAATTTGCTGCTGGAGGATACGAGAAGAAATCAAATTATAAGGGGTTAAAATTGGAAAAAGCAGTGACTCACATGTCGAAGCGAGAAGAGGGGTAAAGAGGGTCATACAAAAGAGCAGGTAGATGACAATATGAATGAAATGAGCCAGTTATTTGAGGATCAGAGGAAGGAATTTGCTATTTTATTGTGTTGATATAGACAGGTGTTTTCAGGTAGGCCTAGAAAGACGAATGTGTATTTTCTTAACACAGGGGAGATATGGTTGTATCAAAGTGTCAAGTTTCTGCAGGGGGTGCTCGGCGAACCCTGTACCTAGCACGACTCCACCTCGCGGATGTGCGGTGGTGGACGCTACAAGAGAAACTTTGTGAATAAAGGAAAGTGTTTTACTGTGCGAAAAATCCAAAAGAGTACGTTTCTGGATACACCAGAATGGTCGGTTTTATGGCTTATACATACATGAAAAGATCCCTTTCTGTAAAATTACGATATTTGCAATAAGCCACTGATGAAAGAACTCAAGCCACTAGACCAAGCGAAAAGGCTTCCTGCCAACAATCGTTCTTCCCACGAATCATTAACGAATGGAACGAGTATGGGATTAAACGTTACAGGTATAAAAGAGATGTAATTTACGAACGTGCATTATGCAAACAGTAAATTTAAAGGCCATCAAGTAAGTAACAGTTATCTTAACAGAAGAACCAGCGATGTGTGAATTAGCGAGACACAGCACGAGGCTTGACGTATTTCGCGTTGGTGTGTCGTAACTCTTGATGTACAGTGTGATACGAAACGGTGTGAAAACGTTATAAGAGTGTTGCAGTGAAGGCTTTGCTGAGAATTATTTAATTAGCATTCAGTTTAGTCAATAAGGCCATTACGAGCGCAGAGTCAAGCGGCCTGTCAGATACGATTAGTGTCATTTGTTTTCATAGCGCAGAGGATAGCCCACTAGACTGCTCAGCCTTTGGCTCGCGTTCAGTCCTTACTAGTGTACAATGTACAGTTTTTGTATCGCTCTCTTCTTACGGTCTTACAAAACCAAGCGAATAACACGTTTGGCGACACCGTCTGCGGCAGGCCCCTAGACTCTGCACGCACAATGGCCTAACTGACTAACTTCAGTGCTAATTAACTCTGAAACCACACAACGTATCGACTTTTTTCGTAACAATTATTTTTCAACACATCCTTACAAGCATTTCAGACCCTTCCTAACCACCCTGCGTGGTCCAGTAGAAAGACAGGCCGTGGAGTGTACTTTATGAGGTGCATTCAAGTTCTAAGGCCTCCGATTTTTTTTTTCTAATTAACTACTCACCCGAAATCGATGAAACTGGCGTTACTTCTCGACGTAATCGCCCTGCAGACGTACATATTTTTCAAAACGCTGACGCCATGATTCCGTGGCAGCAGCGAAGGCTTCTTTAGGAGTCTGTTTTGACCACTGGAAAATCGCTCAGGCAATAGCAGCACTGCTGGTGAATGTGCGGCCACGGAGAGTGTCTTTCATTGTTGGAAAAAGCCAAAAGTCACTAGGAGCCAGGTCATGTGAGTAGGGAGCATGAGGAATCACTTCAAAGTTGTTATAACGAAGAAACTGTTGCGTAACGTTAGCTCGATGTGCGGGTGCGTTGTCTTGGTGAAACAGCACACGCGCAGCCCTTCCCGGACGTTTTTGTTGCAGTGCAGGAAGGAATTTGTTCTTCAAAACATTTTCGTTGGGTTCACCTGTTACCGTAGTGCCCTTTGGAACGTAATGGGTAAGGATTACGCCCTCGCTGTCCCAGAACATGGACACCATCATTTTTTCAGCACTGGCGGTTACCTGAAATTTTTTTGGTGGCGGTGAATCTGTGTGCTTCCATTGAGCTGACTGGTGCTTTGTTTCTGGATTGAAAAATGGCATCCACGTCTCATCCATTGTCACAACCGACGAAAAGAAAGTCCCATTCATTCTGTCGTTGTGTGTCAACATTGCTTGGCAACATGCCACACAGGCAGCCGTGTGGTCGACCGTCAGCATTTGTGGCACCCACCTGGATGACACTTTTCGCATTTTCAGGTTGTCATGCAGGATTGTGTGCACAGAACCCACTGAAATGCCAACTCTGCAGGCGATCTGTTCAACAGGCATTCGGCGATTCCCCAAAACAGTTCTCTCCACTTTCTCGATCATGTCGTCAGACCGGCTTGTGCGAGCCCGAGGTTGTTTCGGTTTGTTCTCACACGATGTTCTGCCTTCATTAAACTGTCGCACTCACGAACGCACTTTCGACACATCCATAACTCCATCACCACATGTCTCCTTCAACTGTCGATGAATTTCAATTGGTTTCACACCACGCAGATTCAGAAAACGGGTGATTGCACGCTGTTCAAGTAAGGAAAACGTCGCCATTTTAAGTATTTAAAACAGTTCTCATTCTCGCCGCTGGCGGTAAAATTCCATCTACTGTACGGTGCTGCCATCTCTGGGACGTATTGACAATGAACGCGGCCTCATTTTAAAACAATGAGCATGTTTCTATCTCTTTGCAGTCAGGAGAAAAAAAGTCGGAGGCCTTAGAACATGAATGCACCTCGTACAACACGTGACACCGCTGGTCTGAAGAATGCCAGCAGCCGCCTCCAGCGAGCACACAAGTAACTGTTTCAGACAAGTTTAGTGCTTTTTGACTGCATGTTTTAATGCATGCAAGCTCTCGAAAGCACACGACAAGTTAGGACCTTTAGTGGATACTTTTTCAGTTACATATTGATTTTCCGTGGGCCCTGCACGGACCCGTGCGTTCACGAAGTGTGGCGGACATGCCGGTTAGTGTGACATCACAAGTTCTTGCTCGGCCCGTCTTTCTCGTGGGTCTCGCATCCGGTGTATGACGGTAGCAGCGTGTTGTGATAGCAGAAACTGGGCGGTACGGCCTCAGGGGACGACAGTGGCCTGCAGCTTGGTAGTTGCTGGCCGCGGCACTATCTGTGAATGATTTCCAATCAAGTCATCGTAGATTATGTGTTCCATCATACTACACATGTTGGTACAGTGCGACTAGAAAATTCTTTGACAGGCACTTTTTTTGTTATAAATTACGTGAATTGTGTAATAATCAACATCAATTACAATAGCTGGACAATAAATTATAAGAGAAACATGAGAAGTCATTAATAAAAGTGATAGGACATAAGGAGGATAGAGCATGTGGCTGGGTCGTTTACATAAGATAGCAGTGGACCTCTTGTCTCAGGGAAGGGTAGAGATGATCTTCACCTTGACGAAGAGATGTAGAACAGTGGACTTTTAGTCCTTAACCTTGGCGACGGAGATGTAGAAGGGGTGAAAACAGTGCCGTAACTGCATTGCCCCACTACTGGCAGTGGAATCGTTCTCAAGTCTGTCGCAAATGCTGATTCCGTGAACATAAGTAGTGTTTCTTGAAAAGATCGTCTTCTCCCTGTCGAGGATTCACGTCTGACTCGTGGAGCGTCTCTGTAGCACTGTCGTAGTGATCGAACTGACGAATAGCGAATCTGGTAATACACGTATGATTTGCTGCAAAACCATCCTTTAATCCGACCTAGTGCGTATCCCAACCATTCAAGCAGTGCTTAAGAATGGGCGGCAGAATGTTTGTGTACTTTTCCAGAATTCTCTCAGTAACTCGTAGTCACCATCGACCTTTCCTACAAATGAGCCTATGAGCTCGACCAATTTCATGTCGCTTCATGATGTTGCACCTAGATATTTCATTTAAGGGCCATAGTCAAGCAGCATACCATTAATTCTGTATTCGAACGTCGGAGTAATAATTATCCTAACCATCCAAGTAACTAGCATTTAAAGCGAGCGGACAATCATCTCATCTGTTCAGGTCGTCCTGAATTTCTCTACAGTCATTCATAAACGGTATTTGGCTATTACAAAATTGTCATCTTTATGCATATGCAGATTTTAGTCCACCCTATTGGACAGATCGTTTACATACGTAGAAAACCAGTAATTCTATCATACGTCCCTAGGAACACACAAAAAAAATGGCTCTGAACACTATGGGACTTAACATCGAGGTCATCAGCCCCCTAGAAACTTAGAACTACTTAAACCTAACTGACCTAAGGACATCACGCAGCCGGCCGGCGTGGCTGTGCGGTTCTAGGCGCTACAGTCTGGAGCCGAGCGACCGCTACGGTCGCAGGTTCGAATGCTGTCTCTGGCATGGATGTGTGTGATGTCCTTAGGTTAGTTAGGTTTAAGTAGTTCTAGGTGACTGATGACCTCAGAAGCCAAGTCGCATAATGCTCAGAGCCATATTTTGACATCACACACATCCATGCCCGAGGCAGGATTCGAACCTGCGACCGTAGCGGTCGCGCGGTTCCAGACTGAAGCGCCTAGAACCGCTCGGCCACAGCGGCCGGCCTAGGAACATAGCCTTCGTGTTTGGTGAAGTACAATATGTAATTCAATTGCTCATTGGTATAGCGGAGGTAGAAAGTCAAATCCAAAGGATAAGTGAGGGAATTATGACTGGATATGAGGACCAATGGAAGAAGCATGAGTAATGAGAACTGGAAAAAAATACTTTACCATTGAATGAGAAGAAGTTGTTAAGTTATAACAAAGGGAAATCGTGCCTTGATAATAGTGTAAAATGAGTTGTGCCGTAACAGGAGTTAGAGCAAGTTGAAATTAAATCACACTCACACCCGTATTTGTGTTAGTAGCTTCAGTTCATATTCTACTCAATAAGAAAAAGTGGCATCAAACAAAACCCATTAATAGCTTACGACTTAAAAGCACAAGAAGTTATTATTCCTGCATTTGAATGAAACGCACTAGTCGAAAGTAATAGCTACGCTACTGTCATGCACTGAAGTGGATTAGACGTTAATTAAAAGCACATAAGTTAATCTGCCCCTGGTAGCTACAATTAGTGACCATCAATACATACAAAGTTAATAATCTGCCATATTGTAACTTCGTGTGGACACGGATTACGGGATTGAACGGGCAAAACTGCGTACACAACCCTTGAAATTATGTTCGAAAGTATTTACACCTGTAATTAAATTCAACTTGACTAAAAGGAGCACAGACGTACTACACATTATTTCAACATAAGTGTGTGGTGGGCGTGTGTGTGTGGTGGGTGGGGGCGGGGGGGGGGGGGGGGGGGTTCCACGAATGGTGAACATAGCAACTAATAATCGATTCCAGTCGGTCAGTTGCGACAGGCGGTTGAGCATTTAGATGGAAACACGAGAACGTGAGCGAAATTAAAATCGGTAGCTTTTTCCCGCTTTGTTTACTATTTAATATTCATAGCCTGACAGTGTATGGTCGAATGTGGGGGAGGGGGCGCTCACATTTACATCACGACTTTGGTATAAGATGACAGAGAAGAGAAACAACTCGCTTGCACACTAATAATCTTTTCTGCCGTGAAAGGTATCTGTACTACGCTCTGCAACCACACCTTAGAGAGGAATGTTCATTGCCTTCATCTGCCTCTCGCCTTTTACCAACTAACCGAGCCTGAACATATTACGAACACTGGGGCTACCTCCACTCGTGACCTATGCTATTTCAAACTGAGAGAACATGTATCTAGGCATTTTTCATATGGTTTTTTAAACGTCTCGTCCTATACCCGACTGGAGATCAATACTCGTCTCAAAATGATTATTTCAAAATGGTTCAAATGGCTCTGAGCACTATGGGACTTAACTTCTGAGGTCATCAGTCCCCTAGAACTTAGAACTACTTAAACCTAACTAACCTAAGGACATCACACACATCCATGCCATAGGCAGAACCGCTCGGCCACAGCGGCTGGCTATGCTCGTAAATGACGGTACTAATACGCACAACCTATGTAACGGTTAGTTGAGGTAATCTACCTGCAGACGTGTTGACAACGTCTTGATGATACCATAGCCTTATCAGATTTTCTTACCACATTTATCTATTAAGCACTTTGCATACGATTTTGCTCTAACGACTTGAGCGATATCGGCTTGTCATATGATGTACACAATTATTAGTAATTGACGAAAGTAGTTACTTTGTATATTAGCGTCATTGAACTTTGTCACCTGATCTAGATCGATGTGGAGTTCCCTAGAAACACAGTTGTACATAGACCTTGGCAACAGTGGCTACGGGCTGATAAAACTTTCTGATATGGCGCACAAGCAAAAGTTTACGTTGACGGTTACTCACCAGGAAGACATATGAGAGTTGGAGACGGACGCTATGCTTGGAGTGGGGAACGGTCGTTGCCTTGTCTCAGGAACAGTACTGGAATTCATATGAGGCGATATGGATTAACAATGGGAATCCTAAATCGGAAGCCGGCCGCGGTGGTCTCGCGGTTCTAGGCGCGCAGTCTGGAACCGTGCGACTGCTACGCTCGCAGGTTCGAATCCTGCCTCGGGCATGGATGTGTGTGATGTCCTTAGGTTAGTTAGGTTTAAGTAGTTCTCAGTTCTAGGGGACTGATAACCACAGCAGTTGAGTCCCATAGTGCTCAGAGCCATTTGAACCATTTGAACCATCCTAAATCGGAAGGACCAACAGTGCATCACCTAGCTCAGTTTCAGCTTTGCTGAGCATCGTTCTTATATTGTACTGGACAGGTCAGCTGGCAAGAGTATCATCCATGAAAGACGAAGGTCTATCAAATCACGATAGTCGTCAGAATTATTGTACATAGGGAGATTTCTCTACAGCGATCTGTCCGCTATAGAATGAAAGATACGCTCAGGAGAAATACGTGAGCGTTTCCCCAACCATTCTCCACCATATCCATGTCTCCTAGAAATGCTATTTCAGTAAGGTGCAAAAATGGTGTCTCACTTTGTTAAAAATCAGAACGGCTATCAAACGGAACCTTTGGGCAACACCCTAGCGCGTTTCTGGTCACACAGTCGTCAAATGGATAGTGTGAGGACAGAAACTGTCGGAGCTGTAACACTGGTCCAGCAGGTTGTTTTCATTTGTCAGTTTGTCTCATAACCACGAGGAAACACAAATTAGCATCACCATTACCTATATTTAAATAGTCTCTAGTTCTGATGAAGAATTAAATGATATACAACTTTCCTCTTGTAAGAAGTCATGAAACACATTAACCGTCCAGTATCTGTAGCAACTGTAAAATTACGAATACTTTGCCTCCATATACGGGATCATATTTCAAATAAGGAAAAATGAAAAGTGATAAATCATAAAATACCAAACCTAGTTATGAATTTATCGTTGTACTACGATAATATTGAAAAAAATTGTATTCCAGTAAGGAAATATGTAGTCAAGAAGTGTACTTGCTTTTATTCTCTTCTGCAAACATTTTTAGTTCCAATAGTAAGCACTGCTATTTAATGTTGTGCCATATTTTCGTACAAAGACAATTTGTAAAGGGAATCCATATACAGAGAATATCATCAAACGGTGCCACTGATGACGTGTTAGCTCCGTTTTGCACAAAGGTCTTAAAATTATTTCGCAAATTCATCTTGAAGAGTGCTTTAACAAAGATTATTAGTAGTTTCGAAGTGATTTGTCAAGGAAAGAGTTCATTAACCAATGGTAAAACCCTATAAAATCAAAAATCAGTCCAAATGGAGCAGACATATCATAGGAGAAGAAACTCTCTACTAAATAGAGGAATTTCGTGATGTGGTATCGCTTTTCTACACTACGCTCACTGTTGTCAGACATGCAAAATCATTTTATTCCTGAGGTTTTCCAGGCATGATGTGCAGAATGTAATATATTTTCGGGTCTCAAACTGCAGTGATCGTTTCGTATTTATGTGCACGGGCAGAAAGCGCACCTCACATTATCTGACGAAGCTTCACTTCAGTACCGAATTACTGTACTTTTAAATGGAACGATCACTTCAAATGAATTTCCGAAAACATACCATCACGTTCAGTCGTTTTTTGTAGACAATCCCGAAAATTACTTGGAATTACTTGGCCGATTATTTTCAAATGAGAGCATTCAAACACAGCACAGTGTATCGCCTACAGTTGCTTTGGTATCACTCCTGGTGTAAATAAATATACAATTTTTCTTCTTGCAATTTACTTTGGGACAACAATTGTCTGGTAAACGTATAAATTGCTTCATAGGCTATGTTTTCCAAACTGTTGTTATTGAGATAGTTGGAGATGTTTTTTTCTCATTATTGTGGTTTAGTTATTTTTCCTGAGCTAATTTTAAGAAACAGAACTTCATATTAAATATTTAATATGACCCTGTACAGTAAACTGTCGACAATCCCAAATTTTACCTGAAACTTTGATGTAGACTGCATTCAAGTCCTGATTATAGAAATATATTTTATTTTGTCTGATATACTATAGTGTGGAAGCTATTTTAATTTTAAGGTTTCGGTGTCTATATGCAAGAATAACAATTAATGTAACTTAAACCAAATTGATATTTAAAGAGGCAGTTAATGATTTGCAAGGGAAGTAAAAATGTTTTTAAAATTCAGAGATCTGTCTGTCCTACATCGACATCTATCTACATCTACATGGATACTCTGCAAACCACATTTAAGTGCCTGGCAGAGGGTTCATCGAACCACCTTCACAATTCTATATTATTCCAATCTCGTATAGCGCGTGGAAAGAATGAACACCTATATCTTGCCGTACGAGGTCGGATTTCCCCTATTTTATCATGGTGATCGTTTCTTCCTATGTAGGTGGGTGTCAACAAAATATTTTCGGATTCGGAGGAGAAATCTGGTGATTGGAATTTCGTGGGAACATTGCTCCGCAACGAAAACCGCCTTTGTTTTAATGATGTCCATCCCAAACCCTGTATCATTTCACTTATACTGTCTTCCATATTTAGCGACAGTACAAAGCGTGCTGCCCTTCTTTGAACTTTTTCGATGTACTCCGTCAATCCTGTCTGCTAAGGACCCCACAACGAGCAGCGGTATTCTAAAAGAGGAGGGACAAGCGTAGTGTTGGCAGTCTCCTTACCACTGTTACACTGTTACATTTTCTAGGTGTCCTGCCAATAAAACGCACTCTTTGGTTACCCTTCCAAGTGGAGGAAGAGAGTCAGTTCTGGAAGGTACTGACAGATGTGTTGAACCTGCCGACTCCAGTGCTGTGGACAGCTGCGCCAAGTTTCTCGGTTGAGGTCCCATGGCGCGTACAGCCCAGTCGGAGTGGTTCCACAGATTCTCGACTGGTTTTAAATCTGGGAGTCTGGTGGCCATTGGAGTACGATAAACTCATCCTACTGCTATCCCAAACGCGCACGTACACTCCGAGCTGTATGATATGTTGCATTGTCCTGCTGATGGGTGCCATTACGCCGAGGAAAAACAAACTGCGTGTAGGGGTAGACATGGTCCCCAAGGATAGATGCATTCTTGTGTCGATACTTTGTGCCTTCCACCCAGGGATTACCGTCCAGCCTTGACCCTTCCGACGATTGTTGCATGGTGTTTGCTTTCAGACGTTTCTTGCCTTATACGCCAAAGGCTGTCTGTTTGGTGGAGCACAAACCGTGATTCATCTTTAAAGCGCCACATGTCGCCACTCATCGGACATGCAGATGCGGTAATGCACTGAAACTTCCAGTCTTAGTCGCCGGTGAACGGCATGCAGCATGGGTGCATGAACCAGGCGTCTGTTACGGGATCCCTTACGCAGCAACGTTCGCTGAACGGTTGTTGAGGAGACGTTGTTGACAACCCCTTGGTTCAGTTGGTCAACAACTGCGCGTCTGTTTGCCCGTACACATCTCTGCCGCCGTCGTTCACCCCTGTCATCTACGGCCCGTGATGCACATCAGTTGCCTCGGCGCTGTTTTGGATAGCGCAGTTTTACCACGCACAGTATTCTTTAACCACGGTGGTACGCGAACAGTTTACAAACTTACCCGTTTCGGAAATGTTTCCACCCTTGACCAGAATGCCCTTCTGGATGTCAGATAAATCCCTCCGTTTCTCCATTACAACGATGACCGCATTGTTTTCAGCGTCTCCACCCACAACCCCCTCCTCCGCCAGCCCCGCGGCACTCTTTATACAGGGTGTTACAAAGAGGTACGGCCAAACTTTCAGGAAACATTCCTCACACACAGATAAAGAAAAGATGTTATGTGGACATGTGTCCGGAAACGCTTAATTTCCATGTTAGAGCTCATTTTAGTTTCCTCAGTATGTACTGTACTTCCTCGATTCACCGCCAGTTGGCCCAATTGAAGGAAGGTAATGTTGACTTCGGTGTTTGTGTTGACATGCGACTCATTGCTCTACAATACTAGCATCAAGCACATCAGTACGTAGCATCAACAGGTTACTTTTCATCTCGAACGTGGTTTTGCAGTCAGTGCAATGTTTACAAATGCGGAGTTGGCAGATGCCCATTTGATATATGGATTAGCACGGGGCAATAGCCGTGGCGCGGTACGTTTGTATCGAGACAGATTTCCAGAACGAAGGTGTCCCGACAGCACGAAACATTCCAGCCTATGACTCGCGACTGGGGAAGACCTAGAACGACGAGGACACCTGCAATGGACGAGGCAATTCTTCGTGCAGTTGACGGTAACCCTAATGTCAGCGTCAGAGAAGTTGCTGCTGTACAAGGTAGCGTTGACCACGTCACTGTATGGAGAGTGCTACGGGAGAACCAGTTGTTTCCGTACTATGTACAGCGTGTGCAGACACTATCAAATGGTTCAAATGGCTCTGAGCACTATGGGACTACACATCTGTGGTCATCAGTCCCCTAGAACTTAGAACTACTTAAACCTAACTAACCTAAGGACATCACACACATCCATGCCCGAAGCAGGAATCGAACCTGCGGTCGTAGCAGTCGCGCGGTTCCGGACTGAGCGCCGTAACTGCGAGACCACCGCGGCCGGCGCAGGCACTATCAGCAGCTGATTGGCCTCCACGGGTACACTTCTGCGAATGTTTCATACAACAATGTGTGAATCCTCATGTCATTGCAAATGTTCTCTTTACGGATGAGGCTTCATTCCAACGTTATCAAATTGTAAATTTTCACAATCAACATGTATGGGCTGAGAGAATCCGCACGCAATTGTGCAATCACGTCATGAACACAGATTTTCTGTGAACGTTTGGGCAGGCATTGTTGGTGATGTCTCGATTGGGCCCCATGTTCTTCCACCTACACTCAATGGAGAACGTTATCATGATTTCATACGGGATACTCTACCTGTGCTGCTAGAACATGTGCCTTTACAAGTGCGACACAACATGTGGTTCATGCACGATGGAGCTCCTGCACATTTCAATCGAAGTGTTCGTACGCTTCTCAACAACAGATTCGGTGACCGATGGATTGGTAGAGGCAGACCAATTCCATGGCCTCCACGCTCTCCTGACCTCAACCCTCTTGACTTTCATTTATGGGGGCATTTGAAAGCTCTTGTCTACGCATCCCCGGTACCAAATGTAGAGACTCTTCGTGCTCGTATTGTGGACGGCTGTGATACAATACGCCATTCTCCAGGGCTGTATCAGCGCATCAGGGATTCCATGCGACAGAGGGTGGATGCTTGTATCCTCGCTAACGGAGGACATTTTGAACATTTCCTGTAAGAAAGTGTTTGAAGTCACGCTGGTACGTTCTGTTGCTGTGTATTTCCATTGCATGATTAATGTGATTTGAAGAGAAGTAATAAAATGAGCTAACATGGAAAGTAAGCGTTTCCGGACACATGTCCACATAACATATTTTCTTTCTTTCTGTGTGAGGAATGTTTCCTGAAAGTTTGGCCGTACCTTTTTGTAACACCCTGTATACTCTCGACTGCTAGTGCTGCCATCCGCAGTCTGTGAGTGGTTCTTGTATGTTGTCGTCGAACATAGGCGGTGGTCGCATTAATGTGACATGCAGTTCCATGTGTTAAAATTTATTATTTGAAGGAGATGTTTATTTTATTTTGCCAATTAGTACCTCGTTTATGGCTATTGCAAAAGTGCCGCTCATAACTCTATGTTGTACCGTACTGTTTCTTTATCAAATTGTGCTTCTGTACTCCTGAGATGCGTTAACCATCAGACATCGACTGCACGCTAATGGATAGGGATAAATGAACTTGATGTATGGTAGGAAAGATACCCCCATATTTTAAAATAACTTTTATTCGGTTTTAAGCTTCCGAGCATGCGTACGGCCCTCCTGAGACCTACAATCTGAAGTGTATGCTTTATATTACGTAATAAACTACAATTACATTAACTTAACCTGTACGAAACTAGGCTATTTAAGCAATTGTTCGAAGTAATGATACAAATTCGTTCCAATTTAGAATGTATATATAACCGTCAAACAAGATAAAGTGGCACTTTTTATACGGTATTGTTTGTAATAGCATGCAATGCTCTGTATGTTACTCGCGAAAGATGATCTGCACTATGATCAGCGAATTTCACCGACTGCACTGGGTTGCGGATTTTCTCTGCCTGGGGTATGGGTGTTCCCGTTGTCCTCATCAGTCATCATCATCATTCGTGACGTCCGTCTCTGGTAGCTGAGGGTCAGCGCGACGGAATGTCATACCTTACGCCCCGGGGTCGATTCCCGGCTGGGTCGGAGATTTTCTCCGCTCAGGGACTGGATGTTGTGTTGTCCTTATCATCATCATTTCATCCCTATCGACACGCAAGTCACCGAAGTGGCGTCAACTAGAAAGACTTACACCAGGCGAACAGTCTACCCGACGGGAGGCCCTAGCTACAAGGCATTTCTATTTTATCATTCGTGACATTGGCTAAATTGGAGTGTTCAAAAAATTGGACTGTGTAAAAATTGTGTGACTTTGTACGGTTGTACAGTTGAGCGCCCCACAAACCAAACGTCATCATCACCGGCTGTACTGAAATTAGTTAGAAATTTCTGAGATGTGTCCATTCAAAGAATAAGAACCACAAGGAAGAAAATTAATATTTTTGGATGTACTGTAACTATTTCAGTGTGTTAGATTTACGCTAATCACCCACCGATATGATCATTATGAAAGACATGCCACTAAAAGCCAATGGTTACTAAACATTGAAATTATTATACGTGAAAACATTCAACAAGAACTGTGAATTTTTTCCAAACGATCGTATTTCAGCTGTCATTAAACACTGGAAATTGAAATATGGCTAGACCGCAGTACTTGAATGTTTGGAGGAATGTTGTCGTACTATGCTTTCTTAGCTGCGAATTAGCAGTATAACAAAACACACATGAGTCAGAGAAGCTTATTACACTTTATAAACAAGATAATATTAGACAACATTAACATAAAAATGCGTGAAATTTATAAAAAGAGCGACATTTTCTCTTTCAGTTACCGTGAATTCAAAAAATGGTTCAAATGGCTGTGAGTACTATGGGACTTAACTTCTAAGGTCATCAGTCCCCTATAACTTAGAGCTACTTAAAGCTAACTAACCTAAGGACATCACACACATCCATGCCCGAGGCAGGATTCGAACCTGCGACCGTAGCGGTCCCGCGGTTCCAGACTGTAGCGCCTTTAACCGCGCGGCCACACCGGCCGGCTACCGTGAATTCAAAGGCTCGCGAAGCACCTAACGAATTCCCTCTTCATGGTCCTTGTGACCTCTACCTATTATGCGACATAAGGCGAATTAAAAAAAATTGTAAATGTAAAAGAAGTATGTTCACAATGCAGGATGGTCGCTGCAGAAAGTCTCATTCATTTTTCAGATTAATGAACGTTACACTGAGATTACAAAAGTAGTTGGATAGCTATATACACGTATTAAGATGGCAATAGTATGGAATACACAAGATGTAACATGATAGTGCACTGGCGGTGCTGTCATTTGCACACAGGTAATCCATACGGAAAGGTTTCTGATGTGATTATGACGAGCGCACTACGGGAATTAACAGATTTGAACGCGGAATGGTAGTTGGAGCTAGACGCATGGGACATTCCATTTCGGAAATCGTTAGGGAATTCAATATTCCGAGATCCACAGTATTAAGAATGATCCGAGAGTACCAAATTTTAGGTATTACCTCTCGCCACGGACAACGGACTGGCCCATGGCCTTCACTTAACGACCGAAAGCAGAGGGGAATGCGTAGAGTTGTTAGTACTAACAGACAAGCAACACAGCGAGAAATAACCGCAGAAATCAATGTGGAACGTATCCGTTAGGGGAGAACGGCCAAATCTGGCATTAATACGCTACGGTACCAGCCGACCGACGCGAGTGCCTTTGCTAACAGCACGGCATCGTATGTAGCGCCCCTTCTGGCTTCGTGGCCGTATTGATTGGACCCTAGACAGCTGGAAAACCGTGGCCCGGTCACATGAGTCCCGATTTCAGTTGGTAACGGCCGCAGTGCTCGAGTGTGGCGCAGACCCCACGAAGCCGTGAAGCCAGTTGTCAACAAGGCACTGTGCAAGATGGAGGGGGCTCCACAATGGTGTGAGCTGTGTTTACATGGAATGGACTGGGTCCTCTGGTTCAACTGAACTGATCATTGACAGGAAATGGTTATGTTCGGCTATTACACTTACAGCCATTTATGGACTTCATGTTATGGATGACAACGCGCTATGTCACTGGGCCACAGTTGTTCGCGATTGGTTTGAATAGCATTCAGGACAGATCGAGCGAATGATGCGGCCACCCAGATCGCAGGACATGAATCTCTTGCAACATTTATGGGATATATTCGGAAGGTCAGCTCGTGCACAATGTCCTGCAAAGGGAAGTGCGACGCGATATTAGAAGGTATCCCATGACTTTTGTCACCTCAGTATATGGTGAATGCACGAGGATTCTCGGGCGATCAAACCGTTTACAGCTGTCTACATCATTAAACGGTTTTTCTCAGTAAAAATCGCGAAGCGTGCACGTACCACTCACTCTGCAAAGTTCTCACGTGTTCAACAAGTTTACAAACTAGGCTCTACAAAACGCCACCTAACTAAAATCATGTCTTCATCCAACTGAAATTTCATTGAAATACCACGACGTTTTACAAAGACAGATATATACGTCGAGACCTTACTCACATCAGTTGATCAACCAAAAATAAATAAATAAATAAAACTGTCAGAAGACTTGCTTTGAAACTCATTGAAAATGTAGCCTCAGTTGTCGTTCGTGTGAGTCGCTCTTATAGATGATTGAAAGATTTACGTCCGCAGTTCGTGGTCGTGCGGTAGCGTTCTCGCTTCCCGCGCCCGGGTTCCCGGTTTCGATTCCCGGCTGGGTTAGAGATTTTCTCTGCCTCGTGATGACTGAGTGTTGTGTGCTGTCCTTAGGTTAGTTAGGTTTAAGTAGTTCTAAGTTCTAGGGGACTGATGACCATAGATGTTAAGTCCCATAGTGCTCAGAGCCATTTGAACCATTTTTAAAAGATGTCCTCTTTATTATAGCTGCTGGCGCTGTCGAAAGTTTTCTTTAACACTTCTGGTATTGAACGAGAGATGAAAAATAACTGGGCTATTCAAAAACGCAGAGGATTATCACTGAATTGGATAAAATTTACTGCGTCAACAATGATAACAGAATTTATAATGAAGATTAAAATTTAAAAATTGAATAATTACGTTACACTGTATGTAGTTGGCATATTGGCTGAATACATCTGGAGTTCGACGTGCCCTGTAGACCGGTGAGGAGGCCATGTGATTAAACAGGAGCAATGGGCCCCGTTCCTCTTCAGGTCCTCCTCACTTGGGTTTTCTATGGTTTCCCTGGATCAAATAAAGCAAATATCAGGTTGGCTCCTTCGAAAAGCACTTCCTCTGCTATCCTTATCCATTCCAAGCTAGTGCTTCTTCTCTAACAGACTCGCCGTCAACAGGACGTCCAACCGTAAATCCTCCTCGCTATGTCTGCTCGCATTAATAATTATGGTATTAGCCATCTGGCCGGCATTCTGCCGCTTTTGGGCACATTCGATATAGACGCACATTTTATTTGTTTCCAAATTAACCAGAAATGTGTAACTCTCATTGACAAATATTAAAGTTTTCACTTAAGAAAATTTTCACCGCAGATTATCTCCAACAGTAAACCCTTTAAAGAACGAGAACTAGTAGTAAAGTAGGCACATTTTTCGCAGTAGAATTTATAGTTTCATGCCTAATGCTTGGTTAAGATTATCTTCGCCAAGAAGTTCTAAAGGAACAACACCGGTAATAGAAATCTCGCCCTGCAATACAGTATATGTCTTAGCATTGCCAGGCTTCACGTGTATAAGGTTCCAAGGGTGTGAGAACTCTTATTCGAGAGGACGGTGGGCCACGTCCGCATTCTAGCCCCCAAATGTACGTTTTCCATTGTTTCCCTCAATAGCTTAACACAAATACAAGGACTATTCTTTTTAAAAGGGCAAAACCGATTTGATACACCATCTTACTCCACTCCGTCTCTACTGACTTGGTCGGCGCCGGGACGATAAACCCTAACCTTCCCGCTTCTACATTTACATCTACATCTACATGGATACTCTGCACATCACATTTAAGTAGCTGGCAGAGGGTTCATCGAACCATCTTCACAATTCTCTAATAGCGTGCGGACATAACGAACACCTATATCTTTCCGTACGAGCACTAATTTCCATTATTTTATCGTGGTGATCGTTTCTCCCTATGTAGGTCGGTGTCAACAAAATATTTTCGGATTCGGAGGAGGAAGTTGGTGATTGATGAGAGGAATGCTCCGCAATGAAAAACTCCTTTCTTTTAATGAAGTCAAGCCGAAATTCTGTATCATTTCAGTTGCACAATACAAAACGTGCTGCCCTCTTATGAACTATTTCGATGTACTCATTAAGTCTTATCTGGTAAGGATCTCACACCGCGCAGCAGTATTCTAAAAGAGGACGGACAGGCGTAGTGTAGGCAGTCTCCTTAGTAGATCTGTTACATTTTCTAAATGTCCTGCCAATAAAACGCAGTCTTTGGTTAGCCTTCTCCACAACATTTTCTATGTGCTCCTTCCAATTTAAGTTGTTCGTAATTGTAATTCCTAGGTATTTATTTGAATTTACGGCCTTTATATTTGACTGATTTATCGTGTAACCAAATTTTAACGGATTCACGGATTCCTTTTAGCACTCATGTGGATGACCTCACACTTTTCGTTATTTGGCGTCAACTGTCAATTTTCGCACCATTCGGATATCTTTTCTAAATCGTTTTGCAATTTGTTTTCATGTTCTAATGACTTTATTAGTAGATAAACGACCTCGTCATCTGCAGACAATCTAAGACGGCTGCTCAGATTGTCTCCCAAATCGTTTATATAGATAAGGAACAGCAGAGGGCCTATAGCACTATCTTGGGGAACGCCAGAAATCACTTCTGTTATTCTCGATGACTTTCGATCAATTACTACTAACTGTGATCTCTCTGACAGGAAATCACAAATCACGATATTCCACAAGCACGATATTCCATAAGCACGCAATTTCACTATAAGTCACTTGTGCGGTACAGTGTCAAAAGCCTTCTGGAAATCCAGGAATACGGAATCGATCTGAAATCCATTGTCAGTACCACTCAACACTTCATGCGAATAAAGATCTAGTTGTGTTTCACAAGAACGATGTTTTCCAAACCCATGTTCACTGTGTGTCAATAGACCGCTTTCTCAGAAGTAATTCGTAATGTTAGAACACAATATATGTTCCAGAATTATGCTTCATATCGACGTTAATGACATGGGCCTGTAATTAAGTGGATTACTCCCACTATCTTCCTTGATTATTGGTGTGACCTGTGCAATTTCCCAGCCTTTGGGTACAGATCTTTCGTCCAGCGAACGCTTGTATGTGATTGTTAAGTATGGAGATAATGCATCAGCATACTCTGAAAGGAACCTAATTGGTATACACTCTGTACCAGAAGACTTGTTTTTATTAAGTGATTTAAGTTGCATCACTACTCCGAGGATATTCACTTCTACGTTACTCATGTTGTTACTGCTGTTCTTGATTCGAGTTACGGAATTTTTACTTCGTCTTCTTTTGTGAAGGCATTTCGGAAGGTTGTGTTTCGTAAATCTGCATTGTCAGCACTGTCTTCGATAGTAACTCCATTGCTATCGCGCAGAGAAGCCATTGACTGTTTCTTGCCACTAACATACTTCACATACGACCAGAATCTATTTGATTTTCTAACAGGTTTCGAGACAAAGCTTCGTTGTGAAAACTGTTATAAGAATTTGGCATTGAAGCCCGCGCTAATTGTCGAGCTTCTGAGAAAGATCGCCAATCTTGCGGATTTTGGGTCTGTTTAAATTTGACATGTTTGTTTCGTTGTTTCTGCAACAGTGTTCTAACCCGTTTTATGTAACAAGGATGGTCAGCTCCGTTGTTTGTTAATTTATTTGGTATAAATCTCTTAATTGCTACCGACACTATTTCTCTGAATTGAAGCCACATCTGCTCTACACTTATATTATTAATTTTAGAAGGAGTGAAGATTGTCTCTCAGGAAGGCGTCAAGTGAATTTTTATCTGCTTTTTGAGTAGGTGTACTTTCGTTTATTTTTGGACGATCTGGGGGTTACAATATTTAGTTCCGCTACGACAACCCAATGTTCAATTTCACGACAAGATAAACTACTTCTAACAGCAACAAACACGCCACCGCCAACCGTGTTTAGCCTATCCTTTCGAAACACCGTTAGGTGCATCACAAAAATTTCGGCTGAGCTTATCTGCGGCTTTAGCCATCTTTCAGTGCCTATGAATATTAGATCATCAGTGCTTACTATTAGCGCTTGGTAGTTTCCCAACACAGCTACGACAATTTACGACTATTATACCGATGGTTCCTGTATCAACGTTCTTCCTGTATTTGGTCTGCACCCCTTGTGACTGGATCCCTTCTTGTGTTTTCTCGAGACCCTATAACAAAAAGCAGCCCAGTCCACGACACACGGCCCCTGCTACCCGTGTAGCCGCTTCCTGCGTATATTGGACACCTGATCTATTAACCGGAGCGTGAAACCCAACCACTCTTTGGCGCAAGTCGAGGAATCTGCAACCTACACGGTCATAGAACCGTCTGAGCCTCTGATTCAGACCCTCCACTCGGCTCTGTACCAGAGGTCTGCAATCGGTCCTGTCGACTATGCTGCAAATGGTCAGCTGTGCTTTCATCTTGCAAGCAAGACTGGCAGCCTTTACCATTTCTGTTACCAACTCGAAACCAGAGAGAATCTCTTCTGATAAAAAGTGACACACATCATTGGTACCGATGTGAGAAACCACCTGCAGTTGTCTGCACCCTGTGCTCTTCATGGCATCCTGGAGGTCGCATTCCACATCTGGAATGATTCCACCCAGTATGCACACGGAGTACACATTGGTTTTCTTTCTCTTCTTGGCAGCCATGTCCCTAAGCGTCCCCATAACGCGCCTATCGATGGAGCTCCCAACTATCAATAATCCCACCCTCTGTGAGTGTCTGCATCTTGCAGGCTGAGAGGTTTCCTCTGAAACGGGACAGGCGACAGCATCTGGCTCAGCAACAGCATCAGCCACAGACAGCGCCTGGAACCTGTTTGTCAGACAAACCGAAGAGGCCTTACGTGCGGCCGCCTGAGAAGTCTTTGGCCGCCTACTACGTCCCGGGGTGACCTCCCACTCGACTACAGGTGAGGGGTCAACCTCAGTGCGTGCAGTAACTGGGCTGTCCATTGGTGAGGACCGATCGGAGAACTCGGCCGTGCTGGACATCCGTTGGATCCCCACAGCCAGTTGGACATCCGTTGGATCCCCACAGCCGGCTGGACATCCGTTGGATCCCCACAGCCGGCTGGACGTCCGTTGGATCCCCACAGCCGGCTCACAACAGTGGTGGCCATCCACTGCAGCTTCAAGCTGTGTAACCGAAGCCATCACAGCCTGAAGCTTAGAGCGAAGTGTCACCAACTAGACTCGCATCGGCACACAACAATCGCTGTCCCCGCACATACTAAAGACCGTGGGTTAACTAAACTATGCAGATAAATGGACTACTGACACCTTCTGCGAAACTCTGCTGTAAATTCTGACGAAAACGCAGGAATTGTGTCTAATAAATTAGATTAACACTCAGAGATTCAAAAACCTAACTAACGAAGCACTCAGGTGAAACTAAATAATATGTCCCTGGTTAGGAACTTTTAATATGTCCTCTAAATCGGTTTACTTTCCGAAGTAAACGAAAACGAGGGAACTGTGGCTATTAGAAATTAAATAAACACGCAGAAACACAAGGAAGTAAACTATTAAAGCACACAGATGATTTTATAAAATTCACTCCTGGTTAGGTACTCGTAAAAATCACAAAATCGGTTACTTCCCTGTTGCTGCGTGTATCGCGGCCGGTTAGTGCTGCCTGACAGCAGTAAGAACTATTCCTGCCGCTTTGTCGGCCACATAACACTCTGATAATAACAATTTGATCGAAACGAATAGAAGCACCATACAAGAGAAGCAAAATTGCAGTCTTTGTCACCAGACATAACACGTTAACTTCCTTGGACTTCGGTTCTACATTGGCGAGACAGAAGGGGAGACGGTTAGCTGCCTGTTGGTTATGTAGGCAGTCCTACACAAAAAGGAAATACAGGTATTTTTATTGAAACTACGTCAATCGCGATCTAAGTGTGTGAAGAAAGTATTGGAGAAAAAAGCTCAAGTTCCCTGACTTATTTCTTTAAGTGGGATTGAAACTAGAGCACAATACATTTCCCTTCTTAGTCACATTTCATTTTATTTAAGAGCTACAGGTCAACACTGATATCTGCAAAGTCCTATCGGTCTTTCCCATTTTTTTCTTTTTTTTTTTTTTTTTACAAATTCGAATTCTGCACTTGTTCGCCATTTCTTCCGCAGACATACTATCTGATCAGAAGTATCCGGACACCCCTACGGAATGCGTCATTGACCTGTGAACGTGACGTGTAGACGACACGTGGACCGGCCGGTATAAAAAGAGAGGGAACTACTGCTTTTATCAGTAGAACAGCAGTAACAGTAGACTGGCTCGGTCAGGAGAGAACACTTACTTCGAATGTGAACTCTTTATTGGATGTCACCTGAGTAACGAATCCTTCAGGGACATTTCAACGCTTCCAAAGCTCTCCAAGTCGACTGTTGGAGATGTGATTGTGAAGTGGACATGCGAAGGAACAACCACAGCTAAACCAAGGCCAGAAATACTTCATGTACTGAGTGACAAGATCCGTCGACCATTGCGGATGGTGGTTGTAAAAAATCCAGCTGAAAGAATCTCACGTGAGTTCCAAATTGGTATCAGCGGTGCAGCAAGCACAACGACTATGTGTATGGCGTCAAAAAGAATAGGCTACAAGGGTCGAGCAGCTTCTCATATAATATACATTTCTGTATTAAATGCTAAGCGACGCTTGAGGTGGTATAAATTGCGGGGATACTGTATGATTGGAAATGGCTGATTCGCAATGGCGAATCACTCTATAGACTGTGGTAATCCGATGGAAGGGTTTGACGTTGGTTACTGTCTAGATAAAGTCACTTGCTACCACGTGTAGTATCAACACTGAAGAACGGAAGAGGTAGTGTTACGGCATGAAGGATTTTTCCGTGGTTAGGGTGCGGTCCTCTTATTGCGCGTAAGGAAACGCAAAATTCGAAAAGGTATGAACACATTTTACTGCATTGAGTAATGCATACAGTAGAGTAACAGTCCGGAAACGACTATCGCTTGTATCAGCATGACTTTGCACCCTGCCATGAAACTGCATGTGTGAGGCAATGGTTTACGGACAATGACGTTCTTGAAATGGACTGGCTTGCCCACAGTCTCGACTTGAACCCAATCGAATATATTTGGGATGAATTAGAACGTCGACTTCGCTCCAGACCCGAGCGACAAACATCACAACCTTTTCTGTTATCGGCTCCTGAGGAAAAATGGGTTTCCATTCTTCCGTGGGCATTCTAACATCTCATTGAAAGTGCCCCATCAGAGTTCAAGCAGTCACAAAGGCTAAGGGTGTCAAGATAACTTTGATCAGATGGTGTACAGAGTACTCAAACGCAGAGAAACCGAGCAAAGGAAAAGTTACATGATGCACGGACAAGTCATGCAACCACCGAATATCCGAATACGTTCCTTTCTCTGTACCCTTCCCCCACCAGAATACAGGATGTAACAAGAACGTAACGCCAGACATTCGTCTCTGGTAGAAGAAGAAAATATGTAATGAGGATTTGCTCCGGAAACGCTTTAAAGCTTGTTTTCTGCAGCTCTTCAGAGTATATTAACCACAAGATGCACATAGGAACAGAACCAGCAAACCACATGAAACTCTTTCTTACATAAAACCTTAAAGTATCCTCACGGCTACGTTTGGTTACGTTTTAATTCCTAGGTTAACCGCCAGTTTTTTGTGTTCCTTTTCATCGAAGATAATGGAAGATAATGCTGCCATGCATTCACGAAACTGCCTTAATTACACGTAGCGTAAGGTTCTCAAATAATAAAAAAATGGCTCTGAGCACTATGGGACTTAACTTCTAAGGTCATCAGTCCCCTAGAACTTAGAACAACTTAAACCTAACTCACCTAAGGACATCACACACATCCATGCCCGAGGCAGGAATCGAACCAGCGACCGTATCGGTCGCGCGGTTTCAGACTGTAGCGCATAGAACGGCATGGCCACTCCGGCCATCTTATCTTCGTAAGAATTCTGTCCTGAATATTTGGCTGTATTTTTTAGTCACACTGTGTAGCAACATTGAGCTGAGAGGACACAAAAGCGTAAAATTTTGGAAGAGCAAATACCTAACATTGCCGAAGGTGATGAGGAAGATGTAAATGAGAACAGGCGTGTATTGCGAAGCTGCAGAAAACTGAAACGGTAGATAAAAAAGAGGAGAGTTTTGAAGCTAGTATTAACTACTGAAAGCCTTAGAAGCTTATTAAATGCTTACTGCGCCGCATCTGCTAGTTACATTCTTTCGTTGTATATTAAATTCCTAGTTCACAAAACAATTTAACTATTAAATATCTTGGCAGCTAAATAATTACCCAACGAACATCAACAATGAATTCCTTTTACAAGACGTTATTTTACACACAAGTATAAGAATTTCAACTTCTGTAGTCTTCACTCTTTATTAAATTCCGCAACTTCCTCTCAAAATTCTCTCATAGTGTTCAATAAAAGTAAGTATTGAGTGATAAGTTTAAATACTATGTTGAGCTATAAATACTTCATTTTCAACGCTGTTCTGGTCACGATAGTTTGATTTTGGTGTGTCTAATTCGTTTCGGTGATGGTTACAGGATTATAATGTTAGCTGTAAGGTTTCCAGCTATCGGGCACTACCTAGAAGATTCCTTATTACCTACATAAAGTTGAAAAATACGCCTAACTGCAAAGACTGTAAATTCGGATATATCGTGTCCATAAATTTAATCTGAATCTTAGAACCCGTAAAGTGACGAGCACTAAAAGTGTTTAGGATTTATGAGATCTCCAGAGTCACATGAAAATTCGGCTAAATAAGGACCAGCAAAGAGACTACGCCATAAATTGCCATGTGAACCGGCTCCTTTGTTGGAAGAGGAGATGGGCACTTCGCTTCCAACGCAACCGTGACTAATAAAACACCAGCATCATAAAACCAACATTAGAAGTGTTGAACGCTTTAGATGTCATTTTTATGGTGTCCCTGGTCTGGGTGGGGGGTGGGGGGGGGGGGGTGTTAATTCTCATCAGAACCTTGAGGTGTACCGAATGTAATTGTTATGTCCTTCCCTGTCAGAATTTGAGAATATTTAGAGAGTATTTTTTTCTCACATTTTATGCACGCTGCCGAATGCTAATTTTCAAATTTGGTATCATGAGAAGAAATTGGCGTCTGCTTCCTTGTAGGAGATAGAACGGCTAAAGTTTACAGTCGCTACGGAAAGAGAGTGCCTTATAAATCAGCTGGCAAACTCGAAAGGTGCTTACCTCGTTCGGAACTCCTGTTCACTGCCGACGTATTCTCGCTAACGTCCTACCGACTTTCGTGTTCAGCAAAACATACAAGCAGCGTCATGCCTTCCCATCTGCTACTAGTTGTAGGTGACAGACGAAGCACGATACCACCTCCATAGCCGAGTTCGCTAAGGCAACCATACAGGATACAGCATGACCCAGAGCTACTATCTTACAATCCCGGTGGTGAAATAAATTTTCGTCACCAATATCTGGCAGAAAAAAGGGAGATGAGACGGTGTCGTACAGTACCTGATCACCAGATTTCGCCCTCGTGTCTTGGATTAAACCCCAAACCTCTCTGCTGTGTCTCATGAGGTGACGGCGAGAGACAATGTTGATGGTGATACTCACATCGGACAGAGACATGAGCTCCGCGATCCACTTGGTATCCACTCTGTATCTTCAAAATACAGGTCACTGATAATTTTTCATTGCGCTCTGTTAGTCTTTTAGCATAAGGAACTGGAGGTCTTACTGGCGTGGCGTGAAGTGGAAGTGACTGACCGTCGGCTTTGCATTATGGTTCTATCCGGCAGTGGAGCTAGTGCGTTGGACAGCCTAATGCACTTCGCAACACCTGTAATTTCGTTCATATACATTAAAAGTGATGCTATAGTTGTTCGAAATCCAACGAAGGAAATTATATCATCCATGAAACGATATGTAAGTGACTCTATAATCTTCTCTTCTACCTCAAGACAATCGCGTTTTTAGGGGTGGATCCTTTGTCTGGTCTATCGTTTCACCTGTGACATTAATTACACATTTCTTTTGACTATGAAAGGTGCTAAAACGACTTCGAAAAATGATGGCTGCAGCAGTGTGCTTTATAGTGCCAAACGAAAGTGCCTAGGCTATTGTAGTATTCATATGTAAGATCTACATACTGCAAAAACGCGTAGCCCTTCATGTCTATTTGTCTTCGAGATGACTGCATTCACACACTTTTTTTTTCGCGGTCAGTACAGTCTGTAGCTATGTCTCATGGACCAATGATTCAGGTGTCATGTTGTCGGTAGAGGTATTTTTCGAGTACCGAATTTCAGTAGAATAGAGAAAGCAACTAATTCGATGAGAAACTATTTCGATGGAATCTAACTCGGCTGGCCTGTGTGGCCGAGCAATTCTAGGCGCTTCGGTCTGGAACCGCGCGACCGCTACGATCGCAGGTTCGAATCCTGCCTTGGGCATGGATGTGTGTGTGTGTGTGTGTGTGTGATGTCCTTATGTTAGTTAGGTTTAAGTAGTTGTAAGTTCTAGGGGAAGTATCCGTGGTCTAGGGGTAGTTGGCCTTTGGCTGTGGAGCGGTGCGGTACGTCCCGGCCGCTCCGTGTCGCGTTTCCGGGTGTGTTGTTGTTTACCGCGCCGGCGCGCTAGTGTTACGTATTGCCGTCACGTTCCTGACACACGATGGCTCTTTCGTATCGGAAAGCCACGATCAAGCTGCAGTTCGACACTACGTACTCTAGACCCAAGGCCCACGAAGTAGAGCGTTTTTTACGCGATGTGGTACATGTTGATCCTAACGAGCTGATCGGTATCCACTTATCTATCGTCTCCAGCGTCGTATATCTTAAGTTCACTGACGACGAAGCATGTGACAAACTTCTCAGACGCTCGACGGCAGGTTATCGGTTCTGCCACTCAGACGGAAACGTGGGTGTGGTGACGCTTGAACGTGCTGGATTGGGAATCCAAAATGTGCGCGTGTTTGAGCTCCCTTTTGAAGTTCCAGCGGATTTGGTCACCCTTGCTCTTCGACCCTATGGAACAGTTCTCGGCCACACGGCCGAAAAATGGAAGACCTTCGACACCTACCCTGTCCTTAACGGGGTGCGACAAGTCCGTATTGACCTGCATCGCCATATTCCTTCGTATCTCACGATCGCTGGTTGCAGGGCAATAATTATTTACGACGGTCAGCCGAGAACCTGCTCCGGTTGTAGCCAGACGGGACACATGCGTACCGAATGCCTGCAACGCCGTCTCGCGCAGACACCCTCGACCGACCAGATTCGTCCGTCGACACCGACCTCTCTGCCGATTACGTATGTTGCGGCGGCGAGACGGGAGACGCCAGCTGTATATGACGACCCCACTGTATTGGTGCGAGCTTTGGAGGACCCTGCAGTAGCTTCCACGGAGCCCCAAGCGTCTTTCAGTGCTGATGCTACTGATGTCCTTTCGTCGGACCCCGGCGCACCGTCACAACGGCTCGCCGACGGTGCGATGGAAGTTGAAGCACAGGATGCAGCGTCCTCCCCTTGCCCTACGTCGGAAACAGAGGCGCGGCAGCGTAAGCAGAAATCACCCAAGCGTCATAAGAAGCGGCGCAAGACAACCGACGACGTAGAACAGCCCGAGGCGACACCGCTGGATGACGAGGTGCCTCAACCGCTCCACCGCGCCGACACAGGCGACCCTACCGTCTCACACGGTTCGACGTCTTCTCCCACTACCGCTGGGTCTGGACCACATGGGGATGCGGGAGATCACCGCAGCTCCGACACCGGGGATGCACCCTTGCCTCCGTCTGCCTCTCGAGATCCAGTGGTGTCAACGTCCCTGGGCGACTGGGCGCAGGAGATGGAGTTGCAGGATGCGTTTCAGAACCAAGACGATGCACCGATGCCGATGGCAGCGTCTACGCGGCCGGCGACAGACGCCTAGGACAGCATGAGCACCTCTCGTCGCTGCCTAGCACTTCGCAAGACCGGCGCTCCACGTCACGACTACTGCCCTCCTGTCATACCATGGTCACCTCCCGAGACTTGATGGACCAGGCATACCGCCTCGCCACGATCAACGTCAATGGCATTACATCAGATGTCAAGACCCGTATGCTGAAGGATACGTTACGCGCTGCGGATCTGGACGTTGTTTTCCTTCAAGAAGTCCGATCAGGACTCTGTCTCGATGCCTACGGATATGACGCCTACACTATGCCTGCAGATGTGGGCGGCGGAGGTACGGCGATTCTACTGCGGGAAGGGATAATGGCCACTGATGTCTCCTATTTACCGTCGGCCCGGGGGGTCGCACTCACGATTGGTACAGTACGTCTGGTGAACTTATATGCTCCTTCAGGCACCGGCAAAAGGAGAGAACGGCGCACCTTTTTTGCCGAAGATATAGCCCCGCTCTTCCAGGGCAATACCGACCACTTGGTAGTAGGCGGCGATTTTAATTGTGTGCTCCGCCCATCCGACCAGGAGCCACACTATACCACCTGCCCGGCACTCCAGGCACTTGTACAGGACTTGGCCTTGTTGGACACCTGGATCATCCAACACGGCGACCGTCGAGCACACACCTACTTTACTAGTCACTCCGCGAGCCGTTTGGATCGAGTCTACGTCACCCGCGGCCTACGATCGGCCGTTGTCGACGCTGAGATGTGGCCGGCAGCGTTCACGGATCACCTCGCATATGTGTGTACTCTCACCCTTCCCCGTCAGCGCGTCCGCCGAAGTAGGGGTCCGTGGCGCCTCAATGTGGCCCTTCTTGATGAGATAAATTGCAGACGCGCAGTCGAGTCCACATGGAGCACTTGCCACCGGCGTTTACCCGCCTACCGTTCTGTACTTCAATGGTGGTTACGGTGTGCAAAACCCGCACTGTGCCGAACATTAGTCAGCTATGGACGCGACCGAGCGCGCTGGTATACTGCGACTACTGATTTTTACTATACTGCGCTCCGCGAACTGGCTGTACAACCGCCGTCGCCAGAGCGACAATCAGCAGTACAACGCGTCAAGGCACAATTGCTTCGTATCAACGCCGTACGTCTTGCGGGTGTGCGGGTGCGAGCGAGGACGACTGATGATGTTCGTGGTGAACGACCTTCCCTCCACCATATCATTCAAGAACGCCGAAGACGCAAGAGGCAGCTCATTACCGAGGTTGAGACGGAGGACGGGCGACGCGTTGACGCACAAATGGATATCGTCCGAGCGTTCACACAGTCATATAAACTTCTTTACGAGAGGGAGTCCCACATGAATGTAGGGGTCAGGGAAGTCCTATCTGACCTACCACTCTCTCGGAACCTACAAGATGATGCTACGCTCTTGTCGGCGGTGACTTTGGAAGAGCTGCGAGAGGCTCTGTTGCGTGGCTCTCCCAACAAAACGCCTGGCCCTGACGGCCTCCCTCTTGAATTTTACAAGAGGTTCTTTGATCTCATGGGCCAATGTGGGTCAGGATGTACAGTGAACTCCTGGACGCCGATTTTCAGGTACCATCTGACTTTACTGAGGGTCTCTTGATCCCTGTGCCCAAACCCGGCGGAGGCCGTCGCCCTCTTGATTTTCGCCCGTTGACAATGCTAAACACTGACTATAAGCTGTTGACACGCATGCTCCGTGAGAGGCTCAAACCTACGGTAATGGCGGCCATTCACACTGATCAAACCTGCCTCGGGGGCGATACTAATGTGTTTCCGACTTTAAGCACTTATAGAGACGTGGTGGCGCTCATGCAAACTTGCCGCCTCCAAGGCGCTCTTGTTGCGCTGGACTTCGACCATGCTTTCGACCGCGTTAACCATGGTTTCCTGCGTACTGTTATGGAACACATCGGTGTCCCGCGTCTGACGACGTCTGTTGTGCTTCGATTGATCCATGGGGCTGTCACGAGGATTATAATCAACGGCTGTCGGTCCGCACCCGTCCGTGTCAACAGGTCCGTCCGGCAGGGTTGTCCTCTTTCTGCCATGCTCTTCGCCGTTGCCCTCGAACCAGCTCTTCACGGACTACGGCGACGCTTAGAAGGACTTACCCTCCGTTCCGTAACCTTTCGATGTGGTGCATACGCCGACGATGTGATGTTATTAGCACGGTCTGGTGACGAAATACACACGGCGTTTTCCTGGCTCCACCAGTATGGGGCGGTGGCAGGCAGTGTGCTCAACCTTCGGAAATCACGCTACATGGAGGTAGGACGGGGAATGCCTGCAGGTCTGGCCGTACCTCTGACAAAGGTCCCGATGCTCAAGTGTTTAGGGATATCACTCCATCGACAAATACAACGCACGGCGGCCTTTACGTATCGTATGGTCTTACGACGACTCCGTTCAGAGGCTCGTCTCAATAAATTCAGATCATTGAACATTTTGCAACGCGCCCAATACGTTAATGTGTACATGGCTTCTCACCTTAACCATTACGCCCATGTACTGCCGATAACGGACACGATGGCTTCCAAGATACAGGCAGTGTTTGGACACGTGGTGAACGATGGTGCTGTTTTCAAGATCCGTTTTGTTACGCTTACTTTACCCTTCGACAAAGGCGGTGTTGGACTCACTCACGTCAAGCACAGAGCGCTGACACTGTATCTCCGTTCCATGAGGCGACTCTGGCTTTCACCAACAGCCAGTCTCCCACGCCTACTGATTGAAGAAGTGGCCCCACGTACGCTGTACCCACCGGTACCAGTTGGACATTTATCGCCCTCGCTGTCACACATTAGAACGTTTTTCGTAGAGCATAGCTATGTGTTGCGGGTTATATCGGAGACACGGAATCCGACAGCGAGGACTTATTATAGTGCTCTCCAGCACTGGACTCCGGATAACGACATTGTACGGCGCCACCCTACGGTCGACTGGCCACGAGTATGGCGAGCCATCCACGCGCCGTTCCTGTCTACTTTCGTGCGGTCGACGTGGTATGTGGTCGTTAACGAGAAACTTCCAACCCGACAACGGCTGCATGCCATTCACCTAATTGACGACCCTGTGTGCCCCCGTTGCACGACGTTAGACACGGACGAACATAGACTGAACTGTGGCCCCGCGCGTGAGTGCTGGAAACTGATCCGCCAGATCCTGGCTTTCCTGCTCCGCCGCCCCTACGTTTCGATTTTACCCCAAGAACTCTTTCATCCCGACGCTGTCTATTTCCCTATGACCCGGATGAATGCGGTTAATTGGGTACGAGGAATGGCGATACACTACATATACCGCGATGGAGACAAAGACGTCCTCGATTTATGGTACTATATGATCGACGAGTTTCTGATCTTAACGAACAGACAGGATTACCGGAACCTTTTTGCGAACTATTTGGGTTCGTCATTCATGGACCCACCACCCAGCTGGGGTGTGCCGGGTGTGAGAAGACATTAACTTGTAGATGTGATCTTTCCACTATTCCCCTATGGTAACAGAAACAGTCTCTGACTGTGTGCAGCGGTCCCGGGCGCTCCAACGATTGGTGGCTGGTGATGTCCAATGCAATGACGACCGCCCGTTCCTGGCCGCCCGCCTAGCAATGTGACCGCGGCGAGCAGGATGGCCCTTTTTAGTTCACTTTATTGGCAACTTTTTGCGCATGGCTGCCTTGTTTTTTTTTACGCATTCTCAAAAAAAAATGTAGTTAGTAGTTTGTGAAATAAGCATTGTAGGCTGTGATTATATTTTTGTTGAGCTTAATAATTAGTGTGTGTAGAAACACCATTTTCTTTAAGTATTCATTGACATATTTCTGTACATGTTATTTGCATAAGTGCCTTAGTACAACTTCAGTTTTGTGGCTTTGTCATCGCATTTCCATGAAAGTAACCAAAAAGATGGGAGGTTATTTTATGCACAGACTGATTTTTTCTTTTCTTTTTTTTGTAATATTTTTATTTTCCATAAAATAAAAAAAAGGGGTAGCGTCTTTGATTCATAATCAAAACGTCTTCGGTCCCGGGTTCGATCCCCGCCACTGCCTAAATTTTGATAAATAATCAGCATTGGCGGCCGAAGACTTCCGGCATAAGAAGTCAGCCTCATTCTGCCAACGGCGGGTAGAGGTTCAGGGCACTCTCTTGTCCTAGGGGTGGGAAATTGCCCCTAAAGGCGGAAGAATCAGCAATGATCAACGACATGAGGATGCAGAAGGCAATGGAAACCACTGCATTAAAGACACGTAACGTGTATCCACAGGACATGTGGCCTGTAGTTGAAGAAGTGTCATGATGATCTCTCCATTGGCAAAAGATTCCGGAATAGTCCCCCATTCGGATCTCCGGGAGGGGACTGCCAAGGGGGAGGTTACCATGAGAAAAAGATTGAATAATCAACGAAAGGATAATGTTCTACGAGTCGGGGCGTGGAATGTCAGAAGCTTGAACGTAGTAGGGAAACTAGAAAATCGGAAAAGGGAAATGCAAAGGCTCAAGTAGGGGTCAGTGAAGTGAAGTGGAAGGAAGACAAGGATTTCTGGTCAGATGAGTATCGGGTAATATCAACAGCAGCAGAAAGTGGCATAACAGGTGTAGGATTCGTTATGAATAGGAAGGTAGGGCAGAGGGTGTGTTACTGTGAACAGTTCAGTGACCGGGTTGTTCTAATCAGAATCGACAGCAGACCAACACCAACAACGATAGTTCAGGTATACATGCCGACGTCGCAAGCTGAAGATGAACAGATAGAGAAAGTGTATGAGGATATTGAAAGGGTAACGCAGTATGTAAAGGGGGACGAAAATCTTATAGTCATGGGCGACTGGAATGCAGTTGTAAGGGAAGGAGTAGAAGAAAAGGTTACAGGAGAATATGGGCTTGGGACAAGGAATGAAAGAGGAGAAAGACTAATTGAGTTCTGTAACAAGTTTCAGCTAGTAATAGCGAATACCCTGTTCAAGAATCTCAAGAGGAGGAGGTATACTTGGAAAAGGCCGGAAGATACGGGAAGATTTCAATTAGATTACATCATGGTCAGACAGAGATTCCGAAATCAGATACTGGATTGTAAGGCGTACCCAGGAGCAGATATAGACTCAGATCACAATATAGTAGTGATGAAGAGTAGGATGAAGTTCAAGACATTAGTCAGGAAGAAGTGGGATACGGAAGTTCTAAGGGATGACGAGATACGTTTGAATTTCTCTAACGCTATAGATACAGCAATAAGGAATAGCGCAGTAAAAAAAATGGTTCAAATGGCTCTGAGCACTATGGGACTCAACTGCTGTGGTCATTAGTCCCCTAGAACTTAGAACTACTTAAACCTAACTAACCTAAGGACATCACACACATCCATGCCCGAGGCAGGATTCGAAGCTGCGACCGTAGCAGTCTCACGTTCCGGGCTGCGCGCCTAGAGCCGCGAGACCACCGCGGCCGGCAAACAGCGCAGTAGGCAGCACAGTTGAAGAGGAATGGACATCTCTAAAAAGGGCCATCACAGAAGTTGGGAAGGAAAACATAGGTACAAAGAAGGTAGCTGCGAAGAAACCATGGGTAACAGAAGAAATACTTCAGTTGATTGATGAAAGGAGGAAGAGCAAACATGTTCCGGGAAAATCAGGAATACAGAAATACAAGTCGCTGAGGAATGAAATAAATGGGAAGTGCAGGGAAGCTAAGACGAAATGGCTGCAGGGAAAATGTGAAGACATCGAAAAAGATATGATTGTCGGAAGGACAGACTCAGCATACAGGATTGTCAGAACAACCTTTGGTGACATTAAAGCAACGGTGGTAACATTAAGAGTGCAACGGGAATTCCACTGTTAAATGCAGAGGAGAGAGCAGATAGGTGGAAAGAATACATTGAAAGCCTCTATGAGGGTGAAGATTTGTCTGATGTGATAGAAGAAGAAACAGGAGTCGATTTAGAAGTGATTGGGGATCCAGTATTAGAATCGGAATTTAAAAGAGCTTTGGAGGACTTACGGTCAAATAAGGCAGAAGGGATAGATAACATTCCATCAGAATTTCTAAAATCATTAGGGGAAGTGGCAACAGAACGACTATTCACGTTGGTGTGTAGAATATATGAGTCTGGCGACATACCATCTGACTTTCGGAAGGGCATCATCCACACAATTCCGAAGACGGCAAGAGCTGACAAGTGCGAGAATTATCGCAGAATCAGCTTAACAGCTCATGCATCGAAGCTGCTTACAAGAATAATATACAGAAGAATGGAAAAGAAAATTAATAATGCGCTAGGTGACGATCAGTTTCGCTTTAGGAAAAGTAAAGGCACGAGAGAGGCAATTCTGACGTTACGGCTAATTATGGAAGCAAGGCTAAAGAAAAATCAAGACACGTTAATAGGATTTGTCGACCTGGAAAAAGAGTTCGACAATATAAAATGGTGCAAGCTGTTCGAGACTCTCAAAAAAGTAGGGGTAAGCTATGGGGAGAGACGGGTCATATACAATATGTACAACAATCAAGAGGGAATAATAAGAGTGGAAGATCAAGAACGAAGTGCTCGTATTAAGAAGGGTGTAAGACAAGGCTGTAGCCTTTCGCCCCTACTCTTCAATTTGTACATCGAGGAAGCAATGATGGAAATAAAAGAAAGGTTCAGGAGTGGAATTAAAATACAAGGTGAAAGGATATCAATGATACGATTCGCTGATGACATTGCTATCCTGAGTGAAAGTGAAGAAGAATTAAATGATCTGCTGAACGGAATGAACAGTCTAATGAGTACACAGTATGGTTTGAGAGTAAATCGGAGAAAGACGAAGGTAATGAGGAGTAGTAGAAATGAGAACAGCGAGAAACTTAACATCAGGATTCATGGTCACGAAGTCAGTGAAGTTAAGGAATTCTGCTACCTAGGCAGTAAAATAACCAATGACGGACGGAGCAAGGAAGACATCAAAAGCAGACTCGCTATGGCAAAAAAAGCATTTCTGGCCAAGAGAAGTCTACTAATATCAAATACCGGTCTTAATTTGAGGAAGAAATTTCTGAGGATGTACGTCTGGAGTACAGCATTGTATGGTAGTGAAACATGGACTGTGGGAAAACCGGAACAGAAGACAATCGAAGCATTTGAGATGTGGTGCTATAGACGAATGTTGAAAATTAGGTGGACTGATAAGGTAAGGAATGAGGAGGTTCTACGCAGAATCGGAGAAAAAAGGAATATGTGGAAAACACTGATAAGGAGAAGGGACAGCATGATAGGACATCTGCTAAGACATGAGGGAATGACTTCCATGGTACTAGAGGGAGCTGTAGAGGGCAAAAACTGTAGAGGAAGACAGAGATTGGAATACGTCAAGCAAATAATTGAGGACGTAGGTTGCAAGTGCTACTCTGAGATGAAGAGGTTAGCACAGGAAAGGAATTCGTGGCGGGTCGCATCAAACCAGTCAATAGACTGATGACCAAAAAAAAAAGTTCTAGGGGAGTGATGACCTCATATGTTAAGTCCCATAGTGCTCAGAGCCAGCCAATCTAACTCGCGACTCGCGGTATGTCATCCGTAATCTGCTGGCAGCACGAGTGGATGATCCTCGAGATCAGCCGCAGGTAACCGCCAAAATTTTCTGCGGCCACTAAAACATTATTCTTCAAAATCTTCACCTTTTTGGCCTAATTATTCAATCATTCTTTTTGCCTCTGAAATCTTATAATTAAATAATTCGAGCAATGTCTGCCGAAGTGTTCCGATTTACATTTATCTCACTCACTCCTGCCATCTTTTTTGAATCATTATCATATTGTCAGTCTGCTTCAATTGTTTGATTTTTTGAAGACTGTTATTTATCTCTGTTTTCGAAGTACGATTCCTATTTCATTAGCGTTGTTAAAGCTCCCGAACGTTTTCATAATTTTACAAGCTGAGTACCCATGTTGTTTGCATATGTATCTTATATTAGCGCATATCCTCCTTCCCCCACTCTCTGTCCATCTGCTACTTCCCCCCTCTACATCCATCTCCTCTTTCCTCTTCCACTGTGCACCTCCTTTACCCTACTCTCTGTCCATCTACTCCTTCCCTCCCTCTATTGATCTCCTTCTCCCCCTTTCCCCATCCTTCTTCTCCTCCCAATCTCCCTGTGCATCTCTTCTTCCCCCTTTTGCAGTTCATATCTTCATGCCTCCTCTATCTGTCCATCTCCTCTTTCCTTTCTCTGCCCATTTCCTCCTCTCATCTCTCTGCCCACCTCCTCCTCTTCCCTTTCTGTGTCAATTTGTTCTTCACCCTCTCTCTGTCCATCTCCCACTCCTCACTCTAGGTGTCCATCTCCTATTCCCACATCTCTATACCTATCTCTTCTTCTACCCTCCCTCTGCTTATCTCCTCCTCTTTTTTTTCTCTCCATTTCCTCCTCTCCCATTTCTATGTCTATTTACACTTCCCCCTCCACCTCACTCTGCCCAGTTCCATATCCCCTCATCTGTGTCCAACTCCTCCTCCCCTCCTTCTCTCAGCACGTTATCACCCCCACCCCAATAGGACGCTGGTGTCTATCAAATTTGGTTGAAATCTCCCCAGGGGTTTAGAATGAGCTTTATATCCATAGCTTTGCCCATGTACGCGAATTTCGAATATATTTCACATACATGTAACATATTTCACACGTATTTTTACATACATTCCACTTGTATCTCTAGCGAATTATGCCCTTCAGTTTCATTTTGGCACTGCTCAGTATTTATGACGTCGTACGAGGGTTATTCGGAAAGTGAGGAACGATTGGTCGCGAAAGGGAAACCACAGTGAAAATCGGCCAAGGCTTTTCACAGACGTTTTGGCCAGTGTCTCTAGTATGCCTGCGATCGCATCAAGACGCTCTTTTCAGTTGTGAGCGCACTGTGAGCGAGTAAAGGTGACTAGAACAACAATGTCTCCAGCCAAGTAGGAGCGCCCGCTGAGAGGCTTCACCTTAATGAATGCAGCCCACCTAACATAACTGCCACGCACTTCTTTCTTCTTGGCAATTCTCAGCCGCACTCTGCAGGAGCAGTGAAGACGCTCCTGCAGCCTTTTCTATGGGAAGTGCTCGATCACCCACAACACAGCCCTAATTGTCTCGTCTTGATGATAATCTCTGTTCACATGAAACACTGGATGCGAAGACAACACATGGGCGCAGGCTACGCGCTATAGAGCAGCGTAGAGAATTATCAGAAAGCACGGGGGGCTGCCTTCTATGACGGCAAATGTCTAGGTCGGAGCAGCGACTATGTAGAGAAGTATCTGGAAGGTGTGTGCAAAATGTGCTAAGAAAACAGTTTTGACTTTCACTGTGGTTTCCATTTTGCGACCGATCGTTCCTTACTTTCCGAAAAACCCTCGTATCTCCTGAAATACGTGCCGTACAATGACAATTTAGCAGGTACGTCCAGTGTTGCATGTCGCTACTGTCTGCGAAATGTGTTGTGAATAGAGTTAGTAGTAAATAAGTAATAAATGAAAATGTCATGCCTTGTGTGGCAGTTTTTCAGCGCTTCTCAGTGTTTATGACCTCACCATGAACTATATCGTGCAATAATATTTTCCTGATACATTCTATGGTATATGTGGATACTGCCTCCAAAATGTGTCACGAAAGTAGTTAGTAGTAAAGAAGCAATAAATTAAAACAACATGCTTCATGCAGCAGTTTTACTGCATGAACAGCGTAAATGTAAAAAGTGCTAAACTTTTTCCCTTTCGTCATTTTGTATGGGTTGTCAGCGAGAAAAATTTTGATAAAGGTTTGAAATTATATTGTTAAGTTAGTTACAAGTCGCCAAGTGCTCTCAGTGTTTGAATAAATTACGGCTTTCGCGCGTCGTGGGCTACACTGCTTTTCCACCTTCAACCCTTTGATAGGTAGGTGATTCTTACCACCACAGTGATTCATGCCAGACAATAAGTAATACGTGTGTCAAGTTTGACTGAAATTGGTCCAGTGATTTAGACGGAGATGTATAACAGACACACATACATATATACGTAAATCCAGTTTTATAATGAGTATGGATAAGCGTCACCAATCATTTCAGGTATGGTGGTCAGGCGTATTGTCACCCTGCCAGTGGAAAAGAAATCTTTTGTTCTGTATAACAGTGTTTGTAGAAAACTTTCAGACCCTTTCCAGTTTTACTAGAACCTGCCAAGGGCAGTGGGTACTCTCGTACACAGAGAACAGAGGAATTATTTTTGCATAGTGATCAAATGAGAAATTCAACAGAGATGGGTTTAAAATAATACAACAAAAAAATATGACTGCCTGATAGTTGGACTAAATGTAATGAGCCAGCCTCTCAGTATCACGCTAAAATATACGGCCTAGAAGTGGAGGGTGGCGCTCGGACAGGGTCGGTTTTAGGCACAAGCCACACAAACCGCTGCTTAGGACGTCTAGCTGGGAGGGGTGCCAGAAGCGCCATAGCTGTAGGTTTTCTATACATGAAATAAAACAGTCAGCAGCAACGCTTGTGGTGCCAACCTGAGAGGGACGGCAGGGGCGCCTAAGTACACTATTCGTATGCAGTTCGTATCACAGTTAGCAGCGAAACCTGACACGGGTGAACGTGTACGAGGGAAAAGGAGGCGCAGGGGACCGCGCCAAATGATCAGTCGGTTGTGTGGAACAATGTTCTCGAACCAGCCCAGAAGCCACAAAATAAGTATGTAAAATTCTGAAAGAATTGCCATACTCGCCCTGTTTTCAGCTAAACTAGAAGGCAGGTACTCATATTAATATACTTATCTCCTCTTTTTAAATTCTAAAACGTGTTCTCCTAAAATCTGGCGTTCCATGTGCCACTAGTACGACAAACGTGCGGTACGTCCTAGCAGAGTATCAAACTACTTTCAGGTGTAATGTTACAGTGGCACAATTTAAAGTACGCTGTATCAGACCGATAGTCAGCCTTTTTGACATGCACTTAGCCTTATTCCCATTTCCTACCGTCTCTGCCAGTGGACTCGTATGAAGTTTTCTATTTGAGTGACGACATTGTCTTACCAGTAAAATAGCAGTTACATCCCACAACTATTCTGTACGTCGAAAATATTGATAACTGTCAGTTTCTCACACGAACACTGCGGATGCGCGGTAATAAGTGTTGCACAGTCGTCTCTAATTTTTTATTATTTTTTGCAGGAGGAGAATGAAATTATTGTGAACATACTGTGATCATTTAGCCGTACATTGAGCGTAGTCAATGTAGTCTCCATCAGCTGCGACGCATCTGGTCCAACGTTCTTCCATGATGTAAATGCTCTTTGGTAAAATTATGGGGATTGACTTATACACCATCGCTTGACACAGGAAAGAAGGTCTTTCTCACTATCAAATGCCTTACCACGCAAGTGGACCTTCAGACGACCAAAGAGATAAAAATTAGACGAAGCCAAGTCCGGACTGTAGGGAGGATGAGGAACAATTTTCCAACCCAGTTTCCTGATTTCCTCCTGCGTCATAAGGGTTGTATGGGGTTTGGAATTGTCATGGTTTAGTCTGATGAGCTGACCCTGAAATTGTGGTCTGTGGGTCTTGATGGCACGTCGCAGCTTGTCAAATGACAACAAACAGTAACGGTCCCGGTTATTTGAGGAGCCAGGTTCCTAAAAGTGAATGAAAATGACACCGCACTGATCCCAGAAGAAGGGGGCCATCACCTTTCGGCCTGCTGTTCGTGTAAGTCTTGGTTTCTTCTTCCGAGGGGAACCCGGATGACGCCACTTCATGGATTGGGTCTTGCTCTCAGGTTCGGACAAAAACGACCATGTTTCATTCTAGGCAATAAAGCCGTCAAAACACTGTTTCCACTCTTCAGTAAAGGTCTTCATGAGACCCTCGCACACCTTCTTCCTCGTCGTTTTCATTTATCCTGTCAATAATATAGGCACCCAAATAGCACAGATTTTTGTGTATCCTAGTGACTGTGCCAGTGACACCACACTACCCAATGACAAACGAGTCATTATTAGCAAGGTTTCGTGTCGTCACACATCTGTCATTTTGGATGATTTGATCAATGGTATCCTTATTCACATCACTCACTGCCGTCGATGGTCTACCGCATCGTGGATTGTCCCGTAGAGAGAAATCACTTTCTGTAAACCTCTGCAACGACCGCTGGATAGTGCTGCGATCCACTGTGTCCTCCCCATAAACAGGAAGCAACTTCCTGTGAATCGATGTGGCAGAGTCATCTGCGGTCTTGAAGAGGAACTACATCACCGACCGTTGTCACAACCTGACATCTACTTCACGGGCCATTATGGCTCACCTATAAATAAAAGAAAATACTTTTATACACCAACTTATAGCTGAATGTTCTAAGAATGTTCACAAAAAAATTTCATTCTCCTCCCGCAAAAAATAAAAAAAAATACAGACCACTGTGCTAAACTTTTTGAACGCCCTTTGTAGTTATCAACACGGCACTGCAAACAGTGCACTAACAACAATGTTCGCAATTGTTAGTTGCGCACCGCAACTTGCCAACTTTGTTGTAGATGCACTGTTGGCAGTGCCAGTTACGAATATAAAACTACTTCGGTTATATTTCTGAGGCTATTCTGTATACAGTTTACTTGCCGTTAACAAACAAATAAACAAACACCGTGCGGATAGACCTTGAAAGCCCAACGGCACCAGATGCGAAGACGGAGGGGCATGTGGTCAGCATACCGCTCTCCAGTCCGTTGTCACGTTTCGTGACCGGTGCCGCTACTTCTCAGTCAGATAACTCTTCAATTGGCCTCACAAGGCTGAGTGCACCCCGCTTGCCAACAGCACTCTTGCAGTTAACAAAGACACAAAAAAAACGGAAAACGCCAAGGAAGAAGACAAGAAACGAAAATGAATTTTTGAAGCCAACCAGTCTATAAAAAAGTAACATTCCGTAATTTTTGCACGAAAAAGGCAAATCCTGCCCAGCAAGTGATTATGTATCACTCGTTACGCCGGTCGCCAGGATATACTTTCGCTGAACGTAGCTCGGTTCACGCTCTTACAGCAACTTTCACCGTTTGCGCAACGGAAAAAGCGCACGAATAATGGGATCATAGGCGTGAAAGTCTCTACCAATCTCTAAACAGCAGCGCGTCGCATGTATACCCCAAGACCTTGTTGTTGGCAGACGATTACTAAAAGGTCGTGGGATTGGTGGACAAGCGCATGTGTGTGTCGTTGTTAGTATTTGAAGGGCGTCCCGCACCGTGGGCGTTTACCGCCTTATCTACTGAGGTAGCCCACCAGCGTCATCACACAGGCTGGGAATAGGGCTTGCCGTAAAAGTGCTGGCAGCCAGCCTAATTCTGTCACGTTGCACCACGTCTATTACTTTTAAATAGGAACGTCTACCAGACGCAACTACCGCGCGCTCATAAGAAAGTCGAGATCGACGAACGGTCTACCAAACGACAGCAGATATTTTTCTGCTTCCCGTGAACTATCAAATTCATTTAATTATTATTGGTTTTTCAGTCTTAATCATACTGCAATTAAGACAGAAAAACGGATAAGAATTGATTAGAACAGTCGGTGCTAAAGATCGCTACACAAACAGAAAAATTAAGACTAATACGTTTTAAAATATACAGAGTTTCCACGGACCTTCCTTTCAGATAAAAGATATGTGGCAACCACATAATATTAAAATAAAATGTGTCGCGCAGAAAACTCATCTTTCCTGAAACATTTAGCTAATTTTCTCTCATGTTGAGTTCAGGAAAGTTAATAACAGAATGGGAACGATTAAAAAAGACACACACAGATTTGTCAGCTGCAAACTTTTCCGATCAATTTGCCGGACATACAATTGTCAGTTTCAACAGTGTTTTGTTTCCAAGCTGTAGGAAATACGGAGGACAGAGAAATCACATAAAAATAAATAGGACCTCTTAATGTGGACGTTGCGCTGTTAATAGTGAATGCAAAGATTAGTTATCTAAAATAACATGGGAAGAAGAATGGCAATATCAACAACAGAAGACGTCCTTGGAAACCATATTCAGACAGCTGTTCAGAACTATGCCAACAAAAATATCCTAAATCGACGAGTGAAAAAAGAAATGTCAAGTGATGCTTGCACAAGGTAGATAGATGTACATACATCAACAAAAGTTCTGTATAACCCTGACATATCGTGCAGGGGTGTTGGCATTGTGACTGTTACTATACCGATCGGAAGATCACCCCTGACGTTATTTGCAAACACACACAACATTTCCGTAAGCACTAGCTACGGGTAGAATCCGCACTCGAATGGACTGCAGCATTACAGTTGAAAGTAAAGCACAAGGAGAGACGCATTAGAGATGTCTGGGAACAGTAGAAGGAACATCTATCACGCCACGAAAGACAATCGTGACCAGTGATCGGGTCCGCATCATCATTTCGCAGGCAAAAGGCTTGTCAACCACGGAAGTTGTTCGAGGTGCTCACTGGAGCCAAAGAGATGTGGTGCGGATATGAAAATTGTTCCAGTTGACAGGCAGTGTTGACAACTTAACCGCACAGGCCTGCTACGTTCGGCAAACGAACAGGATGATCCGTATGTACTACTTGAGTAAAAATAACCATGAGCTGTGTGCTCCAGAACTGAATTTGGCGTTCGAAGAGGCCACAGGACCTCATGAATCACATCAGACTGTTACGAGACGATTGCACGATGCGAATCTCCATTCCAGACGACCATGGTGAGCACAGCGTAGTACAGCAAAACTACGTTACAGATGGGCAAGAAATCATGCAGAATGGACGTTCCAGGATTGGCGTCAGGTGCAGTTTACACACGAAGCTCGTATGTGTTTGTGCCCTAATAGTCGCAGATAACGTGTTTGAAGACAAATCAGTAATATAGAACGCCCCCGACACTGCGTCCCATATGCGCAACAATGTGGTGGTGGAATGATGTTATGAGATGGTATGTGCAGCCACTGAACACATCTCGTGGTCTCACTGCTCTACGCTACAGGAGCGGGATTCTGCTACCAATAGTGGGACCATTTCTTTAACATTTTGGTAACAATTTCATTTTGATGGATGATAACTCGCTTGCATATCGTGATGTTCTCGTAAACACGTTCCTTCAGAGTTCCGGGATCATCCCAATGGAATGGCCTGCCTGTTCCCCGGACATGAACCCAGTCGAACATGTGTGAGATTGATTGAAGCGAGCTGTTTGTGGATGGTAACAACTACTTCGTACTCTGCGCGACTTACGCAGGATCACCACTGAAGAGTGGAACGATTTGGACCGGGGCTGGCTTGATTGTGTCATCGATGTAATGGCACGACGAATTCAGTCCTGCATCCGAGCAAGTGGTGTTCCAACAAGTAATGTCTGTATTTAAGGGTGTTGTGATTACACCCCCCCCCCCTCTCTCTCTCTCTCTCCAGCGGAAAAGACGATTTGGATCGTTTCACAAATGTTTGTTTTTTGTATTTTAATTTTTTTATTTGGTGCTCTGGAGCATTACAAATTGATCTATACACATGTCTGAGCTCCAATTTTTGTTTTCTGTGCCATGAATTTCGAAACAAAAGGATGATGCTAAACTTTTGTTGATGTGTGCATATATGCCTACTTCAAGTTCAGACTATCAACAGCGAAGTAATTTCTCCTGACCCACGCAGAAAACGTATCAGGAAATGTGTGGATTGTAAGTCCAGACATAGTGGCAGTTCACCTTCCTCATTAACGTCTTTCCTGCGCAGCTTATGACAGTAATACAACGATTAGTGGATGTGCATTGTATTTTTTCTCGAATATCACCTTCACTAGAGACAACAATCACAAGCCTCACAAATCATGCAAACAGTTCTACTGCCATTTAGATCTCTCCATAAGTCATACACTATATTAGGGTCGCCAGGCTCACTTCACATTTAAAACCTCGTCCAAAAAGGGCTACCAACCCACAAGACGTTATAGGGTACTCTGACTACATCAGTCTCGAAGAAGAAAGGAAGAAAGATTAGGGATTAACGCCCCAACGACGATGTGGCCACCAGACATAGAGCACAAGCTCGGATTGGAGAAGAAAGTTGGCCGTGTGCTTTTCAAGAAATCATCCCAGCATTTGGCTAAAAACATTTAAGGAAACTACAGAAAATCTAAATCTGGGTGACCGGACAAGAATTAAAAAACGCCCTCTACCATTACCACTGCGCCACCTCGTCCGATCAATTTTGAAGATCTGTGACTTGTTCCCTGGTTCGTAAAATGCAGAGAGACTACCAGTTGATCAAGCTTGGTCGCAACATATAAGTCAATGAAACGAAATGACTGGTTAAGTACAGCGAAGTAAAAACATGAATAGCAAGTGAACAGAAAAGTAACTTTCATTCATTTTAAATTCACTAGATTACGTGCAGTAAAGTTTTGTCGACGCTTAAGTACCTACCCCAGCGCTGGGAACAAATTTAAATGCAAGCGCGTCAATCTCTGTTCTACTGTAGAAAGTTCTGCTGTTAGATTCTCTCTCACTACATCCATCTCTAGGCCGAGATGCCTGCCTTTTCCACCCAGCCACACTCTTCCAATACAGATGAAATGGTTCAGTGTCTTGCCTTTGTGACAGTCGTTTACCTTGCAGCCTCAAACTTCATCTTGGGTGTGCTTGTCTTCAATTACTACCACTCAGACACGTACCATTTTCCATCCTCTGCCTAAGCCTCTCTTCACTTTCCTAATACTTTTACCCCTCTCGAAATCCCCGAGAGGGGCTGCGTTGCTATCGTTTGTAACGATCTTGTCTGGTTGGATTACATGTTATCCATTTCGGAAAATATTTGTAGACACTATCGTCGGGCCGCACTCTCGTTGTACCCTTGTTTAGATCCTCCAGTTCGTGGGACGTTTTTTAGTGACTCAAAAATTCACATTCTGTGTTGAATATGTAGTCCAGATTAATTTTTGTTGTATACTTCCAGTATGCTTGATGTCATGGGAAGCAACTTCTATTGAATTGTGATGCAAAAGACAGCCAGACTTGCGAGGAAATAGCTATTTACTAGTAGGTGAGCGGTTTCGGTTTAATACCTATTTTCGAACCAACTAAGACTTTCAGAGTTAAATGTGAGTCAAAAACAACAGTAAATATGGCCAAAGCATATATGTCCCGTCCCAAGTGAACATCATGAAGTTCGTTAACCATTATTTTAGACGTACATTTAACTTTGCAAGCCTTGGTAGGTTCCGAAATGGATATTAAAACGAAACACGTCACCTGCAGAATAAACATATATTTTATTCCTAACTCTGTCTTTTTGCTTCGCTCTTTATTGTGTTACAACTCTTAGTACTCGCTACGCCGCTACACTGAGTCAGAAGATATATCCACAAGCTCTCTTGCCCATCTAATTTTTGAGTTCCAGTGGACACTGCCAACACAGCAGTCACTTGAAAAAAATATTCAGGCGACTTCAATTAGACACGTCATAAATAGTTTTCTTATGAATTCATGAGAAACCAGTTGCTAGATCTCACGTATAGTGAAAATAAGGTATTGTAATGCACAATGGACATGAATGGACGCAGGTGATAAGACAGGAAGGAGGTGACTTACAAATCACTCGTTCGACCTATGCTTGAGTATTGCTCATCACTGTGGGATCCGTACCAGGTCGAGTTGACAGAGGAGATAGAGAAGATCCAAAGAAGAGCGACGCGTTTTGTCACAGGGTTATTTGGTAAGCGTGATAGCGTTACGGAGATGTTTAGCAAACTCAAGTGGCAGACTGTGCAAGAGAGGCGCTCTGCATCGGGGTGTAGCTTACTGTCCAGGTTTCGAGAGGGTGCGTTTCTGGATGAGGTATCGAATATATTGCTTCCCCCTACTTATATCTCCCGAGGAGATCACGAATGTAAAATTAGAGAGATTCGAGCGCGCACGGAGGCTTTCAGGCAGTCGCTCTTCCCGCGAACCATACGCGACTGGAACAGGAAAGGGAGGTAATGTCAGTGGTATGTAAAGTGCCCTCCGCCACACACCGTTGGGTGGCTTGCGTAGTATAAATGTAGATGTAGATGTAATGCGTACGATCCTTGCATGTTGTCAGTGGAGGAATTAAATTGTCATCTCTTCATGAGTCATAAACTTGCCAGGTCATCCAGATCAAGGAGTTGTTTGTTTGCCGATGTGAGGTGCTGTGCGCCATTTGCGCACTTAGCTTGTACTTATTTAATTGCCTTACACAAGTAGTATCGGTCCGCCGCTTGTAGTCTCGCAATAGCGTTCTCGCTTCCCGAGTACGGGGTCCCGGGTTACATTCCCGGCGGGGTCAGGGATTTTCACCTGCCCCGAGATGACTGAGTGTTGTTCTGTCGTCTTCATTATCATCATTCATCATTACGGTCGGAGGAAGTCAACGGCAAACCTACTCCATTAGGACCTTGCCTAGTTCGGCAGTGCGGGTCTCCCACATCGTTCCCCTACGCTCTGTCAAGAAGAATGGGACTTCATTTCCATTCCAATTAGTATCGAATTCTGAAGCCATTATCGAATTTTGTCGCTAAGAAGTGTCACCATGCGTATGAATTTGCGGCTGAGTTAGCCACTCTTTTAACTGTGATATTCCTTAGAGCCCTCGAATATATGATATCGTCCCCAGTGGTTGGAAGAAAGCACATCTTACACCCGTCTACAAGAACGGCAAAAGTGATCCACGTAACTACCGTCCGATATCCTTGACATCTGCAGTGACGGAAAAAAATAGCAACACCCAGAAGACTTGTGCGACGTAAACGAACGTTGGTATGCGTGTTTCTACATCTGAAAGATGATATCTATTCAAATTTTGCGCTGGTCGTTTAAGAGTCGCTCCACGACGAGGATGCAAATCAGGTTTGCTTTAAATACACGCTAAAACGGTGGTCAGCGTTAGTTACCTTTGAGATTGAAGGTCGTGAGTCGACGTTTATCAAGGATGCCGTTATGGCGACAACGACGCTGTTATCAACACCTCATTGAATCTGAACGAGGTCGTGCAGTAAGGCTACGAGAAGCTGGATGTTCATTCCGCGATATTGCAGAAAGACGTGACACGAACGTAGCCACTGTATATAACTGCTGGCAGCCGTGGTCACTGGAATGTACGGTCGCGCTCTGGACGGCCACGCGCCACTACCGAGGGGGAAGACCATTTTGTGCGGCATGTGGATTTGGCGCATCGTACTGCATCTGCAGCAGCAGTGTGAGCGGCGGCTGACACAATAGTGACACATCGGTTACTTCAAGCCCAGTTCTGAGCCAGACGCCCTATAGCGTGCATGCCACAGACCCCAAACCATCGCCACTTGCAACTTCAGTGGTGTTAAGCGCCAGCTCATTGGAGGTCTGTTGTGTTTCCTGAAGGAAGATGGTTGTGCCTCGGTGCCAGTGATGGCCGTGTGTTGGTCAGAAGTAGGCCACTTGAGTGTCTGCAACCAAAATGTCTGCGTGCCAGACTTACTGGGGTGCGATTATTGTCTGGGGTGCGATTTCGTATAACAGCAAGAGCACTCTCGTGCTTATCCCATGCATCCTGACTGAAAACTTGTACGTCAGTCTGGTGATTGGACCTATCGTGCTGCCATTCATGAACAGCATTACAGAGTGTGTTTCCAACAGAATAACACTCGTCCACATACCGCTGTTGTAACCCGACATGCTCTATAGTGTTGGTATGTTGTCTTGACCTGCTCGATCACCAGATCTGTGTCCAATCGAGCACATATGGGACACCATCGGTCGACAACGCCAGCGTATTTCACAAACAGCATTAATCGTTGCCCAAGTGCAACAGGCATGGAACTCCACACAGAAAACTGACATTCGGCATCTGTACAACGTAATGCATGCCCGTTTGCATGCTTGCATTCAATATTCTGACGGCTACGCCTGTTATTAATGTATCAGCATTTCACATTTGCAATGGCTTATCTCGCGCTTACATTAACATAAGATCTTGCTATGTTAATCACTTAAATATGTTGCCTAGGCAAACGTATTCCGGAAATTGCATTACTCTACATTAATAATTTTTTGGTGTATTTGTTGTAGAATCTTGGAACACATTCTGGGCACAAATGTAATGGTTTACTGATGACCTCCACCGAAAACATGAATCATGTGAACCCCAAGTGTTGCTTTTCTCAAATGACATCCTAAAAGTCGTTGATCAAAGCAGTCAAGTACATGCAATATTATTTGACTTTTGAAAAGCATTTGACTCAGTACCAAACCTACGCTTCTTATCGGAGGTACGATTGTTGGGGTAGCAAGCATAATTCGTGATTGGTTCAAATGGCTCTGAGCACTATGCGACTTAACTTCTGAGGTCATCAGTCGCCTAGAACTTAGAACGAATTAAACCTAACTAACCTAAGGACATAACACACATCCATGCCCGAGCCAGGATTCGAACCTGCGACCGTTCGTGATTGGATTGAGTATGTCTTGGTACTGAGGATCTAGCGTATAATGTTGGATAAAGAGTCATCGACAGACGTAGAAGTAAATTCAGATGTGCCTCAGGGAAGTGTGTTGCGACGCTTGCTCTTCAGGTTGCTTTTAATGACATAGCGGACCATATTAACAGTAATCACAGCCTTCTCTTAATTAATGTTGTTATCTATAATGAAGTTCACTCTGAAGAAATCTGTTCTAAGAGTCAGTCAGGTTTGATTTCAAGGCTGACAACTTGCTATAAGTATACAGAAATGTAAAATTTCACGTTTCATAAAACGAACAAACGTAGTATCCTACGCCTACAAAGACAATGAGACACTATTGGAACCGGTCGATTCATACAAATGCTGGTCCTGGCCGAGGTTTGAGTCCTCCCTCGGGCATGAGTGTGTGTGTTTGTCCTTAGGATAATTTAGGTTAAGAAGTGTGTAAGCTTAGGGACTGATGACCTTAGCAGCTAAGTCCCATAAGATTTCACACACATTTGAACATTTTTCCATACAAATACCTGGGTGTAACAGTTTGTAGAGATATGATATGAAGTCATCAAATGCGCTCAGTCGCTGTTAAATGAGATGCTGAAACCACTGGGCTGGCAGACGCTTGAAGATTCACGCAAAGTATTTCGTGAAATGCTACTTACAAAGTTTAAATAACCGGTTTTAAGTGATGAATCTAGTAATGTACTACAATGCCCTACATATCGCTCCATTACGGATGAAGGAGCAGGACTAGTCTAATTAGAGCACTCACAGAGGCATTTAAGAAGTCACTCTACCCGCCCTCCAAACGTGAATGAAACGCCAAGAAGGCCTAATAACTGATACGAAGGAAAGTACTCGCTACCTGGCACTTCATAATGGTTTGTTCACTAGATATGCAGATTTAAATGTAGAAATTGGCACCGTATTCGCGTGATGTATTTCCGTTTTTTTTTTTTGGTACGCAAATTTTACTGTTCTTGATCGCTTGACAGGTAACGCAACCACCACCATTTTCATACCGATAGCAACTTTTGTTTCTGTGTTCGGAAACAGCTGGTTGGCTATATATCGTCCACTTCACCTTTCTGATCAGCCACCTTAACTGCTTTCTTTTGCGTACTCCTTTGGGTAGCAGCTGCAACAAGACGCAGTTTTAGTCAAGGAAAGAGCGATCGTATAGCATCTCGCATCTGTATGTTCACACCTCTATTTAGTAAACATGGGTATAGTGGTCATAAAACGCTCTTAAAAAGCCTGATAGCAGGGTAAGGTGGCTGCTGAGACATGTAGCCCCACATAGGAGAAACTTTTGGAGGGGTTCAGTGATCAGTTCAGCGATAGCCTCGTCGGTTAATCCTCCATTCTGGGGTAGTTCTTGGGAAAATAGGAACATATGCTTACCCTGTGATGCATGTGCACTGACAGAGCGATTGCTGGGAAGCTAGTGCTGAAATTACTTTCACGACACTACTTAAAATTACAATAGTAATAACACTGACGTTTGTAAGTTCACATTTTCTTATTTTTTAATAACAGCTGCTCAAACCGTTAAATTTGGCGTGCTGTATGCCGAGAAACATACAAATTATGCAATGACTAAAGTAAAATTGTAGTGTAAAATTATTCATGCAATATTTTGAATCTTTTTTCCTATTTTTTAGCAACGATGCTAATTTTTTCATGTTTTAGAACGAAGAAACTCACTTATGATGAAGGTATTTCGCTGAAACTATTAATAGTTTAGGGAAGTAAAAAAACGAAAAATGTGCTTTAGATTAAACCGGACCCACAATGCTGTATTCTTTTTCTCGTTGTTACCACCCACTTGGCAATCCCCTCATAGAGATCCGTATGGGGTACTAATCCGGAATCTTTTGAAAATGGAGAGATCATCATCGAACTTCTGCAATTGAAGGCCATATGTCCTAGGGATACACATTGTGTGTGTGTTTAATGCAATGGTTTCCACTGCCTTCTGCATCCTCATGTCACTGATGATTGCTGTATCTTCCGCCTTTTAGAGGCAGTATCCCACAATAAGGGCAAAAGGATTCATGAAACTCTCGCCCGCTCCTTCACCCTGTTTGACAGAAAGAGGGTGACTGGTAGCATGAGTATTCGGCTGCCATTGCTAATGATTTTTGTTCAAAATGTAAGCAGTGGTTGTTTCTGTTTTTCCAATCTGTTTCTTCGTTGTTTTGTTATCAGTGGTTATATGCGGATGTCATATGACATCTTTCAAATTGTATCGATAAGAGCTCGATTCTGCTTTCTTATTGGAGCAGGTGGCCAGTCACCTGACAGAACACGCGCAGCTATCGTGCAGTCGTTTCGAACGTGGCAGCCATCACGTTTTGATTAGTTGTCGAAGACGCTACCCATAAACTAGAGGTCATGTCGTTTTGCGTTTAATAATTTGAAAATGAAAGGACTATCACGATGTGGGTGTCCAACCCCTCGGTCCCTCCATTTGGCCGGCCGGATTTTGCCGAGCGGTTCTAGGCGCTTCAGTCTGGAGCCGCGCGACCGCTACGGTCGCAGGTTCGAATCCTGCCTCGGGCATGGATGTGTGTGATGTCCTTAGGTTAGTTAGGTTTAAGTAGTTCTAAGTTCTGGGGCACTGAAGACCTCAGAATTTAAGTCCCATAGTGCTCAGAGCCATTTTTGAACCCTCCATTTGTTCATAGTGTTCCTCAACGATCATTTCTCTTCTTTCCCATGTTGTTGAAAAAGCATCATTGGTCACTCTTTCTGTACATCTTTAGGACTATTTTCTAACAGCAGACCTCAAAAGTCTGTAGTCTTTTCCCGTTCTGGTTCCCTTAGTACCCATGTCTCGGAGCCATGTAGGGTAACACTCCAAATAAAAGCTTTTAGGTACTGTTCCATGGTGTTTAAGCATATATATTTCGATATTAGTAGCTTCTTGATCCTGCTGAATGCTGTTTTAGCTTTTACAGTTCTGCATTTAGTCTCCTAGAGTGAGCTAACATGCTCTGTTATTCTACTACCCACGTACTTAAAGCTAATGAATTGCTTCAGGTCCTCCTTATCCAAACGTATATTTGCTGCCATTGTAACTTGATTACATACAAGGATTTTGGTTTTCTTTTTACTTTTTTTTGTGTCATCTCGATGTCACTGTAGGCTTGTACCATGGGAAGCATGGGGAGGTTGTTGGTTGGTGGCCGGTATCCTCTTTCTATAACACAACTGCACGCGTGTATTAACCGGGTTCTTTATTCATAAGAACAAGAAGTTACTTAAGATATTCCAGGTGTTGTGCTACAAGCTTTTCCGTAATAGTTCACGTTAACCTCACTCCCGGTGAAGTACAAGTTTCGCTATGTACACTCCTCTGGTCGCTAGGTATTGACTGTCTCTGAGCTAGAGGAAGGTCGCAGTTCGTAGTAATAGACGGCAAATCATCGACTAAAACTGAAATGATATCAGGTGTTCCCCAGGGAAGCGTCCTGGGACCTCTACTGTTCCTGATCTATATAAATGACCTGGGTGACAATCTGAGCAGTTCTCTTAGACTGTTCGCAGATGATGCTGTAATTTACCGTCTAGTAAGGTCATCCGAAGACCAGTATCAGCTGCAAAGAGATTTAGAAAAGATTGCTGTATGGTGTGTCAGGTGGCAGTTGACGCTAAATAACGAAAAGTGTGAGATGATCCACATGAGTTCCAAAAGAAATCCGTTGGAATTCGATTACTCGATAAATAGTACAATTCTCAAGGCTGTCAATTCAACTAAGTACCTGGGTGTTAAAATTACGAACAACTTCAGTTGGAAGGACCACATATATAATATTGTCGGGAAGGCGAGCCAAAGGTTGCGTTTCATTGGCAGGACACTTAGAAGATGCAACAAGTCCACTAAAGAGACAGCTTACACTACACTCGTTCGTCCTCTGTTAGAATATTGCTGCGCGGTGTGGGATCCTTACCAGGTGGGATTGACGGAGGACATCGAAAGGGTGCAAAAAAGGGCAGCTCGTTTTGTATTATCGCGTTATAGGGGAGAGAGTGTGGCAGATATGATACACGAGTTGGGATGGAAGTCATTACAGCATAGACGTTTTCCGTCGCGGCGAGGCCTTTTTACGAAATTTCAGTCACCAACTTTCTCTTCCGAATGCGAAAATATTTTGTTGAGCCCAACCTAAAATAGGTAGGAATGATCATCAAAATAAAATAAGAGAAATGAGGGCTCGAACAGAAAGGTTTAGGTGTTCGTTTTTCCCGCGCGCTGTTAGGGAGTGGAATAGTAGAGAGATAGTATGATTGTGGTTCGATGAACCCTCTGCCAAGCACTTAAATGTGAATTGCAGAGTAGTCATGTAGATGAAGAGGCTGAGCTACTACGACTACGACTTCGTTTGGGCTGCGACTGATGACTCGACTCGTGGACCACTGGATGATGACCGAGCCTCCGGTCCGCGCCTGCAATCTAAATACTGGCGGTCGAGATGACGTTGTCGGCGCATTTCCTGTGAGTCTGTTTTTGGCCTCTGTCCTGGTAGGCGCGTTGCTTGCACCCACTATCGATCTTCTCGCAACCTCTTTGCCGCCTGGTGTGCTGACGACAGCTTACGCCAGCACTATTTCTTGTTATATCTTTCAGAAAATACCTTCTTGTAGCCTTCTATGGCCTTTTGGTGACTGTTTTCAGATTCGGCTGACACTTGTATAAGCAAACACTCAGTTCTTTAAGCGTTCTGCTTGTATCTTTACATTAGTTTATTGCATCCTCAGTGTAGATGTTGAAAAGTAATGGTGAAAGGTTGCAGCCCTTGAGAACACATTCTTTATTTCATTCAGGCCCGTTACATCAATGAATGGTTTCCCGTTGCCTTCCTCATCACACTAAAATGAGCAATGGAGCCATTTATGACAACTGCTCATTTCTGTTGCTGGGGTAAGGCATCACAACATTATTGTCATCGCCTTCATGCAGTACTGAGCTAACTACTTCCCTATTTCAGGGGGATGTATATGTAGAGGGGACATAATTCGCCTCGCCACTGCAGCGTAGTTGAGAGTTGTGATATTTCTGGAGGTAATGTTCCACATCGATTACCCTTCACACTCTGTTGCTTCCACCGTTGAAATATCCACCAATGTTTATTCATTGGACATCTTGTCTTATTTCTCAGCTTACCATATTATCATGGGGCCACTCAACTATCCAAAACCCATGCACGCAGATGATATTTCACAACTCAGAGGACTGGTACTATCAGAATACATAAGAAACCTCTTCCAAGTCCATCCATGTTATGCAAATAGATGTACCTATGTATGTATGAACGTAAAACACATAGTTCAAGAGATATGACATCATAAACACTGAGAAGTGTGAGTGCGACGAAAGCAATCCCCACCTCACAACGCGCTCTCCGAGTTTGCTTTCAACGCCGTAAAGTCCAATGGAAACCTGTCCAATGGAGCATAAAACGTGATACATCTGAAAACTCACTTGTTGTCACTCGGTGGACGTCGAGCTGTGGCGTTGGCCTGCAAATTCCGCCAGCCTTTGTCACCCATGAACAGCAGTAATCATGGGCGCATGAACCAGGCGCCTGCTGCAGACGCCCATACCCAACAATATTGGCTGAACGGTTGTTGATCAGACACTGTTGGTAGCCCATTGGTTCATCTGCGCGGTCAGTTGCTCGACAGTTGCGCGTCCGTTCGCCCATACACATCTCCGTATCCGTCGTTAACCTATGTCATCTATGGCCCGTTGTGCACCACAATTGCCTCATGGCCAGCGGCATTTTGCCACGCGCGGTTTTCCTTTAACCAGGGCAGCAAGCGAACTGTTTCCAGACTTCGCCGTTTCAGAAAAGTTTCCGCCCTTTGCTCGAAAGACGGTAATCATGCTCTTTTGGACATCACATAAACCCTACCATTTTCTCATTACGACACGACTGTAATGTTGTTCATGCCCCCCGCCCCTTCCCGACATTCTTTATTTGCTATCCACTGCTGGTGCTGCCATCTGCCGTTTTTGAGTGGTTATTGCACGTCGACGTTGAACATCGACGGTGGTCACATTAATGACATGTCCATATATTCTCTACGAAGTTCTGCATCCGTACACAATTCTGGTCAGATCTTAACACTGAGAAGCGAGAAACATTGTCGTATAACGCGTGACGTTTTAATTTATTACTTCTTTACTACTAGCTCTATTCACAACATATTTCGCAGACAGCAGCCACATATACCATTGGACGTATCTGCGAAACTATGTAATTTTACGAGACATAGTTTATGAGATATGAAGTCATAAACATTGGGCTGCGTGAAACTGAAACTGCGGGCGAAATTCGCTAGAGCTACAAGTGAAATATGTGTGCAAATACGTGTGAAATATGTTAGATACTTTACATGTGAAATATATTTGACATGTGCATACGCGGGCAGACTCACGGACGAAAAGATCATCATAAAATCCTACAACAATTTCAACGAAATCTGGTGCACATTTTACTTACGATCTTTACAGAAATCCTGTCGGAGGGGGGAGAGGGGGGTATGAACCGCCAGCCTCCACCAGGGAGGCAAACAGAAGACGAAAAGTGGAGGAGATGGCCAGCAACATGAGGAGGACGAGACTGGAAGAGAGAGAGGGGGGGAGGGGGGGGGGGAGACATGAACAGACAGAGAGGAAGGAGGAAATGAACTGAGAAAACGTAAAGAAAAGATCGTGACAAAATCATACGGACGGCTTTAAGTTTATTCACTATGTCCCACTGTGGAACTGTATCGAATACCATCTGATTGTCAAGGAACACGGCATCAGTCTGGCTGCCGGTATCTAGTGGCTGCAGCTGTGGCAGAAGTTTGATGGATTTCCGGTCGTATTACTGAAAGTGCAAATCTGCAGATGCCAGCCGTAGCCCTGGCCCGTCCTAACATCGTATATATGGTTGTAAGTTGTCCCCGTGTTTATAAACAATAGAATGAAGAACATTTGATTACACGGTCACCTCAACGTGAGTCGGGCCTGCCTCCATTGGCCCAATGGCTCTGCGCTGCATTTTGTTCGGTGAACTAACTATCGTAGCTGATTTTTGTTTTTCACAGTACCGACTGTCGTCAGACTCTGAATGGGAATGTAGGTTCTTGTTGGCGTAGAAGACGGTGACTGATGGCAGCGGTGTTGGTTTGCGAGCGATATTTTGTGATAGCACTATAGCGATAGAAATTTTAATTACAACTGTTGAAAAGTGGCGTAAACTTCCGAGCGACCTTCCAAACAGCCGCATCAGCTGCATAAAATCTTCAAATTAAATGCATTTTTTATTTCACAATATCTTGTCAGACCTAGAAAAGCGCTCTATCTCTAAATGTGTCTCACTGCCGCCGTTGGATAAGCAGCTGCCAGCAGCAAGTCGTATACTCCTAGCTCGCTTATTTGTTACATAGTTTGATTCTTAATTTCTTTGCATGTTTTTGGTACTTGCATTGTTTAATTCATAAATTTCGGGCGTATTATAGTATTTGAGAGTTGTAGCATCGCGTTTTAGTACCTGAATAGTGTAAAATCACGTAGTCTCCTTTCGCCGCCGAGCAGTGTGTCAGCAGGGCTTAAGTAGCAGCATTACTGCATTTAGTAGGCAATCTTGTATATTAATAACCGTTTAAATTTTGTGTCGAATTGTTGTGCTCTCTGTAGATTAGTTCAGGCGTTCTTTGCACAACAGTTTTTAGCATGGATAGGGACTGCAACTCCTGTGTTCGGATGCAGGCTGAGTTGGCATCCCTTGGCTCCCAGCTTCAGGCAGTGTTGTCTCCGGTCACGCAGCTTGAGGCTGTTGCCAATGGGCATCACTGTGGGGGTCCGAATGGGGGTTTGTCGGGGGCGGCCAGCTCGTCTCACGCATCCCCCGATCGGACTAAGACTGTGGCTGCCCGGGATACTGCCCACATTGAGGCTGACCCATCACCTGTGGTAGAGTGGGAGGTCGTCTCGAGGTGTGGCAGAGGGCGAAAGACATTCCGGAGTTCTCAACGGACGGCCTCTCCAGTTTGTCTGACGAACCGGTTTCAGGCTCTGTCTCAGGCTGATACTGATCTTCGGCCGGACATGGCTGCTAGTCCTGCTCCAGAGATTGCCCCGCAGTCTGCAACATCTGGGCGGTCGCAGAGGGTGGGCTTACTGATAGTTGGGAGCTCCAACGTCAGGCGTGTAATGGGGCCCCTTAGGGATAAGGCAGCAAGAGAGGGGAAGAAAACCAATGCGCACTCCGTGTGCATACGTGGGGAGTCATTCCAGATGTGGAAAGGGTCTTTCCGGATGCCATGAAGGGTACAGGGTGCACCCATCTGCAGGTGGTCGCTCATGTCGGCACCAATGATGTGTGTCGATATGGATCGGAGGAAATCCTCTCTGGCTTCCGGCGGCTATCAGATTTGGTGAAGACTGCCAGTCTCGATAGCGGGATGAAAGTAGAGCTCACCATCTGCAGCATCGTCGACAAGACTGACTGCGGACCCTTGGTATAGAGCCGAGTGGAGGGTCTGAATCAGAGGCTGAGACGGTTCTGCGACCGTGTGGGCTGGTGGGCTGCAGATTCCTCGACTTGCGCCGTAGGGTGGTGGGGTTTCGGGTTCCGCTGGATAGGTCAGGAGTCCACTACACGCAGCAAGCGGCTACACGGGTAGCAGGGGTTATGTGGCGTGGACTGGGCGGTTTTTTAGGTTAGATGGCCTCGGGCAAGTGCAGAAAGGGCAACAGCTTCAAAGGGTGCAGGGCAAAGTCAGGACATGCAGGCACCAAGCAGCAATCGGTATTGTAATTGTAAACTGTCGAAGCTGCATTGGTAAAGTACCGGAACTTCAAGCGCTGACAGAAAGCACCGAAGCTGAAATCGTTATAGGTACAGAAAGCTGGCTGAAGCCAGAGATAAATTCTGCCGAAAGGCACAGACGGTGTTTAGAAAGGATAGATTGCATGCAACCGGTGGTGGCGTGTTTGTCGCTGTTAGTAGTAGTTTATCCTGTAGTGAAGTAGAAGTGGATAGTTCCTGTGAATTAGTATGGGTGGAGGTTACACTCAACAACCGAGCTAGGTTAATAATTGGCTCCTTTTACCGACCTCTCGACTCAGCAGCATTAGTGGCAGAACAAGTGAGAGAAAATGTGGAATACATTTCACATAAATTTTTTCAGCATGTTATATTCTTAGGTGTCGATTTCAATTTACCAGATATAGACTGGGACACTCAGATGTTTAGGATGGGTGGTAGGGACAGAGCATCGAGTGACATTATGCTGAGTGCACTATCCGAAAATTACCTCGAGCAATTAAAGAGAGAACGGACTCGTGGAAATAACATCTTGGACCTACTGATAACAAACAGACCAGAACTTTTCGACTCTGTAAGTGCAGAACAGGGAATCAGTGATCATAAGGCCGTTGCAGCATCCCTGAATATGGAAGTTAATAGGAATATAAAAAAGGGGAGGAAGGTTTATCTGTTCAGCAAAAGTAACAGAAGGCAGATTTCAGACTACCTAACAGATCAAAACGAAAATTTATGTTCCGACACTGACAATTTTGAGTGTTCATGGAAAAAGTTCAAGGCAACCGTAAAATGCGTTTTAGACAGGTACGTGCCGAGTAAACCTGTGAGGGACGGGAAAAACCCACCGTGGTTCAACAACAAAGTTAGGAAACTACTGCGAAAGCAAAGAGAGCTTCACTCCAAGTTTAAACGCAGCCAAAACCTCTCAGACAAACAGAAACTACACGATGCCAAAGTCAGCGTAAGGAGGGCTATGCGTGAAGCGTTCAGTGAATTCGAAAGTAAAATTGTATGTACCGACTTGACAGAAAATCCTAGGAAGTTCTGGTCTTACGTTAAATCAGTAAGTGGCTCGAAACAGCATATCCAGACACTCCGGGATGATGATGGCATTGAAACAGAGGATAACATGCGTAAAGCTGAAATACTAAACTCCTTTTTCCAATGCTGTTTCACAGAGGAAGACCGCACTGCAGTTCCTTCTCTAAATCCTCGCACAAACGAAAAAATGGCTGACATCGAAATAAGTGTCCAAGGAATAGAAAAGCAACTGGAGTCACTCAACAGAGGAAAGTTCACTGGACCTGACGGGATACCAATTCGATTCTACACAGAGTACGCGAAAGACCTTGCCCCCCTTCTAACAGACGTGTACCACAAGTCTCTAGAGGAACGGAAGGTTCCAAATGATTGGAAAAGAGCACAGGTAGTCCTAGTCTTCAAGAAGGGTCGTCGAGCAGATGCGCAAAACTGTAGACCTATATCTCTGACGTCGAACTGTTGTAGATTTTTAGAACATGTTTTTTGCTCGCGTATCACGTCGTTTTTGGAAACCCAGAATCTACTCTGTAGGAATCAACATGGATTCCGGAAACATCGATCTTGTGAGACCCAACTAGCTTTATTTGTTCATGAGACCCAGAAAATATTAGATACAGGCTCCCAGGTAGACGCTGTTTATCTTGACTTCCGGAAGGCGTTCGATACAGTTCCGCACTGTCGCCTGATAAACAAAGTAAGAGCCTACGGAATATCAGACCAGCTGTGTGGTTGGATTGAAGAGTTTTTAGCAAACAGAACACAGCATGTTGTTATCAATGGAGAGACGTCTACAGACGTTAAAGTAACCTCTGGCGTGCCACAGGGGAGTGTTATGGGACCATTGCTTTTCGCAATATATATAAATGACCTAGTAGATAGTGTCGGAAGTTCCATGCGGCTTTTCGCGGATGATGCTGTAGTATACAGAGAAGTTGCAGCATTAGAAAATTGTAGCGAATTGCAGGAAGATCTTCAGTGGATAGGCACTTGGTGCAGGGAGTGGCAACTGTCCCTTAACATAGACAAATGTAATGTATTGCGAATACATAGAAAAAAGGACCCTTTATTGTATGGTTATATGATAGCGGAACAAACACTGGTAGCAGTTACTTCTGTAAAATATCTGGGAGTATGCGTACGGAACGATTTGAAGTGGAATGATCATATAAAATTAATTGTTGGTAAGACGGGTACCACGTTGAGATTCATTGGGAGAGTCCTTAGAAAATGTAGTCCATCAACAAAGGAGGTGGCTTACAAAACACTCGTTCGTCCTGTACTTGAGTATTGCTCATCAGTGTGGGACCTGTACCAGATCGGGTTGACGGAGGAGATAGAGAAGATCCGAAGAAGAGCGGCGCGTTTCGTCACATGGTTATTTGGTAACCGTGATAGCGTTACGGAGATGTTTAGCAAACTCTAGTGGCAGACTGTGCAAGAGATTCGCTCTGCATCGCGGTGTAGCTTGCTCGCCAGGTTTCGAGAGTGTGCGTTTCTGGATGAGGTATCGAATATATTGCTTCCCCTTCTTATACCTCCCGAGGAGATCACGAATGTAAAATTAGAGAGATTCGAGCTCGCACGGAGGCTTTCCGACAGTCGTTCTTCCCGCGAACCATACTCGACTGGAACAGAAAAGGGAGGTAATGACAGTGGCACGTAAAGTGCCCTCCGCCACACACCGTTGGGTGGCTTGCGGAGTATGAATGTAGATGTAGATATAGATCACCTATCCGGCGCAAAAATATCTCTGTTCCATTTTATGGAAGTTAATGTCTGTATCTCAATTATTAGTGAAGATGTGAAAACGCGTTGATCTTTGTTTCATGAGCTTATGATCAGTATTTTCCCATGTGAATAGAGACTGCAAATATCTTTAACGAGGAAAAGTTATTTAAGATCAAAAAGTTAAACGCTTGACCCAGTATTTCCCCATTCTTCCTCTAAGGTATCTTTCATAGTAGTTTCTTGTATGTACTTAACGAACCTCATGTAGGACATGTTTGTAAATCAAGAGTGTAACAGAAAGTGGTTTTTTATGTTAATTTGTCTTTCATTTGCTTCAGTTAATTAGAAAATATGTTATTTGTCAGTCAGGATTTAGGAATAAGGGCTTAAATTTTTAGCAAATAACAGATTCAATCTGCTCCTCTGCCTCTTACGATTTTATACGAGTGGATTTAAAATATAAGTTACACACTATTATGGCACGCCAAGTAACTTATACTGACTCATCCACTACACGTAAGTCGTACAGATACATCACACTATGTTTCAACATAGTCGCGAAGTCTCTGTAAACGAGGGTCGGAAAGTTCTACCAATCCTTCAGTTCCTCGGTAATAGAAATCCGCTCCATGGTGAACGTACTCGCCGTTGGAAAATCTTTTTATCCCAGGGTACTTTCTGCTTGTCGATAAGACGGAAAATTGGTGGTTCAAGATGTTGACACTTGGAATAGCACTGGCCACGCGTGCCCGGTCCTGGTCAAAGCGTTGCAATCTTGCACTACGGCTGGACGCTACATTTGGCCCACATGTCGCCAGAATTTCACGGTGATCTATGTACGGTTTACAAGTTTCGCACACAACAATCATACTCTCCCACGTATTTCAGCTTTAGAGTACGTTTGCAGTTGCCGCGCCTTTTCACTCCCACAATGTGATGCTCCCGTTATCCGCACTGCAGCAGAACTGTCTGTGTAGGAAACCCACAACATGTGGCGCCACTCTTGTTGCCCAATCGTCTTAACATAGGACGAGAGGTGTAACTTAGTCTCCGAATTTAAAACATATAAACTTGTATAAGAACACATCTTTCTAAAATCCATACATGTAATTTCTTCCCTCATGAAAAAGTATTGTTCATTTGCAAATTACTGGAAATGGAAAACCGCGTTAGTCTCTTTGCATTCTCATCTAGTGTTTGTTCATTCTCAATGCCAACAATATTCTTCATTGGAGCGTTTTACCACCTCAGAAACTGACGTCATCGGGAATAGCGATAAAGAATTCTTTGTACTTGATTTTATACTTTCCGCATCGCTGTATACAATCTTAACCCTCTTCCTTCTTTCCTTCCTTACTTCATCAGTCACTAATTACAGGGCATTCCTTTTTATCTATCTTTTATAAATGTTGGAAAAGAGAGAGGTAATGGCCTGTGTATGAAATGTAATCATTTACTGCGACATCTCCACTGATTTCATGAACAGCGAATACCACGAACAGCGTTTCCGCTGTTGTTGTTCATGAATGGGTGATGGGCTGGCTACTATGTGGACCCACCAGCTGTGGAAAACTACTTTTACGAGCTTTTAGATATTTATTTATTTTACTTTGTGTGTCCGAATACATCCACAAATGATACTACACCAAGATATGGCTAATACTAATAACGCACAAATAATGATTGTAATAATACATCAATGACAACAGAAAATATTTCAAACTTGGTTTTGTCAGTCTGTAGCTACAAAGATAGCTTTTTTACTGCGTATTACGGGATTGCGATTATTGCAGGCTGTATTTATACTCTGACAGACTACTAAATGTTCTTCATTTCGTGGCATCCGCAGTCACATCTTTCGTCCCCAACCCCATTGAGGAATACCCACTTCATACTATCTACATCTACATCTACACCCATACTCCGTAAGCCACCTGACGGTGTGTGGCGGAGGGTACCTTGAGCACCTCTATCGGTTCTCCCTTCTATTATTCCAGTCTCGTACTGTTAGCGGAAACAAGGATTGTCTTTATGCCTCTATTTGGGCTCTAATCTCTCTGATTTTATCCTCATGGTCTCTTCGCGAGATATACTTAGGAGGTAGCAATATACTACTTGACTCCTCGGTGAAGGTATGTTCTCGAAACTTCAACAAAAGCCCGTACCGAGCTACTGAGCGTCTCTCCTGCAGAGTCTTCCACTGGAGTTTATTATTTCCGTAACGCTTTCGCGGTTACCAAACGATCCCGTAACGAAGCGCGCCGCTCTCCGTTGGATCTTCTCTATCTCTTCTATCAACCCTATCTGGTACGGATCCCACACCGATGAGCAGTATTCAAGCAGTGGGAGAACAAGTGTACTGTAACCTACTTCCTTTGTTTTCGGATTGCACTTCCTTAGGATTCTTCCAATGAATCTCAGTCTGGCATCTGCTTTACCGACGATCAACTTTATATGATCATTCCATTTTAAATCACTCCTATTGCGTACTCCCATAAAATTTATGGAATTAACTGCTCCAGTTGCTAACCTGCTATATTGTTGCTAAATGATAAGGGATCTTTATTTCTATGTGTTCGCAGCACATTAAACTTGTCTACATTGAGATTCAATTGCCATTCCCTGCACCATGCGTCAATTCGCTGCAGATCCTCCTGCATTTCAGTACAATTTTCCATTGTTAAAACCTCTCGATATACCACAGCATCATCTGCAAAAAGCCTCAGTAAACCTCCGATGTCATCCACAAGGTTATTTATGTATATTGTGAATAGCATCGGTCCTACGACACTCCCCTGCGGCACACCTGAAATCACTCATACTTCGGAAGACTTCTCTGCATTGAGAATGACATCCTGCGTTCTGTTATCTAGGAACTCTTCAATCCAATTACACAATTGGTTTGATAGTCCATATTCTCTTACTTTGTTCATTAAACGACTGTGGGGAACTGTATCCAACGCCTTGCGGAAGTCAAGAAACACTGCATCTACCAGGAAACCCGTGTCTATGGCCCTCTGAGTCTCGTGGAGGAATAGCGCGAGCTGGGTTTCACACGACCGTCTTTTTCGAAACCCATGCTGATTCCTACAGAGTAGATTTCTAGTCTCCAGAAAAGTCATTATACTCGAACATAATACGTGTTCCAAAATTCTACAACTGGTAGACGTTAGAGATATAAGTCTATAGTTCTGCACATCTGTTGGACGTCCCTTCTTGAAAACTGGGGTGACTTGTGTCCTTTTCCAGTCCTTTGGAACGCTACGCTCTTCTAGAGACCTACGGTACACCGCTGCAAGAATGGGGGATAGTTCCTTCGCTTACTCTGTGTAAATTCGAACTGGTAACCCTATTAGTTCTACAAGCTGAAACTTCTATTCTCAGTCGATTAAAGGACTTCAAAGTGAGATATGGAAGGTGAAATCTTGCAGAGGAAGCCTTCTTGAGACGGTGCCAGTACTTGCTCTCACCATAGCTCCATTCTTGCAGTTTCTGCTGTTTCACTAATTATTAAAAAGCACCTCATCATTCTGAGTATGGATGATGGCATCTGACAGTAGGTCAGTGGTTTGCCTTTTCCGCTCGACTTCTGCGACGTCCACACTTACATGAGGCGGTGTAATTCCCGTTAACACCATGACTGCCACTGGGCCACCAGTGGATGCCGCAGAGCATCATGCCTGACGCCGTGTGGGCACACGCTCCACTCCGTTTAGTACAGTACATAGTGCAGTACTGTGCATTAACTTTCATTTCTCGATGCACTTGATGTTGTTGTGTAGGGAACCAGATAAAGTATCATATCAAAAGTTTTGAATTTTTTTCAATTTTATCTTCAACAGAGTTTTTATTACTAGTACCTACGAAATTTCAGCGTCGCTCTACAACCATTGTAACGTTGACTGCTAATTCATATTTTGGTATGAATCCTATACCGTCAATCAGTGTGACGGCATGACATAGAGTACCTCGAAAAACGCTTGGTTTCAGAGGTGGTAGATTTACTGAAGATGTTGGAAGAATCAAATTTTAACGTCTGTGATCCAGAATTATAGGAGTTTTCTGAGCAAGCATATGCGTTTTTTGACACAATTGACAGTGACAGCAGTGACTATGAAAACGATTGCACTGGTGATTGTGATAGCAACGGACTGCAAGAAACCTAAAGCACGTATCACTGTAAGAAACCACAACCGCAACCGACGCTAAGCTAATAACACCTCACCAACCCTAGATCGCATTTACAAGTCACGTCCATCAACAGTATACGTTTCATCAACAAACCGCATGTCGCTGTGATTATATTAGAAACACTCTCTCCACAGATTTTCTGTATTAAACAGAATGTAATGTGTGCCGCAGATGGGTACACAGCGTCAGGCTGTGTCTGCGGGCGGTCTCGAGGCACTCAACGTGATGACGGGATGAGATTTCTCAGTAGCGCTCGGTCCTAAACACACCAACACGGCGCGCCTAATATCACCTCTACTTGTTTAACGTGCGTGGAATTTTTGCGAAATGGTGCCGCATATTCTGCATATGACAAGCAAAATGCATTAGCTGTTATGCGGAGGACGCGATTCTGCGCACTCCAGCTAGTTCTGTTTAGTTTTCATATAATGTTTTTTGCGCTAGCGGTTTGTTTAACACATTGACAGTGTTGCTTGAAAGATAAAGTTCTCCTGTGGCTTTACGACGAGATACTTTGGTGTGTAGCAGTGATCAAGGTCTTGTTGCTAGGCGCTTCAGCCCGGAATCGCGCTGCTGCTACGGTCGCAGGTTCGAATCCTGCCTCGGGCATGGATGTGTGTGATGCTCTTAGGTTAGTTAGGTTTAAGTAGTTCTACGTCTAGGGGACTGATGACCTCAGATGTTAAGTCCCATAGTGCTTAGAGCCATTTGAACCATTTTATCTGTATTTACTACAAGCTTGTTTGTTTCTTAGGTGGAAAGCTCGTACGCTGGTTTTTAGGGGGTTTGTCTTCAGATGTTTGGTGTCGTTGTATTCTGAGAGTTCGTCCAGTGATGTGTTCCACCTGCTCGAATATGTAGCCTTGTGCCGCCACAGCTACGTCAACAGAATAGATTTATTGCTTGTGTTTTGAATGATTACGTTCATCTACATCTACATACATACTCCGCAAGTCACCGTATGGTGCATGGCAGAGGGTACCGCGTACCACTACTTACCATTTCCTTTGTTGTCTCACTCGCAGATAGCGTGAGGGAAAAACGACTGCCTATAAGCCTCCATATCAGCTCTAATTTTTCTAACCTTCCTGGTCCTTACGTGAAATGTACGTTGGCAACAGTAGAATCGTTCTGCAGTCGGTCTCAAATTCCGTTTCTCTAAATTTCCTCAATGGTACCTCGAGAAAAGGACGTTGTCTTCTCTCCTGGGATTCCCATTTGAATTCAGGAATACTTGCATGCTGATAGAACCTACCGGTAACAAATCTAGCAGACTGCCTCTGTACTTTTTCGATGCCTTCTTTTAGTCTGACCACGGGGAATCCCAAAGACTGGAGCAGTACCCAAGATTGGGTCGCACTAGTATTCTTTACGCCGTCTCCATCATAGATGTGCAACTTCCCCAAAATTCTTCCAGTAAAAGAAGTTGTACATTCCCCTCCCTACTACCAACCTGACATGCTCATATCTCTTTGCAATGTATTTAAACGACTTGACTGTGTGAAACAGCACTCCTGCTAATGCTTTATTCGGACGTCACAGGATTGTTCTTCCTACTCATCCGCATTAGTGTACATTTTCCTGCATTTGGAGCAACCAGCCATACATCACACCAACTAGAAATTTTGTCTAAGTCACCCCGTACCCTCCTACAGTCACTCAACGATGACGATACCCCGTACTCCACAGCACCATCACCAAACAGCGGTAAATTGATGCTTACCCGATCCACCAGCACACTTACCTGGAGTTGTTCGTTGGTGCAGACATTACTGAAAAGAGAGCAAACAACACTACCTTGAGCTAATGCATTCTTATGTGGCCTCCACTGTAGTGAAACATAGAGGTGTCGATTCTACAGGATGCAGCCAACAAATATAATCAAACAATAACCCTTTGTTGTTTGATAAACTTTATACATAAATCTTTTATGGTTTGAAGCACCATAGGAAGCGCTAAGGTCTGTTTAGGCTACGCCAGTCATTTGTCTTCGTTCGAAGCCATCCTCTGTACGTTGTGTAAGATTAAGTACTTGTCCGCAACAAAATCTACGTAGTTTGAACCTACCACAACATTGGCGATACCGTTGGGAATAATTGTCTCCAGAACCCTGAAGAGGTGAAATAAGAGGGCGACAGATGTGAAGTTCTTGATTTCAATAGAGGAACAACATGAGCAAATTCGTGAGACCTGAGTCTCTCCCTGCGTATACAACTTTCAGATAACTTCCGGGAATTCAGCCAGGTAACACTTTCAGCGACCGCCGATATTTCGGCGGGAGAACATCCCGCCATTTTTAAGGTAAACTGCAACGGACAGGTGCCTGTCCGTAGCAGTTTGCCTTGAAAATGGCGGGGTGTTCTCCCGTCGAAATATCGGCGTCACTGAAAGTGTTGCCTGGCTGAATTCCTGGAACTTATTTGAAAATGAGCAAATTACATCAGAGGGTGAAGTATTGGCAGTAGAAAGCTGGCTTTCCTTTGGGGGTTTTTAATGCCAGAGTGACAGAAAAAAATTAAATAATGATGCGAAACAGCACATTTTGAGTACTTTATATTACTATCACCTTGTCACAACAGTTATGGCTATACATTTGCACCTAGGGCAAAAGGACGCACCGTGCATCTTTTGACGAATTATAGTCAGGCTTGACCAAATACTCATTCTTTCGACTGTCATTTTTGGGAGCATAAATTTTGCATGTATGATTCATTTACTTAGTATAAATGACCTCCCCTATTCTGTGGGTGATGAAGTAGGACTTCAGTTTTTTGAATACACTGTGAAGCACTTCTCAGTGAACCAAATATTAAAGTTACTTTTCGCTTCATGCATTATGAAGCTAGTACAGTTTTATGCGACATACAAATTGGCAAATGTTATCCGCACGAAATGAGTGGGATAGATAAGCAGGTGGCTGAAAACTATTCATAGTTCCTCCCCTGAAGGACGGTTCTTGGAGCTTTCGAAGCATGTTATCGCAAGTGTGAGGTACGTTACTTCGAGTATCAATCAGTTAAGACTTTTGAGCATTTCTATTAGACTCTCCCGTTAGACAGAAGGAAGTGGAAGAATACTGTAAGCAGGCATGTGGTCAACAAGACCCTCGTCAAATTAAACATAACAATAATTCCCTTAGTGGTAATTGTGTCATTTATTCGGTACCAGATATTTTTGCCGATAGATATTATTACTAAATCACCATTCTAGTCGTCTATCTTCCCATAAAAATCTTTATTAATTACTAATACTGTCTGCGGTCGTTATCAGATGACGAACATTCTGTACCTCTTGTCTAGTGACACGTGGCTCTGTGATTGTCTGGGACGCGGCCCTCGGCTTGGCTTCACGTCAGCTGTGCGATGGTGACGCAGCACTCATGCGACACCGAAATAGCCGCTCTCCGCTCAGCCTGCCAGTCGACGTATCGAGCCTGAGGTCGCGCTATATTAAATGCTTACACGTTCACTGAAATCTGTAATAGCGTGTATCACACATCAATGTTGCTTCCCGCTGGATTCGCGGATGAAGAACAGAGGAAAAGCTACTTCGTATACACCATCAGGCAGCCACGACAGGCCCCGCAGCGAATACGGAGGTGCAGTTTTAGCGTACAGTGTGGCGAATTTATCTTTAAAGTTCCATACCTCGGCAGGTAAAAGCAGCACCCTTATAGGATCACTTTGTTGTCTCCCCGTTCGTCTGTGTGTGTGAGTGTGTGTGAAATCTTATGGGACTTAACTGCTAAGGTCATCAGTCCCTAAGGTTGCACACTACTTAACCTAAATTATTCTAAAGACAAACACACACACACATGCCCGAGGGAGGACTCGAACCTCCACCGGGACCAGCCGCATAGCCCATGACTGCAGCGCCTTTAGACCGCTCGGCTAATTCTGCGCGGCCCTGCTCGTCTGTCTAACTGATTGACTGTTAACACCCGTTTTTCCAAGGACGGGGTACAGGTATCATGTTGAAATTTTTCACATATCAAGGTTTACAATCCTTTGGTGGTGTGAAAAATTTAAGCTTCTAGGTCAGTGCAGTCGAAAGACATGGCCATTTGTGTCACGCATTTCGATACTCTCAAACTCACTCATCAAAACTTATGGGGTACTTCCTGTTGATCTACATTACTAGCCATTAAAATTGCTACACCAAGAAGAAATGCAGATGATAAACGGGTATTCATTGAACAAACAACTACCTCTGGCCGTAATAACGGCCTAGATACTCCTTGGCATTGAGTCAAACAGAGCTTGGATGGCGTGAACAAGTACAGCTACCCATGCAGCTTCAACACGATACCACACTTCATCAAGAGTAGTGACTGGCGTATTGTGACGAGCCAGTTGCTCGGCCATCATTGACCAGACGTTTTCAATTGGTGAGAGATCTGGAGACTGTGCTGGCCAGGACAGCAGTCTAACATTTTCTGTGTCCAGAAAGGCTCGTACAGGACCTGAAACATGCGGTCGTGCATTATCCTGCTGAAATATAGGGTTTCGCAGTTATAGAATGAAGGATAGAGCCACGGGTCGTAACACATTTGAAATGTAACGTCCACCTGTCAAAGTGCCGTCAATGCGAACAAGAATTGCTTACGTCGTATGATATTATATTTTGGGGTAACTCTTCCCCTTCTAAAAGGATATTTTTGGCTCAGAAACGGGCGGTTCGGGGAATAAGTGGATTAAATTCACGAACCTCTTGTTGAACCCTGTTCACTAGTCTGGGTATTTTGACATTGGCCTCTCAGTATATATATTCCTTACTGTCATTTCTTGTTAACAATGGTAGCTTTTCCCAAGAATAAGCAGCTTTCACTCAGTTAATACTTGGCAGATATCAAAGCTGCATTTGGATCGGACTTCGTTATCTCTTGTGCAGAAAGGTATGCGGTATACTGCTGCATCCATTTTCAGTAAGCTACCACTCGATTTCAAAAATCTTAGCAGTAATCTACGCGCCTTCAAATCGAAACTCAAGAGTTTCTTCACGGGTCACTTCTTCTATTGAAAAATTACGCTGATTCTTATTGTATTTCTGATTGCGTTTACTTAAACTTATGGATTGACTTTCTTCGGGTTCATAAACAATTTATTTTTATCTGTTATTGCTTTTACGTTGTAATTTTATGTACTGACACGTTCCATGACCTTGGAGATTTGCTCACCAATTTGGTCCTACGGAACTTGACGTGTAAACACAGTTCAAATCAAGACGACCTCAGTACAGTCAGTGAAGACAAACACTTTGAAATATCAGCTATTGAATTAACAGGGATTGATATCACCAAGAAATTAATCAGTTTGTGTGTGTATAGATCTCCCAGTGGTAGTGTGGACACTATTTTCAATAAATTAACAGAAGTTCTAGATAAAGTCTCTAGTACAAAGGTCAGCATAATTCTGTGTGAGGACTTTAACATCAACACTAATATCATCCAGCAGCACCCTCATAAATATCCTTCAGAGTTTTGGCACGTACCTTTTGGTCAATAGTGCAACAAGGGATTCTACAATGACTTCATCAGTAATTGACCATGTGGCCACAAATATGGACAGAGAAAAATGTGATGTAGCTGTAAAAGAACTCAGCCTATCAGACCATCTGTGTCAAATAACAACAGTAAAATCAGGCATCGAGTCATTCCCTATACTACAAGCCTACAAACGGCATCTATCAGAAATCAAAATAAAAGATTTTCCAAAGAACTAGCAAAACGAAGCTGAGATGAAATGTATAAGGAAACCAATGTGAATAAGAAATTCTCTAACTTCCCACATTATTTAAATTGAACTTTGAAAAGCGTTTCCAAAAGTATGTATGTCTGTATCAATATTACACAAAAACAGATGGATAACAGCACGTATTAAGAAGTCCTCCCAAACACTTAAATACCTCAGTTCCATGAAAAAGAGTCGCAATGATCCAGAATTCTTAAATTGCTATCATAGATACAAAAAGATCTGTAGGAAGGTGCTGATTGCTACAAAAAGGTCATTTAATGACAAAACAATATATAATGCAAAGAATAAAAGCAAATAAGTCTGGGATGTTATAAAAAAGGAAACGGGGAGAGGCAAAAAATCCCACAATAACATACTGCTAAGGGAGGGGGATAAGGTAATATATGACCCACAACGCTTAGCAAACTATGTAAGTTGGCATTTTTCAAGTATTGCAGAGAAGTTACAGCAAAAATTCCCCAAAACAAATATAACATCTGTTAATAATGTTGCACTAAGTACAATGATGTTACTTCCAACCACTGAGAATGAAGATAATAACACTGTTCAAAAACTAAAAAATAAAAAGTGAGTAGCCTTAGATGAAGTACCAGTGTGTATACTATAACAGTGCATAGAGTTTATACAAGGCCCCTTAACAAATATAGTAAATGAATCCTTCACATCAGGGACATTTCCAGAGAAGTTAAAACAGGCAAGAGTTGTAAGGTTGCTTAAGAAAGGTAATGCAGAAGACACAGAAAATTACCGGTCCATTTCCCTGCTGTCATCGTTCTCAAAATAAAAGAAGCAACTATGAAGGACAAATTATTGAATTACCTGAATAAATACAATATTTTAAGTGAATACCAGTTCGGTTTCCGAATTGGTAAAAATACGGAGTCAGCCATAGCAGAATTCACAACAGTTGTACTTGATGCTCTTTATAAAGATGAGTGTGTCAGAGGCATATTTTTGGATCTTTGTAAGGCCTTTGATACAGCCGACCACAAGATTCTATTAAATAAATTAGAAACATCAGGAATAAGAGGGGTAGCTAATGACAGATTTCGATTTTACCTAGCAGATATGGTACAAATAGGAGAGATAACTAATATTTCAAATCTCTCTCTCTCTATTCGTTTAGTCGGTTCCGACTCTTCGTGACCCCATGAACCAAATCACGCCACTTTTTCCTGTCTTGGACTTTCTCCGGTAGACCTTCCAGGTTGGAACACTGCTTCTGTGATGCCATCGATCCATCTCATCCTCTGACGTCCTCTTCTTCTAGTTCCTTCAATCTTCCCCAGCATTAATGTTTTTTCCAGCGAGGAATGCCTTCGTATTGTGTGTCCAAAGTAGGTCGGCTTTTGTTTTAACATATACCTTCCAGGTAGAAATCTGGTTTTATTTGCTCCAATATTGATCTGTTGGTTCTCTTTGCAGTCCATGGAACTCTAAGAAGTTTCCTCCAACACCACAATTCGAAGGAGTCAATTCTTCGCCGTTCAGCCTTTCTAATGGTCCAGGTCTCACATCCATACATCACAACTGGAAAGACCTTAGCCCTCACAATACGGATCTTTGTTGCTATATTTCAAATAGAGCTCTACATTTAATAAAACAGTTATCAGAACCAAGATACATTAATACGAGGTATCATATTAGAACCAATACTATTCCTGATATACGTCAATGACTTTCATAGTAGTGCAACTCATGGTGAAAAAATCCTCTTCGCCAATGACAGCAATATTATAGCCACTGAGAAAACAAGAGAACTCCTCGCAGAGAAAGCAAATGAAGCTCCCAACGAAGTTTACGATTGATCAATTAGCAATGAAGTGACATTGAACATAAAGAAAACTAATGCCATGAATTTCAGTTTGAAGAGAGAAAATGACAATGTTAAATTAAATATAGATGGCACGCCTATAGACTGTGTAACAAATGCAAAATTTCTAGGAATGATTATTGATTCCCAGTTGGTTCAAAAAATGGCTCTGAGCACTATGGGACTTAACATCTTAGGTCATCAGTCTCCCAGAACTTAGAACTACTTAAACCTAACTAACCTAAGGACATCACACAACACCCAGCCATCACGAGGCAGAGAAAATCCCTGACCCCGCCGGGAATCGAACTCGGGAACCCGGGCATGGGAAGCGAGAACGCTACCGCACGACCACGAGATGCGAATTCCCAGTTGAATTGGTGTAAACACACAAAGGTACTTGCAAACAGAATGCCATCAGCATGTTATGCCCTTAGAATCCTATCATCAGTGAGTAAAATGGAGTGTCTTTTAGTTAAATACTGTTCACATGTACCCTTAATTCTTAGCTATGGCATTCTTTTTTGGGAAAAAATACACAAAATATGAACACAGTTTTCAAACTCCTGAAAAGAGACATAAGAATAATAACCAAAAATAGCAGTCGAGCTCATTGTAAAAAAAATGGTTCAAATGGCTCTGAGCACTATGGGACTTAACATCTATGGTCATCAGTCTCCTAGAACTTAGAACTACTTAAACCTAACTAACCTAAGGACAGCACACATCACCCAGCCGTCACGAGGCAGAGAAAATCCCTGACCCCGCCGGGAATCGAACCCGGGAACCCGGGCATGGGAAGCGAGAACGCTACCGCACGACCACGAGAAGAGGCGAGCTCATTGTAAAGATCTGTTCAAAACATTGGGGATTTAAACTGCACTGTGTGAATACATTTATCAGTCAGTTGTACACATCAAAAATAACATTGGTAATTACAGCACAAACATCTATGTCCATGACCAAAGAACAAGAGCTAGACTCAACTTACATTTACGGTGACAAAATAAACATAAAACTCAAAACAGCATTTTTTACAAAGGAATAAAATTGTACAATAAATTACCAAAACAGATAAAAGAAATTGCAAAAATACGCTTATTTAAAAAGACAGCTAAGAAGTACCTTTATGCAATACATTTTATAGATTGAAGGATTACTTAGATAAAACAGAATAGGAGTTTGGTAAAAAAAAGTTATTCAAAAAAATAATAATAATGATTATAAAACATCCAACATTCCACATAACACCTTCACATGATGGTTTACCCTTCTTTTTTCCTTTTCTATAAATACTTACCCCCAAGCTACGCATAACACAACACTAACACCTCTTCCTCTCTCTGAGCTCATCATCTCAACAACTCATTATAGAGGAATGCTGACTCAGTTTTTCAGGATATCAAATCAGAAGTTGTGGTACGGAAAACGGCCCAGAGGTCACCGGTGTGTATGTGTATGTGTGTGTAGTAAGTGAAGTGTTACGAAACAATGTGTGTATAGTGTGTGCAGTGACTGATAGTGAGATATGAGTGAACAGTGTGGCATTACATTATTTAATACGTTATTTGTAAAAAAAAGTATTGTATACCAAGAGTAAACTTAATGATAGTCTCTAACTAGAGGCCTGTAAATGTATGTGTATACGAATTAGCTTACTTTAAATTGATCTAAACATGTAAATACTTTGACATGTCCTATATCCTTGTAAAAAGAGATCTATGGATGAATAAAACTAATACTAATACTACTACTACTACCTTGAAGTTTATTCTCATAATCGCACTAACCCAGATAACGTAATCAATGAACAAGTAACATGTAATATACAACGGGTATTCAACGTTTTTTATGAGCAGCGAGCTTAATTTCTCTTTCACATTTTTCACTAGGATGGATGTCCTACCCTCTGTTTTGTTTGTCACTTACACATAGAGTCAAACATAACAAGTTACTTTCTATCTACGTTTTTATGCGTAGGTCTAATCCTTTTAATTTAATATTTTATCTTTTGCCATTTGTCTTATATATGTTTTTCTTTGCCTATCTGATGGCATGAAATTCACGCCACTAGGAAATTTTTATTGTAAAATAAAGCTTATCAAAAAGTTATAGCTTGCTATACTTTACAGGCGGGTTGCAGCACCACCACTCACTCTCCATCAAGCGTAATCGAGTTGGCGTCCTTTAAACTGCACCCACTGAAATTTGCATCCAAAAAGTTCGACGTGTCCACTAATCCCCTCGTCCCAACTCCACGGCTTACCCAGCAGGTAGAAGAACGAGGGGCCCACGCCGCCCTTCCCTTAAGGTAGTGTCCTGACGAAGAGGGCTGGAGGTGCTCGAACAGGAACTGTAATGACAGTCGGAAGAGATTTTAATTTTTTTGTTTTCTGCCGGACCCAATATTTTTTTTCCTTTTTCTCTTTCGACCAGACCTTCACGACCAGATCTTCAGAAATTATAATGTAAACATTAAACTTGAATCAAGAACATGGATTTTAAAAATCGTATCTCTTCAACTCGACAAAGCAAACTTTAAAATAGAATATGCTATATACCCGAGGATCAGCTTATGGTGCACATAATGTGCACCAAGAAGTGTTGTCCCAACGAAAAGACCATTTTGCATGTATACAGGATGAACCAGAACTTCAGCGACGAAATTTCGGAAAATGTGCAGGGAGATTTCCCGAGTATTTTGGTATAAGGGTGGAATTCAGTGGCTCGTTACAGAGAAATTACGTCTGGTTTGATTTGCACTGAAAATATGTGCACAACAGTGACACTGCCGACGGTATGCACTGTGTGTGTTGTTTGGAGACAAACTTGTTCCATTCACTGTTGGTAAGAGTAAGGCCTACTTTCCTCTAGGTTCAGTCTGGGATGGTTTTTCCAGCAATGTTAGTACGTTAATCGTGATACACGACGGCATGGATAATTGTAATCATGAAGAATCAGCAATATGCATCTCGCCTTTGTGTTCACTGAACACAAGAGAGAAACGGCACGATGACGATATAAGCTCAGTTGTTCTCGAAGTGACGGCAACCCAAAAACAGCAGTTTTGCGTCCGTAATAGCCTCGTCCTTCGTGTTATTATGTTTTGGTGGCTGCATATTACAGCCTTTTTCACTGTTGTGAGAGTACCCAAAACTGGAAAGTTGCATAGGTCACACCAGTATGCAAGAAGGGTAATAGGGGTAATCCGCTAAATTACAGGCCCACGGCTGGCCACTTTGGCCGAGAGGTTTTAGGCGCTTCAGTCCGGAACCGCGCTTCAGCTACGGTCGAAGGTTCGAATCCAGCCTCGGGCTTGGATATGTGTGATGTCCTTACGTTACATAGGTTTAAGTAGTTCTAAGTCTAGGGGACTGATGACCTCAGATGTTAAGTCTCATAGTGCTTAGAAACATTTCAACAGGCCCACATCATTACCGTCAATATGCAGCAAGATTCTGGAACATGTATTGTGTTCGAACATTATGAATTACCTCGAACAGAAGTGGCTCCTTACTCACAATAAGAGCTGAGTGCTATTGACAAGGGCTTTCAAATTGATTCCGTATTTCTAGATTTCCAGAAGACTTTTGAAGCTGTGCCAGAAAAGCGGCTTGTAGTGAAATTGCTTGCTTATGGAACATCAGCTCAGTAATGTGACTGGATTCGTGATTTCCCTTCACAGAGATCACAGACGTTAAGTCATCGAGTAAAACAGAAGTGATTTCTGGCGTTCCACAAGATAGTGTTATAGCCCCTATGCTGCTTCTTATCTATATAAACGATGTAGGAGACAATCTGAGCAGCGGTCTTAAGTTATTTGCAGATGATGCTGTCGTTATCGTCTAGCAAAGCATTGAGAAGATTAAAAAATTGCAAAACGATTTAAAAAAGATATCTGTATGGTGCAAAAATTGGCAATTGACCCTAAATAATTAAAAGTGTGAGGTAATCCACATGAGTGCTAAAAGAAATCCGTTTAGTTTAGGTTACACGATAAATTTGTCGAATCTAACGGCCATAAATTCAACTAAATACCTAGGAATTACAATTACGAGCAACAATAATTGGAAGGAACACATATAAAATGTTGTGAGGAAGGCTAAACAAAGACTGCGTTTTATTGGCACGACACTTAGAAAATGTAACAGATCTACTAAGGAGACTGCCTACACTACCCTTGTCCGCCCTCTTATAGAATACTGCTGCGCGGTGTGGGATTCTTCCCAGATAGGATTGGTGGAGTACATCGAAAAAGTTTAAAGAAGGTCAACACGTTTTGTATAATCGCGAAATAGGGGAGAGAGTGTCACGGACATGATACAGGATTTGTTCCGGAAATCGTTAAAAGAAAGGCTTTTTTTGTTGCAGCTGAATCTTCTCACGAAATTTCAATCACTAACTCTCTCCTCCGAATGCGAAAGTATTTTGTTGACGCCGACCTACATAGAGAGAAATTATCATCATAATAAAATAAGGGAAATCAGAGCTCGCATGGAAAGAAATAGGCGTTCGTTTTTTCCGCGCGCTGTTCGAGATTGGAATAATAGAACATTATTGTGAAGGTGGTTCGATGAACCCTTTTCCAGGAACTGAAGTGTGGTTTGCAGAGTACCCGTGCAGATGTAGATGTATTTTCACATAAACAGACAGTTCTCGTATCAACGCTTATTAAGTTCAAGAATGGCTCTGAGCACTATGCGACTTAACTTATGAGGTCATCAGTCGCCTAGAACTTAGAACTACTTAAACCTAACTAACCTAAGGACATCACACACACCCATGCCCGAGGCAGAATTCGAACCTGCGACCGTAGCGGTCGCTCGGCTCCAGACTGTACGCCTAGAACCGCACGGCCACTCCGGCCGGTGCTTATTAAGTCATCATGACATTATTACTTTGTAACGAACCACAGAAGACCACGGGCCTTTATATTAAAATAGCCAGAAAATATCCCTGAACAAACACTGAAATTTTGTCTGTGTAGTCTGGCTCGCCCTGTATAGGTGATATGAGTTGTACGTAGCCTCTCCTCTGACTACGACCGCTACGTGCTCGAGTCCTTTATATGTGACTTAAAACATGAATACAGTTTTCTTTATAAAAATAATTCTACGTCTACATCCATATCGTGCAATCCACTGTGAAGGGCATGGATGAGGGTACTTCCCGCTGTACCATTTATTAAGCTTTCCTCGCATTCATTTCACGTATGGTTCGTTAAACGCCTCGGTGGGCACTGTAATTAGCCTAATCTGTCCTTGCTATTTCTAAGCGACCGATACGTAGCGGGGTGCAGTGTACTAATAGCCTTATCATTTAAATGGCTTTGAGCGCTATGGGACTTAACATCTATGGTCATCAGTCCCCTAGAACTTAGAACTACTTAAACCTAACTAACCTAAGGACAACACACAACACCCAGCCATCACGAGGCAGAGAAAATCCCTGACCCCGCCGGGAATCGAACCCGGGACCCCGGGCGCGGGAAGCGAGAACACTACCGCACGACCACGAGATGCGGGCTTATCATTTAAAGCTGGATCTTGAAACAATATACATAAATGAACTGGTGGATGACATCGGAAGTTCACTGAGGCTTTTTGCAGATGATGCTGTGGTGTATCGAGAGGTTGCAACAATGAAAAATTGTACTAAAATGCAGGAGGATCTGCAGCGAATTGACGCATGGTGCAGGGATAGAAACTGAATTTCAATGTAGACAAGTGTAATGTGCTGCGAATACATAGAAAGATAGATCCATTATCATTTAGCTACAAAATAGCAGGTCAGCAACTGGAAGCAGTTAATTCCATAAATTATCCGGGAGTACGCATTCGGAGTGATTTAAAATGGAATGATCATATTAAGTTGATATTCGATAAAGCAGATGCCAGACTGACATTCATTGGAAGAATCCTAAGGAAATGCAATCCTAAAACAAAGGAAGTAGGTTACAGTACGCTTGTTCGCCCACTGCTTGAATACTGCTCAACAGTGTGGGATCCGTACCAGATAGGGTTGATAGAAGAGATAGAGAAGATCCAACGGAGAGCAGCGCGCTTCGTTACAGGATTATTTAGTAATCGCGAAAGCATTACGGAGATGATAGATAAACTCCAGTGGAAGACTCTGCAGGAGAGACGCTCAGTAGCTCGATACGGACTGCTGTTAAAGTTTCGAGAACATACCTTCACCGAAGAGTCAAGCAGTATATTGCTCCCTCCTACGTATATCTCGCGAAGAGACCATGAGGATAAAATCAGAGAGATTAGAGCCCACACAGAAGCATACCGACAATCCTTCTTTCCACGAACAATACGAGACTGGAATAGAAAGGAGAACCGATAGAGGCACTAAGGGTACCCTCCGCCACACACCGTCAGGTGGCTTGCGCAGTATGAATGTAGATGTAGATGTAGATACTAACTAGGGTCTCTCGGGATTGTTTGCCTCCACCTTCAAACATCTGTCAGTTGAGTTTCATCAGCATCTCCGTGACAGTCTCCAACTTGCTAAACAAACCTTTGTATACTGCTTGAGTTTCCCAAGTACCCTATCAATGAATCGAAGTCTGCACATGCTTTACCTACGACTTAGCCTATGTGATCTTTCCATTTCATATCCTTTCGAAGTGTTACTCCCATGTATTCGTATGAACTGACTGATTTCACCCCTGAGTCGTTAATATTGTAGACAGGATACAACGCTCAACATTTGGGAAGAGCATCGTTTTACGTTTCTGAGAATTTCAAGCACGTTATCAGTCTTCTCATCACTTTGAAATCATATCAAGATGTAACTGAAAATATGTGCAGGTTTCTTTTATCAGATAGTACCTTATTTTAGTTCATTACATCATCTCGGAAATGTCTGATCTTACTAAAGGTCATTTTGCGCACGCTCAATACTATAAAACAGTAACAACAGCGGTCCCGACACCCTTACCTGGGACACGCTCGAAGTTACTTCTGCATCTGTCGACGACTCTGCAATTCAAGATAATTTGCTGCGTTCTTCCATTCCAAGAAATCTGCAATGCAGTCACGATTTTCGCCTGATGCCTCATACGATCGTACTTTTGATAGTAAGCGTATATGTGGTACGGAGTTAAACGCTTTCGGATACAGAGGAATACTGCATCTACTTGACTGTCCTGGTCCATTACTTTCAGGAAGCTAGGTGAAAAAACTTCGAGTTATGTAGTAGTAGTAGTAGTAGTAGTTTTATTCATCCGTAGATCTCTTTTTACAAGGTTATAGGACATGTCAAAGTATTTACAAGCTTAGATCAATTAACAATAAGCTAATTCGTATACACATATATTTACAGACTTCTAGTTAGAGACAATCATTAGATTTTACTCCTGGTATACAATAATTTATTTACAAATAACTCATTAAATAATGTAATGCCACACTATTCACTCATATTTCACTATCAGTCACTGCACACACTATACACACATTGTTTCATAACACTTCACTCACTACATACACACACACACACACACACTCACACACACACACACACACACACACACACACACACACACACACACACACGCACAGGTGATCCTTGGGCCATTTTCTGTACTGCAAGTTCCCATTTGCTATCCTGAAAAACTGAGTCAGCATCCCTTCATAATGAGTGAGATGTTGAGCTCAGAAAGAGGAAGAGGTGTTAGTATTGTGCTATGCATAGCTTGAGGGGAGAGTGTCTCTAGAAAGGAAAAAAGAAGAAAAATAATAAAGTGAAGGTGTTATGTGGAATATTGGATGTTTTATAATCATCATTATTATTATTATTTGTTTGTATAACATTTTTTTATCAAACCCCTACTCTGCTTTATCTAAGTAATCCTTCAATGTATAAAATGTATTGCATAACAGGTACTTTTTAGCTGCCTTCTTAAATAAGTTGGATTTCACATGGTCGATGTTTTCGGTATCCATGCCGTCTGACATGGAGGAGATATCGCATTACGTTTGAGCTCAGAATATGTTCTAAGGCTTTACAACAAATGGATATCAAGGATATTGGGCGTTAGTTTTACGGTTCACTTTTGATATGGGTGTGCCTTTTGCCTTCTTCCAACCACTGGGCACCGTTTACTGTTCGAGGGATGTGTGAGACATTATGGTTAAAAGTGGACCAACTCAGACGGAAATTTGAATCTGATGGTATAACACTACCGCGTATTAGTGATTACCAAATTTGGTTTAAACATGCTGTAAATGTTACCCTCTGGGAGGATTTTGAAAGTTTTGACCGTGTGTTACTTAACAGAAAGAGGGTATCTAACATGAAATTCGTAAGGGTAGCAGTTAGTAGACACCAGGAAGACTAAAATTTTGCAAGAAGTTACAGTAACAGAGTTCTTGCGAATGAAATAATAAAACGGTCGCCAGCCTAGTTAGGCATAATAATGTGAAAACATTATTTTGAATGAATCTATCGATACTCTTGCAAAATGAACTTTCATTAATTCTTTCTCATTAAAGTGCAATGAACACCTGCAATAACCAGACGAACTACATAGTTTAGCAGCTGTTACAAACAGCATACGTAAGTAATCATAAAAAAATTTGGGCTTTATCCCTGTTGACCACAATCTTTATTTATACCTTTCACTACTTTACCACAGGAATACAGGAATTATTCCACAGAGCATACGCAAGACTAAGTGGCATCTGGTAAGAATTAAAGTTTGACTAACACACATATACACATCACAAATGCAATAAGCTAACACTGTACATATACCTTTTATATATAATCTTTTAAATAATCAGTTCTGGTTTCTTTAGCTAGAAAATAACTATTGAGTTTGGTTTTTTCGTATATAAAAGATTGGAAAGGGGGCCCACAAACTATCCCTTCTTTATATAAGTAAAATATAAATACTTTTCATAAATATTTTGAATTATAATGAAAGCTGAATTACTTCCCCACTTACGATCATTTATCTTGCAAAGTTCTAACATTATTTGCACTGACAGTACTCTCTACAACTACAGAAATGACCTCAAGTAAAACTTCAACTTGTAGTAGCATCAAAACCAAATGCTTTATAACACCACTTGGGAAGCAAGTGATTTTCATTGAGAACTTTTATACCACTGAACATTAAAACACCGATATTTGTAAGGTAGAAGCAAATCAAAACACATTGCAGATTTTTTCAAATTCATCAGTAAATGTCTCCCTTGATTTCAATGAAATCATTATTCTGACTATCCACATTTATATATTTTTGAATTCAGAAATTAGGCTTAATCAAATAACACAGCGTATTATCAGTTTTCGCACACAGGATACTCGGTGTTTAATAATTTTGAGGAGAGGAGCCTATTAGTTACCATGAAAGGAGTAAATTCATGGTTCGGACTCAACGTTCAGGAATATTTGAATTATTATTGCAGATTAAATCACACAAACACTCTGGTTCATACTGTTATGCAGCTGTGACCTTTTGGAGCTGGTGAAGTAGTGGCGCAATAGTGGTGGCGAGCACGTGGCGATTACCTGGTCTCTCCTTTGGCCGTAATATGCTCTATTTAGTTCTTCTTGGTGACGTGAATATCATTTTTAGAGCCATTTCCAATGCGAGAGCACCATTTTACTACCACAATTACACCCGAGGCCATTCCATCTCAAATTAGATACTGGATGCCTCGCTCGGCACCTGCGCTGTTGACAGGCCGGCTGCTGCCTACTGACTCCTCACTGTGCTCTCTCGCTTGCCGCCCAGATTGAGCGCCAATTCCACCTTTTAGCTCGCGCCACACCACTTCCGTAGCGGAGGGGAATCACTGAGTCTTTTATATTATACAATACAAAATCCCTAAGTATGAACCGGTTTTTGCATTGAACTTTCTCATACATAAACAAATATATTTAATAAAATTCCATTATTTAAGCACACTATTACGTTAAACAATTTATACCTCATACAGTACCAACTCCCTCTAATGATCCAAATAACTTGACTAGTAACAAGTAAACACTTCTTAAACAAAGTTGCACACCGATTGCTCACAGTCGACTGTGGTGTTACAAGAGGGATTCCATCGGGCTGGAGCTTTGTTAAATTTTAGTGGTTTCAACTGTTCCTCAGCACCACTGACACAGGCATTTGTGTCACTTCTCTTTGTAGTGGTGCAAGAATTATGTAGAAGCAATACTCCTGGATAATTCTGCACATCATTGTCGTTATTGCCAAGTGGAAGATCATTATAAAACTGTATACTTACCAATATGCACTAAAAGGACGGAGTATTCATCACAACTTAGTTAACGTCATTACTTCCGTAGAAAAAGAAGAAATATTTTTTAAGGTGATAAAGCATAACGATTTTTCATATTAGGAGACTGTATGCATGGTAATATTACCGATGGTATTGTCGCTAAGGGGAGTTACTAAATCCGTTTTTCCGAATCTCCTTCACGAAAGAAGTCGTAATGAATAGTCCAGAATTCGAATGAAGAATTGGTGGCAACATAGGTAACTTAGCTGCAGACATCCTCGGCGTAGCGAAGCAACTCACATCACTTAGTAAAGGCAAGTCTTCCGATCCAGACTGTAAAAGGATTAGGTTCTTTTCGGAGTATGCTATCGTACAGAACCGCTCACTCGACGAAAAATCGTTACGGAAACAACTGGAAAGTTGCACAGATCACACTAGTACTCAATAAAGGAAATATGAGTAATCCGCTGAATTACAGACCCATGTCACGGACGTCGATTTCCAGTAGGATTTTGAAACAAACACATACTGTGTTTGAAAATTATGAATTACCTCCAAGAAATCGATCCATTGACACATAGCACGGATTCAGTACATTTGTTCTTTTGCAGCAAAGCTGGATCTTTTATTCTCATGAAGTAATGAGTGCTATCGACAGAGTAACTTGTATTGATTCCAAATTTATAGATGTGCAGAACGCTTTTTGACACTGCTTCTCACAAGCTACTTCTGATCACATTGCGTGCCTATGGAATATCGTCACATATGTGCGACTGGATTCTTGATTTTCTGTCGGAAATGTCACAGTTCGTAGTAACTAACGGAGAGTCATCGAGTTAAGGATGTTCCTAAAGGATGTGTTACAAGTCCTCTGCTGCTCCTAATCTATAAGGGGCGTTCAAAAAGAAACGAGCTATAGGCGTAATTACAGGAACCTGTACCTGTATGTTAGAAGTATTGAACCTGGCTGTTGAGACACTTGTCCCACTGTGACACAAGGCGGTGAATGGCTGTCTCATAAAATTCCCGGGGCTGCGATGTGAATTGGTTCTGCACGTACAGCTGGACATCGTCGTCCGAGGTAAATCGTTTGCCCCTGAGAGCTGTTTTAAGGGAACCAAAAATGGCGCAATCACAGGAGAGAGGTCCTGACTGTATGGAGGGTGGCCGAGAACCTCCCATTTGAATTTCCGCAGAAGTGCCGCGACTGTGTTGGCTTTGCATTGTCGTGGAGCAGAATGACCCCACGGGTGAGATTGCCTGGTTGTTTTGATTTGATCGCTTTGTGAAGAGTGGTTAAGGTTTGCGAGTAACACTGGGCATTCACTGTTATCCCGTGTTGCAGGCAGTGAATCAGACGGGGGCCATCTTGGTCAAAGAAGAACGTCAGCATAACCTATCCTGCACTCGTCTGGATGGCCTTGGCTTTTCTTGGTGGTGATGACCCTGGATGCTTCCACTGGAGACTTTGCCATTTTGATTGTGGTTCGAAGTGATGACGCCATGGCTCATCTCCAGCCACCATTCGTGCCAGGAGCGCATTCTCTTCCCGAGCATAAGGCTGCAGATGAGCAGTACAGTGGGCCATTCGACATGCTTCCTGGTGTGGTTGAAGACTGTGGGGCACCCACTGGACCCACACTTTGCGCATATGCAGTCGTTGCTTCACGATGGTGTGAACACTTCCGACGCTCAATCCGACCGCGGCGGCTATGGCTGTTACTGCCACACGGAGGACCTGGGTAATGAGTCCATCCACCAGCTGGACGATATCATCGATAATGCAGAATGGTGCTCCACACCGTGCATCATCGGCTAACGACACCCGTCCTTCTCTGAAGCGCTTGTGCAGCACCTTGACCCACGTAAGGGACATGCAATGTTCGTCGTAGACTTGTCACATTCGTCGATAAACGTCCGTTCCTCCTACTCCTTCCGCTGACAGAAAACGAACACCACCTCTTCGCTCTCCTTTTGACGCCTCCCATGTCAATGTTTGCAATGCGACTGGCAGTGTTGGACGATTGATGCATGCTGTTGCTAGCTCTGTATAGTCACGTGGCGTGCTCTCTAGTGACGGGCTGTGAACTTCCACGCTCTGGTCGGAACCACATTAGTTACACACGCCACGATATTACCCTCCTGTCATGGTTGACGCATTCCAGACTTCGACTCGTTTCTTTTTGACGCTCCTTATATATAAACGATTTAGGAGACAATCAGAGCTGCCTTGTAAATTGTTTCCAGATGACGCTATCATTTAACGTGTAGTAAAGCCATTAGAATTACAAAAGCAATTGCGAAATGATTTAGACAAAATGTCAGGATCCTGTGAGAAGTGGCCACTGAAAAGTGTGAGTTCATCCACATTAGTATTAAAAGAAGTCCATCAAATGTTGCTTACACGATGAATCACACAAAGATTGTCAGTTCAGCCAAGTATCTAGGGATGAGAGTTACGAACTACTTTATTTAGAACTATCACAGACATAATCTTGTGAGGAAGGAAAATCCAACACTGTCTTTTATTGCCATGACAGAAGTTGCAACAGTTCTACTAGACTCCCTACAGAACACTTGCCCTTCCTCTGCTAGAGTATTGCTGCGCAGTATGGAATCTTTACAAGATAGGACTGACGGAGACCATCAAAAAAGTCAAAAGAAACGTAGCTCGTTTTTACTGTCGCAAAATAGGTGACAGAGTGTCAGGGATATGTTAAGCGAGTTGGGGTGGCTATCATTAAAAGGAAGGCGTTCTTCGTTGCGGAGAGTGCCCTTCACAAAATTTTAATCTCCAACTTTCTACCCCAGTTGCGAAAATGTTTCGTTGGGAAATTATAATAAAATAAGAGAAGAGAAATCAGAGCCCGTACGGAAAGACTTAGGTGCTCGTCTTTCCCGCACGTTATTCGAGGGTGGAAAGGTAGAGAAGTAGTGTGAAAGTGGTTCGATGAACTCTCTGCCACGCACTTAACTGTGAATTGCAGAGTACTCATATAAGTATAGATATAGATCTAAATATGGATATGTATCATACAAGAAGGAAAAGTAGGCTATAAACGTTAAAACATATGCTTATGTAAGAGTGAATATCGTAAAGTGTTATGTAGACAGTTGGTGGCGCTCCTGCTCGTCTTTCGGAAGCAGGATTCATGTTGGTCATTTGCCTAGTGGAGTCGACGTAGGTCTGACCTCTGCTGCCCAACACCCCACTGCGATCGGACGGAGAGGCGAGCGAGGACTCGGGGCTGAGTTGGGCCCTGACGTACTGTGCAACAAATGGCTCTGAGCACTATGGGACTCAACTGCTGTGGTCATCAGTCCCCTAGAACTTAGAACTACTGAAACCAAACTAACCTAAGGACATCACACACATCCATGCCCGAGGCAGGATTCGAACCTGCGATCGTAGCTGTCGCGCGGTTCCAGACTGAAGCGCCTAGAACCGCTCGGCCACCTCGGTCGGCCGTACTGTGCAGGTAGTTTACAGATAAACGGGTGAAAATTTCACTTTATGCAGTTTTCATATAGCCAGCGAGTTTACTTATGCGGTGTTGAGAGTCGATATATTTATTAGTCAACTAGCTGCCTATACTTCATATCAGTGTTTCTGTCCGTAAGTGACTGTAGTAACGTCATACCTTTAACTCGAAAGACTTCTTTATCGCAGCATTGTACTCGTATTGTGATACGTATTTCCTGAATTTTCGTTCAAACTACTGTGCCTGTACAAATACGTTTCTGCATGTGTTCGCATTTGTAGTGTGAAAATGTATTATTATTAATTTAACAGGTCATCTGATGATGTGGCACGACCGAGACACTTTATGAAAATAAAGGAGCCCCATTGACGTCTAGTGACTACATTTTGCGACCTATCAACTTTTTGGTATCATAATAAAATTCTTTAACGTGTGGTTCATGAAGTATGTTATAATCACATTCAAGATAACATTTTATTAAGGCTTAATTCCATTTTAAAATTAGAGATAGAGAATCGCAGGTCCAGCGACAGAGTTAACTATGTACGGTATACATCAATTTTGCTTATCTGCACTAACAATTCACGAAGCATTCAGTAAATGTTGTTATTCACATATTGTCGACCAAATGGCGTGCGTTCCAGGGAACAACGAATGTGAAACGGGATTTTGCTATTGATATCACGAAAATACGCTTACCTATTTGCGTACGTATTTGGTCTTTCTTCATGCAGGCAGTGTACAAAAAGTAAAACGCGATTTTGCACATTTTTGTAACAGTTGTTGAACAATTATTTCTATCTATCTATATCCGAATCCCGCTCCAGCTACTGCCGGGTCTGGGTGCTGACGAGTCCTCTCCATTTGGCTCGGTTCTACCACCACTTTGCTTCCTCCACTTGCTGCCAGGTCACACCTCTCCTTTCAATAGATATTCTCACTCCATTTTTCCACCGTGTTCTTGGGCGCCCTCGAGGTCTTTTCCCATCCATCTTTAGTTCTTCCATAATTTTGGGGAGTCTGCCCATGCATCCTCTTAACATGCCCATACCATCTTAATCTCTTTCTTTCAATTTCTTCTCTCATACTTTCTTGTTTGAGGTCCTTTCTAATCTCTACATTCCTTACTCTGTCCATTCTTGTTTTTCCCTTAACTGCTCTGAGAAATTTCATTTCCCCTGCTTGCAGTCTGCTCCAGTCCCTTTCTGTCATTGTCCATGTTTCTCCACCATAGGTGACAATAGGGATGTAGTAATTCTTATACATAAGGAGTTTTGCTCTTCCTGAAACCTCATTATTCCAAATCAGATGTTTTATTGTTTGGTAGAAATTGCCTCCCTTCTGTAACCTCCTATTAATTTCGTTAGTTATTCTTCCATCCCTAGATATTTCACTCCCTAAATAAGTGAAACTTTCTACCACTTTGAGGGGTTCTCCATTCAAGGTAAATTTCCATTGATTCCTTTCTCTCTTCCAAATACCATTACTTCACTCTTATCTTTATTTATTTTTAATCCATACCTTTTCATTATTTCCTTCCACGCATCAAGCTGTAACTGTACACCTACCTCTTTATCATCCCATATTACCATATCATCTGCAAAAATAATCTTTTTGTCTTTTTGTTTTACTATATCTTTAACTACCCTATTCATTCCCTCCATCACAACATTAAAAAGGGCAGGAGATAGAATACTTCCTTGCTTAAGTCCTTGTCTTATTTCGAAGTATTCAGAGTTCCCCAATGGTGTTTTAATTCTACAATTATGGCCTCTGTACATTGTCTTTATAATATTAATGTATCCATCTTCTGTATCTACCTTCTTCAGTTCTTCCCAGAGTCTTTCCCTGTCAACTGAGTCATATGCCTTTTCTATGTGTATAAAAACCATTATCACCCTTTTGTTATACTCCCAACTTTTTTCCATCAGTTGACGGATAGAAAATATCAGGTCGATCGTGCTCCTTCCTTTCCTAAACCAATGCTGTTCTTCACTCAGCTCCTTTTCTATCTTTTCACTTATTCGATTTAGTAAAATTCTTTCAGAAATCTTGGCTGTATGACTCATGAGGGTTATTCCTCTGTAGTTTTTACAAAGTCTTTTATTGCCTTTCTCGAAGATGGGAACAATGTCTCCTATTCTCCAGGCGTCAGGTATTTCACTATTTCTCCACACGCTTGATAGTACTCTATACAGCCACTGAATCCCCACTGAACCTGCTGCTCTTATCATGTCCACTGATACTTCATCAGGACCTGTGGCTTTCCCCCCCTCCATTCATCTTCTTCACAGCTTTTTCCATTTCGTCCCGTGTAATTTGTCCTAATTCTGCTTCCCAACTTCTCTCAATTTCTCCATTATTTGTTGTTTCCTCATGTACCTGCTCCTCAGCGTTTAACAGCTTCTTAAAATGTTCTTTCCAGAGATCTTTTATATTCCCTGGATCTTCAATAATGGTACGGTGGGGTATAACACGGAACCCATGCCCAGGGTTACGGGTGAAGACCTTAATGGCAGCGACGGCGGAGAAGAAAGACTTCGGAACGGCGTAGCTGGCAGATGAGGCAACCCTCCTTTCTGGGGATTAAATGAGAAGGGAACCACTGCCTTGTGGTGTAGGATAAACTCCAAAGGCTAAGGGAGACAACTCCAACAGAAAATCCTTCCTTGCGTTAGGCCTAGCAAGACAGTAGGAAAGTATTCAAATATTGCTTTCAAAACACAGACGAGCCTCGGATCGAACCACTCAGGATTTGACCCCACTGCTTCTTCAAGTACTGGTGCAAATGATGGGAGACCTGATGATATTCAACAGTACAAGAAGATGAAACCAACTGGACTAAAAAATAAACTAAATATTAGCACCCTTAATATATTAACCCTCAATGGAAAAATGGAAGAAATGACAGATGTACTAACAGAGAGGAAGTTAGATATATTGGGATTAAGCGAAACAAAGTGGAAGGGAAAAGGTGAGAAGAATTTGAGAGGAGGAGGAAAACTGTACTGGAGTGGGAATAACAGCTCTGGAAGAAATGGTGTGGCAGTGATGGTGAATAAGAATGTACTAAGCTGTATTGAAAATGTGAGATATATATCAGACAGGATCATAATCTTAAAGCTGAGATTCCAAAAGGAAACACTAAAAGTAATCCAGATTTATGCACCTCAAGTGGGATGTAGCGAAGAAGAGAAGATAGACTTTGAAAATGTATTAGAAAACCATATAGAGAGTGCTAATATAGTGATGGGAGATTTTAATGCACAGGTAGGCAAAGACAGAAAGGGATTTGAGCAAGTATTGGGATGTTTTGGATATGGAGGCAGAAATGAAGAAGGGAAAAGACTCCTGGATTTGTGCCAGAGGAATGGAATGAAAATAGCAAACTGCTGGTTTATGAAGAGAGAAAGTCATGTTATCACCAGATACAGTTGGGATGGAAGAACGAAGAGTGTAATTGATTATATTCTAGTAGATAGGGAATGGGGAGAGAGAGTAACAAATGTGAAGGTAATTCCAAGTGTGGGTGCAGATGGAGACCATAGATTACTGGTGGGACAATGGAAAATGAATCAGTGTGTGAAAAATAGAAAACAAAAGAAAGTGATGAGGATACGGGATTGGAAATTGAAGGAGAGTGAATGTGCTGAGAAGTACAGAGAATTAATAACACAAAAATTTCCAAAAGAAGTTTTCTGCGATGTAGGAAAAGAATTGAGTTTATTCAAAGACACTTTAGTCGAAGCAGCACAAAAAGTATGTGGCAGAACATCTGGAAAAGAAAAAAATAAGACAGACAAGTTGGTGGGATGATACCACAATCCAAGAAGATAGAAGAAAAAATGGAGCATGGAGAAAATGGTGGAAAACTAAAAATGACGAAGACAATAAAAGATATATAGAGGAAAAGAAGAAGTGCAAAGAAATAGTGGAAACAGCAAAGAAAAAGGCATGGGAAGAGTTAAAAAAAAACTTGAAGAAGATGTGAAGAGCAATAAGAAAATGTTCTATAAAATTATGAAAAATAAAAGGAAGGCTTCTGAAGTAAACAATTATTTATCATGTCTAAAATAGCACTATCTTTTTTTTTATTTTCCTGGACTAAGAGCGTTACGTCTCTGCAGTTACAGCGTTGTGGTACTGAATTACCATGGTTTATCTACACTATGTGATCAAAAGTATCCGGGCACCTAGCTCAAAATTACTTACAAGTTCGTGGAGCCCTACATCGGCAATGCTGGAATTCAATATGGTGCAGGCCCACCCTTAGCCTTGATGACAGCTTCCACTGTCGCAGGCATACGTTCAATCAGGTGCTGGAAGGTTTCTTGGGGAATGGCAGCCCATTCTTCACGGAGTGCTGCACTGATGTATCGATGTCGGCCGGTGAGGCCTAGCAGGGAGTCGGTGTCCCAAAACATCCCAAACGTGTTCTATCGGATTCAGGTCAGGACTCTGTGCAGGCCAGTCCATTACAGGGATGTTATTGCCGTGTAATCACTCCGCCAAAGGCCGTGCATTATGAACAGGTACTCGATCGTGTTGAAAAATGCTATCTCCATCCCCGAATTTCTCTTCAACGCTGAGAAACAAGGTACTTAAAACATCACTGTAGGCCTGTGTTGTGATAGTGCCACCCGAAAAGGACAAAGTGTGCAAGCCCCCTCCATGAAAAACGCGACCACACCATAATAACACCACCGCCTCCAAATTTTACTGTTGGCACTACACACGCTGGCAGATGACGTTCACCGGGCATTCGCCATACCCACACCCTGCCATCGGATCGCCACATTGTGTACCTTGATTCGTCACTCCACACAACGTTTCTCCACTGTTCAGTCGTCCAATGTTTACGCTCCTTAGACCAAGCGAGGCGTCGTTTGGCATTTACCGGCGTGATGTGTGGCTTATAAGCACCCGCTCGACCACGAAATCCAAGTTTTCTCACCTGCCGCCTCCTGTCATAGTACTTGCAGTGGATCCTGATGCAGTTTCGAATTCTTGTGTGATTGTCTGAATAGATGTCTGCCTATTACACATTACGACCCTCTGCAACTATCGGCCGTCTCTGTCAGTCAACAGACGAAATCGGCATGTATGCTTTTGTGCTGTACGTGTCCCTTCACTTCTCCACTTCACTATCACATCTGAAACAATAGACCTAGGGATGTTTAGGTGTGTGGGAATCTCGCGTACAGACACCCAATCACCTGAGCACGTTCAAAGTCCGTGAGTTCCGGGGAGAGCCCCATTCTGCTCTCTCACGATGTATGACTACTGAGGTCGCTAATATGGTGTACCTGGAAGTAGGTGGCAGCATAATGCACCTAATATGAAAAACGTATGTTTTTAGCGGTGTCCGGATACTCTTGATCACATAGTGTACGTTACGTATTGTACAAATAGAAAACTTATTTTAGAAAGTACAGCAACAGAGGACAAAACACAAAATTTTTATTGCAATACAAAGCAGCAGAAAATCAGAAAAATTTAACACTATTGCTATTGCAATTACGCTAAACACGTACCGTCAGCATTACATTTTCTGTCCTCAATGGATTTTTCCAGACAGACGTGCAAATAAACTACTGACTTGGTACATGGTCATCGAAATTCCGTTTACGCGTAGGGATAAACCTTCACACGTCAAGTAAGGCTTTCTTCTAGGACAGAACAAGTTTGTAGGAGAAGAGAGGGAAACCTGAATGTTATGTAGAGGCAGATTTCTTTTGCCACCACCTCTCAGCTTGTTTTCAGTGCGTTGATAAATCCATGATTTTCTGTGTGTTGCGACTTTTTCTTCCCCTTAGTTTAGTAGGGTAGTCAGGAAGTAGTGCGAGAAGATGCCCGTTGCACTGTTTGTTGCAACAGGCAGAAGACGAGCTTTGTTGGTGCTGCACATTTTCACGATTCTGATCGAGATAAATTGTAGAACTGTGCGCAGACTCAGCTAAGTGAAAAATCCGTGCAATTCGCACGTTTATTTACACATAAAAACCGACTTAGGGATTTTCCTTTGTATGAGGCCGTGTGTACAGGATAGTGCGCCGATTGAAAGTTGTAGACTGGCATATTCTGCTGTTCGCGTCGATTCTATGAATACTATCACTGGTTGTCTCAGTGCCCGCTTGTATTGTGATATATTTTGAATCTTCGAACATTCGCAAGTGCCACAATAAACTCGTACTGTTATCGTCAATTGTAGGCTTAAACTTAATTGCGATCATTTAAAATTTTTGAGAATAGTAGGCCCATCCTCGTTGAACAATGCTTCAAAAATTGGCTCTGAGCACTATGGGACTTAACATCTGAGGCCGTCAGTGCCCTAGAACTTAGAACTACTTAAACCTAAGGAACCTAAGGACATCACACACATCCATGCCCGAGGCAGGATTCGAACCTGCGACCGTAGCAGCAGTGCGGTTCCGGAGTGAAGTGCCTAGAACCGCACGGTCACAGCGGCCGGCTCCTCGTTCGAAACAATCGATCTCTAATTTCGTTGTACACTTATGTGAGAAATAGTTTATTTGGAGAATTTTCTGATGTTTGCAAAACTATATTTGCGTAAATTGCGGGTGCGAGTGTAATTTATTCTGTAGCAAATCAGCGTTTTTGGTTCACAATTCTGCCAAAGAATACACCACCCCTGAACTTCATTGTATATCAACGCAAATAAACGTGCGTTTTTGAGACTTTTATGAAGCTACCACTGTCATTTGTATACGCTACGAGCAATTTGTACCAAATCTACGTCTGTAATTTAGTTACTGTGGCATATTTGCTACCTAACATATTGTGTTCCATCTAATTTTCCCTTAAAGAGGAGTAGTCACATCTGTTATGGGCATTAGTCGTAAATTAAGTCTGTTTTCGTGTTTTTAACAACTATAATTAATCTCAAACCACTGTGAATGATGTTCTCGAACATGGGATGAGTTGGTTGACGTTCGTAACCAGTTGGGAATCCCCCCAACTGCTGTTAAAAGATTGTCAGCTGCTGCGAATCGATGTGTTTGAAGAGTCCGCTAGAGTCCTGTTCCTGTGATACCAGTAGCAAAGGTACTTCAAGTACTATGCTGTCCCATGGACCGTGTCTCCTCTGCAGAAAGTACAGTTATCAGTTATCACTCGTCCACCTGACTGTGAGTGGCGTGTCAATGGTAGATGTAGGCGTCCTCTCAGAGTGGACAGGGAGCAGAGAGGACTCAGGGTGTTGTGGCAATACCCGTAACCAAGTCTGAGGTGCTGTCTTTCACTGAAACTGAAACTGAGCCTGTGAGACTCACTTCACTTGTTTTGGGGAAACCAGTTTTGCTCAGCGCCAGGAAGCGGCAAAACGCAAAAGTGAACGTGTCTATTAATCGTCGGCAGTTCAAACGTACAGCGAGTGACGGTACTCCTTATGGAAATCGCAGCGAGGGACAGGTAACAACACCAGGTTTACGCCTGGGGGTCTCATTCCACATGTTGAAAAGGCTGTCCCGGCAGCTATTGAGGGAACAGGGTGAAACCAACTGCAGATTGTGACGCACGTTGGAACAAATGATGCCTGTCTTCTAGGCTCCGAGGTCGTTATTGGGTCATTCCAGCGACTGGCAGAGACGGTTGTCAAGAGCAGCCTTGAGCATGGAGTTTCATCGAAGCTCACAATCTGCAGCGTTGTCCCCAGAACTGGTCGTGGTCCTTTGGTTGGGAGACGAGTAGAAGGCCTCAACCGGAGACTTCGAAAGTTCTGTGGCAAGTTATGCTGTGACATACTGGACTTGCGCCGTACGATTGACAACTGTAGGGTTCCTCTAAATGGGTCAGATGTGTACTCCATATCAGAGGCTGCTACTCGGGTAACTGACTGTGTGTGGGGTGTACACGATGGTTTTTTTAGATTAGGCGACTCTCGATCAAATCCAGATAGCGATAGCTGTAGGAAAGTCAGAAGTGTCAGTGTAAGATCGAAAGAAATGCCTCCCATGGGTGGGAGTATTAAGACCCTTATGTTAAACTGTTTAAGCGGTCGCAGAAAAGTGCTAGAATCTGAAGCTCACATAATGGTCGGTACAGAAATCTGATACCGATAGCAGTGAATTTTTGGGGAAAACTTAAGTGTATTTCGAACGAATAGGCAAATGGGAAATGTAGGTGGTGTATTTGTCGCAGTAGACAAGAAACTCGAATCCACCGAGGTAGAAATTGGAGCTGCATGAGAGATTGTTTGCTTAAGACTCAGTATCAAGCATGGGCATAAACGTATAACTGGATCCTTCTACCGCCCACCAGACTCATCTCCTGCTGGAACCGAAAACTTTAGAGGAAGCGTCAGTTCACTTGTAAGTAAGTTCCCCAGTCATACTGTAATCGTCGTGGAGACTTTAATCATCCAACAATTAATTGGGAAAATTACAGTTTTGTTAGTGCTGGGCATGATAAGATCGTGTGAAAATTTACTAAATGCTTTCTCTGAAAACTGCCTAGAACAGATAGATAGGTGCCTTACTCGTAATGGAAATATATTGGATCTAATGGCAGCAGATAGACCTGACCTCTTTGAGGATGTCCACATCGAAACTGTTGTCAGTGACCATGACGCAGTTTTGGCAAAAGTGATTACCAAAATACAAAGGACAGCCAAAACTAGCAAAATGTTAAATATGTTCAGTAAACTAGACAATAAATGAATATTTTTATAGTATCTTACAACATTTTCTGAGTTCAGGTATAGTGAGATGTCTTAAGGGAAATGATGTCCTCAATGCAAACAGCGTTGATTTCGAAAACATTGATCATGTGAAACCCAACTCACACTCTTCTCACATGGCATACTGAGAGTTTTGGATCAGAGCAGTCAGGTAGATGCTTTACTTTTTTGTTTCCGAACAGCATTTGACTCAGTAGCACACCTATACATATTGTCAAAAGTACGATCATATCCGGTATAAAGTGAAATTTGTGACTGGAGTGAGGACCTTTTGATAGGGACGACGCAATATGTTATCTTGGATGGAGAGTCATCATCAGATGTAGAAGTAGTTTCGGGTTTGCCCAGGGAACTGTATTAGGACCCTTGCTGCTCCTGTTGTATGTTAATGACGTTGCAGACAATATTAATGGTAAAATAAGACTTTTTGCAGATGATGTAATTATCTATAATGAAATACTAACTGAAAGAAGCTCCATAAATATTCAGTCAGATATTAGTAAGATTTCAAAGTGGTGCAGAGATTGGCAACATGCTTTAAATGTTCAGAAATATAAAATTTTGCACTTCACAAAATGAAAAAAAAAACGTAGTATCGTATGACTATAATACCAGTGAGTCAACTTTGGAATAGGCCAACTCATACAAATACGTGTGCGTAACACTGCAGGGATATGAAATAGAATGATCACATTGGTTCAGTCGCGGGTAGACTTTGGTTTACTGGTAGAATACTGAGGAAGTGCAATCAATCTATAAAGGAAATTGCTTACAAATGACTCGTGCGACCGGTTCTAGGCTACAGCGCAAGTGTGTGGAACCATACCCGATAGGACTAAGAGGGGATATCGAAGGTATACAAAGAAAGGCAGCACGAATGTTCACAGGTTTGTTCAATCCGTGGAAGAGTGTCACAGAGACACTGAGGGAACTGAACTGGAAGACCCCTGAAGATAGACGTAAACTCTCCAGAGAAAGTCCATTAACCAAGTTTCGAAAATCGGCTTTAAATTATTACTCTAGAAATATACTACAACCCCCTACGCATCGCTCACACAGGGATCGTGAAGATACGATTAGGATAATTACTGCACGCACAGAGGCATTCTAACAATCACTCTTCCCGCGCTTCGAACAGGAAGAAACCCTAATAAATGGTACAATGGGAAGTACCCTTGCCGTACACCTCACGATCGTTTGCAAAGTATAGATGTAGATGTAGATGTGGGTCCTTGAAATCGTCTCATACGCGCCGTACCATGCAGCCACAGTTCCTTCTTTCAGATGAGGAATCCGTTGTCTTCGTCGTTGGCAGTGGCTGGATTCAAGTTGTAAGGTGAAAGAAAACTTTGGTCCTCTCTATAAGGACAAAATAATGATCTCATGGTAGGGAAGTATCAGATCAAGTAATCCTGCAGGCTGTACATTCAGAAAACCTCTGAAGAGAAAACCTTCGTGGAAGGTTGCATTAAGCAGGTCTTTCACTGGGTGAGCGCCATGGGATGTTACCCCTCTTGGATGAAAGCAGTGGTTTGCACATAATTAAGTGATTCCAAAGCAGGTATCACATGCTGTATAAGCAGTTCAGGATAATATGCAGACGTCATGGTACACCTGACAGGCCCTGTGAGTGTATTGTCTTTAAAGAAGAACGGACCGAGAATAAAGGTCCTTGTGAATACACACCACACAGCCACATACGGCAAGTGCAGTGGCTCTTCGTGGACAACATGTCGTTTAACAGTACCCCAAGCTCGACAGATCTGTGTATTCACTGCACTATGTAGTGTAAAGTGTACATCACCACTCTGTAGGATACGCCCAGCCATATTTCACCAACTACGATCCTTTCGGGAAACGGACGAGCAAATTCAAAACTTTGTTGTAGAGACTGCGGTCTAATACGCGCTGTACCATGCAGCCACAGTTACGGTATTCATGGTTTCCTCCTTGACGGTGGTACTGTTTCTCATAGGTCATGCCCTAGCGCCCTATTCTGCCATATTAATTGCTAATGTTGTGGCCGATTCACTTCTCTTGCTGTCTCACTTTGTAGTGGAAGTGATACAGCTTTGTACACAATGGTTTCGTATTCGAATTTAGAGCTTGCTGTCGTGGGATTTATTTACGGAAAGGCAAATGGGAGAAAGCGGTGCACAGCAAGTTTGTATCAGGAGACCTATCCCCGGCGACAACAATCACAGCATTCAATGTTTTCAACAATGTTTCGCTGTTTGTCAGAGACAGGGTCGTTTCAGGAAGCAGGGAATTCTGAAGGACGTACTTAAAATGTTCGGACACCACATATGGAGGAAAATGTGATTAACACAGTGGAAGGCGACCGCCGTGCCAGTACCAGGCAGTTGGCCCGGCAGTACAGGGTAAGCAAGACGACCGTGTGGAACATGTCTGTGACAATTGTTACTATCCATATCACTCTCAGCGTGCGCAGGGCTTACTAGCGACAGACTTTCCACATCGGGAGCAGTTTTGTCCGTGGTTTCTTCACCAGGCAAACACGATTCCGGAATTTGAGTCCTCTATCCTATTCATAGATGAGGCCACCTATGGCTCCTTTTTTGTGCAACGAGTTCTTCACTCTTACCACATCTTTAACACTTTCGCTGCCGTGAGGGCTCCGGTAACCTTAGTAGTGGGTTTCTAAAAGGCCATGAGGGGGTGACTCCCTCAGCGTCAGTAGCAGTGGTATCTTCAACTTTCGTAACAGTCATCTGTGGAAGAGTATGCAGAAGCCCCATGGTATTGTGACAGCGAACCATCGGCATCAGTTCAGCCGGAATCTGTGGGCAGGGATAAATGGAAAAAGGATTTTGGGGCCAATCTTCCTTCCACGTCACCCAACAGGCCGCTACTATCAGCGTTTCTAGCGGGTGACTTCACCTCCCCTGTGGGAAGAAGTGCTATTGATGATACGAAGGGTTATGTGACTGCTACATGATGGTGCTCGAGCTCACTCCGTTAACGTCCGGACGCAACTCAGTTGTCTTCCCTGGTCGATGGACTGGACGAGGGGGTCCAGTTGCATGACCAGCTCGTTCACTGGATCTCAACTCGTGCGATTTTTGGTTATGGAGCCATCTCATAAGTATCGTGTATGCAGAGCCCATTCCAGATGTGGAGACACTGGAGCAGCGTGTTCATGCTGCCTGGCCGATGTGAACGTCTGAGACGGAACATGCTGTGACGCTACACGTATGCGTTGATGCACGTGGAAACCATTTTCAACAGACGCAGGCTCTGTAACAATGTATGATTGAATAAATGGTCTCTAGCGAGGAAACCATGCATTTCCGGAGACCTTTTTCTTCCGTATCCTCTCATCGGTCAATCCTAGAGTTTGTACACAGTGAAAAAAATCACCCCGTAGTACAATTGACCACATCTAAGTCGTCAGCGCTGTTGCGAAATCGAGCCGCGGGTGTTAATTATGCTTTACCAGTATATCATAGATTTTGAGAAAGCTTTAACTCACTTTCAAGAAAATCTGCACTGACAACCCTTGGCCGACCCCTGTGACCGTGCGGTTCTAGGCGCTTCAGTCCGGAACTGCGTACTGCTACGGTCGCAGGTTCGAATCCTGCCTTGGGCATGGATATGTGTGATGTCCTTAGGTTAGATAGGTTTAAGTAGTTCTAAATCTAGGGGACTGATGATCTCAGATGTTAAGTCCCATAGTGCTTAGGGCAACTTTTGACAACCCTTGAGAAAAAAGGGATTGTTTCATCCAATGTTAGTACACTGAAGAACGTACATGTGGCAACGCTACAGTTCTTGTTAGTCTTTACCACGAGAATGTGAAATTCAGAACTGAAAGAGGAAACTATCGCGTAAATGTCGAATCGTCAGAAGTATTATCAGCAGTAGTAGAGGAATTTTTATGGTCCCAGCATCATTTTGCTGGTGACGTCGTAGTATTTACCTCCTGTACAGATAAACTATAACGTCGAATGAAAATTAGTATTTATATACACTGAAAATCAATCAAGGTTTTAACGTTACGCACCCAACACATAAAGAAAGTTGTACAAATTAACAAGCAATCACAAAGTTAGCTGATGTGTTTTGAATGTGAATTTAAAGAATGGACGGGAAGAAAAAGAAATCTGATGAGTAAAAACAGCCTGGAGTGTTTTTGGTGAAGTGAATAGCGTTTTTGAAACCAAGCATTCGATATATCGTTAACAATAAATATATATTACCAATTTCGACTTATTTGAGCAATGCGTGGACTTTCGATGCGCAAACCATTCAGAAACTGGGAATGTATGAGTGAGAAAGGGGGAGACGTAGGAATCACAACGGCAGACAGGAAAACAAGCTATACAGGGGACACACTGGAGTGAACGACTGAATTATGCCTAACAAAATTGACTTGGCGGAGGGTAGGACATATAGCCAGATGAATGGACGCCAAATAGTTGAATAATATTATTATGAAAGCATAAAGATGAAGAAATACTGAAGGCACGGAAATACGAAAGAATGCTCTATAGTCGAAGATGGTGGTATTGGCAGTGATGGTGACGAATCCTTTTGGGCCTCATGATATTTCCATCTCTTTCTAATTATCGATCGCTGCAGAAAATAATTTTAATAAGCTTAAGAAATTGTCAACAATTTTTAGTGTATCTTTTGGAATTTAGGGTCTGTTTCTTACACGACGCAGCAGAGCCATCGAAACTGATAATTCACAATGCAATTTGACTACACAGTCCTGAGGATGCACCTATTTCTCGTAGACAACTGCAGAGAGGAAAGAAATCCAGTTGGTCGTAAACGTCACAAAACTACTTCGCACAGAGATAAAAATACTTATTGCTACCTTAGAAGTTGGTGAAGCTGTGTACTCATAATGTCAGTTGCAAACTTCTGTCAGAGTATATCTGCTACGCTTCGGAATTTCCCCATAGCACCAATACAGTCAACTCTGTTTTACTACTGCTACAGGTGTAAGGAATATGTTACTGCTTATGAATTTTTGCTCTGCGTGTAGCACAATACTCACCCACCAGCCCGTAAAACACACACACACACTATTGAATTCACTAACTGTGCTGCGATTATATGTACAAAAGCTTCCAACGCTAAAAAAGCCCCCCAGACTTGGCATTCTGGAAAAAAGTCCTCGGCAAGCCCAGCAGCGTTGGTGGGCGCATGCTCTTTAAAATCGCGCTGTTCACCACTCGGAAAGCACGACCGTTCTTCAAGGTGCTCAGCGCAGTTATTTAATCCATATTTAAGACCTGCACTTGAAAAATTACCGGTTCTGTGTCTGGCTTGTTTGCCTTAATTGGTTTCATATATCCAATTAGGAGCCGAGTGAATTCAGTTTTAATAATCATTATCTATGCTTCGCTCGTCACAAATGAGTTATTAGTCTTAAAAACTCGCAACGTGAAATGAGTAAAACAATCCACTATTTACCGGGAAGCTCATCAGTCACATTTGAGATGGTGGACGGTTTCTTATTATAGACATCTGAGAAACAAGAGAAATATACTGGCACAGTCGCAATTTACAGTTCGCAGCTGTATCATGAAATAATGACACTTGAACTTTCATTTGCCTTAAATCACTTCTCCTCTTTTCTCTTCAACGCGTAACGAATATAAAACCGAAGTATACATGAATTCTGTTAATGCCACTTGAACATTTGGCCCCTCAAATTACTCCACCATCGAGCAACGATTATGAGGCTAAAGTATACATTAATAGATTTGCATTAAGAAGACCACCACACTGTCATCTAGATACTGAACGGGTATTCTAAAACACACTGAAGAACCAAAAAACTGGTAGACATCTCAGAAACAAGTGAAATATACTGGCACAGCAGCAATTTACAGTTCGTAGCTGTATCATGAAATAATGACACTTGAACTTTCATTTGCCTTAAATCACTTCTCCTCTTTTCTCTTCAACGCGTAACGAATATAAGACCGAAGTATACATGAATTCTGTTAATGCCACTTGAACCTTTGGCCCCTCAAATTACTCCCCCATCGAGCAACGATTATGGGGCTAAAGTATACATTAATAGATTTGCATTAAGAAGACCACCACACTGTCATCTAGATACTGAACGGGTATTCTAAAACACACTGAAGAGCCAAAAAACTGGTAGACATCTCAGAAACAAGTGAAATATACTGGCACAGCAGCGATATACAGTTCGTAGCTGTATCATGAAATAATGACACTTGAACTTTCATTTGCCTTAAATCACTTCTCCTCTTTTCTCTTCAACGCGTAACGAATATAAGACCGAAGTATACATGAATTCTGTTAATGCCACTTGAACCTATGGCCCCTCAAATTACTCCCCCATCGAGCAACGATTATGAGGCTAAAGTATACATTAATAGATTTGCATTAAGAAGACCACCACACTGTCATCTAGATACTGAACGGGTATTCTAAAACACACTGAAGAGCCAAAAAACTGGTAGACATCTCAGAAACAAGTGAAATATACTGGTACAGCAGCAATTTACAGTTCGTAGCTGTATCATGAAATAATGACACTTGAACATTCATTTGCCTTAAATCACTTCTCCTCTTTTCTCTTCAACGCGTAACGAATATAAGAAAGCAGTATACATGAATTCTGTTAACGCCACTTGAACCTTTGGCCCCTCAAATTACTCCCCCATCGAGCAATGATTATGAGGCTAAAGTATACATTAATAGAATTGCATTAAGAAGACCACCACACTGTCATCTAGATACTGAACGGGTATTCTAAAACACACTGAAGAGCCAAAAAACTGGTAGACATCTCAGAAACAAGTGAAATATACTGGCACAGCAGCGATATACAGTTCGTAGCTGTATCATGAAATAATGACACTTGAACTTTCATTTGCCTTAAATCACTTCTCCTCTTTTCTCTTCAACGCGTAACGAATATAAGACCGAAGTATACATGAATTCTGTTAATGCCACTTGAACCTTTGGCCCCTCAAATTACTCCCCCATCGAGCAACGATTATGAGGCTAAAGTATACATTAATAGATTTGCATTAAGAAGACCACCACACTGTCATCTAGATACTGAACGGGTATTCTAAAACACACTGAAGAGCCAAAAAACTGGTAGACATCTCAGAAACAAGTGAAATATACTGGCACAGCAGCAATTTACAGTTCGTAGCTGTATCATGAAATAATGACACTTGAACTTTCATTTGCCTTAAATCACTTCTCCTCTTTTCTCTTCAACGCGTAACGAATATAAGACCGAAGTATACATGAATTCTGTTAATGCCACTTGAACCTTTGGCCCCTCAAATTACACCCCCATCGAGCAACGATTATGAGGCTAAAGTATACATTAATAGATTTGCATTAAGAAGACCACCACACTGTCATCTAGATACTGAACGGGTATTCTAAAACACACTGAAGAGCCAAAAAACTGGTAGACATCTCAGAAACAAGTGAAATATACTGGCACAGCAGCAATATACAGTTCGTAGCTGTATCATGAAATAATGACACTTGAACTTTCATTTGCCTTAAATCACTTCTCCTCTTTTCTCTTCAACGCGTAACGAATATAAGACCGAAGTATACATGAATTCTGTTAATGCTACTTGAACCTTTGGCCCCTCAAATTACTCCCCCATCGAGCAACGATTATGAGGCTAAAGTATACATTAATAGATTTGCATTAAGAAGACCACCACACTGTCATCTAGATACTGAACGGGTATTCTAAAACACACTGAAGAGCCAAAAAACTGGTAGACATCTCAGAAACAAGTGAAATATACTGGCACAGCAGCAATATACAGTTCGTAGCTGTATCATGAAATAATGACACTTGAACTTTCATTTGCCTTAAATCACTTCTCCTCTTTTCTCTTCAACGCGTAACCAATATAAGACCGAAGTATACATGAATTCTGTTAATGCCACTTGAACCTTTGGCCCCTCAAATTACTCCCCCATCGAGCAACGATTATGAGGCTAAAGTATACATTAATAGATTTGCATTAAGAAGACCACCACACTGTCATCTAGATACTGAACGGGTATTCTAAAACACACTGAAGAGCCAAAAAACTGGTAGACATCTCAGAAACAAGTGAAATATACTGGCACAGCAGCAATTTACAGTTCGCAGCTGTATCATGAAATAATGACACTTGAACTTTCATTTGCCTTAAATCACTTCTCCTCTTTTCTCTTCAACGCGTAACGAATATAAGACCGAAGTATACATGAATTCTGTTAATGCCACTTGAACCTTTGGCCCCTCAAATTACTCCCCCATCGAGCAACGATTATGAGGCTAAAGTATACATTAATAGATTTGCATTAAGAAGACCGCCACACTGTCATCTAGATACTGAACGGGTATTCTAAAACACACTGAAGAGCCAAAAAACTGGTAGACATCTCAGAAACAAGTGAAATATACTGGCACAGCAGCAATTTACAGTTCGTAGCTGTATCATGAAATAATGACACTTGAACTTTCATTTGCCTTAAATCACTTCTCCTCTTTTCTCTTCAACGCGTAACGAATATAAGACCGAAGTATACATAAATTCTGTTAATGCCACTTGAATCTTTGGCGCTCAAATTACTCCCCCATCGAGCAACGATTATGAGGCTAAAGTATACATTAATAGATTTGCATTAAGAAGACCACCACACTGTCATCTAGATACTGAACGGGTATTCTAAAACACACTGAAGAGCCAAAAAACTGGTAGACATCTCAGAAACAAGTGAAATATACTGGCACAGCAGCAATTTACAGTTCGTAGCTGTATCATGAAATAATGACACTTGAACTTTCATTTGCCTTAAATCACTTCTCCTCTTTTCTCTTCAACGCGTAACGAATATAAGACCGAAGTGTACATGAATTCTGTTAATGCCACTTGAACCTTTGGCCCCTCAAATTACTCCACCATCGAGCAACGATTATGAGGCTAAAGTATACATTAATAGATTTGCATTAAGAAGACCACCACACTGTCATCTAGATACTGAACGGGTATTCTAAAACACACTGAAGAGCCAAAAAACTGGTAGAAATCTCAGAAACAAGTGAAATATACTGGCACAGCAGCAATATACAGTTCGTAGCTGTATCATGAAATAATGACACTTGAACTTTCATTTGCCTTAAATCACTTCTCCTCTTTTCTCTTCAACGCATAACGAATATAAGACCGAAGTATACATGAATTCTGTTAATGCCACTTGAACCTTTGGCCCCTCAAATTACTCCCCCATCGAGCAATGATAATGAGGCTAAAGTATACATTAATAGATTTGCATTAAGAAGACCACCACACTGTCATCTAGATACTGAACGGGTATTCTAAAACACACTGAAGAGCCAAAAAACTGGTAGACATCTCAGAAACAAGTGAAATATACTGGCACAGCAGCGATATACAGTTCGTAGCTGTCTCATGAAATAATGACACTTGAACTTTCATTTGCCTTAAATCACTTCTCCTCTTTTCTCTTCAACGCGTAACGAATATAAGACCGAAGTATACATGAATTCTGTTAATGCCACTTGAACCTTTGGCCCCTCAAATTACTCTACCATCGAGCAACGATTATGAGGCGAAAGTATACATTAATAGATTTGCATTAAGAAGACCACCACACTGTCATCTAGATACTGAACGGGTATTCTAAAACACACTGAAGAGCCAAAAACTGGTAGTCATCTCAGAAACAAGTGAAATATACTGGCACAGCAGCAATTTACAGTTCGTAGCTGTATCATGAAATAATGACACTTGAACTTTCATTTGCCTTAAATCACTTCTCCTCTTTTCTCTTCAACGCGTAACGAATATAAGACCGAAGTATACATGAATTCTGTTAACGCCACTTGAACCTTTGGCCCCTCAAATTACTCCCCCATCGAGCAACGATTATGAGGCTAAAGTATACATTAATAGATTTGCATTAAGAAGACCACCACACTGTCATCTAGATACTGAACGTGTATTCTAAAACACACTGAAGAGCCAAAAAACTGGTAGACATCTCAGAAACAAGTGAAATATACTGGCACAGCAGCAATATACAGTTCGTAGCTGTATCATGAAATAATGACACTTGAACTTTCATTTGCCTTAAATCACTTCTTCTCTTTTCTCTTCAACGCGTAACGAATATAAGACCGAAGTATACATGAATTCTGTTAATGCCACTTGAACCTTTGGCCCCTCAAATTACTCCCCCATCGAGCAACGATTATGAGGCTAAAGTATACATTAATAGATTTGCATTAAGAAGACCACCACACTGTCATCTAGATACTGAACGGGTGTTCTAAAACACACTGAAGAGCCAAAAAACTGGTAGACATCTCAGAAACAAGTGAAATATACTGGCACAGCAGCAATATACAGTTCGTAGCTGTATCATGAAATAATGACACTTGAACTTTCATTTGATTTAAATCACTTCTACTCTTTTCTCTTCAACGCGTAACGAATATAAGACCGAAGTATACATGAATTCTGTTAATGCCACTTGATCCTTTGGCCCCTCAAATTACTCCCCCATCGAGCAACGATTATGAGGCTAAAGTATACATTAATAGATTTGCATTAAGAAGACCACCACACTGTCATCTAGATACTGAACGGGTATTCTAAAACACACTGAAGAGCCAAAAAACTGGTAGACATCTCAGAAACAAGTGAAATATACTGGCACAGCAGCAATTTACAGTTCGTAGCTGTATCATGAAATAATGACACTTGAACTTTCATTTGCCTTAAATCACTTCTCCTCTTTTCTCTTCAACGCGTAACCAATATAAGACCGAAGTATACATGAATTCTGTTAATGCCACTTGAACCTTTGGCCCCTCAAATTACTCCCCCATCGAGCAACGATTATGAGGCTAAAGTATACATTAATAGATTTGCATTAAGAAGACCAACACACTGTCATCTAGATACTGAACGGGTATTCTAAAACACACTGAAGAACCAAAAAACTGGTAGACATCTCAGAAACAAGTGAAATATACTAGCACAGCAGCGATATACAGTTCGTAGCTGTATCATGAAATAATGACACTTGAACTTTCATTTGCCTTAAATCACTTCTCCTCTTTTCTCTTCAACGCGTAACCAATATAAGACCGAAGTATACATGAATTCTGTTAATGCCACTTGAACCTTTGGTCCCTCAAATTACTCCCCCATCGAGCAACGATTATGAGGCTAAAGTATACATTAATAGATTTGCATTAAGAAGACCACCACACTGTCATCTAGATACTGAACGGGTATTCTAAAACACACTGAAGAGCCAAAAAACTGGTAGACATCTCAGAAACAAGTGAAATATACTGGCACAGCAGCAATTTACAGTTCGTAGCTGTATCATGAAATAATGACACTTGAACTTTCATTTGCCTTAAATCACTTCTCCTCTTTTCTCTTCAACGCGTAACGAATATAAGACCGAAGTATACATGAATTCTGTTAATGCCACTTGAACCTTTCGCCCCTCAAATTACTCCCCCATCGAGCAACGATTATGAGGCTAAAGTATACATTAATAGATTTGCATTAAGAAGACCACCACACTGTCATCTAGATACTGAACGGGTATTCTAAAACACACTGAAGAGCCAAAAAACTGGTAGACATCTCAGAAACAAGTGAAATATACTAGCACAGCAGCGATGTACAGTTCGTAGCTGTATCATGAAATAATGACACTTGAACTTTCATTTGCCTTAAATCACTTCTCCTCTTTTCTCTTCAACGCGTAACGAATATAAGACCGAAGTATACATGAATTCTGTTAATGCCACTTGAACCTTTGGTCCCTGAAATTACTCCCCCATCGAGCAACGATTATGAGGCTAAAGTATACATTAATAGATTTGCATTAAGAAGACCACCACACTGTCATCTAGATACTGAACGGGTATTCTAAAACACACTGAAGAGCCAAAAAACTGGTAGACATCTCAGAAACAAGTGAAATATACTGGCACAGCAGCAATTTACAGTTCGTAGCTGTATCATGAAATAATGACACTTGAACTTTCATTTGCCTTAAATCACTTCTCCTCTTTCCTCTTCAACGCGTAACGAATATAAGACCGAAGTATACATGAATTCTGTTAATGCCACTTGAACCTTTGGTCCCTCAAATTACTCCCCCATCGAGCAACGATTATGAGGCTAAAGTATACATTAATAGATTTGCATTAAGAAGACCACCACACTGTCATCTAGATACTGAACGGGTATTCTAAAACACACTGAAGAGCCAAAAAACTGGTAGACATCTCAGAAACAAGTGAAATATACTGGCACAGCAGCAATTTACAGTTTGTAGCTGTATCATGAATTAATGACACTTGAACTTTCATTTGCCTTAAATCACTTCTCCTCTTTTCTCTTCAACGCGTAACGAATATAAGACCGAAGTGTACATGAATTCTGTTAATGCCACTTGAACCTTTGGCCCCTCAAATTACTCCCCCATCGAGCAACGATTATGAGGCTAAAGTATACATTAATATATTTGCATTAAGAAGACCACCACACTGTCATCTAGATACTGAACGGGTATTCTAAAACACACTGAAGAGCCAAAAAACTGGTAGACATCTCAGAAACAAGTGAAATATACTGGCACAGCAGCAATTTACAGTTCGTAGCTGTATCATGAAATAATGACACTTGAACTTTCATTTGCCTTAAATCACTTCTCCTCTTTTCTCTTCAAAGCGTAACGAATATAAGACCGAAGTATACATGAATTCTGTTAATGCCACTTGAACCTTTGGCCCCTCAAATTACTCCCCCATCGAGCAACGATTATGAGGCTAAAGTAAACATTAATTGATTTGCATTAAGAAGACCACCACACTGTCATCTAGATACTGAACGGGTATTCTAAAACACACTGAAGAGCCAAAAAACTGGTAGACATCTCAGAAACAAGTGAAATATACTGGCACAGCAGCAATTTACAGTTCGTAGCTGTATCATGAAATAATGACACTTGAACTTTCATTTGCCTTAAATCACTTCTCCTCTTTTCTCTTCAACGCGTAACGAATATAGGACCGAAGTATACATGAATTCTGTTAATGCCACTTGAACCTTTGGCCCCTCAAATTACTCCCCTTCGAGCAACGATTATGAGGCTAAAGTATACATTAATAGATTTGCATTAAGAAGACCACCACACTGTCATCTAGATACTGAACGGGTATTCTAAAACACACTGAAGAGCCAAAAAACTGGTAGACATCTCAGAAACAAGTGAAATATACTGGCACAGCAGCAATTTACAGTTCGTAGCTGTATCATGAAATAATGACACTTGAACTTTCATTTGCCTTAAATCACTTCTCCTCTTTTCTCTTCAACGCGTAACGAATATAAGACCGAAGTATACATGAATTCTGTTAATGCCACTTGAACCTTTGGTCCCTGAAATTACTCCCCCATCGAGCAACGATTATGAGGCTAAAGTATACATTAATAGATTTGCATTAAGAAGACCACCACACTGTCATCTAGATACTGAACGGGTATTCTAAAACACACTGAAGAGCCAAAAAACTGGTAGACATCTCAGAAACAAGTGAAATATACTGGCACAGCAGCAATTTACAGTTCGTAGCTGTATCATGAAATAATGACACTTGAACTTTCATTTGCCTTAAATCACTTCTCCTCTTTTCTCTTCAACGCGTAACGAATATAAGACCGAAGTATACATAAATTCTGTTAATGCCACTTGAATCTTTGGCGCTCAAATTACTCCCCCATCGAGCAACGATTATGAGGCTAAAGTATACATTAATAGATTTGCATTAAGAAGACCACCACACTGTCATCTAGATACTGAACGGGTATTCTAAAACACACTGAAGAGCCAAAAAACTGGTAGACATCTCAGAAACAAGTGAAATATACTGGCACAGCAGCAATTTACAGTTCGTAGCTGTATCATGAAATAATGACACTTGAACTTTCATTTGCCTTAAATCACTTCTCCTCTTTTCTCTTCAACGCGTAACGAATATAAGACCGAAGTGTACATGAATTCTGTTAATGCCACTTGAACCTTTGGCCCCTCAAATTACTCCACCATCGAGCAACGATTATGAGGCTAAAGTATACATTAATAGATTTGCATTAAGAAGACCACCACACTGTCATCTAGATACTGAACGGGTATTCTAAAACACACTGAAGAGCCAAAAAACTGGTAGAAATCTCAGAAACAAGTGAAATATACTGGCACAGCAGCAATATACAGTTCGTAGCTGTATCATGAAATAATGACACTTGAACTTTCATTTGCCTTAAATCACTTCTCCTCTTTTCTCTTCAACGCATAACGAATATAAGACCGAAGTATACATGAATTCTGTTAATGCCACTTGAACCTTTGGCCCCTCAAATTACTCCCCCATCGAGCAATGATAATGAGGCTAAAGTATACATTAATAGATTTGCATTAAGAAGACCACCACACTGTCATCTAGATACTGAACGGGTATTCTAAAACACACTGAAGAGCCAAAAAACTGGTAGACATCTCAGAAACAAGTGAAATATACTGGCACAGCAGCGATATACAGTTCGTAGCTGTCTCATGAAATAATGACACTTGAACTTTCATTTGCCTTAAATCACTTCTCCTCTTTTCTCTTCAACGCGTAACGAATATAAGACCGAAGTATACATGAATTCTGTTAATGCCACTTGAACCTTTGGCCCCTCAAATTACTCTACCATCGAGCAACGATTATGAGGCGAAAGTATACATTAATAGATTTGCATTAAGAAGACCACCACACTGTCATCTAGATACTGAACGGGTATTCTAAAACACACTGAAGAGCCAAAAACTGGTAGTCATCTCAGAAACAAGTGAAATATACTGGCACAGCAGCAATTTACAGTTCGTAGCTGTATCATGAAATAATGACACTTGAACTTTCATTTGCCTTAAATCACTTCTCCTCTTTTCTCTTCAACGCGTAACGAATATAAGACCGAAGTATACATGAATTCTGTTAACGCCACTTGAACCTTTGGCCCCTCAAATTACTCCCCCATCGAGCAACGATTATGAGGCTAAAGTATACATTAATAGATTTGCATTAAGAAGACCACCACACTGTCATCTAGATACTGAACGTGTATTCTAAAACACACTGAAGAGCCAAAAAACTGGTAGACATCTCAGAAACAAGTGAAATATACTGGCACAGCAGCAATATACAGTTCGTAGCTGTATCATGAAATAATGACACTTGAACTTTCATTTGCCTTAAATCACTTCTTCTCTTTTCTCTTCAACGCGTAACGAATATAAGACCGAAGTATACATGAATTCTGTTAATGCCACTTGAACCTTTGGCCCCTCAAATTACTCCCCCATCGAGCAACGATTATGAGGCTAAAGTATACATTAATAGATTTGCATTAAGAAGACCACCACACTGTCATCTAGATACTGAACGGGTGTTCTAAAACACACTGAAGAGCCAAAAAACTGGTAGACATCTCAGAAACAAGTGAAATATACTGGCACAGCAGCAATATACAGTTCGTAGCTGTATCATGAAATAATGACACTTGAACTTTCATTTGATTTAAATCACTTCTACTCTTTTCTCTTCAACGCGTAACGAATATAAGACCGAAGTATACATGAATTCTGTTAATGCCACTTGATCCTTTGGCCCCTCAAATTACTCCCCCATCGAGCAACGATTATGAGGCTAAAGTATACATTAATAGATTTGCATTAAGAAGACCACCACACTGTCATCTAGATACTGAACGGGTATTCTAAAACACACTGAAGAGCCAAAAAACTGGTAGACATCTCAGAAACAAGTGAAATATACTGGCACAGCAGCAATTTACAGTTCGTAGCTGTATCATGAAATAATGACACTTGAACTTTCATTTGCCTTAAATCACTTCTCCTCTTTTCTCTTCAACGCGTAACCAATATAAGACCGAAGTATACATGAATTCTGTTAATGCCACTTGAACCTTTGGCCCCTCAAATTACTCCCCCATCGAGCAACGATTATGAGGCTAAAGTATACATTAATAGATTTGCATTAAGAAGACCAACACACTGTCATCTAGATACTGAACGGGTATTCTAAAACACACTGAAGAACCAAAAAACTGGTAGACATCTCAGAAACAAGTGAAATATACTAGCACAGCAGCGATATACAGTTCGTAGCTGTATCATGAAATAATGACACTTGAACTTTCATTTGCCTTAAATCACTTCTCCTCTTTTCTCTTCAACGCGTAACCAATATAAGACCGAAGTATACATGAATTCTGTTAATGCCACTTGAACCTTTGGTCCCTCAAATTACTCCCCCATCGAGCAACGATTATGAGGCTAAAGTATACATTAATAGATTTGCATTAAGAAGACCACCACACTGTCATCTAGATACTGAACGGGTATTCTAAAACACACTGAAGAGCCAAAAAACTGGTAGACATCTCAGAAACAAGTGAAATATACTGGCACAGCAGCAATTTACAGTTCGTAGCTGTATCATGAAATAATGACACTTGAACTTTCATTTGCCTTAAATCACTTCTCCTCTTTTCTCTTCAACGCGTAACGAATATAAGACCGAAGTATACATGAATTCTGTTAATGCCACTTGAACCTTTCGCCCCTCAAATTACTCCCCCATCGAGCAACGATTATGAGGCTAAAGTATACATTAATAGATTTGCATTAAGAAGACCACCACACTGTCATCTAGATACTGAACGGGTATTCTAAAACACACTGAAGAGCCAAAAAACTGGTAGACATCTCAGAAACAAGTGAAATATACTAGCACAGCAGCGATGTACAGTTCGTAGCTGTATCATGAAATAATGACACTTGAACTTTCATTTGCCTTAAATCACTTCTCCTCTTTTCTCTTCAACGCGTAACGAATATAAGACCGAAGTATACATGAATTCTGTTAATGCCACTTGAACCTTTGGTCCCTGAAATTACTCCCCCATCGAGCAACGATTATGAGGCTAAAGTATACATTAATAGATTTGCATTAAGAAGACCACCACACTGTCATCTAGATACTGAACGGGTATTCTAAAACACACTGAAGAGCCAAAAAACTGGTAGACATCTCAGAAACAAGTGAAATATACTGGCACAGCAGCAATTTACAGTTCGTAGCTGTATCATGAAATAATGACACTTGAACTTTCATTTGCCTTAAATCACTTCTCCTCTTTCCTCTTCAACGCGTAACGAATATAAGACCGAAGTATACATGAATTCTGTTAATGCCACTTGAACCTTTGGTCCCTCAAATTACTCCCCCATCGAGCAACGATTATGAGGCTAAAGTATACATTAATAGATTTGCATTAAGAAGACCACCACACTGTCATCTAGATACTGAACGGGTATTCTAAAACACACTGAAGAGCCAAAAAACTGGTAGACATCTCAGAAACAAGTGAAATATACTGGCACAGCAGCAATTTACAGTTTGTAGCTGTATCATGAATTAATGACACTTGAACTTTCATTTGCCTTAAATCACTTCTCCTCTTTTCTCTTCAACGCGTAACGAATATAAGACCGAAGTGTACATGAATTCTGTTAATGCCACTTGAACCTTTGGCCCCTCAAATTACTCCCCCATCGAGCAACGATTATGAGGCTAAAGTATACATTAATATATTTGCATTAAGAAGACCACCACACTGTCATCTAGATACTGAACGGGTATTCTAAAACACACTGAAGAGCCAAAAAACTGGTAGACATCTCAGAAACAAGTGAAATATACTGGCACAGCAGCAATTTACAGTTCGTAGCTGTATCATGAAATAATGACACTTGAACTTTCATTTGCCTTAAATCACTTCTCCTCTTTTCTCTTCAAAGCGTAACGAATATAAGACCGAAGTATACATGAATTCTGTTAATGCCACTTGAACCTTTGGCCCCTCAAATTACTCCCCCATCGAGCAACGATTATGAGGCTAAAGTAAACATTAATTGATTTGCATTAAGAAGACCACCACACTGTCATCTAGATACTGAACGGGTATTCTAAAACACACTGAAGAGCCAAAAAACTGGTAGACATCTCAGAAACAAGTGAAATATACTGGCACAGCAGCAATTTACAGTTCGTAGCTGTATCATGAAATAATGACACTTGAACTTTCATTTGCCTTAAATCACTTCTCCTCTTTTCTCTTCAACGCGTAACGAATATAGGACCGAAGTATACATGAATTCTGTTAATGCCACTTGAACCTTTGGCCCCTCAAATTACTCCCCTTCGAGCAACGATTATGAGGCTAAAGTATACATTAATAGATTTGCATTAAGAAGACCACCACACTGTCATCTAGATACTGAACGGGTATTCTAAAACACACTGAAGAGCCAAAAAACTGGTAGACATCTCAGAAACAAGTGAAATATACTGGCACAGCAGCAATTTACAGTTCGTAGCTGTATCATGAAATAATGACACTTGAACTTTCATTTGCCTTAAATCACTTCTCCTCTTTTCTCTTCAACGCGTAACGAATATAAGACCGAAGTATACATGAATTCTGTTAATGCCACTTGAACCTTTGGTCCCTGAAATTACTCCCCCATCGAGCAACGATTATGAGGCTAAAGTATACATTAATAGATTTGCATTAAGAAGACCACCACACTGTCATCTAGATACTGAACGGGTATTCTAAAACACACTGAAGAGCCAAAAAACTGGTAGACATCTCAGAAACAAGTGAAATATACTAGCACAGCAGCGATATACAGTTCGTAGCTGTATCATGAAATAATGACACTTGAACTTTCATTTGCCTTAAATCACTTCTCCTCTTTCCTCTTCAACGCGTAACGAATATAAGACCGAAGTATACATGAATTCTGTTAATGCCACTTGAACCTTTGGTCCCTCAAATTACTCCCCCATCGAGCAACGATTATGAGGCTAAAGTATACATTAATAGATTTGCATTAAGAAGACCACCACACTGTCATCTAGATACTGAACGGGTATTCTAAAACACACTGAAGAGCCAAAAAACTGGTAGACATCTCAGAAACAAGTGAAATATACTGGCACAGCAGCAATTTACAGTTTGTAGCTGTATCATGAATTAATGACACTTGAACTTTCATTTGCCTTAAATCACTTCTCCTCTTTTCTCTTCAACGCGTAACGAATATAAGACCGAAGTGTACATGAATTCTGTTAATGCCACTTGAACCTTTGGCCCCTCAAATTACTCCCCCATCGAGCAACGATTATGAGGCTAAAGTATACATTAATATATTTGCATTAAGAAGACCACCACACTGTCATCTAGATACTGAACGGGTATTCTAAAACACACTGAAGAGCCAAAAAACTGGTAGACATCTCAGAAACAAGTGAAATATACTGGCACAGCAGCAATTTACAGTTCGTAGCTGTATCATGAAATAATGACACTTGAACTTTCATTTGCCTTAAATCACTTCTCCTCTTTTCTCTTCAAAGCGTAACGAATATAAGACCGAAGTATACATGAATTCTGTTAATGCCACTTGAACCTTTGGCCCCTCAAATTACTCCCCCATCGAGCAACGATTATGAGGCTAAAGTAAACATTAATTGATTTGCATTAAGAAGACCACCACACTGTCATCTAGATACTGAACGGGTATTCTAAAACACACTGAAGAGCCAAAAAACTGGTAGACATCTCAGAAACAAGTGAAATATACTGGCACAGCAGCAATTTACAGTTCGTAGCTGTATCATGAAATAATGACACTTGAACTTTCATTTGCCTTAAATCACTTCTCCTCTTTTCTCTTCAACGCGTAACGAATATAGGACCGAAGTATACATGAATTCTGTTAATGCCACTTGAACCTTTGGCCCCTCAAATTACTCCCCTTCGAGCAACGATTATGAGGCTAAAGTATACATTAATAGATTTGCATTAAGAAGACCACCACACTGTCATCTAGATACTGAACGGGTATTCTAAAACACACTGAAGAGCCAAAAAACTGGTAGACATCTCAGAAACAAGTGAAATATACTGGCACAGCAGCAATTTACAGTTCGTAGCTGTATCATGAAATAATGACACTTGAACTTTCATTTGCCTTAAATCACTTCTCCTCTTTTCTCTTCAACGCGTAACCAATATAAGACCGAAGTATACATGAATTCTGTTAATGCCACTTGAACCTTTGGCCCCTCAAATTACTCCACCATCGAGCAACGATTATGAGGCTAAAGTATACATTAATAGATTTGCATTAAGAAGACCACCACACTGTCATCTAGATACTGAACGGGTATTCAAAAACACACTGAAGAGCCAAAAAACTGGTAGACATCTCAGAAACAAGTGAAATATACTGGCACAGCAGCAATATACAGTTCGTAGCTGTATCATGAAATAATGACACTTGAACTTTCATTTGATTTAAATCACTTCTACTCTTTTCTCTTCAACGCGTAACGAATATAAGACCGAAGTATACATGAATTCTGTTAATGCCACTTGAACCTTTGGCCCCTCAAATTACTCCCCCATCGAGCAACGATTATGAGGCTAAAGTATACATTAATAGATTTGCATTAAGAAGACCACCACACTGTCATCTAGATACTGAACGGGTATTCTAAAACACACTGAAGAGCCAAAAAACTGGTAGACATCTCAGAAACAAGTGAAATATACTGGCACAGCAGCAATTTACAGTTCGTAGCTGTATCATGAAATAATGACACTTGAACTTTCATTTGCCTTAAATCACTTCTCCTCTTTTCTCTTCAACGCGTAACGAATATAAGACCGAAGTATACATGAATTCTGTTAATGCCACTTGAACCTTTCGCCCCTCAAATTACTCCCCCATCGAGCAACGATTATGAGGCTAAAGTATACATTAATAGATTTGCATTAAGAAGACCACCACACTGTCATCTAGATACTGAACGGGTATTCTAAAACACACTGAAGAGCCAAAAAACTGGTAGACATCTCAGAAACAAGTGAAATATACTAGCACAGCAGCGATATACAGTTCGTAGCTGTATCATAAAATAATAACACTTGAACTTTCATTTGCCTTAAATCACTTCTCCTCTTTTCTCTTCAACGCGTAACGAATATAAGACCGAAGTATACATGAATTCTGTTAATGCCACTTGAACCTTTGGTCCCTCAAATTACTCCCCCATCGAGCAACGATTATGAGGCTAAAGTATACATTAATAGATTTGCATTAAGAAGACCACCACACTGTCATATAGATACTGAACGGGTATTCTAAAACACACTGAAGAGCCAAAAAACTGGTAGACATCTCAGAAACAAGTGAAATATACTGGTACAGCAGCAATTTACAGTTTGTAGCTGTATCATGAAATAATGACACTTGAACTTTCATTTGCCTTAAATCACTTCTCCTCTTTTCTCTTCAACGCGTAACGAATATAAGACCGAAGTATACATGAATTCTGTTAATGCCACTTGAACCTTTGGCGCTCAAATTACTCCCCCATCGAGCAACGATTATGAGGCTAAAGTATACATTAATAGATTTGCATTAAGAAGACCACCACACTGTCATCTAGATACTGAACGGGTATTCTAAAACACACTGAAGAGCCAAAAAACTGGTAGACATCTCAGAAACAAGTGAAATATACTGGTACAGCAGCAATTTACATTTCGTAGCTGTATCATGAAATAATGACACTTGAACTTTCATTTGCCTTAAATCACTTCTCCTCTTTTCTCTTCAACGCGTAACGAATATAAGACCGAAGTATACATGAATTCTGTTAATGCCACTTGAACCTTTGGCCCCTCAAATTACTCCCCCATCGAGCAACGATTATGAGGCTAAAGTATACATTAATAGATTTGCATTAAGAAGACCACCACACTGTCATCTAGATACTGAACGGGTATTCTAAAACACACTGAAGAGCCAAAAAACTGGTAGACATCTCAGAAACAAGTGAAATATACTGGCACAGCAGCAATTTACAGTTCGTAGCTGTATCATGAAATAATGACACTTGAACTTTCATTTGCCTTAAATCACTTCTCCTCTTTTCTCTTCAACGCGTAACGAATATAAGACCGAAGTATACATGAATTCTGTTAATGCCACTTGAACCTTTGGCCCCTGAAATTACTCCCCCATCGAGCAACGATTATGAGGCTAAAGTAAACATTAATTGATTTGCATTAAGAAGACCACCACACTGTCATCTAGATACTGAACGGGTATTCTAAAACACACTGAAGAGCCAAAAAACTGGTAGACATCTCAGAAACAAGTGAAATATACTGGCACAGCAGCAATTTACAGTTCGTAGCTGTATCATGAAATAATGACACTTGAACTTTCATTTGCCTTAAATCACTTCTCCTCTTTTCTCTTCAACGCGTAACGAATATAGGACCGAAGTATACATGAATTCTGTTAATGCCACTTGAACCTTTGGCCCCTCAAATTACTCCCCCTTCGAGCAACGATTATGAGGCTAAAGTATACATTAATAGATTTGCATTAAGAAGACCACCACACTGTCATCTAGATACTGAACGGGTATTCTAAAACACACTGAAGAGCCAAAAAACTGGTAGACATCTCAGAAACAAGTGAAATATACTGGCACAGCAGCAATATACAGTTCGTAGCTGTATCATGAAATAATGACACTTGAACTTTCATTTGCCTTAAATCACTTCTCCTCTTTTCTCTTCAACGCGTAACGAATATAAGACCGAAGTATACATGAATTCTGTTAATGCCACTTGAACCTTTGGCCCCTCAAATTACTCCCCCATCGAGCAACGATTATGAGGCTAAAGTATACATTAATAGATTTGCATTAAGAAGACCACCACACTGTCATCTAGATACTGAACGGGTATTCTAAAACACACTGAAGAGCCAAAAAACTGGTAGACATCTCAGAAACAAGTGAAATATACTGGCACAGCAGCAATTTACAGTTCGTAGCTGTATCATGAAATAATGACACTTGAACTTTCATTTGCCTTAAATCACTTCTCCTCTTTTCTCTTCAACGCGTAACGAATATAAGACCGAAGTATACATGAATTCTGTTAATGCCACTTCAACCTTTGGCCCCTCAAATTACTCCCCCATCGAGCAACGATTATGAGGCTAAAGTATACATTAATAGATTTGCATTAAGAAGACCACCACACTGTCATCTAGATACTGAACGGGTATTCTAAAACACACTGAAGAGCCAAAAAACTGGTAGACATCTAAGAAACAAGTGAAATATACTAGCACAGCAGCGATATACAGTTCGTAGCTGTATCATGAAATAATGACACTTGAACTTTCATTTGCCTTAAATCACTTCTCCTCTTTTCTCTTCAACGCGTAACGAATATAAGACCGAAGTATACATGAATTCTGTTAATGCCACTTGAACCTTTGGTCCCTCAAATTACTCCCCCATCGAGCAACGATTATGAGGCTAAAGTATACATTAATAGATTTGCATTAAGACGACCACCACACTGTCATCTAGATACTGAACGGGTATTCTAAAACACACTGAAGAGCCAAAAAACTGGTAGACATCTCAGAAACAAGTGAAATATACTGGCACAGCAGCAATTTACAGTTCGTAGCTGTATCATGAAATAATGACACTTGAACTTTCATTTGCCTTAAATCACTTCTCCTCTTTTCTCTTCAACGCGTAACGAATATAAGACCGAAGAATACATGAATTCTGTTAATGCCACTTGAACCTTTGGCCCCTCAAATTACTCCCCCATCGAGCAACGATTATGAGGCTAAAGTATACATTAATAGATTTGCATTAAGAAGACCACCACACTGTCATCTAGATACTGAACGGGTATTCTAAAACACACTGAAGAGCCAAAAAACTGGTAGACATCTCAGAAACAAGTGAAATATACTGGTACAGCAGCAATTTACAGTTCGTAGCTGTATCATGAAATAATGACACTTGAACTTTCATTTGCCTTAAATCACTTCTCCTCTTTTCTCTTCAACGCGTAACGAATATAAGACCGAAGTATACATGAATTCTGTTAATGCCACGTGGACCTTTGGCCCCTCAAATTACTCCCCCATCGAGCAACGATTATGAGTCTAAAGTATACATTAATAGATTTGCATTAAGAAGACCACCACACTGTCATCTAGATACTGAACGGGTATTCTAAAACACACTGAAGAGCCAAAAAACTGGTAGACATCTCAGAAACAAGTGAAATATACTAGCACAGTAGCAATTTACAGTTCGTAGCTGTATCATGAAATAATGACACTTGAACTTTCATTTGCCTTAAATCACTTCTCCTCTTTTCTCTTCAACGCGTAACGAATATAAGACCGAAGTATACATGAATTCTGTTAATGCCACTTGAACCTTTGGCCCCTCAAATTACTCCCCCATCGAGCAACGATTATGAGGCTAAAGTATACATTAATAGATTTGCATTAAGAAGACCACCACACTGTCATCTAGATACTGAACGGGTATTCTAAAACACAATGAAGAGCCAAAAAACTGGTAGACATTTCAGAAACAAGTCAAATATACTGGCACAGCAGCAATTTACAGTTCGCAGCTGTATCATGAAATAATGACACTTGAACTTTCATTTGCCTTAAATCACTTCTCCTCTTTTCTCTTCAACGCGTAACGAATATAAGACCGAAGTATACATGAATTCTGTTAATGCCACTTGAACCTTTGGCCCCTCAAATTACTCCCCCATCGAGCAACGATTATGAGGCTAAAGTATACATTAATAGATTTGCATTAAGAAGACCACCACACTGTCATCTAGATACTGAACGGGTATTCTAAAACACACTGAAGAGCCAAAAAACTGGTAGACATCTCAGAAACAAGTGAAATATACTGGCACAGCAGCAATTTACAGTTCGTAGCTGTATCATGAAATAATGACACTTGAACTTTCATTTGCCTTAAATCACTTCTCCTCTTTTCTCTTCAACGCGTAACGAATATAAGACCGAAGTATACATAAATTCTGTTAATGCCACTTGAACCTTTGGCGCTCAAATTACTCCCCCATCGAGCAACGATTATGAGGCTAAAGTATACATTAATATATTTGCATTAAGAAGACCACCACACTGTCATCTAGATACTGAACGGGTATTCTAAAACACACTGAAGAGCCAAAAAACTGGTAGACATCTCAGAAACAAGTGAAATATACTGGCACAGCAGCAATTTACAGTTCGTAGCTGTATCATGAAATAATGACACTTGAACTTTCATTTGCTTTAAATCACTTCTCCTCTTTTCTCTTCAACGCGTAACGAATATAAGACCGAAGTGTACATGAATTCTGTTAATGCCACTTGAACCTTTGGCCCCTCAAATTACTCCACCATCGAGCAACGATTATGAGGCTAAAGTATACATTAATAGATTTGCATTAAGAAGACCACCACACTGTCATCTAGATACTGAACGGGTATTCTAAAACACACTGAAGAGCCAAAAAACTGGTAGACATCTCAGAAACAAGTGAAATATACTGGCACAGCAGCAATTTACAGTTCGTAGCTGTATCATGAAATAATGACACTTGAACTTTCATTTGCCTTAAATCACTTCTCCTCTTTTCTCTTCAACGCGTAACCAATATAAGACCGAAGTATACATGAATTCTGTTAATGCCACTTGAACCTTTGGCCCCTCAAATTACTCCACCATCGAGCAACGATTATGAGGCTAAAGTATACATTAATAGATTTGCATTAAGAAGACCACCACACTGTCATCTAGATACTGAACGGGTATTCAAAAACACACTGAAGAGCCAAAAAACTGGTAGACATCTCAGAAACAAGTGAAATATACTGGCACAGCAGCAATATACAGTTCGTAGCTGTATCATGAAATAATGACACTTGAACTTTCATTTGATTTAAATCACTTCTACTCTTTTCTCTTCAACGCGTAACGAATATAAGACCGAAGTATACATGAATTCTGTTAATGCCACTTGAACCTTTGGCCCCTCAAATTACTCCCCCATCGAGCAACGATTATGAGGCTAAAGTATACATTAATAGATTTGCATTAAGAAGACCACCACACTGTCATCTAGATACTGAACGGGTATTCTAAAACACACTGAAGAGCCAAAAAACTGGTAGACATCTCAGAAACAAGTGAAATATACTGGCACAGCAGCAATTTACAGTTCGTAGCTGTATCATGAAATAATGACACTTGAACTTTCATTTGCCTTAAATCACTTCTCCTCTTTTCTCTTCAACGCGTAACGAATATAAGACCGAAGTATACATGAATTCTGTTAATGCCACTTGAACCTTTCGCCCCTCAAATTACTCCCCCATCGAGCAACGATTATGAGGCTAAAGTATACATTAATAGATTTGCATTAAGAAGACCACCACACTGTCATCTAGATACTGAACGGGTATTCTAAAACACACTGAAGAGCCAAAAAACTGGTAGACATCTCAGAAACAAGTGAAATATACTAGCACAGCAGCGATATACAGTTCGTAGCTGTATCATAAAATAATAACACTTGAACTTTCATTTGCCTTAAATCACTTCTCCTCTTTTCTCTTCAACGCGTAACGAATATAAGACCGAAGTATACATGAATTCTGTTAATGCCACTTGAACCTTTGGTCCCTCAAATTACTCCCCCATCGAGCAACGATTATGAGGCTAAAGTATACATTAATAGATTTGCATTAAGAAGACCACCACACTGTCATATAGATACTGAACGGGTATTCTAAAACACACTGAAGAGCCAAAAAACTGGTAGACATCTCAGAAACAAGTGAAATATACTGGTACAGCAGCAATTTACAGTTTGTAGCTGTATCATGAAATAATGACACTTGAACTTTCATTTGCCTTAAATCACTTCTCCTCTTTTCTCTTCAACGCGTAACGAATATAAGACCGAAGTATACATGAATTCTGTTAATGCAACTTGAACCTTTGGCGCTCAAATTACTCCCCCATCGAGCAACGATTATGAGGCTAAAGTATACATTAATAGATTTGCATTAAGAAGACCACCACACTGTCATCTAGATACTGAACGGGTATTCTAAAACACACTGAAGAGCCAAAAAACTGGTAGACATCTCAGAAACAAGTGAAATATACTGGTACAGCAGCAATTTACATTTCGTAGCTGTATCATGAAATAATGACACTTGAACTTTCATTTGCCTTAAATCACTTCTCCTCTTTTCTCTTCAACGCGTAACGAATATAAGACCGAAGTATACATGAATTCTGTTAATGCCACTTGAACCTTTGGCCCCTCAAATTACTCCCCCATCGAGCAACGATTATGAGGCTAAAGTATACATTAATAGATTTGCATTAAGAAGACCACCACACTGTCATCTAGATACTGAACGGGTATTCTAAAACACACTGAAGAGCCAAAAAACTGGTAGACATCTCAGAAACAAGTGAAATATACTGGCACAGCAGCAATTTACAGTTCGTAGCTGTATCATGAAATAATGACACTTGAACTTTCATTTGCCTTAAATCACTTCTCCTCTTTTCTCTTCAACGCGTAACGAATATAAGACCGAAGTATACATGAATTCTGTTAATGCCACTTGAACCTTTGGCCCCTCAAATTACTCCCCCATCGAGCAACGATTATGAGGCTAAAGTAAACATTAATTGATTTGCATTAAGAAGACCACCACACTGTCATCTAGATACTGAACGGGTATTCTAAAACACACTGAAGAGCCAAAAAACTGGTAGACATCTCAGAAACAAGTGAAATATACTGGCACAGCAGCAATTTACAGTTCGTAGCTGTATCATGAAATAATGACACTTGAACTTTCATTTGCCTTAAATCACTTCTCCTCTTTTCTCTTCAACGCGTAACGAATATAGGACCGAAGTATACATGAATTCTGTTAATGCCACTTGAACCTTTGGCCCCTCAAATTACTCCCCCTTCGAGCAACGATTATGAGGCTAAAGTATACATTAATAGATTTGCATTAAGAAGACCACCACACTGTCATCTAGATACTGAACGGGTATTCTAAAACACACTGAAGAGCCAAAAAACTGGTAGACATCTCAGAAACAAGTGAAATATACTGGCACAGCAGCAATATACAGTTCGTAGCTGTATCATGAAATAATGACACTTGAACTTTCATTTGCCTTAAATCACTTCTCCTCTTTTCTCTTCAACGCGTAACGAATATAAGACCGAAGTATACATGAATTCTGTTAATGCCACTTGAACCTTTGGCCCCTCAAATTACTCCCCCATCGAGCAACGATTATGAGGCTAAAGTATACATTAATAGATTTGCATTAAGAAGACCACCACACTGTCATCTAGATACTGAACGGGTATTCTAAAACACACTGAAGAGCCAAAAAACTGGTAGACATCTCAGAAACAAGTGAAATATACTGGCACAGCAGCAATTTACAGTTCGTAGCTGTATCATGAAATAATGACACTTGAACTTTCATTTGCCTTAAATCACTTCTCCTCTTTTCTCTTCAACGCGTAACGAATATAAGACCGAAGTATACATGAATTCTGTTAATGCCACTTCAACCTTTGGCCCCTCAAATTACTCCCCCATCGAGCAACGATTATGAGGCTAAAGTATACATTAATAGATTTGCATTAAGAAGACCACCACACTGTCATCTAGATACTGAACGGGTATTCTAAAACACACTGAAGAGCCAAAAAACTGGTAGACATCTAAGAAACAAGTGAAATATACTAGCACAGCAGCGATATACAGTTCGTAGCTGTATCATGAAATAATGACACTTGAACTTTCATTTGCCTTAAATCACTTCTCCTCTTTTCTCTTCAACGCGTAACGAATATAAGACCGAAGTATACATGAATTCTGTTAATGCCACTTGAACCTTTGGTCCCTCAAATTACTCCCCCATCGAGCAACGATTATGAGGCTAAAGTATACATTAATAGATTTGCATTAAGACGACCACCACACTGTCATCTAGATACTGAACGGGTATTCTAAAACACACTGAAGAGCCAAAAAACTGGTAGACATCTCAGAAACAAGTGAAATATACTGGCACAGCAGCAATTTACAGTTCGTAGCTGTATCATGAAATAATGACACTTGAACTTTCATTTGCCTTAAATCACTTCTCCTCTTTTCTCTTCAACGCGTAACGAATATAAGACCGAAGAATACATGAATTCTGTTAATGCCACTTGAACCTTTGGCCCCTCAAATTACTCCCCCATCGAGCAACGATTATGAGGCTAAAGTATACATTAATAGATTTGCATTAAGAAGACCACCACACTGTCATCTAGATACTGAACGGGTATTCTAAAACACACTGAAGAGCCAAAAAACTGGTAGACATCTCAGAAACAAGTGAAATATACTGGTACAGCAGCAATTTACAGTTCGTAGCTGTATCATGAAATAATGACACTTGAACTTTCATTTGCCTTAAATCACTTCTCCTCTTTTCTCTTCAACGCGTAACGAATATAAGACCGAAGTATACATGAATTCTGTTAATGCCACGTGGACCTTTGGCCCCTCAAATTACTCCCCCATCGAGCAACGATTATGAGTCTAAAGTATACATTAATAGATTTGCATTAAGAAGACCACCACACTGTCATCTAGATACTGAACGGGTATTCTAAAACACACTGAAGAGCCAAAAAACTGGTAGACATCTCAGAAACAAGTGAAATATACTAGCACAGTAGCAATTTACAGTTCGTAGCTGTATCATGAAATAATGACACTTGAACTTTCATTTGCCTTAAATCACTTCTCCTCTTTTCTCTTCAACGCGTAACGAATATAAGACCGAAGTATACATGAATTCTGTTAATGCCACTTGAACCTTTGGCCCCTCAAATTACTCCCCCATCGAGCAACGATTATGAGGCTAAAGTATACATTAATAGATTTGCATTAAGAAGACCACCACACTGTCATCTAGATACTGAACGGGTATTCTAAAACACAATGAAGAGCCAAAAAACTGGTAGACATTTCAGAAACAAGTGAAATATACTGGCACAGCAGCAATTTACAGTTCGCAGCTGTATCATGAAATAATGACACTTGAACTTTCATTTGCCTTAAATCACTTCTCCTCTTTTCTCTTCAACGCGTAACGAATATAAGACCGAAGTATACATGAATTCTGTTAATGCCACTTGAACCTTTGGCCCCTCAAATTACTCCCCCATCGAGCAACGATTATGAGGCTAAAGTATACATTAATAGATTTGCATTAAGAAGACCACCACACTGTCATCTAGATACTGAACGGGTATTCTAAAACACACTGAAGAGCCAAAAAACTGGTAGACATCTCAGAAACAAGTGAAATATACTGGCACAGCAGCAATTTACAGTTCGTAGCTGTATCATGAAATAATGACACTTGAACTTTCATTTGCCTTAAATCACTTCTCCTCTTTTCTCTTCAACGCGTAACGAATATAAGACCGAAGTATACATAAATTCTGTTAATGCCACTTGAACCTTTGGCGCTCAAATTACTCCCCCATCGAGCAACGATTATGAGGCTAAAGTATACATTAATATATTTGCATTAAGAAGACCACCACACTGTCATCTAGATACTGAACGGGTATTCTAAAACACACTGAAGAGCCAAAAAACTGGTAGACATCTCAGAAACAAGTGAAATATACTGGCACAGCAGCAATTTACAGTTCGTAGCTGTATCATGAAATAATGACACTTGAACTTTCATTTGCCTTAAATCACTTCTCCTCTTTTCTCTTCAACGCGTAACGAATATAAGACCGAAGTGTACATGAATTCTGTTAATGCCACTTGAACCTTTGGCCCCTCAAATTACTCCACCATCGAGCAACGATTATGAGGCTAAAGTATACATTAATAGATTTGCATTAAGAAGACCACCACACTGTCATCTAGATACTGAACGGGTATTCTAAAACACACTGAAGAGCCAAAAAACTTGTAGAAATCTTAGAAACAAGTGAAATATACTGGCACAGCAGCAATATACAGTTCGTAGCTGTATCATGAAATAATGACACTTGAACTTTCATTTGCCTTAAATCACTTCTCCTCTTTTCTCTTCAACGCATAACGAATATAAGACCGAAGTGTACATGAATTCTGTTAATGCACTTGAACCTTTGGCCCCTCAAATTACTCCCCCATCGAGCAACCATTATGAGGCTAAAGTATACATTAATAGATTTGCATTAAGAAGACCACCACACTGTCATCTAGATACTGAACGGGTATTCTAAAACACACTGAAGAGCCAAAAAAGTGGTAGACATCTCAGAAACAAGTGAAATATACTGGCACAGCAGCAATTTACAGTTCGTAGCTGTATCATGAAATAATGACACTTGAACTTTCATTTGCCTTAAATCACTTCTCCTCTTTTCTCTTCAACGCGTAACGAATATAAGACCGAAGTATACATGAATTCTGTTAATGCCACTTGAACCTTTGGCCCCTCAAATTACTCCCCCATCGAGCAACGATTATGAGTCTAAAGTATACATTAATAGATTTGCATTAAGAAGACCACCACACTGTCATCTAGATACTGAACGGGTATTCTAAAACACACTGAAGAGCCAAAAAAGTGGTAGACATCTCAGAAACAAGTGAAATATACTGGCACAGCAGCAATATACAGTTCGTAGCTGTATCATGAAATAATGACACTTGAACTTTCATTTGATTTAAATCACTTCTACTCTTTTCTCTTCAACGCGTAACGAATATAAGACCGAAGTATACATGAATTCTGTTAATGCCACTTGAACCTTTGGCCCCTCAAATTACTCCCCCATCGAGCAACGATTATGAGGCTAAAGTATACATTAATAGATTTGCATTAAGAAGACCACCACACTGTCATCTAGATACTGAACGGGTATTCTAAAACACACTGAAGAGCCAAAAAACTGGTAGACATCTCAGAAACAAGTGAAATATACTGGCACAGCAGCAATATACAGTTCGTAGCTGTATCATGAAATAATGACACTTGAACTTTCATTTGCCTTAAATCACTTCTCCTCTTTTCTCTTCAACGCATAACGAATATAAGACCGAAGTGTACATGAATTCTGTTAATGCACTTGAACCTTTGGCCCCTCAAATTACTCCCCCATCGAGCAACCATTATGAGGCTAAAGTATACATTAATAGATTTGCATTAAGAAGACCACCACACTGTCATCTAGATACTGAACGGGTATTCTAAAACACACTGAAGAGCCAAAAAAGTGGTAGACATCTCAGAAACAAGTGAAATATACTGGCACAGCAGCAATTTACAGTTCGTAGCTGTATCATGAAATAATGACACTTGAACTTTCATTTGCCTTAAATCACTTCTCCTCTTTTCTCTTCAACGCGTAACGAATATAAGACCGAAGTATACATGAATTCTGTTAATGCCACTTGAACCTTTGGCCCCTCAAATTACTCCCCCATCGAGCAACGATTATGAGTCTAAAGTATACATTAATAGATTTGCATTAAGAAGACCACCACACTGTCATCTAGATACTGAACGGGTATTCTAAAACACACTGAAGAGCCAAAAAAGTGGTAGACATCTCAGAAACAAGTGAAATATACTGGCACAGCAGCAATATACAGTTCGTAGCTGTATCATGAAATAATGACACTTGAACTTTCATTTGATTTAAATCACTTCTACTCTTTTCTCTTCAACGCGTAACGAATATAAGACCGAAGTATACATGAATTCTGTTAATGCCACTTGAACCTTTGGCCCCTCAAATTACTCCCCCATCGAGCAACGATTATGAGGCTAAAGTATACATTAATAGATTTGCATTAAGAAGACCACCACACTGTCATCTAGATACTGAACGGGTATTATAAAACACACTGAAGAGCCAAAAAACTGCTAGACATCTCAGAAACAAGTGAAATATACTGGCACAGCAGCAATTTACAGTTCGTAGCTGTATCATGAAATAATGACACTTGAACTTTCATTTGCCTTAAATCACTTCTCCTCTTTTCTCTTCAACGCGTAACGAATATAAGACCGAAGTATAAATGAATTCTGTTAATGCCACTTGAACCTTTCGCCCCTCAAATTACTCCCCCATCGAGCAACGATTATGAGGCTAAAGTATACATTAATAGATTTGCATTAAGAAGACCACCACACTGTCATCTAGATACTGAACGGGTATTCTAAAACACACTGAAGAGCCAAAAAACTGGTAGACATCTCAGAAACAAGTGAAATATACTAGCACAGCAGCGATATACAGTTCGTAGCTGTATCATGAAATAATGACACTTGAACTTTCATTTGCCTTAAATCACTTCTCCTCTTTTCTCTTCAACGCGTAACGAATATAAGACCGAAGTATACATGAATTCTGTTAATGCCACTTGAACCTTTGGCCCCTCAAATTACTCCCCCATCGAGCAACGATTATGAGGCTAAAGTATACATTAATAGATTTGCATTAAGAAGACCACCACACTGTCATCTAGATACTGAACGGGTATTCTAAAACACAATGAAGAGCCAAAAAACTGGTAGACATCTCAGAAACAAGTGAAATATACTGGCACAGCAGCAATTTACAGTTCGTAGCTGTATTTATGAAATAATGACACTTGAACTTTCATTTGCCTTAAATCACTTCTCCTCTTTTCTCTTCAACGCGTAACCAATATAAGACCGAAGTATACATGAATTCTGTTAATGCCACTTGAACCTTTGGCCCCTCAAATTACTCCACCATCGAGCAACGATTATGAGGCTAAAGTATACATTAATAGATTTGCATTAAGAAGACCACCACACTGTCATCTAGATACTGAACGGGTATTCTAAAACACACTGAAGAGCCAAAAAACTGGTAGACATCTCAGAAACAAGTGAAATATACTGGCACAGCAGCAATATACAGTTCGTAGCTGTATCATGAAATAATGACACTTGAACTTTCATTTGATTTAAATCACTTCTACTCTTTTCTCTTCAACGCGTAACGAATATAAGACCGAAGTATACATGAATTCTGTTAATGCCACTTGAACCTTTGGTCCCTCAAATTACTCCCCCATCGAGCAACGATTATGAGGCTAAAGTATACATTAATAGATTTGCATTAAGAAGACCACCACACTGTCATCTAGATACTGAACGGGTATTCTAAAACACACTGAAGAGCCAAAAAACTGGTAGACATCTCAGAAACAAGTGAAATATACTGGCACAGCAGCAATTTACAGTTCGTAGCTGTATCATGAAATAATGACACTTGAACTTTCATTTGCCTTAAATCACTTCTCCTCTTTTCTCTTCAACGCGTAACGAATATAAGACCGAAGTATACATGAATTCTGTTAATGCCACTTGAACCTTTCGCCCCTCAAATTACTCCCCCATCGAGCAACGATTATGAGGCTAAAGTATACATTAATAGATTTGCATTAAGAAGACCACCACACTGTCATCTAGATACTGAACGGGTATTCTAAAACACACTGAAGAGCCAAAAAACTGGTAGACATCTCAGAAACAAGTGAAATATACTAGCACAGCAGCGATATACAGTTCGTAGCTGTATCATGAAATAATGACACTTGAACTTTCATTTGCCTTAAATCACTTCTCCTCTTTTCTCTTCAACGCGTAACGAATATAAGACCGAAGTATACATGAATTCTGTTAATGCCACTTGAACCTTTGGTCCCTCAAATTACTCCCCCATCGAGCAACGATTATGAGGCTAAAGTATACATTAATAGATTTGCATTAAGAAGACCACCACACTGTCATCTAGATACTGAACGGGTATTCTAAAACACACTGAAGAGCCAAAAAACTGGTAGACATCTCAGAAACAAGTGAAATATACTGGCACAGCAGCAATTTACAGTTCGTAGCTGTATCATGCAATAATGACACTTGAACTTTCATTTGCCTTAAATCACTTCTCCTCTTTTCTCTTCAACGCGTAACGAATATAAGACCGAAGTATACATGAATTCTGTTAATGCCACTTGAACCTTTGGCCCCTCAAATTACTCCCCCATCGAGCAACGATTATGAGGCTAAAGTATACATTAATAGATTTGCATTAAGAAGACCACCACACTGTCATCTAGATACTGAATGGGTATTCTAAAACACACTGAAGAGCCAAAAAACTGGTAGACATCTCAGAAACAAGTGAAATATACTGGTACAGCAGCAATTTACAGTTCGTAGCTGTATCATGAAATAATGACACTTGAACTTTCATTTGCCTTAAATCACTTCTCCTCTTTTCTCTTCAACGCGTAACGAATATAAGACCGAAGTATACATGAATTCTGTTAATGCCACTTGAACCTTTGGCCCCTCAAATTACTCCCCCATCGAGCAACGATTATGAGGCTAAAGTATACATTAATAGATTTGCATTAAGAAGACCACCACACTGTCATCTAGATACTGAACGGGTATTCTAAAACACACTGAAGAGCCAAAAAACTGGTAGACATCTCAGAAACAAGTGAAATATACTGGCACAGCAGCAATTTACAGTTCGTAGCTGTATCATGAAATAATGACACTTGAACTTTCATTTGCCTTAAATCACTTCTCCTCTTTTCTCTTCAACGCGTAACGAATATAAGACCGAAATATACATGAATTCTGTTAATGCCACTTGAACCTTTGGCCCCTCAAATTACTCCCCCATCGAGCAACGATTATGAGGCTAAAGTAAACATTAATTGATTTGCATTAAGAAGACCACCACACTGTCATCTAGATACTGAACGGGTATTCTAAAACACACTGAAGAGCCAAAAAACTGGTAGACATCTCAGAAACAAGTGAAATATACTGGCACAGCAGCAATTTACAGTTCGTAGCTGTATCATGAAATAATGACACTTGAACTTTCATTTGCCTTAAATCACTTCTCCTCTTTTCTCTTCAACGCGTAACGAATATAGGACCGAAGTATACATGAATTCTGTTAATGCCACTTGAACCTTTGGCCCCTCAAATTACTCCCCCTTCGAGCAACGATTATGAGGCTAAAGTATTCATTAATAGATTTGCATTAAGAAGACCACCACACTGTCATCTAGATACTGAACGGGTATTCTAAAACACACTGAAGAGCCAAAAAACTGGTAGACATCTCAGAAACAAGTGAAATATACTGGCACAGCAGCAATATACAGTTCGTAGCTGTATCATGAAATAATGACACTTGAACTTTCATTTGCCTTAAATCACTTCTCCTCTTTTCTCTTCAACGCGTAACGAATATAAGACCGAAGTATACATGAATTCTGTTAATGCCACTTGAACCTTTGGCCCCTCAAATTACTCCCCCATCGAGCAACGATTATGAGGCTAAAGTATACATTAATAGATTTGCATTAAGAAGACCACCACACTGTCATCTAGATACTGAACGGGTATTCTAAAACACACTGAAGAGCCAAAAAACTGGTACACCTGTCTAATGTCGTGTAGGGCCTCGCGAGCTCACAGAAGTTCTGCAATATGACGTGGGATTCTGTAGTAGTGCTGGACACCATGAATCCTGCAGGGCTGTCCATAAATCCATAAGGATAAGGAGTGTGGGGGGGGGGGGGGGGAGATCTAAACAGCACACTGCAAAGTATCTCAGAGTATTACTGGAGAAATTATGAACGTGTGAGGTGTCTCGTTGTCCTGCTGGAATCGACCAATTCCGTCGGAATGCACAATGGACATCAATGGATGCAGGTGATCAGACAGGATGCTTACGTACGTGTCGCCTGTCAGAGTCTTATCTAGACATATCAGGGGGCCCATATCACTCCAACTGCACACCATTACGGAGCCTCCACCATCTTGAAGAGTCCCCTGCTGACATGCAGGGTCTATGGATTCATGAGGTTGTCTCCACATCCGTACACATCGATCAGCTCGATACAATTGGAAACGAGACTTGTCTGACCAGGCAAGTCGTCAACAGTCCAATGTAGGTGTTGACGCGTCGAGGCGAGGCGTAAAAAAATGGCTCTGAGCACTATGGGACTTAACTACTGAGGTTATCAGTTCCCTAGAACTTAGAACTACTGAAACCTAACTAACCTAAGGACGTCACACACATCCATGCAGACTGTAGCGCCTAGAACCGCTCGGCCACCTACGCGTAAACCTTTGTGTCGTGCAGTCATCAAGGGTACATGCGTGGTCCTTCGGCTTCGAAAGCCCTTATCGATGATATTTCGTTGAATTGTCCGCACGTTGACACTTGTTGATGGCCCAGGACTGAAATATGCAGCAATTTACGGAAGTGTTGCACTTCTGTCACGTTGAACTAGTCTCGTCAGTCGTTATTGGTCCCGTACTTGCTGGATCTTTTTCTGGCTGGAGCGATGTCGGATATTTGATGTTTTACCAGATTCCTGATATTCGCGGTACACTCGTGAAATTGTCGTACGGGAAAATCCTCATTTCATTACTACCTCGAGGACGCTGTGTCCCGTAGTTCGTGCGCCGACTATATCACCACGTTCAAACTCAAATCTTGATAACCTGCCATTGTAGCAGCAGTAACCGAGCTAACAACTGTACCAGACACTTGTTGTCTTGTATCGAAGTTGCCGACCGCAGCGCAGCATTCTGTCTGTTTACATATTCTGCATTTAAATACGCATACCTATACCAGTTTCTTTGGCGCTTCAGTGTATACATCAACGTCTTTCCCCCAGATAGGGCTTTGTGATGTATAGAACATTCAGGGGCTACGAGCCGGCCGGGGTGGCCGAGAGGTTCTAGGCGCTACATTCTGGAACCGCGCGACCGATACGGTCGCAGGTTCGAATCCTGCCTCGGGCATGGATGTGTGTGATGTCCTTAGGTTAGTTAGGTTTAAGTAGTTCTTAGTTGTAGGGGACTGATGACCTAAGAAGTTAAGTCCCATAGTGCTCAGAGCCATTTGAACCATGTGCTACGACTGTCGTTCGTTGCTTCACCAATGGAAGATTCCATTACACGAAGTTATGTTTTAGTCATTTGTTTTTGGTAGAAGACATTTCCATTTGATTAATTCAATCACGTGTTTTCATGGGTCATATTATATGATCGGGAACGAGTCAGTTGTTGTTGTTGTTGTTGTTGTGGTCTTCAGTCCAGAGACTGGTTTGATGCAGCTCTCTATGCTACTCTATCGTGTGCAAGCTTCTTCATCTCCCAGTACCTACTGCAGCCTACATCCTTCTGAATCTGTTTAGTGTACTCATCCCTTGGTGTCCCTCTACGATTTTTACCCGCCACCCTGCCCTCAAATACTAAATTGGTGATCCCTTGATATGCCCTACCAACCGATACCTTCTTCTAGTCAAGTTGTGCCACAAATTTCTCTTCTCTCCAATTCTATTCAATACCTACATCTACCTCTACATCTACATTCATACTCCGCAAACCACCCAAAGGTGTGTGGTGGAGGGCACTTTACGTGCCACTGTCATTACCTCCCTTTTCTGTTCCAGTCGCGTATGGTTCGCGGGAAGAACGACTGTCTGAAAGCCTCCGTGCGCGCTCGAATCTCTCTAATTTTACATTCGTAATCTCCACGGGAGGTATAAGTAGGGGGAAGCAGTATATTCGATACCTCATCCATAAACGCAACCTCTCGAAACCTGGCGAGCAAGCTACACCGCGATACAAAGCGCCTCTCTTGCAGAGTCTGCCACTTGAGTTTGCTAAACATCTCCGTAACGCTATCACGGTTACCAAATAACCCTGTGACGAAACGCGCCCCTCTTCTTTGGATCTTCTCTATCTCCTCCGTCAACCTGATCTGGTACGGATCCCACAGTGATGAGCAATACTCAAGTATAGGTCGAACGAGTGTTTTGTAAGCCACCTCCTTTGTTGATGGACTACATTTTCTAAGGACTCTCCCAAAGAATCTGAACCTGGTGCCCGCCTTACCAACAATTAATTTTATATGATCATTCCATTTCAAATCGTTCCGCACGCATACTCCCAGATATTTAACAGAAGTAACTGCTACCAGTGTTTGTTCCGCTATCATATAATCATACAATAAAGAATCCTTCTTTCTATGTATTCGCAATACATTGCATTTGTCTATGTTAAGGGTCAGTTGCCACTCCCTACACCAAGTGCCTATGCGCTGCAGATCTTCCTGCATTTCGCTACAATTTTCTAATGCTGCAACTTCTTTGTATACTACAGCATCATCCGCGAAAAGCCGCATGGAACTTCCGATACTATCTACTAGATCATTTATATATATTGTGAAAAGCAATGGTCCCATAACACTCCTCTGTGGCACGCCAGAGGTTACTTTAACGTCTGTAGACGTCTCTTCATTGATAACAACATGCTGTGTTCTGTTTGCTAAAAACTCTTCAATCCAGCCACACAGCTGGTCTGATATTCCGTAGGCTCTTACTTTATCAGGCGACAGTGTGGAACTGTATCGAACGCCTTCCGGAAGTCTAGGAAAATAGCATCTACCTGGGAGCCTCTATGTAATATTTTCTGGGTCTCATGAACAAATAAAGCTAGTTGGGTCTCACACGATCGCTGTTTACGGAATCCATGTTGATTCCTACAGAGTAGATTCTGGGTTTCCATAAACGACATGATACTCGAGCAAAAAATATGTTCTAAAATTCTACAACAGATCGACGTCAGAAATATAGGTCTATAGTTTTGCGCATCTGCTCGACGACCCTTCTTGAAGACTGGGACTACCTGTGCTCTTTTCCAATCATTTGGAACCTTCCGTTCCTCTAGAGACTTGCGGTACACGACTGTTAGAAGGGGGCAAGTTCTTTCGCGTACTCTGTGTAGAATCGAATTGGTATTCCGTCAGGTCCAGTGGACTTTTCTCTGTTGAGTGATTCCAGTTGCTTTTCTATTCCTTGGACACTTATTTCGATGTCAGCCATTTTTTCGTTTGTGCGAGGATTTGGAGAAGGAACTGCAGTGCGGTCTTCCTCTGTGAAATAGCTTTGGAAAAAGGTGTTTAGTATTTCAGATTTACGGGTGTTATCCTCTGTTTCAAAGCCATCCTCATCCCGGAGTGTCTCGATATGCTGTTTCGAGCCACTTACTGATTTAACGTAAGACCAGAACTTCCTAGGATTTTCTGTGAAGTCGGTACATAGAATTTTACTTTCGAATTCACTGAACGCTTCACGCATAGCCCTCCTTACGCTAACTTTGACATCGTTTAGGTTCTGTTTATCTGAGAGGTTTTGGCTGCGTTTAAACTTGGAGTGAAGCTCTCTTTGTTTCGCAGTAGTTTCCTAACTTTGTTGTTGAACCATGGTGGGTTTTTCCCGTCCCTCACAGTTTTACTCGACATGTACCTGTCTAAAACGCATTTTACAATTGCCTTAAACTTTTTCCATAAACACTCAACATTGTCAGTGTTGGAACAGAAATTTTCGTATTGATCTGTTAGGTGGTCTGAGATTTGCCTTATATTACTCTTGCTAAACAGATAAACCTTCCTCCCTTTTTTATATTTCTCCTCATTAGTTATGTGATCTACTCATCTAATCTTCAGCATTCTTCTGTAGCACCATATTTCGAAAGCTTCTATTCTCATCTTGTCTAAACTATTTATCGTCCAGTCGGTTACGTAACGAAACGAATAGGTAAATAGGGCTCCATGCCGACTAGAGTATGTGATGGTGAAAACATATTCTTGATAGATCTCGAAACTGCGAAGAAGAGGGAGAAGATGATGATGATGATGAGTATGATGGCGGAATACGTGTTAATGGAACATACCTACACATCAAATTTGTACGTTAAGACTGAAAAAGAAGTCCTTGAAATTAACAATTAAATCAAAGAAAGGGCTGATGTGCTTTTCATATGGAGCAGTTAAAAAAAAAATACATATGGCCCTTGAAGCTTTCGGTAAACTAAATAGAGTTATAAAATCTAAGCTACCAATATATCAAAAACGGAAAGTTTATCTTCGGTGTTTATTGCTGATTTTGGCTTATAAACGACATATTTTAATGGAAGAAGTCATTCAAAATCTAAGACTTTATCAGCAACCAATGGGAAGATGTAGGTCGTGAATTAATATGGGATAAAGGAAAACAAACAAACGGACGGGGTTACAAATCGGAATGAAAATGAAAGAGAGGTTGGCAGAACATGCAGCTAGTAAAGTGGAGTGAAAATGAACCACGCTGTTCTTTGTTAGGTCAGACTGTGGCAGCGACATACTGGAAGTAGGATACGTGTGACTAAGAAACATAATGTAAGGATAAGTCTAGAGGAACTTTTATCAAGCAGTGGATGTGTTTTTAGACGGTACCACGTCGTTCTGAGTAGTTCACATCCTAGTGGCCATATAGTCTGGTCTTCGTTCCATTTGCATCGGAAACCATTTTTTACCAACACACCTGCTTCCTCCGGGATAGGAAATTGACGCTGTAACAGGATACCATCGACCCTCGGAAGTCCGCACCACTTTAAGTGAGAGCGTGAAGCGTTATCCAAAATGGTGGGGATAGCAAAAGTTTTTGGACTACGCTAGCGTGAAGCAAATTCATTTCCCTAATGGTAACCTGTTGTTGCCTGAGTGATGCAAGTGTACTGAAGGATATCACAGTAACTGAAGCCCTCCCACGGTGAAGAGTGACAAGTAGTCCCTGATCCATCGTCGCGTTTGTCGTGTCCTGCCCATTCGTAGGTTGTAAGTAGGCTGTTTAGGTTTTTTTTATTGGTAACGCAACGTAGCGCTCTGTATGAAAAGTCACTGGCTGTGCTGTGTGCAGTCTGTGGCTAGTTTGCATTGTTGTCTGCCATTGTAGTGTTGGGCAGATGGATGTTAACAGCGCATAGCGTTGCGCACATGGAGGTGACCGCCAGCAGTGGTGGATGTGGGGAGAGAGATGGCGGAGTTTTGAAATTTATAAGACTGGATGTCATGAACTGCTATATACATTATGACTTTTGAACACTTTTGAGGTAAATACAATGTTTGTTCTCTATCAAAATCTTTCATTTGCTAACTATGCCTATCAGTAGTTACTGCCTTCAGTAGTCTGAATCTTTTATTTAGCTGGCAGTAGTGGCGCTCGCTGTATTGCAGTAGTTAGAGTAACGAAGATTTTTGTGGGGTAAGTGATTTGTGAAAGGTATAGGTTAATGTTAGTCAGGGCCATTCTTTTGTAGGGATTATTGAAAGTCAGATTGCGCTGCGCTAAAAATATTGTGTGTCAGTTTAAGCACAGTCATTTACAATTTTTCTAAGGGGACGTTTCAAGGTGCCTTGGAAGCTGTTTTCTCGGGTATCTAGACAACAATTCAAGCAAGTCTTATTAATGCACTATTACAGTAAATTAAATTGACAATACTTAACTTTGCATATTTACAAAGATAGGTCGCGAGTAAATGGCGACATGCAAATAATCATTGTCCTTCGATATATAGTATTTCCATGGAAGCAAATAATACACACCACAAGTCGCTCTCCTCTAGTGGTGTCGTCCTAGTTAGCGTACTACTGGCTGACGTCGCCTCGCAGCCCTCTCTCCAGGAACGTTCCAGGCCAACGTGCCGCCGCTTCATGTTACGCTGGAACAGTGTTAATTCCCCAATTTCTATCTTGTTGACAGTAAAAAGAGAGGAAACAGGCAAAAAACAAGCTGTATCATACCACAAAAAACTCGTACTTATACAAGTGCTCTCGAGTCGCACGCTTCATCGACCGAATATCGATGATTTATTCTTCTACGACACTTCCAAATTAATTTTTTTCATAAAGATATTTATTAACATTTTACAGTGATTTAATGACGTATTGTTATTTAATAGCCATATGTCTACTCATATCGAGCATCTTTGCGTACGTTTGATACGTAATCACTCAACTGACATCGACAATTATTAAGAACAGAGTCTCATAATAATAGCAAACTCTATACGTCATCGCTTGCATGTAGAAGGTCCAATAAGGACCATGGCAGGTCGAAACCATAAATGCACTCTGAAATGCTTTTGTGGTTGTTTTTGAAGGGAAAAAGGGAATCAAGTGCCTTCTCCAAGTCTGTAATCGTAAGAACCTCGGATAATGTTTTCTTCTACATTTTAAGAGGATGTGTTCTAATACCAAGTGTCCTGCACTTTTATTAATAGTGCCTATAACACATACGGACATCGGAATTATAGTAGTGTGGACCGAGCGAGGTGGTGCTGTGCTAACGCAGTGTACTCGTATCACAGAGGACAGCAGTTTGACAGCCCGTTCAGCCAACCAGATTCTAGTTTTCCGCGACTTCCATAATTCGCATCAGTAAAATTCCAGGATTGCTCCTTTGAAAACAGAACAGCCGATTTTTTTTTTCGTTTCTTCCTCAATCCGAGCATGTGACAAGTATAGCTACCAACTATTTGTCACATATTGACCTGAAATAGTCACTGAAGTTTGTACAGCAGCAGCGATAAACATCATATGCGCGTGTTGCCTCGATGCAGAGCCGAGGTGCTGACTTGGCTGTATCTACTACATCTACATATTCCGCAAGCCACCGTATACCCTTATTTCTCGTATCTTATTTCGGTGATTATTACGCGAAATGTGCATTGGCGGTCGTAGAATCGTTCTGCAAATCTTTTCAGTAATGTTCCTCGAAGAGAACGTCTTCTTCCCACCAGGAATTTCTATGTTAATTCCCGAAGCATGTCCGTAATACTTGCGTGTTTTTCGAACCTACTGTTGACAAATCTGCAGTCCACTTATGAGTTGCTTCGATGTCTTCCTTTAATCCGACCAGTTGCGGATCCCAAACACTCGAGCAGTACTCAAAAACAGGTCATTCTAGTATCCTATATGCGGTCTCCTTTACAGACGAACCACACTTTCCTAAAATCCTCGCCGTAAACCGAAGTCGAACATTCGCCCTTCTTACTGCAATCCTTACATGCTCGTTCCATTTCATTTCGCTTTGCAACGCTGCGCCTAGATATTTAATGTGCATGCGTGTGTCTAGCAGCTCACTAATAATTCTGTATTATAAAATTATGGGTTTGTTTTTCCTACTTGTTTCTACATTTAAAGCAGCTACCATGTATCACAGAACCCAGAAATTTTGTCTAAGTCATCAGAAAATAGCTGCAGATTGTTGCTCACCCTGTCCGCCAGGTTATTTATGTATATAGAAAACAATAGAGGTCCTGTCACACTTCCCTGGGGCACTCCTGACATTACCCTTGTCTCTGAAGAACACTCGCCGTCGAGGACAGCGTAATGCGTTCTGTTATAGAAGAAGTCTTTGAGCCACTCCCACATCTGGTAACCTAATCTGTAACCGTGTACCTTCGTTAAAAGTCTTTTCGGAAATCTAGGAATATGAAATCTGCCTGTTGCCCTTCATCATAATTCGCAGGAGTACAGCGTGTAAAGTCCCCTAGCCAAAGTGCATTCTCTCTCAACATCAGTACCCAGCTAAACTATCAATATCCCCTCTGTACCCCTCAGTTCGTCTGTTACTAGCTGACTGCCTCTGTACCTCTCCCACCAGTCTATTGCGTCATTGTGCCATGCCATAAGACACAAATGTGTACAACTGTGAATAAATGGTCAACTTTAACAACCATAGTTAAGTTACATTCTAAATGATACTAAAATTTTGATTTTAAGAATGGTAAACACTGTAAATTATTAGATCTATCCTCTCTCAAAAACTATGTTATTTTGAATTATTTCATTACCATGTGTTAATGTTGTTATTCAGTTAACTACACAATTGTTCTCTAGAGGTCGCTTGTGCATACTGCCACATATTTTGACATAATAAAACAGGTGATTAAAAAATAAAAAAAAGAAAGGGAACATTCAGTTCAAAGTTCTGCCGTGAATAGCTGCACTAGGTTTCCCGGTTGAGACTAGATAGCGCTAACAGCCCGATCGAGATGTCCCCACTGATTCTCGACTGGGTTTAAATCCGGGATTCCGGACGCAAGGGAAGTACGATAAACGCATTCTGGTACTCTTCAAACCACTCTCTTGGTCTGCGAGCTGTGTGATAAGTTGTATTGTCCTGCTGGTACCTGCCATGGTGTGGAAGAAAAACAGACCCCATTTAGGGATTAATGATGCTTACTTCTGTTGATCCGTCATGCCTTCCAGAAGGACGAGAACATTCCCCATACCACAACGCTCCGTGCTCCGTCCCGGATCCTTCCGGCGACTGTGGAAGGGGCTCTCGCTTCCAAATATTTCACGCCGTACACGCTATCGGCCATCTGTCCGACGGAGCATAAAAACACGACTCATCTGAAGAGGCCACCTGTCGCCATTCAGTGGACGTCCAGCTGCGGTAATGACTGCAAATTCCAGCCTTCCACGCCGATGAACAGTATCCAGCCTGGCAACATGAACGAGGCGGTTGCCGATGGGGCCCATACGCGCAACGTTCGATGAACGGTTGTTGAGGAGACACTTCGTAGCCTTTGGTTCACCTGGGTAGTCAGCTGCTCAACAGATGCACATCTGTTCGCTGGTACACATCTCCACAGCCATCTTTCACGCCTCTGATCTATGGCTCGTGGTTCACCGCAGTTGCCTCGTCGCTGGTTTTCGATAGGGTTATTTTTCCATGCACTGTATACGACGGCAAGGGACAGTTTACAAACTTTGCCGTTTCGGAAATGCTTCCACCCTTGGCCCGAAAGCCAATGACGTCAAATGAATCACTCCGTTTAAGTATTACGACAGCGACTGCACTGTTTTCTGCGCCACACCAACACGCTTTATATACACTGCCGGAAAAAATGATTATACATGGAAAGACGACGTTGATTTTGATCCTATTACGGCATATGCCATCTGGGGCATAATAGATGTACTGATAATGGTTTCAGCGTCGTCGAGCAACAGGTAGCTTAGTGGCATAGCTACCAGAGTGCCTTCTATGTCTACCCTTTAATAAAGAATGCTCGCAGGGAGAAGGCTTATGCGGTGCAGAAGTGCGAAGCAAGCAGGCAGTTACACCAAGGAGACGCACTCGTGCTCCTTTCAGCCAGCTGAGCGAGTTTGAAAGGGGTCAGATTGCGGCCTTCCGAGTAGCGGGATGGTGCTGCCGGAGAATTGCCACAAACGATAGACGTGCTGTATCATTTCTGCAAAGATGCTGGTATCAGTGGTCACATGAACATTCTCACACCTGTGAACGAGGTTCTGGGCGTCTACGCAGCACAGATGCCTGCCAGAATCGTCGTATTGTAAGGGCAGCAGTGGCAGAATGCTGTTGGCCCCTTTCTTTCCTCGTTCTTGCAACCGGAAGGTGATGTGTTGTTCCAACAGGATAATGTCCTCCCACACACTGTCAGTGAAACTCAACGTGCTTTCCAAGACGTGCCCCAGCTTCCCTGGCAAGGACGGTCTCCGGACTTGTCTGCAATAGATCACGTTTGCGACATGATGAGACGAGAACTGAATCATGCGACTCGTCAACGAACAACTCTTACAGAACTACGTAAACAGATCGAACACTCGTCGCATAACGTATGCTGCCGGCCGGTGTGGCGAGCGGTTCTAGGCGCTACAGTCTGGAACTGCGGGACCGCTATGATCGCAGGTTCGAATCCTGCCTGTGGCATGGATGTGTGTGATGTCCTTGGGTTAGTTAGGTTTAAGTAGTTCTAAGTTCTAGGGGACTGATGACCTCAGCAATTAAGTCCCATAGTGCTCAGAGCCATTCATAACGTATGCCAGGACAGTATTTACCATCTTTGCGGTTCCCGCGGTCTGGGGCGCCGTGTCACGGTCCTCCAGCCCCCTCCACCCCCCTCCCCCCCTCCCCCACCATCGGAGGCTCGAGTCATCCCTCGGGCATGGGTGTGTCTGTTGTCCTTACTGTTGTCCTTAGCGTAAGTTAAATTAAGTTATATTAAGTAGTGCGTAACCTTAGGGACCGATGACCTCTGCAGTTTGTGCAGTTTGGTCCCACAAGACCTTAGCACAAATTTCCAATTTACCAGAATCATCGCCTTCGTTGCCATCCATGGAGGCTACACAACGTACTAATATGAGTGTTTCAGTATGGGTCGATACCTGATACGTCAGAAGCGGTGGTGCTGTTGATCTGTAAATATAATCCTTTAATGTACTTCATACGCACTGTTGCAACAATAAATCTTGAGTCAATTAGAAACCTCTAAAAGGGCGTGCTAATTTTTTTTCCGGCAGTGTAGCTTACGATGCAAGTTGCAGTTTGTGATTAGTTATTACAAGTCGACGCCAAAATAGGCAGTGGTCACGTTAATGTGACAGGACGGTGTATTTGTCTATGTTGTGCGTTTAAATTTCATATTCGGAACATTGTGATTATAGTTTAGTGGATGATTATGAACATACAGTCTGCAAACATTTTTTAGAGCCTTGGTACCACATTTCCGATCGGTAAATGTCGCAGCCTTCCTCAAAAGTTTGTTTGATAGATAATAGACATCGTTTCGATTACAGTACAGTATTTGAGATAAAAATATTTTTTGGGTGAAAAGTAAAACCTAGAGGGATTGAGAGAGAGAGGGAGAAAGAGAGAGAGAGAGAGAGAGAGAGAGAGAGAGAGAGAGAGAGAGAGACGGAGGGAGGAAGGGATGGAGGGATGGAGATGAAATTTACTTACGCGGCTGTACAGTATTTGACATAAACAGTTTTTTAATTATGTACAAAACAAAGAGATATAAATATACTGATGAGGCAGAACGCTAGGTGCTTGGGTGTTTTTGGCATTGAAAATACTGTACGTTACGCGAGAATGTAATCTTTGTTGTTGTTACTGATGGCGCAGTACATTGATGAAGCATAATTTATGTGCTTATTTTTCTTAATTAATACAGATGTGGAGATACGGTAAGCTGCATCGATTACGTAGTATTTGCTGCTGTGTGTGAGAACATGTGATATGAAAGGTACAGTATGTTACATAAACATTTTTAGTGATGTATAAACCAGAAAGAGACGAAGAGAGAGTGTGAGAGAGAGAGAGAGAGAGAGAGTTATACAACTGGGAATGCTGTAAGACACATCACTATTGTCAGTGTCTTTAGGTCGTTGAATATGGCGTGAAAAATTAAGATTGGATATTTTTGATGATGACGTGTATTTACGCAGTTCAGGTGAAGATGACAAATTATTTGACATGGAAAGTGCCACGTTTTGTGAGCAACTTTACGTATTTTGATAAATGATGGGCTACTTTTGAAGATGACGCAATACTGGCTGGCTGTTTCTTTTTAATGTCCGCTAAAAGACTGATGTGTGACAGAATGTTTCATTGTAATGAATGGTAAAGTGCTGTGTGTTTGTGTTGCTCACGAGGCTGAAGTTTTGCTGGCGGGTCAAAGTTTTTGCTGGCGAGGCAGAATTTTTGGTGACGTAAGTGCTTATCATGTTACGACTGGATCTAGGCAAAAAGCAAATGTGATTTCATACCCCCTACCACTGTATGACCTTCATCGACTGTTGTTTCAATACCTATAGCACAATATTTGTTCGTATTATCGCACGAAATAGAGTATCGACGTTAAAAGTAATGAATGGTGCTAGGGAAAATAATGACCTTTCACTGTAGCTATACGCATCGGCCATAGAAATCGGCTTTCTGCCAAACATCTAGAAAAGTTGATATTTTTCAGCAAGAAAACTAATAACGCGACCGAATAGCAAGCCGACACGGTAGCCCAGCGTGTTCGGTCAGAGAGCTGGCTGGTGAAAGGATCAACAATAAACTTCAACGGATGTCATGTGACGTCTGCTACGACCAAATACAACGAACAGTAACGAACGAAATGAAAAAAAAGTCGCCCGTGTTAGCACGGCGCATCCTGGATTCGGGGAGGCCCGTTGGTTCTGGATCGAAGCCGTCCGGCGGATACGGCGAGGGCCATTGGCCAGCTAGCCTGTATGTAGTCTTTTAGGCGCCTTTCCATACCGCACTTGGTGAATACCGAGCTGCTGACCACATCCTGCATGGCAAACACTAATGGTTTTCAACCTATTTGAGTTCCTGGCTCTCCTGACCAACTATGTTGTTTCCGAGTCTCCTTTTTAGAATACCTTGTAAACACTGAGATAATTAACAAAAAAGTCACGAATAGAATATTACTTACCGCAATGCGACATGTAAGATTTCTTCTTATTCCACGGCTTGTCAAATCCTGGCACCTAATTCGGTACAGGTGCCCTCATATCCTCCTCCACACAAAGCCTTGATCTGTACATGCTTTGAATGGCAACCACTGCCGAAAAGCCACTTTCGCAAAGATACGAGGTTGCAAATTGAATCAATACCTTCAGCGCTTCCATGCTCAAGCTTGGGAGCTCTCTTTTACTGAATATCAAAATGATGGCAATGTCATTGACGAAAACTTCACTTTTAGTGAAGAATCCGTCTGTCGTAAAAGATTTGCAAAAATTTCGAAAACGTTCTGACACGAAATAACTTTACACAGACAGATAGGGTGCACTAGTTTCGTCCCGTGGGGTGGTACGAAGGAGGGGGGGGGGGGAGGTTGGGGAGGGATGGAGACGGAGGGCATCCGGTCACCCTCTGCTATTTACTTTGTCGTATCTACACCGAAGAGTCAAAGAAACTGGCACAGCCGCCTTATATAGTGGAGGGCCCCCGCGAGCACACAGAAGTGCCACAACAGGACATAAAATGGACTCGACTAATGTCTGAAGTAGTACTGGAGGGAAATGACACTATGAATTCTGCAGGGCTGTCCATAAATCCGTAAGAGTACGAGGGGGGGCTGAGATCTCCTCTGAATAGCACGTTGCAAGGCATCCGAGATATGCTCAATAATGTTCATGTCTGGGGAGTTTGGTGGCCAGTGGAAGTGTTTAAACTCAGAGGTGTGTTCCTGGAGTCACTCTGTAGTAATTCTGGACGTGTGGAGTGTCTAATCGTCCTTCTGGAACTGCGTAAGTCCATCGAAATGCACAATGGGCATGAATGGATGCAGGTGATCAGACAGGATGCTTACGTACGTGTCATCTGTTAGAGTCGCATCTAGACGTATCAGGGGTCCAATATCATTCTAACTGCACACGCTCCACGCCATTACATAGCCTCCACCAGCTTGAACAGTCCCCTGCTAACATGTGTGGTCCATGGACTCATGAGGTTGTCTCCACACCCGTACACATCCACCCGCTCTAAACAATTTGAAACTAGACTCGTCCGACCAGGCAACATGTTTCAAGTCGTCAACAGTCCAATGTCGGTGTTGACGGGTCTAGGCGAGGCGTAAAGCTTTATGTCGTGCAGACATCAAGGATACGCGAGTGGGCCTTCGGCTCCGAAAGCCCAAGTCGATTATGTTTCGTTGAACTGTTCGCGCGCTGACACTTTTTGATGGCCCAGCATTGAAACCTGCAACAATCTGCGGAGGGGTTGCACTTCTGTCACTTTCGTCGTTGATCCCGTTCTAGCAGGATCTTTTTGTAGCCTCAGTGATGTTGGAAATTTGATGTTTTACCGGATTCCTGATATACACGGTACACTAATGAAATGTTCGTACGGGAAAATACCCACTTCATCGCTACCTCGGAGATGCTGTGACCTACAGCTCGTGCGCCGACTGCAACACCACGTTCAAACTCACTTAAACATTGATAACCTGCAATTGTAGCAGCAGTAACCGATCTAACATCTGCGCCAGAGAACGTTCCTGACCGCACCGCCGTATTCTGCCTGTTTACATGTCTCTGTATTTGAATACACATGCCTGTACCAGTTTCATTGGCGCTTCAGTGCAGAATAACATGCGGACCCCGTGAAGACACGGGATCAGACTAGAAAGAAGAATAAAGCAGAACTTCAGAGAAAGAATAGTTTCGCGAGATATGACTTGTCACTAGATCTGCTTGTAATAATGCCGCGGGTCTGTAGCATGAAATTAAATCATGGCCTATATTTCTGTCTGCGTTTGCCATATTTGTACTTTACTTCTTACTTTAGTATTTGACTTTATATTAAGAAGGTTCATACGAACACAGGATGATTCCCATATTATTCCTTCTATACTAAACGAGTTTTTATATTTTTTTATATTTTTGTAGATGAGTGCTTCTGTCTTCAAGAAAAGCTTCTAATAATACACTGTAGTGTTGGCATTAATTTTTTTATAAATTCCTGTATTTCTGCTTGTAGTTGAAATAATTGTCCTTCATTGCTTTGTTTATATATGATTCTATACGGAAATTAATTCACGTAAATACAGCTTTACTTCCATGATTCGCTTTCTATTCGAAATAACGGGGTCAGGGATTTTCTCTGCCTCGTGATCACTGGGTGTTGTGTGATGTTCTTAGGTTAGATAGGTTTAAGTAGTTCTAATTTCTAGGGGTCTGATGACCATAGATGTTAAGTCCCATAGTGCTCAGAGCCATTTGAACCACTTTTAGAAGCTATTTATGAAGCATTCTGGGCGAGAAAGCAGGTTCTACTCTAAAATTATGTACTGGAATTAATTAACTATCTGCTGGAGATATAAAATGTCGTTGAACTAATCTCCGTCACAGTGGTTACACAAACTAGCCGCGAAACAGAACTGAATCGTTTGATCGACTCTAGACGTTCAGTTCTCTAACGTCCCACATCTGCTCAAATTGTAAGGAACGGCATTTATCTCAAAATTAGAGACATGACAGAAAGAATACAACTGAGAGGTTGTTACGGTAAACTTAAGGTCGGGAGCAGATTGATCGAGCTCCGTTTCGATAGAGCTGATGTTCAGGATGCCATAATGAGTCTAAGCTAGTGTTGATGTACTCTGAATTCGCTGAAACTGTTGTCCCTGGCATAAATAACAAAATTAATGTTTCATTTTCCATCAAACTTTGAAGATAGAGCACTGACTGTGTATTATGTATGTGTCATCAGCTGATACTCACCTAATGAACCTGAATGTTTCTTTTAAAGATTACAGACTTGAGAAGCAAGATGTGTTTATTCTTAATTTGAAGCGAGACGGAAATTGCACAGCGTTCAGCATGTAAACTGGTTCGACATGTTTACTGCCACGGCTAAAGAAAATAGCGGGCAGCAGCCTAAGTAACAAGGATTTACCCGGAAATTAAATCCCTGGATGGGCTGGCGTTCTCTACTTGCGTTCTTTCACACTTGGCTTACACGAGTCTGTAATAGTGATGTTCATTAAGTGAGATTGGACGTTGAAGGTGTTGAATTACTGGCTCGCTAACAGGGAGGGAGCCTAATTATCTGACACTGCTATTGAATCTAATGTGGAGTAAAGTCTTATTAAGGTTACTCGGTCGGGGGACAGTGAGTAGAGGGAACTACAAAACGGAAAACTTTGACTCTCCCACTTTTCACCTTCAGCGTTAGCGTAAATCTCTCCGAAATGTAAATTACTGTTATTGTCAAAGAAATTATGAAAACGGTCGACGCAACTCAGAAGTACAACATATTTAAAGTTTCCAATATAATTAGCGAACTTCAGCCAGAAAAAGAGGCGCTGGGAGAAAGTTCGAGTTCGAAAAGAACGGACAATTATTGCTAGAAATGGGTCAGTAGTTAAATAGAGCACTTAATCTACAGTAATTCTGGCGAATTTAGAAGTACTTTGATACTGTTATTTCACAATCATTAATTCAGTAGCACGAATTTCAAGTAGCGTTTTGACTAACACAGGCTCAAATGCCGTTCCGTACAGTTATTTGGTTCATCCTTAGCTGCTGCGGTGATTTACGACGTAGCTCATTCATGTATCGACTTTCATTTTCCAGTTCAATACTTAGCAAGCAACTTAAAATACTGATGTTTACATACATCTTTCTTTCTCCACCTACACTATGTTTTCAGAAATATAACGACACCCCATAAATATACGTTTTTCATATTAGGTGCCTTGTGCTGCCTCCTACTGCCAGGTACTCCATATCAGCGCCTCAGTAGTCAGTACATATCGTGAGAGAGCAGCATGGGGCGCTCCGCGGAACTCACGGACTTCGAACGTGGTGAGGTGATTGGGTGTCACTTGTGTCATACGTCCGTACGCTAGATTTCCACACTCCTAAACATCCCTGGGCCCACTGTTTCAGATATTATAGTGCAGTGGAAACATGAAGGGACACGTACAACACAAAGCACATAGGCCGAACTCGTCTGTTTACTGACAGAGACCGCTGACCGTTGAAGAGGGTCGTAGTATGTAATAGGCAGACATCTATCTAGAACATCACACAGGAATTTGAAACTGCATCAGGATCCACTGCAAGTACTATGACAGTTAGGCGGGAGGTGAGAAAACTTGGATTACATGGTCGAGCGGCTGCTCATAAGCCACACATCACGCCGGTAAATGCCAAACGACGCCTTGCTTAGTGTAAGGAACGTAAACATTGGACGATTGAACAGTGGAAAAACGTTGTGTGGAGTGACGAATCAAGGTACAAATGTGGTGATCCGATGGCAGGGTGTGGGTATGGCGAATGCCAGGTGAACGTCATCTGCCAACAGTAAAATTCGGAGGCTGTGGTGTTGTAGTGTGGTCGTGTTTCTGATGGAGGGGGTTTGCACCCTTTCTTGTTTTGTGTGGCACTATCTCCCCACAGGCCTACATTGATGTTTTAAGCACCTTCTTGTTTCCCACTGTTGAAGAGCAATTGGGGGACAGCGATTGCATCTTTCAACACGATCGAGCACCTGTTAATAATGCTCACGACAGTATCATCCCTGAAATGGACTGGCCTGCTCAGAGCTCTGACCTGAATTCTGTAGAACACCTTTGGGATGTTTTGGAATGCAACTTCGTACCAGGCCTCACAAACCGACATCGATACCTCTAAGTGCAGCACTCCGTGAAGAATGGGCTGCCATTCCCCAAGAAACTTTCCAGCACCTGATAGAACGTATGTCTGTGAGAGAGGAAGCTGTCATCAATGCTATGAGTGAGCCAACACCATATTGAATTCCAGCATTACCGATGTAGGGAGACACGAACTTGTAAGTCATTTTCAGCCAGGTGTCAGCATACTTTTGATCACATAGTGTATATTACTGGACTGAAGAATACATACGACAATGTTACAGCTTGATAAAGTTGTTGAGAATGTGAGAATTAAAACGAGAGTTCGGCAAGAAGATTCCTTGTCAGCAACACTATTCCCAGTAGTTCTAGCGGGAATCTGCAGATACCTGAAATGGAAAAATGAAGAATGAAAACATGTTGATAAAACAAATGTGAACTATCTTCGTTTTGTTGGTGACATTTTAATTAGTTTTTAAATGACGTCACGTTCGCTTTCAGTTGAAATTGTTTTATTGAGCTATTGCTGTTTCGGCTACTGTGCCGTTTTCAAGCGTAAGATTTGATGATATATTATGGCACAGAAATAGGTTTAAAACAACGTTCTTGTAGGACTGCGCGACTCATTATGGTTCAAATGGCTCTGAGCACTATGGGACTCAACTGCTGAGGTCATTAGTCCCCTAGAACTTAGAACTAGTTAAACATAACTATTCTAAGGACATCACACATATCCATGCCGAGGCAGGATTCGAACCTGCGACCGTAGCGGTCTCGCGGTTCCAGACTGCAGCGCCTACAAACGCACGGCCACTTCGGCCGGCGACTCTTTATGTTAATGTAACTGTTATCAGCGACATGACGGGATTTCTTATTTACGTGCAAGTTGAATTCAATTACAGCACTAAAATAATTACAGCTAAAAGCGAACATGAAAGTATTTTTTAGAATTTAAAACTCAAGCCCGCATTAGAAGAAGTTAATTGTACTGTTTGCCAACAGTGATAATAAACCACAACGACTGGAAAAAGTTAACAGAGCATTGCACGGTTTGGTATTCACATCCTTGCTCTTGTTTCACGATGTTCTACGTAAACATTTTGTGCTCAGTACATCACGTGTGTTACTATTGTATTAATTATATGAAAAAACTGTTTCTATACAATAAAATAAATAATGTGCAAACTGCAAAATAGTTTGAGGCTTTAGTGAGCGGTTTTTGAGGTTTTGCCTGTTGGTTTTGATCACGGCATACCTACTACATTACATCCGTACTCCGCAAGCCACGTTGTGTGGCGGTGGATACTTTGAGTATCTCTATCGGTTCTCCCTGCCGCGGACTAACTGCAGTCAGCCAGCGGCAATGGAAGGTAACTCTTTTGCACTGCTACTCACTCATACAGGTTAAACGTCAAAAAATTGCAAACAAACGTTGCCCGAAAATATCGAGCCGAAAGTACATAAGGTCGGTAGTAAGAAAGGCGAATGGTCGACTATGGTCATTGGGTTGATAGAAGAGCTAGAGAAGATCCAACGGAGAGCAGCGCGCTTCGTTACAGGATCATTTAGTAATCGCTAAAGCGTTACGGAAATGATAGATAAACTCCAGTGGAAGACTCTGCAGGAGAGACGCTCAGTAGCTCGGAACGGGCTTTTGTTGAAGTTTCGAGAACATATCTTCACCGAAGAGTCAAGCAGTATATTGCTCCCTCTTACGTATATCTCGCGAAGAGACCATGAGGATAAAATCAGAGAGATTAGAGCCCACACAGAAGCATACCGACAATCCTTCTTTCCACGAACAATACGAGACTGGAATAGAAGGGAGAACCGATATGGTACACAGGGTACCCTCAGCCACACACCGTCAGGTGGCTTGCGGAGTATGGATGTAGATGTAGATGTAGATGGGCGAATTTTAGGGAAGTGTTGTTCTTTGTAAAGGTGACCGCATATAGAACACTAGTGCAACCCATGATTAAGTGGTTGGGGTCGCATCAACTCAGATTAAAGGAAGACACTGAATCAATTCAGAAGCGTGCTGCTAGATTTTTTATCGGTGGATTCGATCATCACATGAATGTTACAAGGATCCTTCGTGGAATTGAATGGGAATCCCTGGAGTGAAAATTTTACTTTTCGCGGAAAACTATCGAGAAAGTTGAGATACCGGCATTTGGAATTAAGTGCAGAACGTTTCTACTGCGGCAACTTACACTTCGTATAAGGACCACGAAGATAAGGTAAAAGAAACTATGGCTCGTACAGCCGCATATGTACAGTTCGTTTTCTCTCCTTTCTTCACAGGAAAGAAAATGACTAGCAGTGGCACAGAATGCTCTCCGGCATGGGACTTATGGTGGCTTGCGGGGTCTGTATGTAGGTGTACATGTAAGCCTACAGGAAATATGTCAGAGCGGTGTAGTGAAACCTCTGTAGAAGTTGATCTTTGCCTGAAGAATAATAATTAATTTTTCAACATGTTCTTCTGTCAAGAGAGCAACTACGAGGGTTGCCCAGAAAGTAATGCGCCACATTTTTTTCTTCAGCAATTCTTTATTGAACATAATGAAATTGCACACACGAAAGAATAGTGTTTTATCTACACACTCTATTTTTCCACATAATCTCCATCCCGTTCTATGTCCTTCCTCCAGCGCGAAACGAGGGCGTGTATGCCTTGTCGGTACCAATCCTTGTCCTGGTGGTGGGCCCAGTGCTTCACTGTGTGAATCACCTCCTCATCGTCCTCAAAATGTCGTCCACGAATGGCATCCGTTAATGAATGAGAACATCAGCTCGGTGCAACATGTCAGGTGTGACAGCCAAGAATGGTTTCCCCGACCGCTGCAAATCGTGGAGCTCCGCCGAATCGCCTTCTGATGACCTCACCCTCCGTGCCCAGGGACTAACTGTACTTTTGTCGACAGCAAATGCTCCATAGACTTTGCACAAGCATTTGTGAATACTCCCCACACTTTCTTTCTCTGTAGGGAAGAATTCAATTACGAGACGTTGCTTGTGACGTACATCACCTACAGACGCCATTTATAAACTGTCCTGCAGCTTCGCTATGTGTCGGAAGTGACGGAAACTTGGCACGCTCGCTCAGGATACATCAAATAATACATACGTAACGTTTCGCATTCGTAGCGTTGTTTCCAGCTGAGAAAAAAAAATCGGTGCATTACTTTCTGGGCAACCCTCGTACAAGTGCCCCAACCTAGGCGAGCGCGGAGTGAGCGCAATCAGTTTCCATTTAAAACTAAAGAAATTACGTTGTCCCGGATGGAAGAACGTGGAGGCTCGCTCGACGATCTGGTGCTGAAAGGCCAAATTGAATACGGTATGAATGCAACGTGTCGGACACCAGCGTTTAATTCTGTTGAGCTGTATCATGGTCCCTTGGGGCGATTTAAAGATCCTACAGTCTGCCTGACTGAGCGCCATGCCATTTTTCAACTGTAGAAAAACAGTATCACTCATCGTTCCTCTTGGGTTTGTAAAGGGAGATCAGCTTGATTTCTTTATTTAGCTTCTTTTTTGTGAAGAGAACACTGGATGTGTTCAGAGAAAGCAGACCCAAGATTTGAGTTAGGGACGTCAGCTGCCTTTCTTTGCCCCTCGCCGTGCGCGTCCTTGGATGCGCGTTTCAATCTTACGAGCTTATTCGTAATTATTGAAGTCTGAATTTGCTGGCTAATCATTCCATTTTTGTGGTTAATGTTTGCGCGTGTTTTCTACAAGAATAAATTGCATTTGAGGGACCCATTTGCATTATCTTGACCAATGTGTCCGCTTCTCGCATTTTTAATGTGGTTGCCTTCATCCAGTAATTGCGCGAGGTTTAACTTCAAAAACTACAACTGCTGTCATATTTTCTTGTACACCTTTGTGAAAGGAATGCTTCTACGTGCTGTTGCTTCACGAACGATTTGTCTTTTTTGTCTATAGGTCTCCATTTTCCCCACAATCGCATTTATACAAGTAATATAAGATTTATACCGTCACAAAACATTATATGTAACCTGTATTGTTTGTGTAGAAACTGTGAAACGTTTCATCATTCGTGCTAGTAATGTAGAGAAATTTTATTGCCTTTGGTAGCTATAAAATATATTTCTCAACTGTAAAAATATAGTCTGTAAATGAGTCCGTTGTTATGTTATGGCACTTAATTTGTAATGGGTCGTCTTGATCACAAAAAACATACGTTTATTACCGATGTAAACTTAGAAACCTACTCCTTATTTCACTGGAGAAATTGTACCAAAGAATGTGCGGATAACCAATTCCTTAATGCAGAAAACATAACACAATTATCCTTTCGAGGCTGGCAACCGATTCTAAATGCCGTGCGATCTACATCTACATCTACATGACTACTCTGCAATTCACATTTAAGTGCTTGGCAGAGGATTCATCGAACCACAATCATACTATCTCTCTACTATTCTACTCCCGAACAGCGAGCGGGAAAAACGAACACCTAAACCTTTCTGTTCGAGCTCTGATTTCTCTTATTTTATTTTGATGATCATTCCTACCTATTTAAGTTGGGCTCAACAAAATATTTTCGCATTCGGAAGAGAAAGTTGGTGACTGAAATTTCGTAAAAAGGTCTCGCCGCGACGAAAAACGTCTATGCAGTAATGACTTCCATCCCAACTCGTGTATCATATCTGCCACACTCTCTCCCCTATAACGTGATAATACAAAACGAGCTGCCCTTTTTTGCACCCTTTCGATGTCCTCCGTCAATCCCACCTGGTAAGGATCCCACACTGCGCAGCAATATTCTAACAGAGGACGAACGAGTGTAGTGTAAGCTGTCTCTTTAGTGGACTTGTTGCATCTTCTAAGTGTCCTGCCAATGAAACGCAACCTTTGGCTCGCCTTCCCGACAATATTATCTATGTGGTCCTTCCAACTGAAGTTGTTCGTAATTTTAACACCCAGGTACTTAGTTGAATTGACAGCCTTGAGAATTGTACTATTTATCGAGTAATCGAATTCCAACGGATTTCTTTTGGAACTCATGTGAATCATCTCACACTTTTCGTTATTTAGCGTCAACTGCCACCTGACACACCATACAGCAATCTTTTCTAAATCGCTTTGCAACTGATACTGGTCTTCGGATGACCTTACTAGACGGTAAATTACAGCATCATCTGCGAACAGTCTAAGAGAACTGCTCAGATTGTCACCCAGGTCATTTATATAGATCAGGAACAGTAGAGGTCCCAGGACGCTTCCCTGGGGAACACCTGATATCACTTCAGTTTTACTCGATGATTTGCCGTCTATTACTACGAACTGCGACCTTCCTGACAGGAAATCACGAATCCAGTCGCACAACTGAGACGGTACCCCATAGCTCCGCAGCTTGATTAGAAGTCGCTTATGAGGAACGGTGTCAAAAGCTTTCCGGAAATCTAGAAATACGGAATCAACTTGAGATCCCCTGTCGATAGCGGCCATTACTTCATGCGAATAAAGAGCTAGCTGCGTTGCACAAGAGCGATGTTTTCTGAAGCTATGCTGATTACGTGTCAATAGATCGTTCCCTTCGAGGTGATTCATAATGTTTGAATACAGTATATGCTCCAAAACCCTACTGCAAACCGACGTCAGTGATATAGGTCTGTAGTTAAATGGATTACTCCTACTACCCTTCTTGAACACTGGTGCGAGCTGCGCAATTTTCCAATCTGTAGGTACAGATCTATCGGTGAGCGAGCGGTTGTATATGAGTGCTAAGTAGGGAGCTATAGTATCAGCGTAATCTGAAAGGAACCTAATCGGTATACAATCTGGACCTGAAGACTTGCCCATATCAAGCGATTTGAGTTGCTTCGCAACCCCTAAGATATCTACTTCTAAGAAACTCATACTAGCAGATGTTCGTGTTTCAAATTCTGGAATATTCCATTCGTCTTCCCTGGTGAAGGAATTTCGGAAAACTGCGTTCAATAACTCCGCTTTAGCGGCACAGTCGTCGATAACAGTACCATCGCCACTGCGCACCGAAGGTATTGACTGCGTCTTGCCGCTTGTGTACTTTACATACGACCAGAATTTCTTCGGATTTTCTACCAAATTTCGAGACAATGTTTCGTTGTGGAACCTATTAAAGGCATCTCGCATCGAAGTACGTGCCAATTTCGCGCGTCTGTAAATTTTAGCCCATCTTCAGGATTTCGCGTTCTTCTGAACTTCGCATGCTTTTTCCGTTGCCTCTGCAACAGCGTTCGGACCTTTTTTGTGTACCACGGGGGATCCGTTCCATCTCTTACCAATTTATGAGGTATGAATATCTCAATTGCTGTTGCTACTATATCTTTGAATTTGAGCCACATCTCGTCTACATTCGCATAGTCAGTTCGGAAGGAATGGAAATTGTCTTTTAGGAAGGCTTCTAGTGGCACTTAATCTGCTTTTTTAAATAAAATTATTTTGCGTTTGTTTCTGATGGATTTGGAAGAAATGATATTGAGCCTAGCTACAATGACCTTGTGATCACTAATCCCTGCATCAGTCATGATGCTCTCTATCAGCTCTGGATTGTTTGTGGCTAAGAGGTCAAGTGTGTTTTCGCAACCATTTACAATTCGCGTGGGTTCGTGGACTTACTGCTCGAAACAATTTTCGGAGAAAGCATTTAGGACAATCTCGGAAGACGTTTTCTGCCTACCACCGGTTTTGAACAAGTATTTTTGCCAACATACCGAGGGCAGGTTGAAGTCCCCACCAACTATAACCGTATGAGTGGGGTATTTATTTGTCACGAGACTCAAACTTTCTCTGAACTGTTCCGCAACTGTATCATCGGAGTCTGGGGATCGGTAGAAGGAGCCAATTATTAACTTAATTCGGCTGTTAAGTATAACCTCCACCCATACCAATTCGCACGGAGTATCTACTTCGACTTCACTACAAGATAAACCACTACTGACAGACACAAACACTCCACCACCAATTCTGCATAATCTATCTTTCCTGAACACCGTCTGAGACCTCGTAAAAATATCTGCAGAACTTATTTCAGGCTTTAGCCAGCTTTCTGTACCTATAACGATATCAGCTTCTGTGCTTTCTATTAGCGCTTGAAGCTCAGGGACTTTTCCAGCGCAACTACAACAATTTACAACTATAATTCCGACTGTTACGACTGATCCATAAATGTGGAGCCTTTCTACTAAAACAAAAACTGCTTGGTAAACAGAAATTTGTAGTTAAACAGTATGAGATGGGTGAGAGGGGGGGGGGGGGGAGGGGCTATGAGGCTATGTCACCAACATGAGAACCATTTTGGAAACCGCCACCTCTGGTGCAAATTGCAATAGAAAGTTGTCATGTGGTGTATCAGACATATACAAAATTGCACGAGAAAAATAATGGTGCCTCTTAATTGAGCATGGCATTACTATTTCTCCAGTTATAACCGATGTTTGTTCCTTACAAGTGACGTGAAAGCAGGTGGCATTATCACAATCCGAACGCGTTGAGATCGTCATGATATCAGGAGAAACGAGCACCTATTTTATCCAGAAGACTGCAAGCAATACCACCCAGACAGACTATCCCACCAGAATGCGGTGGTGAAGCTCCCCAGGAAAGTCCGTGAAACTGGCTTTTTCGTAGACAGACCGAAAGCTGGATGATCTAAATGGGCTATGGATCAACCGCTGTTCTAGCATCGTTCAGTAAGAGACCAGATCGCACTGCTAACCGCAGCTCGCTGGAAACTGAGGTTAGCCGCGCATCAGTAATGACAGTTTTGGCCTCACACAAATGGCACTATCACGAAACACAACTTTTGTGACATCTCACCGAGGTCGATGCTAATAGTCGTGTTCAGTTTGCAGTTTGGGTGAAGTGGAAGCTGCATGAAAACCGAAAACCTGGCGAAGAACAGCCAGTTGAAGGGAATGTTTCCCTACTGTTCTTATAAACGGCGACACATCGCATCAGTAGAGTGCTGAGAATACGTAGTATTGACACAATGTTTAAACCGACAAGAAAAGTGCATAATATGTGAGTACTGGCAAGGACCAACTAGAAACTTAAACATAAAATTATCTTGATTGACTGTTATTCTGTTCACCAGCTGTGGCTTCTCCTTGCTGAAACGTACTTAACCTGAGAGCTGAAATGCATGCGTTAAGTGCAAAAATCAATGGTTTATGATAAAGAAACGAGTATTCATGGGAATCGAGGACGGCAGGGAATTGTTACTATTCTGAAAAATGGCGTCGATAGCCGTCGTTATGTGCATACATTTGAAAAGTCACTAACAATAGTGTACACAATTGACACACAAACATGATTTGCAAGACGCATAATATTATCTGTGAATAGCTGAAAGCTCACATTAATGGAATAAATAATTGCTCGATGACCACCATGTAGGGCATAGACAGACTGATGAACTCTATATATTTGTGCTGGAAACTAACAAGTCAGAAATTATATTAAATACAAAGCGCGCACTGTAAGGTCCGATAGAAAACACAGAGCGTCACGTGGCATTCTAGGTCTGTATACACGTGATAGATAGGTCCGGAGGTTCCGAATAAAATTGTTGCGTTATACGTTCTAGCGGGAAACAAAGTAGATGTGATTTCATAGAGGAGTGTTACATACTGACGGTCATATATTCTCCCAAAACAATTGAAGCTACCATACCATTTCACACGTGGACAGAACCACGATAAACTTGGATTTGGACAAATTTTTCATCTGTAACTGAAATAGAAACAAATTCTAGCGATTACAAAAATATGAAACTGCACGTAATCGAACTACTAGTAGACAAGGTATATGTCAGGGTTAAAATCGTTAAGAGTCATTACATATTCAATATACGTCACTTCCATGACCTGTCATGACGACGTGGAATGCCACACTTTATATCTTATAAACTGTCGTTGTGTAACGATGCACTCCTCTAACAGAGGAATTCACACAAAAGAAAATAATATTTAGTTTTATTATAGAAGTTGCCATATAAATCCGTTACATTAAATACGCTGCAAACTCCTAAATAATCTTCTTCTGTCGAATAGGAGGAGCTGCCAAGTATCTTTCTTAATATTACGTAATACCATAGAGTAAGTCATCACTGATCTCTCTTTCAAGAGTTGCACATCATTGTATCGTATAACCGAAAAATCCCTGTGGTACTAGGTATTTACACTCAATCATTTCCTCATTATAAAAGCAATCTTGGTTTAATCATCGTCAAGAATTATTTTCCCTGTTGAAAAATGTACAATGATCTGATACTTGTTGAGGAGCAAATCGTGTGGGTTACGTGTTGCACTTTTAGTTACCGAAGGAAAGAGGAAATAAATATATCAGTATTCTCATTTCCAAAAGAAGACAGCCTTCACTCTAAGTTGTGCGAGAATGTCATCGTGCAGATCTCACACACTGAAATTGGGTGCGATAAATTTAAAGCACTTTTGCCATTAATCCGTTTAATATCGCTTGAAAGTAACCATCTTATTTTATATTTCAAATATTTGTAGTACACAATTTTTTAAAAAATTTACATCTGCTGACTTTAAAAGTTTTTCCTGAACAGCACAAATCACAGGAAAGCGTTTCAACTATTGCTGACAATGACATTTGCTTATACGCACTGTTTTCAGACATGTAGTTGTGGAAAAGATTGGAAATAAACTATGACACAGTTGCTTGAATTACCGTGTGCAAACACTCAGACCAATATAACACTGACTTCTGTTGTTTGTTAAATGCTAAAGAAATAAGTGTTACCCCTCTTACAGATAAACTGATGTGATCATGTATTTAAAAAATGAAAGCAGTTGGACTGCGAACTTAGTTTCCTGACTTAACATCGTGTTAAAAGGAGAGAATAACCCAGTAACTGGATTCGAGCTGAGGGTCCTCAGGCAATATGAATAGTGTGTAGGAAAATACACTCCTGGAAATGGAAAAAAGAACACATTGACACCGGTGTGTCAGACCCACCATACTTGCTCCGGACACTGCGAGAGGGCTGTACAAGCAATGATCACACGCCCGGTACAGCGGACACACCAGGAACCGCGGTGTTGGCCGTCGAATGGCGCTAGCTGCGCAGCATTTGTGCACCGCCGCCGTCAGTGTCAGCCAGTTTGCCGTGGCATACGGAGCTCCATCGCAGTCTTTAACACTGGTAGCATGCCGCGACAGCGTGGACGTGAACCGTATGTGCAGTTGACGGACTTTAAGCGAGGGCGTGTAGTGGGCATCCGGGAGGCCGGGTGGACGTACCGCCGAATTGCTCAACACGTGGGGTGTGAGGTCTCCACAGTACATCGATGTTGTCGCCAGTGGTCGGCGGAAGGTGCATTTGCCCGTCGACCTGGGACCGGACCGCAGCGACGCACGGATGCACGCCAAGACCGTAGGATCCTACGCAGTGCGGTAGGGGACCGCACCGCCACTTCCCAGCAAATTAGGGACACTGTTGCTCCTGGGGTATCGGCGAGGACCATTCGCAACCGTCTCCATGAAGCTGGGCTACGGTCCCGCACACCGTTAGGCCGTCTTCCGCTCACGCCCCAACATCGTGGAGCCCGCCTCCAGTGGTGTCGCGACAGGAGGGACGAATGTAGACCTGTCGTCTTCAGCGATGACGGTCGCTACTGCCTTGGTGCCAATGATGGTCGTATGCGTGTTTGGCGCCGTGCAGGTGAGCGCCACAATCAGGACTGCATACGACCGAGGCACACAGGGCCAACACCCGGCATCATGGTGTGGGGAGCGATCTCCTACACTGGCCGTACACCTCTGGTGATCGTCGAGGGGACACTGAATAGTGCACGGTACATCCAAACTGTCGTCGAACCCATCGTTCTACCATTCCTAGACCGGCAAGGGAACATCCTGTTCCAACAGGACAATGCACGTCCGCATGTATCCCGTTCCACCCAATGTGCTCTAGAAGGTGTAAGTCAACTACCCCGGCCAGCAAGATCTCCGGATCTGTCCCCCATTGAGCATGTTTGGGACTGGATGAAGCGTCGTCTCATGCGGTCTGCACGTCCAGCACGAACACTGGCCCAACTGAGGCGCCAGGTGGAAATGGCATGGCAAGCCATTCCACAGGACTACATCCAGCATCTCTACGATCGTCTCCATGGAAGAATAGCAGCCTGCATTGCTCCGAAAGGTGGATATACACTGTACTAGTGCCGACATTGTGCATGCTCTGTTGCCTGTGTCTAAGTGCCTGTGGTTCTGTCAGTGTGATCATGTGATGTATCTGACCCCAGGAATGTGTCAATAAAGTTTCCCCTTCCTGGGACAATGAATTCACGGTGTTCTTATTTCAATTTCCAGGAGTGTATATGAAAACCGCCGCCTGTCCAAAATGGTCAAATAGTGTCAGAACAAATATTATTAACTTTCAAACTTCCGAAATGAAATCTAAGTTTTTGTCTTTCTTTACTCTCAGAATACAGAAAAAATGGAATCGGACGAGAACGCACTATCAGCATCAATAATTTTCTACCTCTTTAATTTTGCCTGTCGCTGACAATGAATAAAGCCATAGCGCCCACTAGCCCATGAATTTGGTGAACTCAGTACTCTTTAATAAAAATTAATTGATTCCTGACCAACACAGTATCTGACATTTGGCGACCTTAAAACTGTTACTATACGCTATTACACATTTATAAGCACTTTCTATACAAACAAGCACATAGAATACAAACACAACATTATTTAATGAAAGTTAAATAATCGCTAGTCCACGCAGCGTCTAGAAATGAGGACCACAAAACAATTATCGTAGTCAATGGCACTTTTATAAGAAGCTCGATACTCTTGAATGGAAGTTGATTAATTACTGACCAACAAAGCGTCTTTATAATTCGTGAACCCTGAAACTGCCATGGCATTCAACGTGGTTTTTAAATCTTTTTTTCATATCCAGTATTGCATGGCACTAACAAATTCACTTTTTAACACCTATTTAAGAGAAAGCATGTCATTTTAAACCACATTTTATCGCGGTTGTTTAACTTTTAGAGCACATGTAGCCGTTAAAGATTGCATCAACTCTCATGTTGGAAAAATGATTTCAAACACTTTAATAGTTAGTGTAATTAACTGTTCAAATACCTATTATCTCTTTTGTGATAACTCGGAAATGGTTTTGGATTATGAACAGAACACTACTACAGGTAATGTGATGCATGTCAATCGTATATGCGTAATACATAGTGTCGTATTCATGATCTATGGAACAAGAACTAATCTAATCTAATCTTAACTCTACACTTTTGTTAAACAAATGCAACAAAACCACTGATTCAAATATTAGTCCAGGTCTAATTTTAAAACTCTTTATATTGCCTAGAGATGACGTGCTGCGGCCTTGGCCCTGGACAGTAACACGCAACGGGAGCTCTTCATGTAATCTGCGCTACAAAATCTGTTCTTGGCAATGTTAAAATAATTTAGAGTATTCAGCGACATGCCACGTTCCAATGTATAAACTCAGCTTTAATCTGAGGCTCGTATGGTACAAATTTAGTATCGTCTTCCACTCCACATTGATGCTCCTTCAATGCGCGGCCACAAATTATTGACTGTCTTACTGTTGGCGGGCTCACTCACGACCGTTCACCTTTTCCTTTCTTGCGCTTTCCTCTCCCTGGCAGTGAGGGACTTTTTTCTACCTTTCCCTGTCGATTACGATTCTAAGTTTCCCCATGCATGAACCAGTGAGGTTCAATAAAATGCTTCTCACGCTCAACATACAAAAGTAAATAAATATAATAATGTAAAAAAATCTTCCAAAAACTAAGTTCTGTTGCGCAGATCGCTGTTGTTAAATATCCTCATTACTAGTTTCAGTAAAATTATATTGCCATCTTCAGATGTATATGTATTACAAGTATGCTATAAGGTTTGTAATTATCATACATAATTTCGGAGAAACGTTAACTCAGTTTTACATACCATCGGAGATGTGAATTATAAAGGCTCCTGTGTGTGACACACTGCCATCTGGCCATTGAAAACATGGAGTTAAACCATGAAACTAACAATATTATGTAAAAGAAAGCGCTAAAAAGTTTATAGTGACTCCATCGTCATAGACTAAAATAATGTTTACCTTACAGAAAAGACACTCCCATGCAACATCACATACACTAAAATAAACTCCATAACTGTATCAGCAAGGCACAGAGGTGCCGAATACACCAGATACAAAACATCCACTGCTATCAGATTTGAGTATGTAGATAACGGGCTATGTATCGCCGGATATTTTCAAGAGAAGTAAATAATGCTAGGGTACCACTAGGTGGCTGTAGTCTCGTATATAATAACATTTGATGTAGGAAGAACGTTAAGCTATGTGAAAAGTGAACCACTCTGTTTACATCGACAACAAGCTTACAAAATTAATGTAATACTGTAGAGTGTACAGAATTTTTTTCCGATCATACTGATCGAAAAAAAATTTAGTGAAAATAAACTAAATTTTCGTTATGGTTGAAAAGATATGCTAACAACAAAGAATGATACAATTTGAAGTTAAAATACGGTGATAACCATACATAATATACACTTTTTATATGTATGTAAAATGTACATGTATACTCGTATGCTGCTATCACTGTATTTTTTCTTCAAATTGTATTATCTCTTATTGCTTGTACATCTTTTCAAACATAACGAAAATGTATATTATTTTCACCAAATATTTTTCAATCAGCATGCTCTACAAATACTGAAATAATTCTGTAAGCTTGTTGTTGATTTGAACAAGTCGGTTTACTCTGTGTATTGCTTAACGTTGTTCCTACATTACATGTTGTTATGTACGAGACTGCTGCCCCCTGGTCGTCTTTTGACAACTTTTGGGCAGTACGGAGCCGGTTATGAACATACACACATCTGACAGTAGAGGATGTGCTGTGTCTGATGTATTTGACACCTCTGTGCCTTCCTGCTACGGTTGTACCTTTTATTTTAGCGTCTGTAGTGCTGCATGTCTTTTCTGTGAGGTAAAAATTATTTTAGTCTATGGAAGTGGAGTCACCATAAACTGGCAATGTGCCACACGTAGGGGCTTTATAATTCACGTATCCGATGATATGTAAAACTGAGTTAATTTTTCTCCGAAATTATGTATGATAATTACAAACCTTATAGCATACTTGTAATATTTACACATCTTATGATGGCAATATAATTTTACTGAAACTAGTAATCAGGATATTTAACAACAGCTATTGGATATAATAATTATAAAACTTCTAACATATTTGTAATACTTACAGATAGGTAGATGGCGAAATAACTTTGACGAAACTAGTAAGCAAGGCATGTACCAACTGCGATCTGTCCAATTAAACTTCTTTTTTGGAAGCTGTTTTACATTTATGTAGAGATCGCTCTTCTTCTGATAATTCAGGTAACTACAGATTTAATAATATTCACTATAATATATACACAAATATGGATACATACAAAATTCGTAATTCGTTGGTATTTAGTACAAGACAGAGACGTGGCTTCATGCGTGGCACATAGAAATGGTGTTCCAAAATCACTTCAAAAGCATACCACACTTTTGGAAGTATTTTCGCTAATCATCGGGCTAACATAAACGATAAAAGCCTGTAAACAATAGTAGACGTAAGTATATTTTCAAATATTCGCATGTTTCCGTCTTGTGTCGTGTCTTCCCATCTCTAGTGTCTCCTTCTTATTGTTTGTTTCTTCTATGTTACACGATATAAAACTTGTCGTATCCCGGAAACATTATGTTTGTACTCACCGGAATAAGCAGAAGCTTTTGTCTGCCTCAATCCACATCTACATATACATGGTTACTCTGCAATTCACACTTAAGTGCCTGGCAGAGGGTTCATCGAACCATTGTCATACTACTTCTCTACCATTCCACTCTCGAATGGCGCGTGGGGAAAAAGGAACACTTAAATCTCTACCTTCGAACTCTGATTTCTCTTATTTTTTATGATGATCATTTCCCACTACGTAGGTGGGTGTCAACGAAATATTTTCACATTCGGAAGAGAAAGTTGGTGATTGAAATTTCGTATATAGATCTCGCCGCAAAGAAAACCGCCTTTGTTTCAGTGAATGCCATCCCAACTCGCGTATCATATCAGTGACACTCTCACCCCTATTGCGCGATAACACGAAACGGGCTGCCATTCCTTGCACCCCTCGATGTCCTCCGTCAGTCCCACCTAGTAAGGATCCCACACCGCGCAGCAGTATTCCAGCAGAGGACGGACAAGTGTAATGTAGGCTGTCTCTTTAGTGGGTTTGTCGCATCTTCTAAGTGTTCGGCCAACAAAGCGTAGTCTTTGTTTCGCCTTCGGCACAATATTATCTATGCGGTCTTTCCAATTTAAGCTGCTCGTAATTGTAATTCCTAGCTATTTAGTCGAACTGACAGCCCTTCGATTTGTGCGATTTATCGTATACCCAAAATTTATCGGATTTCTTTTAGTACGCATGTGGATGACCTCGCAGTTTTCTTTGTTTAGCGCCATTTGCCACTTTTCGCACCATACAGAAACTCCCTCTAGATCATTTTGTAATTGGAATTGATCGTCTGATGATTTTACTAGACTGTAAACTACAGCATCATCTGCAAACAATCTAAGGAGGCTGCTCAGATTATCACCTAGGTCATTTATGTAGATCAGGAGCAACAGAGGGCCTATGACACCACCGTGCGGAACGCCAGATATCACTTCTGTTCTTCTCGATGATTTACCGTCTATCACTACGAACTGTGACCTCTCCCAGAGGGAATCATGAATCCAGTCACACAACTGAGACGATACTGCATGTGCACGCAATTTGATTAATAGCCGCTTGTGAGGAACGATATCAAAAGCCCTCCGGAAATCCAGGAATATGGAATCGGTCTGAGATCACTTGTTGACAGCTCTCATTACTTCATGGGAATAAATAGCTAGCTGTGTTGCACAAGAACGATATTTTCTGAATCCGTGTTGGTTATGTATCAATAAGTCATTTTCTTCAAGGTGATTCATAATGTTCGAGTACAGTATATGCTCGAAAATGCTACTGCAAATTGATCCTCCGTGTTGTGGAAGAACGTCACGCCTCACTATGAACGTCAGAGATTTGGAAAACAGGCGTTTCGTATTTCGCTATCGGATGTCAGATGAAGGTAAGAGTGAATCCAGTCATCACAGGGGTAAGTAGAAAGAAGAACGTTTGCTAGGAATTCTGGGATTAGTTTTGAGAATATTACTTGTGGACGTATGGACAATACACAGTACAAGCATTTACCGAATAGAGGATCACAGAGAGCTGCGGAAGCGTCCAGCTTTTACCATCTATTCTAATAATCGGTAATAGTAGCCGCAGTGGATACATCGTTTCCTGTCAGATCACCGAAGATGAGCGCTGTCGGGAGTGACTGGCACATTGATGGGTTACCATCCGGGTCGCCATACGCTGTTGCCATTTTTGATGGTGCACTCAGCCTCGGGATGCCAATTGAGGAGCTACTCGACCGAATAGTAGCGGCTCCGGTCAACGAAAACCATCATAACGACCGGGAGAGCGGCGTGCTGACCACACGCCCCTCCTATCCGCATCCTCAGCTGAGGATGACACGGCGGTCGGATGGTCCCGATAGGCCGCTTGTGGCCTGAAGACGGAGTGCTTAGTGCTAATAATCGGTGCTAAATATGTCGAGCTGCAGGTCGTTCCGGCTCGGCCGCGCGTGGTAGCCGAGCGGTCTGAGACACCTTATCACGGTGCGCGGCTCCCCCCGTTGGAGGTTCGAGTCCTCTCTCGGGCATGGGTGTGTGTGCTGTCCTTAGAGTAAGTTAGTTTCAGTTAGATTAAATAGTGTGTAGGCTTAGAGACCGACGACCTCAGCAGTTTGGTCCCATAAGACCTTACCAGAAATTTCCAAGGTTTTCCGTTCCGGCTACCGTAAAAGTAACACAGAATTCATTCTTTACAGCACAGAGTCCTACAGCACATTGCACAGAAACTCAGCCAGCACATACTCAGCATACATCAACGCCTCGCCGCTTCCATCCATGATAATACTAGTTGCAGCTGCCCGTTACGTGTTCGCGTTAGCTCTGCTTCGACAATTCGATTCTTATCTGTCACTAGCAAACACTACTGTTAGCCAGCTGATACTGGCTGAACCGCGAATCGAAAGACATTTATTTGGATTCATATTCTACAAGATACACATTAATATATGACTAAACATACTCAGGGTGTCCCAGAGGGAATGATTAAACTTCAGTGAAATGGCAGGAACGATACTTCGAACCTAAAAAGTCTAATAATGATCGGCTCTAAACTGAATAACTTAAGAGCTATGAACACTTCTTCATCTTAGATACTGTGAAAAAAAATCTCTTCGTGTGCGAGCTCTTTGCTTTTCATATTTTGGCAAGAGGTAGTATGGACCAAAACAAGAAAAAGTTATCAAGCAAACATGGGCTCTAAAATGCGTACGTTAAGAGATGCGAGCACTTGTTCAGGAGAAGACTGTGTTTCACAGTAGCGAAGATGAACAAGTGCTTATGGCTATTAAGTTATGCACTTTACAGCCCATGATTACCGGACCTTTATTCTTGATTTGATCCATACTACCGCCTCTCAAAGAATGGGAAGTGAAGAGCTTAGAGTAGAAGAGATTTGTTTTACAGTATCGAAGATGAACTGCTCAAAGCTTTTGCTCTTATGATATACAGTCCGAAGACTGGTTGGATGCAGATCTCATGCTACTCTACCCTGTGCAAGCCTCTTCATCTCCGAATAACTACGGCAACCTACATCCGTTTGAACCTACATACTGTATTCATCTCTTGAAATGTTACCCCTCCTCCCCTCCGCACTTACATTCAGAATGCGTCCTACCAGCCGATCTCGTCTTTTAGTCGATATATGCCACAAATTTCTTTCCTCCCCAGATCTTTTCAGTACCTTCTTGTTGGTTTTACGATCTGCCGTCTGATCTTCAGCTTTCTTCTGTAGCAGCATATCTGAAAACCTTCTGTTCTCTTCTTGTCTGAAGTGTCACTAAACTTTTTTGCTGCGAATGATCGTTCCTTTCATATCCTCGAATAGTAACCATTCCTGCTTGGACACTTGTATATGACAAAGTTGAATTTCTGCCAGTAGGTCAGGCTCACGTTCTACATCTACATCTACATTTCTAATCTGCAAATCACATTTAAGTGCCTGGCAGAGGGTTCATCGAACCACCTTCACAATTCTCAATTATTCCAATCTCGTATAACGCGCTGAAAGAGTGAACACCTATATCTTTCCGTACGAGCTCTGATTTCCCTTATTTTATCGTGGTGATGCCCCCCCCCCCCCCCATGTAGGTCGCTTTCAACAAAATATTTTCGCATTAGGAGAAGAAAGTTGGTGATTGGAATTTCGTGAGAAGATTCCGTCGCAACGAAATGGTTCAAATGGCTCTGAGCACTAAGGGATTTAACTTCTGAGGTAATCAGTCCCCTAGAACTTAGAACTACTTAAACCTAACTAACCTAAGGACATCACACACATCCATGCCCGAGGAAACATTCGAACCTGCGACCGCAGCGGTCGCGCGATTCCAGATGTAGCACCTAGAACCGCTCGGCCACACCGTCCGGCGTCGCAACGGCCAATTCGTCCGGCGTCGCAACGAAAAACGCCTTTCTTTTAATGATATCCAGCCCAAATCCTGTATCATTTCTGTGACACTCTCTCCCATATTTCGCGATAATAAAAAACGTGCTGTCTTTGTTTGAACTTTTTCGATGTACTTCGTCAGTCCTATCTGGTAAGGATCCCACACGGCGCAGCAGTATTCTAAAAGAGGACGGCCAAGTGTAATGTAGGCAGTCTCCTTAGTAGGTCTGTTACATTTTCTAAGTGTCGTGCGATTAAAACACAATCTTTGGTTAGCCTTCCCCACATTTTCTATGTGTTCGTTTCAATTTAAGTTGTTCGTAATTGTAATACCTAGGTATTTAATGGAATTTATGGCTTTTAGATTAGACTTATCTATCGTGTAACCGAAGTTTGAGTTCCTTTGAGTACTCATGTGGATGACCTCACATTTTTCGTTATTTAGGGTCAACTGCCACTTTTCGCTCCATTCAGATATCTTTTCTAAATCGTTTTGCAGTTTGTTTTGATCTTCTGATGACTTTATTAGTCGATAAACGACAGCGTCATCTGCAAACAACCGAAGAGGACTGCTCATATTGTCTCCCAAATCGTTTATATAGATAAGGAATAGCAAAGGGCCCATAACGCTACCTTGGGGAACGCCAGAAATCACTTCTGTTTTACTCTACATCTACATCTACATTTATACTCCGCAAGCCACCCAACGGTGTGTGGCGGAGGGCACTTTACGTGCCACTGTCATTACCTTCCCTTTCTGTTCCAGTCGCGTATGGTTCGCGGGAAGAACGACTGTCTGAAAGCCTCCGTGCGCGCTCGAATCTCTCTAATTTTACATTCGTGATCTCCTCGGGAGGTATAAGTAGGGGGAAGCAATATATTGGATACCTCATCCATAAACGCAGCCTCTCGAAACCTGGACAGCAAGCTACACCACGATGCAGAACGCCTCTCTTGCAGAGTCTGCGACTTGAGTTTGCTAAACATGTCCGTAACGCTATCACGGTTACCAAATAACCCTATGACGAAATGCGCCGCTCTTCTTTGGATCTTCTCTATCTCCTCCGTCAACCCGATCTGGTACGGATCCCACACTGATGAGCAACACTGAAGTACAGGTCGAACTAGTGTTTTGTAACCCACATCCTTTGTTGATGGACTACATTTTCTAAGGACTCTCCCAATGAATCTCAACCTGGTACCCGCCTTACCAACAATTAATTTTATATGATCATTCCACTTCAAATCGTTCCGCATGCATACTCCGAGATATTTTACAGAAGTAACTGCTACCAGTGTTTGTTCCGGTATCATATAATCATACAATAAAGGATCCTTCTTTCTATGTATTCGCAATACATTACATTTGTCTATGTTAAGGGTGAGTTGCCACTCCCTGCACCAAGTGCCTATCCTCTGCAGATCTTCCTGCATTTCGCTACAACTTTCTAATGCTGCAACTTCCCTGTATACTACAGCACCATCCGCGAAAAGCCGCATGGAAATTCCGACACTATCTACTCGATGACTTTCCGTCAGTTACTACGAACTGTGACCTCTCTGACAGGAAATCACAAATCCAGCCGCTTGTGTGGTACATGAAACAAATTTCAAGTAATCGCTTTGAAATTTGTTTTTAAGGTAATGCAGCCAAAGACTGTTTAATATTCCTTTCTTTTTCTGTACAACTCAGTGCATGTCGTTTGCAGCTGGGCTGGGTGTTCCGTGTTGCAGGCCGGCGTGCCACAGCTCGCTGTTCCAGACCTGGGAGACGCTGCTGCAGGAGGTGGAGGTGGACTCGCAGGCGCACGCCGACATCGCGTCCATCCTGGGGAGGCAGGTGGCGCGCCCCCTGCTCGAACGGACCTTCCACCGCAAGATCCAGTCGCGCAAGGTCTTCACGCACCGCGAGAGCTTCGAGGTCATCCTGGCCAAGGCAGAGGACAAGTTAGCCAAGGTTTGTAACATCGGAAGACAACCACAGTGTCCGCGCCAACGAGGTGCCCGTGGGTATCTCCAGGCCCTTTTGGGGAGCTACCCAAAGTTGATAAACCCGCACATTTATAAGAAGAAAGGGAAAGAAAGTTTTAACGTCCCATCGACGACGAATTCATCGGAGTCGGCACATGAGCTCGTATTGGGGAAATACAGCTGCGTGTCCCTTTAAAAGAAACCATCTCTTCACTTGCCATAAGTGATTTACGGAAATCGTGGGAAACCAATATCTAGATAGCCAGATGGGGATTTGATTCTCTGTCTTCTCGAATGCGAATCCAGTGACTTACATCTGCGCTAGCCCTTTCGTTCTGACATAAGAAACGCTTTAAAACAGCACCCGTCATCTTACCGAGGAACAGCACTCTAGAATGAATTGAATTCTTTATGTTGAGAAACACAGCCTCGATTCAAAGAGAGGCGTAATTATTACCACATAAATAGTTCGGGTGAACTTTGCCCGGCACAGCTGCGACCGTATCGACTCGAATGCGCTTTGCATGTCTGTCTTCCCCGTGGCGCAAAAGCACTCCGACTTCAGGCTACAAGTGGCCCATCGGGACCATCCGACCGCCGTGTCATCCTCAGCTGAGGATGCGGCTAGGAGGGGTACGTGGTCAGAAAACTGCTCTCCCGGTCCTTGTGATGGTTTTCTTTGACCGGAGCCGCTACTATCCGGTCGAGTAGCTCCTCAATTGGCATCCCGAGGCTGAGTGCACCATCAAAAATGGCAAACAGCGCATTGCGGCCCGGCTGGTCACCCATCATCGTGCCGGTCACTCCCGACAGTGCTTATCTTCGGTGATCTGACGGGAAATAATGTATCCATTGCGGCAAGGTCGTTGCCACCCGTGACGCCGGAAGCTAAGGGATGCGGACATGGGTTACTATGTGAAAGTTGCTTGCTAGGATCCACTCTCCCAGCCCTCTCATTATTAGATTCATTTTAGAAACACCCTGTATTTATTAAAACATCGGTAAACACATACCAATAACTTTCGTATAGTTAAAATAACTTACGGGGATACAGCGGGTGACGTCGTCGACAACCACCGATATTTCGAATGGAGGACATCCTGTCATTTTCAATACAAAACTGCAACAAATAAGCGCTGTGCAAGGGAATTTAAAACCTCGGTTCTTAGAAAAACACCAGAAAGAATACTAACAGACACTGTAAACACTAGTGTCATCAAAAACCAAAGATGACCGATAGTGAAATTAACATCAACGGGTGAGATAGCATGAACTTTGTTTCTCTGTTTTTTGAGAAGGCAGTGCGCAAGATTCTATGCAGAATTTAAACAAAAACCACCATCTCTATTGTAAGATTCGTTGCTAATTTAATCTAAACATATTGCTTAATAACACTATCCCAATAGCTGGAATTGCATGCCAGAATCTCCGTGTCGTTGTATTCCATAGCATGACCGGTGCAAAGACAATGTTCTGCAGTGGCGGATTTGCTCGAATGTTATAAGCATATGTGTCGCTTATGCGCAGTACTTATCAATATATGACATGCCACAACTGCAAAGAATACGGTAGACACCCGCCTTACGCAAACCTAGATCATCCTTAACGAAACCTAGAAGGACCCTGATCTCAGATGGTGGTCAAAAACCCACTTCACATCATATTTCCGAAAAATAAAACCAATCCTGTTCGAAATGCTTCCTGCGTAAGGCAAAAAGGTCGTAAACTTTGGTGCCATCTCGGTATTATCATCACTCAGCTGGTGCACAGTTGGTCGATAGCGCAAGGTACGCGTGATCTGTCTCTCACTGTAACCATTCTGACGAAAGGTGACTTCGATATGGACTAACTCAGCTGAAAAGCTCTCAGGGGCCGAGATGACGTAGGCGCTGTGATCCATGACACGAAGTACCCCTTCACGTTGAGTCGGGTGGTGACCACTACCAGCCTGCAGATACAAGTCAGTGTGAGTCGGCTTCCTGTAAACGAAATACCCCAGCGTAGCATCCAACTTCCTCCTGACCAACACATCAAGAAAGGGAGCCAGCCATTCTTCTCTATCTCCACCGTTAAACAAATATTCAGCTCAATATCTTGGTTTGCGTAAAGCGTGTGTCTATCGTATTCCTTGCAGTTGTGGCATGTCATATATTGTCGGACTTTTAGGACTGTGGAGGACCAGTGTACTGATCGTAAGCGGCACACACGCTTACAACAGTCGAGCAAATCCGCCATTGCAGAATACTGTCTTGGTACCGGTCATCCTGTGGAATACAACAACTCAGTGATCTGGCATGCGCTTCCAGCTATTGGAATAGTGTCATTAAGGAATCTGTTGAGATAAAATTAGAAGGAATCTAATAAAAAGGGATGGTGGTTTCTATTTAAATTCTGCATGGAATCCTGCTCTTTCCCTTGTCAAAAAAATAGAGGGACAGAGTTTATGCTACCTGCCCTGATAATTACTAATTTCACTATTGATAACTCGGCCAATTTTGGTTCGTTATGACGCTAATATTTACAGTGTGTGTGTGTGGGGGGGGGGGGGGGGGGAGGGGGGGTGTCTTATCTTTCCAGAGTTTCTCTGAGAACAGAGATTTTAAATTCCGTTGCACAGCGCTTACTTGCTGTGGTTTTGTGTTGATAATGGCAAGGTCTGCTCGACGACGTCACACGGCTGCATTCCCGTAAGTTATATGAACATCGTTTACGCCGGAAGAAACTCAGGTCCCACAACTTGCGTATTACTTTATCTTGCCGAAATCCAATTACAATTTCAAAATCGCCTAATCAGATGGAAGCGTATGATGTACATCGTGATGAAATTTAGTTAGACATTTTTCTGACGTTTTTCTAGTAACTTTTGTGCCTTTATATTTTTAGTCCTTTCCATCCCTTTCAACTCGATTCAGTAAAAATTTTATAATCACAATTTGCACGTGACCAGAAACAGCAATTTGTGAGGGATTTTCACTTGACTTGTATAGACCGAACTACAAGGACGTACTGAAAATTAATGCCTCCGAGTTTTTTATCCGGTTATCAATATCGTTTGAAGTATTACATGTCATGTATATTACTCGGTCAGATTTCGCACCTTCCTGACGGAAGTTGCAACCCTCCGCCCCAACAGGGCTCCCAATTGTTGGGTGTACTCAGTGTGGAACGTAATTATGTCGGTGCGTGAGAAAGAGCGTATTGTAATCGAGTTTCTAACCGCGCGATCCGGGCCTCCAATTGATGTCCATATAAGAATGAAATCTGTTTTGAGCGTGATAGGCTCTTTGACAATCTTGTGACAGATGATGGAAGTTGGATTCACCATTTTAGCCCAGAGAGCAAGAGAGCATCAATGGAGCTCCGCCACAAAGGATCACTAACGCCTAAAAATACAAGACCATACCATCATCAGGCGAAGTCATGCTCACTGTGTTCTAGGATGTTCAAGGTGTTGTACAGTTGGGATTCATGCCTAAAGAGACCACCATAATCTCTGCGAGATACTGCGAGACCCCAAGAAAACTGAAAGCAGGAATTCGAAAAGTTTGTCCACACATGCAGCACCCTCTCCTTCAGCATGATAATGCCAGACCATACACGACCGCTGTGACATTTGCAAAAAAATCCGACGCCTTGGGTTCACTGTCGTCGATCATCTTGCATACAGTCGCGTCTTGGTCCCATCAGATTTTCATCTGTTTCCAAAACTCAAAGAACTCTTCGAGGACTTCACTTTGATAGTGATGAAATGGTGAAGGCAGAGGTGAGGTTGTGGCTCCGTCAACAAGGCCAAACATTCAACAATGAAGGTATCAACAAGCTGGTCTCTCGTTGGGAGAAGTGTGTTTGTCGTCAGCGTGACTATGTTGACAAATAAAAATGTAGACATGAGGAATGTAGAATGTTGATAAAACCTTGTTTACTTAAAAAGCTTTAAGAATTGGCACATAACATTTCAGAGGCATTACTTTTCAGGACACGCCTTTAGAACAACAGAAAAAAGTATAAATATTACGGATGACTCTGTGGGGTATTGTAGGTTATGTTTGGAAGTGTAGGTACATGTCGGGACATATTTAATGGTTGGGAAGTGGGAGATGATTGAAGTTCCATCAGGAGAGAACAGAGAAGGCATGAAGGAGTATGGAAGAGCAGATCAGGGTGCCATGCTAAATGCAGGTCATTATGAATGTTTTAGATTGCTCTAATCATAAGTGGTTATTTTCCTTTATCGATTTTCGATGACCCCCCAGAGGCGGGGCGGCCGGACAGCAGCTTAATATGCTGCTCTACAGCCGAGAAAAGAGTTAAACAAACAATGGTAAGATAACAAACAATATAAGAAGGCGATAAAACGGTGACTTTGTGAATAACAGTAAAATGACCGAAAGTTGCAGAATTTCAAACATAAAAGCACGGCGTTGACAAAACAGGGTTCGACAGTATTATACCATCCACCCTACAGCTCTGACCTAGCCTCTCGGTCTTCCACTTGTTTGGGCCATTAAAGGATGCCATTCGTGGAAAACATTTTGAGGACGATGAGGAGGTGATTCACACCAGGAGGTGATTCCGCCACCAGGGTAAGGTTTGGTACCGACGAGGCATAGCGCCCTTATTTCGCGCTGGAGCAAGGCCATAGAACGGGATGGAAATTACGTGGAAAATAGAGTATGTAGATAAAACACCATTCTTTCGTGTGTGTAATTCTAATAATACTCAATAAAAAACTTTATGTGTCCATTGATGACCGTGCAATATTAAACTAAGAAGGCATGTGTTTCCCGTATGAAGATTTGTCCATATTCATCAGTAACTACACCTCTGTGATTTCCTTGTAATGTTATATCCGGTTCGGAAGTAGAGTTTTTTTACACTACTGGCCATTAAAATTGCTACACCACGAAGATGACGTGCTACAGACGAGAAATTTAACCGAAAAGAAGAGAATGCTGTTATATGCAAATGATTAGCTTTTCATAGCATTCACACATGGTTAGCGCCGGTGGCGACACCTACAACGTGCTGACATGAGGAAAGTTTCCAACCGATTTATCATACACAAACAGCAGTTGACCGGCGTTGCTTGGTGAAACGTTGTTGTGATGCCTCGTGTAAGGAGGAGAAATTCGTACCGTCACGTTTCCGACTTTGATAAAGGTTGGATTGTAGCCTATCGCGATTACGGTTTATCGTATCGCGATATTGCTGCTCACGTTGGTCGAGATGCAATGACTGTTAGCAGAATATGGAATCGGTGGGTTCAGGAGGGTAATACGGAACGCCGTGCTGGATCCCAACGGCCTCGTATCACTAGCAGTCGAGATGACAGGCATCTTATCCATATGGCTGTAAGGGATCGTGCAGCCACGTCTCGGTCCCTGAGTCAACAGATGCGGACGTTTGCCAGACAACAACCATCTGCACGAACAATTCGACGACGTTTGCAGCAGCATGGACTATCAGCTTGGAGACCATGGTTGCGGTTACCCTTGACGCTGCATCACAGACAGGAGCAACTGCGATGGTGTACTCAACGACGAACCTGGGTGCACGAATGACAAAACGTCATTCTTTCGGATGAATCCAGCTTCTGTTTACAGCATCATGATGGTCGCATCCGTGTTTGGCGATATCGCGGTGAACGCACATTGGAAGCGTGTATCCGTCATCGCCATACTGGCGTATCACCAGGCGTGATGGTATGGGGTGCCATTGGTTACACGTCTCGGTCACCTCTTGTTCGCACTGACTGCACGTTGAGCAGTGGACGTTACATTTCAGATGTATTACGACCCGTGCCTCTACCCTTCATTCGATCCCTGCGAAAACCTACATTTGAGCAGGATAATGCGCGACCGCATGTTCCAGGTCCTGTACGGGCCTCTCTGGATACAAAATGTTCGACTGCTGCCCTGGCCGGCACATTCTCCAGATCTCTCACCAATTGAAAACGTGTGGTCAATGGTGACCGAGCAACTGGCTCGTCACAATACGCCAGTCACTACTCTTGATGAACTGTTGTATCGTGTTGAAGCTGTATGGGCAGCTGTACCTGTACACGCCACCCAAGCTCTGTTTGACTCAATGCCCCGGCGTATCAAGACCGTTATTATGGCCAGAGGTGGTTCTTCTGGGTACTGTTTTATCAGGATCTATGGACCCCAATTGCGTGAAAATGTAATTACATGTCAGTTCTAGTATAATATATTGGTCCAATGAATACCCGTTTATCGTCTGCATTTCTTCTTGGTGTAGCAATTTTAATGGCCAGTAGTGTATGTACTTGAGTTACGACATACTTTAGTTTTCACTATTATGGTGCACTTGTAGTTGAGAATGACAAAAGATCGAAACCGACTGCAGCGCTAAATAAAGTAAGTTCTTCAACCTAATTGCCTCTTTGGAAACAGTTATACGTTTCTTCGATCCTGCAGTGAGTTTCTGTTATGAAAGACGGTTCAGAGTTGAGTTTGTCTTTGAAGCTGAAGTATTTTTGAGCTTCCTGCGGGAGGAAACACGCTAGTGTAACACAAGTCTTAGTAAGTGACGGTCGACATGCAGTGGGACGGGACAAATTATGACAGGGTGGATAGCGTGATTACTGATCTTTTCATCTTTCATCCGGTGACCAGTGGAAGCGAAGCAAATTAATAACTAACAAGACGGGGTATGGCTCCAAAAAATGCACTTAGTGAGGGTCAACTAAACGATTAAACTATGTCGTTCCACGGATACCAACCTATTTCACTCGATAAGGAGGTTTATTTCTCATGCCTGTTAACTTTAACCAATACACTCTTCCCCTTCAAGGTAATTTTGGGAGACACAGGCAGCTTGAGGGGACGCACGTGGTGGTGCAGTGATCGAATCTGTCGCGTTTTGTTAGTAGTAATCAGATCGATAAAGGACTGGTAGCAGTCGAGCAGGAGGTGCAACTACTCAAACTTTACATCACATTAGTCGTATTCCACGGATCTCGAGAATGTGAAAGAAGTCTAAGATATATATGTTATTTAAATTCAATGCAATGAAATGACTTGATATTTTTTTTTTTTAATTTTATTCTCTTATAGTGCTAATATTCATTACAAAATAACCTTCAGTATTAATTTAAATAGTTTCTGTGAGTGAGTAGCAAGAGTTTCCCAACAGAAAATTCTTTACTTTAGTTGAAACGTCCACCTCATTACCTGCAAGGCATTTAGTATGTATATAATGAAGTAGTTGTCAAAATAATGAGGTTTTAGAAGAAGTCTCTGCAGACAGTTCGAGAAATAATACCGTACTGAATTGTAATAACATGCCTCTATACTCTGAAAACTATGTCCGTATAAGCTGAGCATCCCCAAAATATAAATCTGTAGCTCATTATTGAATACAAATATGCAAAATTAAATATTTTCTTCATTTGCAGTATTCCGATATCAACAATGAGGCGTACTGCAAGCGTAGCTGAACTATGGCAGTGCATCAGTTGTAGCCACTAGGGTTTCAAATTAAGGTTACGATCTACTTCAGAAAATTTCTAGCTTTTGTATTTCATTTACACTCCTGGAAATGGAAAAAAGAACACATTGACACCGGTGTGTCAGACCCACCATACTTGCTCCGGGCACTGCGAGAGGGCTGTACAAGCAATGATCACACGCACGGCACAGCGGACACACCAGGAACCGCGGTGTTGGCCGTCGAATGGCGCTAGCTGCGCAGCATTTGGGCACCGCCGCCGTCAGTGTCAGCCACTTTGCCGTGGCATACGGAGCTCCATCGCAGTCTTTAACACTGGTAGCTTGCCGCGACAGCGTGGACGTGAACCGTATGTGCAGTTGACGGACTTTGAGCGAGGGCGTATAGTGGGCATACGGGAGGCTGGGTGGACGTACCGCCGAATTGCTCAACACGTGGGGCGTGAGGTCTCCACAGTACATCGATGTTGTCGCCAGTGGTCGGTGGAAGGTGCACGTGCCCGTCGACCTGGAACCGGACCGCAGCGACGCACGGATGCACGCCAAGACCGTAGGATCCTACGCAGTGCCGTAGGGGACCGCACCGCCACTTCCCAGCAAATTACGGACACTGTTGCTCCTGGGGTATCGGCGAGGACCATTCGCAACCGTCTCCATGAAGCTGGGCTACGGTCCCGCACACCTTTAGGCCGTCTTCCGCTCACGCCCCAACATCGTGCACCCCGCCTCCAGTGGTGTCGCGACAGGCGTGAATGGAGGGACGAATGGAGACGTGTCGTCTTCAGCGATGAGAGTCGCTTCTGCCTTGGTGCCAATGATGGTCGTATGCGTGTTTGGCGCCGTGAAGGTGAGCGCCACAATCAGGACTGCATACGACCAAGGCACACAGAGCCAACACCCGGCATCATGGTGTGGGGAGCGATCTCCTACACTGGCCGTACAACTCTGGTGATCGTCGAGGGGACACTGAATAGTGCACGGTACATCCAAACCGTCATCGAACCCATCGTTCTGCTATTCCTAGACCGGCAAGGGAACTTGCTGTTCCAACAGGACAATGCCACCCAACGTGCTCTAGAAGGTGTAAGTCAATTACCCTGGCCAGCAAGATCTCCGGATCTGTCCCCCATTGAGCATGTTTGGGACTGGATGAAGCGTCGTCTCACGCGGTCTGCACGTCCAGCATGAACGCTGGTCCAACTGAGGCGCCAGGTGGAAATGGCATGGAAAGCCGTTCCACAGGACTACATCCAGCATCTCTACGATCGTCTCCATGGGAGAATAGCAGCCTGCATTGCTGCGAAAGGTGGATATACACTGTACTAGTGCCGACATTGTGCATGCTCTGTTGCTTGTGTCTATGTGCCTGTGGTTCTGTCAGTGTGATCATGTGATGTATCTGACCCCAGGAATGTGTCAATAAAGTTTCCCCTTCCTGGGACAATGAATTCACGGTGTTCTTATTTCAATTTCCAGGAGTGTATATAGGATATATAGGTTGATGAGTTCTGTGAGAAGTACTGAATTATATCTCTCTCTTTCCTAGCGTTTATCCCGTTGTACACTGCTTACATAACATTTTAACCACCCGTCTGTTCCGCCATGCCCCTCCCGGCCACAGTTTCCAGTTAACGTGAAGGAGGGAAATCGTTTGCAACCTCTGTCTGCAATCGTATAAATTTCGTTCTATGTGTTATTGTGTTTTAACTACTTGTTTGTCTATCTTGAGGCAGAGAGATCGGAGAACAGCCCAGAATTTTTCTAAACAAGCGCGGAAAATCGCTTAATAACTGCACGCAGACTGGTCAGTGTACTATAGTCTAGACCGACGGTCGTTAATCCGCAGTACGAGTTCGCTTCTCACCTTCTTATCTCGCAAGCTAGCACACTGTTGCTTAAGGGATAGGAGCAAATATAATAATGGATTTTTTTGTGCTACTTTTATTCTAAATATAATGATAATCCACATGTCTTGAACCATCTGCTGATGTTTTCAAATGCGTAACTACTTGCCTTTTAAGTAAGAAGTCGGGTACTAATTTTCATCCCACAATTTCCGAAGAGTTCAAAATTAGTATCTTCTGACAGTTAAAGTGGAACAAACAACAGAGGACCGTAATGGATCCCAGCGCTACACCAAACTCTTGGTGCATTGTCCTGAGAGTCTAAGAATGGCTAGCGCCTCTCGTGCAGCAACTTCACGGTCTAGTCACATTAGTGTGACCATCGCCTATGTTCGACGTCAATGTGCAATAACCACTCAGACGACAGGTGACAGAACCAGCAATGAAGGGTATATAAAGTGTGTCAGAAGGACGCTGAAAACAGTGCAGTTGTTGTAACGTGGAAACGGAGCTATTTATCTCTCAGTCTAAAGGGCATGATCATTGGCTTTAGGGCCAAGGAAGGAAACATTTCCGAAACGGCTAAATTTGTAAACTGTTCGCGTGCTGCGGTGGTTAAAGTATATCGTGCATGGCAAAATGGCGCCATCCAAAACCGGTGCGTGGATAGCTGTGGTGCACTAAGGGCCGTAGATGACAGACGTGAACAATGGCTGTGGAGATGTGTACGGGCGCGCAGCTGTTGATCAACTGACCGCCCAGATGAAACAAGGGGCTACCAACAGTGTCTTCCGAACGAGAGTTTAGCGAATGTTGCTGCATATGTGCCTCCACAGCTGGCGCCTGATTCGTGCACCCATGCTGAATGCTGTCCAGGTGGAAACTGCATCCCAGAACCGCTGATGGGCGTCCAGTGGCCTTTATGCGTGTACGGCGTGACACGTCTCAAAGCAAGCACTCTGGAACAATCGTCAGAAGGTTTCTGGCCGAAGGAGGGAGCGTTATCGTCTGTGGAATGTTGTCGTGGTATTCCCTGGGCAATCTTGCCAGTCTGGAAGGCACAATGGATCAACACAAGAATGCCTATATCATTGAGGACCACGTCTACCCATACATGCAGTTTGTTTTTCTTCGGCAAGTTGATATCTACAAGGAGCACAACACAAAATGTCACCCAGCTCGCGGTGTACTTGCGTGGTTCAAAGAGCACGAGCATGAGTTTACCGCACTTCCCTGACCACCAAATGCCCCAGACTAAAACCAAATCGAGACTCTGTGAGACCTCATTGATTGGGCTGTTTGCGCCATTGCTCCTCAACCGAGGAACGTAGTGTAGCTGGCCACGACACTGCAGTCGGCATGGCCCCACGTCCCTAGCAGCACCTTCCAGAACCTCACTAACTCTCTTCCTGTGTGTCTTGTAGTGGTCTGCCCTTCAAAACGTGAGTATTGAGGCTTTTGACAGGTGGTCACATTTATGGGACTGGGTATTGTATTGTACAAGTATACTATCGCAAAACAAGTCTAGGAGAATCAGCCTACAATAATAGAAGTCTTCTGGTGTTTGTTGAGCGCAGGATACCTAGAGAACTTGTTGCAGTCCATTGTGCTGACACTTCCACGATGTCAGGGAAATATTCTCTTTTAACAAGAAAAAGCACATTTACACTCCTCTCGCGTTATGTAACTTGTTCCCCAAGATGTTCGTCAATTCCTCTACGCAGGACGATCACCTGTCCTGTCCACATTGAGTATGTGTGGAACATTATTGGGGAAGCCCAGTGCTGTCCATCATACTGAAAACATCCGTCGACTAATAAATGAAAGTAGCGTGCAACAGTTTCTCTCATTGTAACACCCGAGAGTTATTTCATAGTTTCTATGCACGACTTCGGGACTGTAATTTGAGTAAATGTTCTCATACAAGAAACGTTCACCACAGTTTGTCCATAGGTTTATGATCCTTGATTATGATCGCACACCTATACTGTGTGTGAAAAAAACGTCACCATTGTGGGACCATTATCTCATGATGTTCACCGTTTGTTCTTTGCTACTGTATAAATAAGGCTATCATACCGGGTTGACGACTCACCGACATTCCATCTGTGGAGCAGATCAAGATTAGTAAACCAAGGGCGAGTGTCCTTTATTTGTCCCGTGCTAGACAAATCTACAGGCTACGACATCCAATAAGTCACCCTCTCAACAACAGATCCATGTAAATTGGGCTTTGTTAATGTGATCGAATCGAAGCTCACATCACATTTAGTGCTTGGGGCAACCTGTTAGAGCTGAGGGGGGAGCGGGGGGGGGGGGGGGGGGGGGGAGGCAATACAAAAATAAGCAAGCAGGTATCAACGAAAATGAGCTATGAGCTGTTAACAAACACTGAACGCACTATAAGTGTAAATTTTCTATGTCACTGAGATAGAGAGTCTGGCGTTACCCAGTGATCTGTGTACAGGCCCTCTGCTGTTCCTAAATTATATAAAAGATTTAACAGACAATCTGAGCAGCGCTCTTGGATTGTTAGCATATGACGCTGTCATATATCGTCTACTAAAGTCATTAGAAGATCAAAACCAATTGCAGAATGACCTAGACATGATACCTGCATCGTGCGAAAAGTGTCAGTTGTCTCAGAATAAGCCAAAATTTGAGTTCATAGACATGAGTACGAAAACAAATCAGCTAAACTTCAGCCACATGATAATTTATCCAAATCTAAAGGCTGTCAGATAAACTAAATATCTGTTGTTGTTGTTGTCTTCAGTCCTGAGACTGGTTTGATGCAGCTCTCCATGCTACTCTATCCTGTGCAAGCTGCTTCATCTCCCAGTACCTACTGCAACCTACATCCTTCTGAATCTGCTTAGTGTACTCATGTCTCGGTCTCCCTCTACGATTTTTACCCTCCACGCTGCCCTCCAATGCTAAATTTGTGATCCCTTGATGCCTCAAAACATGTCCTACCAACCGATCCCTTCTTCTAGTCAAGTTGTGCCACAAACTTCTCTTCTCCCCAATCCTATTCAATACCTCCTCATTAGTTCCGTGCTCTATCCACCTTATCTTCAGTATTCTTCTGTAGCACCACATTTCGAAAGCTTCTATTCTCTTCTTGTCCAAACTAGTTATTGTCCATGTTTCACTTCCATACATGGCTACACTCCAAACAAATACTTTCAGAAACGACTTCCTGATACATAAATCTATATTCGATGTTAACAAATTTCTCTTCTTCAGAAACGCTTTCCTTGCCATTGCCAGTCTACATTTTATATCCTCTCTACTTCGACCATCATCCGTTATTTTACTTCCTAAATAGCAAAACTCCTTTACTACTTTAAGTGTCTCATTTCCTAATCTAATTCCCTCAGCATCACCCGATTTAATTTGACTACATTCCATTATCCTCGTTTTGCTTTTGTTAATGTTCATCTTATATCCTCCTTTCAAGACACTGTCCATTCCGTTCAACTGCTCTTCCAAGTCCTTTGCCGTCTCTGACAGAATTACAATGTCATCGGCGAACCTCAAAGTTTTTACTTCGTCTCTATGAATTTTAATACCTACTCCAAATTTTTCTTTTGTTTCCTTTACTGCTTGCTCAATATACAGATTGAATAACATCGGGGAGAGGCTACAACTCTGTCTCACTCCCTTCCCAACCACTGCTTCCCTTTCGTGTCCCTCGACTCTTATGACTGCCATCTGGTTTCTGTACAAATTATAAATAGCCTTTCGCTCCCTGTATTTTACCCCTGCCACCTTTAGAATTTGAAAGAGAGTATTCCAGTCAACATTGTCAAAAGCTTTCTCTAAGTCTACAAATGCTAGAAACGTAGGTTTGCCTTTTCTTAATCTTTCTTCTAAGATAAGTCGTAAGGTCAGTATTGCCTCACGTGTTCCAACATTTCGACGGAATCCAAACTGATCCTCCCCGAGGTCCGCATCTACCAGTTTTTCCATTCGTCTGTAAAGAATTCGCGTTAGTATTTTGCACCTGTGGCTTATTAAACTGATAGTTCGGTAATTTTCACATCTGTCAGCACCTGCTTTCTTTGGGATTGGAATTATTATATTCTTCTTGAAGTCTGAGGGTATTTCGCCTGTCTCATACATCTTGCTCACCAGCTAGTAGAGTTTTGTCAGGACTGGTTGTCCCAAGGCCGTCAGTAGTTCTAATGGAATGTTGTCTACTCCGGGGCCTTGTTTCGACTCAGGTCTTTCAGTGCTACTAAATATCTAGTAATTACAATTACGAACAACTTAAATTGGAACAGTCTCATAGGTAATATAGTTGGAAAGGCAAAGTAAAGACTGCTTTTTATTGGCAGAGCTCTTAGTGTATGCAACAGGTCTACTAAAGAGACTACCAACACTACACTTACCCTTGATTTACTAAAGCACTATTGTGCGGTATGGGATCCTTAGCAGGTACGATTGACGGAGGAATTTGAAAAAGTTCAAAGGAGGGCAGCTCGTTTTATGTTATCGCGAAATAGGGAGAGTGTGTCACTTACATAAGTGAGTTGGGGGTGGCAATCATCAAAACTAAGGCGTTTTCCGTTGCGGCTAGATCTTTTCACGAAATTTCAATCACCAGTTTTCTGTTGTGGAAGCGAAAATATTTTACTGTCGTAACCAACATAGGGAGAAATGAACAGTCTAACAAAATAAGACAAATCAGATCTCGTACAGGAAGATTTAAGTGTTCATGTTTTCCACGTGTTGTTAGAGAGTGGAACGGTAGAGGTGTTTCTAAGAACCCTTTGACTGGCAAATAAGAGTGAGCTGCAGAGTAGTCACGTAGACATACATTTAGATGAGCCTGTCGCACTCTGACAGATCTACCAAGCCAGGTAACATAGTGGTAAGGCACGGGACTCGTATTCTGGAGAATGGCAGCTCAGCTAGCCTTTCAGCTATCCAGATTTCAGATTTTCGTGATTGCATAGGTACTTTAAGACGAGCAACACAACGGATTTTGTTAAATAGAACGGCCGATTTCCTTTCCAACCGTTCACAGTCCGATTTTGTGCTTCATCTCTAATGACTTCATCATCGATGGGACGTTGATCCCTAACCTTCTTTCCTTCCATTCGCTCCTCATTGCACACCTTTGCTATATTCAATGTGTTCCAGATGAAAGCGATACGTTTAGTGGACGTAAAGATGACTGAGTGTAAAATGTAGTGTAGTTTTTTTGTTTTATTGTTGTTGATGATCATGATAAGAGAGGGGAGAAAAGGAAACGAAATGTAATGCCCCTACATTACTTATCACTCTCCTCTCCAATAACATTACAGCAGTCAACGAGGTTAATGTCGCTAGCTGATGAACTAATTGTCATCAATATATGATACAAATAATGTGTGTTCGAGATTTGACCGAAGAAATTCAGACACTATTTGGTGATCAGAAACTGGAAGTCAGCAAGTTTCACCTGTTTAACATCCTAATCGACTACGAGGATTCGAACCTGAAATTGTGCCTTAGCAACCTTTGCTAAGGAGGCAGGCTATTACTGAAATAACGATATAAAATTTTTGACTGGGACTCAGCAGATTGGCGGCTAGTTCTTAACAAATGGAGGACTAGATACCAGGCGACGCATAATTATTTTTACCGTTATTATTGCCCAATTTGTTTAGAACTCAGCAAGCATATGTTAGAGTCGAAACCGTCATCATAATTAATCATTTGTAAGTGCCTGCACCGTATACTGGAAACCAACGTGTATATTAGACAAGAGATTTCACTGGCTCTGGGAATCGAACCCTGACGTAAATAACTGAGCGTTACCAACAATAGCTCGTAGTTTCTTTTGAGTGCAGAGACCGGGAGCGTTTGATATCATCGCTCGCTGCCCCTGCCGAAGATTTGGTCAGGAGTCGAAAGATGATACAGGGAAACGGAATAGTTCACATGGCTAGAAACTGTGAATCACGTGCACATCTTTTATCAATTTGACCGCAGAAATCACAAGTATAACTTTGTTAATATTACACCATCAATCCAATGACGCAAAGATGTTTATCAAGGTCAACTCAAAACGGAGAGAGCATCAAAATTTGACATTACTGTGGCGCTACCCATTTACAATTGATAATAAGCATAACACGAGTGGAAACAGTTTCATTCATCGCAACATCTTTTTAAATGATTACGTAAAAGCCGGCCGGGGTGGACGAGCGGTTCTAGACGCTACAGTCTGGAACCGCTCGACCGCTACGTCGCAGGTTCGAATCCTGCCTCGAGCATGAATGTGTGTGATGTCCTTGGGTTAGTTAGGTTTAAGTAGTTCAAAGTTCTAGGGGCTGATGACCTCAGGAGTTAAGTCCCATAGTGCTCAGAGCCATTTGAACCATTTTTTATTACGTAAAAAATGAAAGTAGTTCCATACTAGAGATATTGTTATAACTGAGTGTATCTCATCGCTGTTTCGTAAGTACTGTTTTCAAATTACCTTGATACATCGATGCATATTTAATAAAACATAAAGCTCAGGAAGCGCAGGTTTACATATTATGCACTAAATAATGCAGTCAGAGACGCAATTATTTTGTCGGATAGCAAGAGCACAAGCCGGTATTAGCCACAAAGGTGTTAATAATGGGTTTTGAAAACTGAACTTTTATCTGGTAGAGATAATAATGACCGTCGTGTTTTCGACGGCAATCTCCTTTACGATGCGATTCGAGGCAGTTAATTAAGGAGCCGGCCTGTTTCAAAGGTAAATAGAAGCTAAGAACCATCATCAACTATAATAAAATCGCCCTCCCGTTGAATTTATGCAACTACCGTGATCACTGGGCACTGAAATACAACGTCTTACTACATATTACGGTTCGTTTCGTTTCGTTCGAGCACGGAACTTCGGAAGATTGATTGGTTCAAATGGCTCTGAGCACTATGGGACTCAACTGCTGTGGTCATTAGTCCCCTAGAACTTAGAACTACTTAAACCTAACTAACCTAAGGACATCACACACATCCATGCCCGAGGCACGATTCGAACCTGCGACCGTAGCAGTCGCACGGTTCCGGACTGCGCGCCTAGAACCGCGAGACCACCGCGGCCGGCGAAGATTGATTGCCTACGCGTATTATTCTAATTCTAGCTGAGAAACCGGCGTTACCCGGGTATTGTTTCGCAGCTGTCCTCCTCTTCCTTTTCGTTACAGCTCTCTTCAACGACCGTCCGCTCTGATCAGTCTCTTTCGTTCGTGTTTTGACTTACCGGACGATGTTTCTTCGCTTTACCTGTATGCGGTACAAATCTCCGATATGGTTCCCTGGCTTCGGAAGCACCCACTATTCGAGCACCAACAGTTTGTTCGTCTTAGAATTCACATAGCTCCGCCATACCGCACTCAACTCCAAAGAACGCTGTCCTGACCACGACTGACGCCTGCAATGTACTGAGAACGCTGCAATCGTGGTGTTGATGGCCAAATACAAGAGCGCCTCGTGCAGACTTGGTTAGCAACTGAATTTATGTTCTACCGCATTTGAAACGGTATTTCCATAATTTTGCTCAATCCGTCTATGTAAATGAAACGTATTGGCCACAAATATGCGGAAAGATGCTATTTAAAGTTTGCCCTAATCACACTAATGTAGAATTCAAATATAATGGTTCGATAATAAACACACATCTGACCATCATTAATATGTAAACGCAACAGAAATCAATATGTTATTTAAATATAAATGTGTGTGTGGATTTTTTGTGGCTGCATTGGAGACAATGCTGCTATCTGCCTTATTATGCTGTATTCAACCACATATTAGATGTTTCAACGTGTCTGCGAATATCGGACGCAATTAGCATACACTGTGACCGTGATCCCAACATACTTCATACAGTAGAAAGAAGTAATGAACAGAGTGATGCTGCTCTACACATTACACTCAGTGCTTGGTCCCGACCACATGGTTACTAAAACTTGCTATGGCCATCTTGCTAAACAAAATCTCTCGACGTTATAATGTAGAATTCAGACGCAAGGTCTGATTTAACGTAAAAAAAAAAACGTTGCAGACATATGTGGCGGGTGATGAACAGTATACAGCAGATTGTAGATTAGAAAACATGAGGAAAATAGGAATGCATTATTCCTATGTGGCAAAAATCATTCTCAAAACACTTTTGACTGAGTGCGTACATGTTAATCACATCTCACACGTGGTTTTCCCTCGAAAAGAACACTCAGGAATAAAAGAATTAGTAACCAAAATTAACGAAAATGATCTTCATTTAAACTGTGTATTCAAAATGTGACCAATTAAAAACACTAATTCCAAGGTACATCATATACAAAAAACGACCGTAGGATGTCATACTCGTACTGAGGGAGTCACTGGTGTGACTGTAGACTGGGGGAACGTTCCAGCTGGAGTAAGCTAACGGTGTCCTCGAGAGTTGTTGAGAGCATGCTCAACACGCGAGGCCCCGCGGCCCCAGCTGCAGGCCATTAGTGGCTGCCCTCAGGTGCCTCAGCCCAGCCTTCCCCCAAGTCAGCCTGCTGATGTCCCCAGTGTAAACGAGAGCCTACCCACTACTGTGAATAGTTTGTTTCACTGTGTTGTCGTAAAAATCACCGTGTTTCATCTCTTATTTGAAATAGCGATCGTTATTTGCTTTATTGTTTTATATCCTAAAATTTTTATTTTAACTGGAAAGATTAGTCCCAAGACGTCAGATTAGTCCCAAAACGTCCTCTCTCACATTTAACCACGTGTTCTTCACGAAATGTACTAGCACGACATTTGACAGTTAATACATTAAAACTTCGTAAGAACTCAGAATCAGCTGAATGAATTCTTACTCGGAGAGTTTCTAGAACAATGTACTAGAACTAAGAGATTATATTGCACAATCAGGACGTGCACGTAGCCAAATAGTATTCTGTAGTTGGACAGGTTTCATGTACTGTTAGCTCCTGCAGGGTTAAACTGTAAAGTGGGGAGTGGTATCTGATAAATCTCCTCTGAGAATTGCTTCATGGAATCCAGAATCAAATAAGTCTTTTCCACGCAGTTGGTTGTAGTATTGGCAAGATAAATGCTATGGAACGTATTGCTGTTCCCTGGTTGCAGGAGTCGTGTTAGAAGTACTTACTTCCACAAGACACGGCAGTGGAAATCTATCCAAATTCCGTTGAAGGCGGTAAGGACAGTTTCGTTTGATTGCTAAGTGATACAGTCTAGCAGTGTGTACTGAATCGTATCTGATACTGGCGAAGTGACGTCAGGCACTAACAGAACTGATTCCTATTCCCACTTTGTCACCAGTGTGCATTTTTACTACAATTATTTTTGGTCATTGATCGCATATGCAGTTTATTATGATTGCGTTCTGGCGTTAGCTATATACAGATCTTTAACAGGAAATATTAAAGAAAAACTACTACACTCCATTACAACAAACACAATAAACTACAATTCAGGTGCGTGTAGCTTCTACGAGCAATGCAGGTACGATGTGTAAATTTTTCCCAGTGCTCAATAAAAACTAATTCCTATAAGTTTCCTGTACAGCATGTAGACGCCACGATTCAAAAGCCCTGTAGATTGACGGTATTGGCATATATATGTAAACATACGTAGACAAAATAGGTGGCTTGTTTCATAAGGTCTGGTACACCGAAAAATACGCATTGAAAATAAGCAGTTGTTTAAAAAACATATTGTTGTTGTTGTTGTGGTCTTCAGTCCTGAGACTGGTTTGATGTAGCTCTCCATGCTACCCTATCCTGTGCAAGCTTCTTCATCTCCCAGTACTTACTGCAACTCACATCCTTCTGAATCTGCTTAGTGTATTCATCTCTGGGTCTCCCTCTACGATTTTTACCCTCCACGCTGCCCTCCAATGCAAAATTTATGATCCTTTGATGCCTCAGAACATATCCTACTAACCGGTCCCTTCTTATGGTCAAGTTGTGCCACATACTCCCCTTCTCCCCAATTCTATTCAATACTTCGTCATAAGTTATGTGACTACCCATCTAATCTTCAGCATTCTTCTGTAACACCACATTTCGAAAGCTTCTATTCTCTTCTTGTCCAAACTATTTATCGTCCATGTTTCACTTCCATACATGGCTACACTCCATACAAATACTTTCAGAAACGATTTCCTGACACTTAAATCTATAATCGATGTTAAGAAATTTCTCTTCTTCAGAAACGCTTTCCTTGCCATTGCCAGTCTACATCTTCTCTACCATCATCAGTTATTTTGCTCCCCAAATAGCAAAACTCCTTTACTACTTTAAGTGTCTCATTTCCTAATCTAATTCTCTCAGCATCACCAGACTTAATTCGACTACATTCCAGTATCCTCGTTTTGCTTTTGTTAATGTTCATCTTATATCCTCCTTTCAAGACGCTATCCATTCCGTTCAACTGCTCTTCGAAGTCCTTTGCTGTCTCTGATAGAATTACAATGTCATCGGCGAACCTCAAAGTTTTTATATCTTCTCCATGGATTTTAATACCTACTCCGAATTTTTCTTTTGTTTCCTTTACTGCTTGCTCAATATACAGATTGAATAACATCGGGGAGAGGCTACAACTCTGTCTCACTCCCTTCCCAACCACTGCTTCCCTTTCGTGTCCCTCGACTGTTATAACTGCTATCTGGTTTCTGTTCAAATTGTAAAGAGCCTTTCGCTCCCTGTATTTTACCCCTGCCACCTTTAGAATCTGAAAGAGAGTATTCCAGTCAACATTGTCAAAAGCTTTCTCTAAGTCTACAAATGTTAGAAACGTAGGTTTGCCTTTCCTCAATCTTTCTTCTAAGATAAGTCGTAAGGTCAGTATTGCCTCACGTGTTCCAACATATCTACGGAATCCAAACTGATCTTCCCCGAGGTCGGCTTCAACCAGAATTCGCGTTAGTATTTTGCAGCTGTGATTTATTAAACTGACAGTTCGGTAATTTTCACATCTGTCAACACCTGCTTTCTTTGGGTTTGGAATTATTATGTTCTTCTTGAAGTCTGACGGTATTTCGCCTGTCTCATACATCTTGCTCACCAGATGGTAGAGTTCTGTCAGGACTGGCTCTCCCAAGGCCATCAGTAGTTCTAATGGAATGTTGTCTACACCCGGGCCTTGTTTCGACTCAGGTCTTTCAGTGCTCTGTCAAACTCTTTACGCAGTATCGTACCTCCCATCTCATCTTCATCTACATCCTCTTCCATTTCCATAATATTGTCGTCAAGTACATCGCCCTTGTATTGACCCTCTATATACTCCTTCCACCTTTCTGCTTTCCCTTCTTTGCTTAGAACTGGGTTTCCATCTGAGCTCTTGATATTCATACAAGCGGCTCTCTTTGCTCCAAAGGTCTCTTTAATTTTCCTGTAGGCAGTATCTATCTTACCCCTAGTGAGATAAGCCTCTACATCCGTACATTTGTCCTCTAGCCATCCCTGTTTAGAAATTTTGCACTTCCTGTCGATCTCATTGTTGAGACGTCTGTATTCCTTTTCGCCTGCTTCATTTACTGCATTTTTATATTTTCTCCTTTCATCAATTAAGTTCAATATTTCTTGTGTTACCCAAGGAGTTCTACTAGCCCTCGTCTTTTTACCTACTTGATCCTCTGCTGCCTTCACTTCTTCATCCCTCAGAGCTGCCCATTCTTCTTCTACTGTACTTGTTTCCCCCATTCCTGTCAATTGTTCCCTTATGTTCTCCCTGAAAGTCTCTACAACCTCTGGTTCTTTCAGTTTATCCAGATCCCATCTCCTTAAATTCCCACCTTTTTGCAGTTTCTTCAGTTTTAATCTACAGGTCATAACCAATAGATTGTGGTCAGAGTCCACATCTGGCCCTGGAAATGTCTTACAATTTAAAACCTGGTTCCTAAATCTCTGTCTTACCATTATATAATGTATCTGATACCATCAGTTCATATTAAAAATCTACCTAATAGTTCATTTGGTGTTTACACAAATAAACAAAGAAAAAATTAAAATAGTAACAAGTGTGTATTATAATTTGTTCTTATTAAAATAAAAGAAACACTATCTGAAGCAGGCTCTATGATCAAAAGTGATTGAGCCCTATACGGTTACACAAATTTTTCTTCTTATAGATTACTGACTATTTATTTTTATTTTGTTCCTTCGCGTAATAACACGAGCGCCGTCTTATGGTGCTTGGGAATCTTGCTTATACAGGGTGAGTCACGTAAGATATAACACCTCTTTTCATTCATTAACTGTTACATAGTTCGAAACGTCGTTCTGGTAAACGTTGTTAGAGGGACGAAAAAATGCAACTCGACGTGGCATGGACTCAACAAGTCTTTGGAAGTCCCTCACAAAAATATTGAGTCATGCGGCTCATACAGCCGTCCATAATTGCGAAAATGTTGCCGGTGCAGGATGTTCTGCACGAAATTTCAGTTCTTGTCTGGGAACATGAAATACACGAATGGCTGAAAATGATCTCCAAGTAGCCGTACATAATCATTTACGGTCAATGATCTGTTCGGTTGAACCAGAGGACCCAGTCAAATCCACGTAAGCACAGCCCACACCATTATGGAGCCCTCACCAGCTAGCACAGTGTCTTGTTGACAACTTGGCACCATGGCTTCGCGGGATCTGCGCCACACTCGAATCCTACCATCAGCTCTTACCAACTGAAATCGGAACTCATCTGACCAGGCCACTGCTTTCCAGTCCTCTATGGTCACGATAGGCGCTGCAGGCGATGTCATGCCATTAGCAAAGGACTTGCGTCGGTCGTCTGCTGACACAGCTCACTGACGCCAAATTTTGCTGCGCTGTCGTACGTCTCACATTGATTTCTGCGGTTATTTTATGTAATGTTGCTTGTCTGTTAGCACTGACAACTTTACGGAAACGCCGCTGCTCTCGGTCGTTATGTGAGGGCCATTATCCGTGGTGATAGGTAATGCATAAATGTGGTATTCCCGGCACACTCTTGACACTGTGGATCTCGGAATATTGAATTTTCTAACATTTTTCGAAACTGAATATCCCATGCGTCTAGCTCCAACTACCACTCCCCTTTTAAAGTGCGTTAACTGCCGTCGTGCCTCCACTTTGCAAGCTGGTGGGGGCTCCATAATGGTGTGGGATGTGTTTACTTGGAATTGACTAGGTCCTCTGGTCCAACCGAAGAGACGTTTGAAACCTTTTCACCTGAGTACATGTGACAGCTGCGCCAATGCACTGTCCTTTTACACTTTCTGTATCGCGATCTGCATATGAGAATATCGCTATTCCTAGACTTCTGTCTCCTCAGTGTGTATTGATGATCTGAGATGCATAGTTTGATCCTCACTGCCTGTCGTAACGCTTTCTTAAGTCAGCAGCTCGTAGTCTTGTGGTTAGCGTTGTTGACTCTCGATCACGTGGCCCCGGATTCTCCACGTGAGTGAGTGAGTGAGAGAGAGAGAGAGAGAGAGAGAAAGAGAGAGTGTGTGTGTGTGTGTGTGTTTCATCATCATCGACGGGCGAGTCGCCGAAGTGGTGTCAAATAAAAAGGCTTGCGCCAGGCGGCAGAACTCCCCAAAAGGGGACTCGTGGTCATACATGCAATATGCACATTGCAACGATTTTTTGTGACAGTTTATGGATGTAACACTGAGACTTATTTCCGACATACATAAGGTGTGGAGAAGCCACACTCCTGTCCAGTCTCCTAACAAAGAAATAGTTGATAATGCAACTAAATTTCCAATTACAAACACTGATTCGGATTACTTGTTACAGTAAGAGTCAAATTACATCAGTCGCAGGTTGATCGAGTTGTTGATTCAAATTCGATAAAATTAATTGAAGAATAAATGATATGAAATAAGTTTTTCCCTGGAATACGAGATTACCGATGACCACCATGGACTGTATCGATTATCGGGGGCGAAGGAATTTTCAGGACCACAAAAAATGGTTCAAATGGTTCTGAGCACTATGGGACTTAACATCTGAGGTCATAAGTCCCCTAGAACTTAGAACTACTTATACCTAACTAACCTAAGGACATCCCACACACCAATGCCTGAGGCAGGATTCGAACCTGCGACCGTAGCGGTCGCTCGGTTCCAGACTGTAGCGCCTAGAACCGCAAGGCCACTCCGGTCAGCTCAGGACCACAAATTAATTATTGTTAATTATGGACAAGATGGTGGAATTCTGCAGTGCTAGCGAGTTCTTACTTTAAAATTTCACACCGCTTCTACGTCGACACGCAAGGATGCAAGGCTTTACCGCTTTCGCGGAATTGGTGGCCCTTGAGTTCCGTAACTCCTGAACTCTGAGGCCGGTCCGTCACTGACCAGAACAAATTGCAGCTGGCAGCACTTTAGGTTGGCTGCGGGTCCTTCTTCTGCCAGCTAGTGCTTACTGTGGAGGGGGATTTATGTTGACGAAAGTGCTGAGAGTCTCCGTCAGGGCTCATTTCGTTGCAGTTATAGATTGGAGTCACTTCGAGATAGCAGTAGAGCGCTAGTTGCTACCATTTTCGGTATCTATGAGCTTCCGTTACTTGCTCGGAGCCATGGACCGAGCAGTTTGGTTCAGTGCCGCAATTTTTGAACAATACGTTTGCGGCACTTTCGGTCCAAATTTTAGAAACGATCCCACAGCTTCCATTTAGATCGATGGGCTTGTCGACTTCTTCCATGGCGACGCGGTGAGGTAGTGTTGTTCCTATGCCTGGGATTTTATTCAGACGTACATCGCATGGATATTAATTACTTCCCTTTTCATTTCAAATTCTCAAGTTTCTTCGCTATTTTCTGCTAGCACACTCTCTCAAAGGGAGTCTTGACCCACAGCAAGACATTTTCGTGCAGGTTATTACATTAATTGTGGGTAGATCGACTATTTAATAGCATGTAACAGGCTACCTCTCATTTCGAGTGTTTTGTTTTGCTGACTGTATGTAACTTCTGCACCAGATCGGCCTGTCTACTGGTCTTCAGCATTCCCTTGTTGTCTTAAATGAATAAGTATTTTTATGAGGCACCAAAACCTCTGACAGACGTGTCGAGGGAACAGCAGAATGGCATGTGAGGTTAATGATCGATCTATTAGGGAATCAGCGGCAGGCAGTTAACACACTTTTTTTCCAATCACGCCACGTTCCGCAAAGTTAAACAGCTACATGTTAATATGTAAACAATGTCATATTCACCGAGATAAGGTGGTGATTAAACAGAAACGGTATTTACTTCCAGTTTCGATCATCAGGTATCATAAAATATCGGTCCAGCATACTTAGTACAGATGATGATACTAACAATAAATTAAGCTGTCATCAACACAAAGATTTGCTTTACTAGGCATGATCCTATTGCAGGTGGTATGTAGTTGCCTTCCTCCGAACTTTGAACTGACTTTCCTAGTCAGTTATAGAAGTATCTATAGTTTACCGTGGATTCCAAATCTAGGTGCAACTCGGAATTTTTCACAGTTACAAACATTGCGTCAGTTGTCAAAAATTAAATACAGCCTGTGGCGTTTTATTACAGTTATAATCAATGATAAGATATCATAGAGCATCACAGCTATGATACTGATATGGCATAAACACTGGGAAACCTTACAAACATTATAAACATCCAGTTACATATTGGTTGTTCCGTAATGTCTAACTTTTCAGTGTTACTCTTGTTTTATGCTTACGTTCCTTGTTACAGTACTGGTAATGTGTAGTGTGATCGCCACAGTTCACACTTTGTGACTGACGCCACACAGATATGACAACTGCGATGCCATCTGATATTTTAATAGAGACTGTAACTATAACAGAATGAAACAGGGTATTTTTTTTTTTTTTGTAACCGACATAGTCATGTGTCCGTTAAATATGCTGGATTAGCACTTGATGATACCTGACGATAATACAAGCTATCAAAACTTAATATTGCAACGTAACACCTGGTTGTTTGGCGACAGCGGTTGAGAACTGTAAGCAGTCCTCGAAGACAGGTGCACTGGACGGGGGAGCTAGACACAATTGTGACTGGTAAGCAACGAGCGAAGAGGTGACTGACTCGTTCAACTGAGCGACTGTGCGATGCCGTGAAATAAGCTGCTATCATTTCGCTTCTGGTGCTCGAGACAAGCTGAAAAGGCGAGTCTCGTGTCCAGTAACGGAAAGAATACATTGTCAACAGAACAGTAGAGGTATTGCAAAAGGTGTGGGCTGTATAAGCAAGATTCCCAAGCACCATAAGACGGCGCTCGTGTTATTACGCGAAGGAACAAAATAAAAATAAATAGTCAGTAATCTATAAGAAGAAAAATTTGTGTAACCGTATAGGATTCGAGTGTGGCGCAGATCCCGCGAAGCCATGGTGCCAAGTTGTCAACAAGACACTGTGCTAGCTGGTGAGGGCTCCATAATGGTGTGGGCTGTGCTTACGTGGATTTGACTGGGTCCTCTGGTTCAACCGAACAGATCATTGACCGTAAATGATTATGTACGGCTACTTGGAGATCATTTTCAGCCATTCGTGTATTTCATGTTCCCAGACAAGAACTGAAATTTCGTGCAGAACATCCTGCACCGGCAACATTTTCGCAATTATGGACGGCTGTATGAGCCGCATGACTCAATATTTTTGTGAGGGACTTCCAAAGACTTGTTGAGTCCATGCCACGTCGAGTTGCGTCAGTACGCCGGGCAAAAAGAGGTCCGACACTTTTTTAGGAGCTATCCCATGCCTTTTGTCACCTTAATGTACTATGACGTCGTACAAGAACAAATATCACAGTGTGATGTGTTCAAAAACAGAATCACTGCAAGTGTGCCGGAGCGCAGAGTTGGCATACTGGGTGTGCAGCGAGGCATTAATCTGGCCCCTAATCGGAACTAGGGAGACAATGAATACTGTGAAACGGTTAGGCACGCATCTGCTGCCAGCACGTGACTTTCGGATGTATCAAAATCCCTCCTACCACCCAGTGTAGCATGATGAAGTCTAAATACACGTTAGAATAATTTTTCCAATCTTTGCATATTTCCGTGTACCAGACCTGAAATAACAGGGTACTGAGGACAACGACAAAACATGACGGTACAGGCAAACGGTCCGCCGAAATTGTGTAAGCCAAACAACGGTAGTGTGTACTCTACGTGGGAATCCGTGGGCAAGGATGATCGTAAGCGGATTTCTCTCCATTTGGAAAGGTTTTCCGCTGTTTTTTCACAAGGATACCTCCATTCTGTTATTTCAAAAAATGGTTCAAATTGTGTAAGCCAAACAACGGTAGTGTGTACTCTACGTGGGAATCCGTGGGCAAGGATGATCGTAAGCGGATTTCTCTCCATTTGGAAAGGTTTTCCGCTGTTTTTTCACAAGGATACCTCCATTCTGTTATTTCAAAAAATGGTTCAAATGGCTCTGAGCACTATGGGACTTGACATCTGAGGTCATCAGTCCTCTAGAACTTAGAACTACTTAAACCTAACTAACCTAAGGACATCACACACATCCATGCCCGAGGCAGGATTCGAACCTGCGACCGTAGCGGTCACGCGGTTCCAGACTGAAGCGCCTACAACCGCTCGGCCACAACGGCCGGCGTATTATTTCTGTCATTTGTCTTCTTCACTGATGAAGTGAACTTTGTAATGGTTGGTGTTCTCAACCTATGCAATCGTCAATTTTAGGTAACAGAAAACTGTTGATTCACCTCAGCAGCAAAGGTTTATTATCATAGTTTGAACAACCGTCTCTGCGGCCACCTAACTAAACCGGTTGGTCTTCCAGGATGTCCGTGTACAAACGTACTTGGAATTTTGTGAAGTACAACTTTGCCCCTTAGTTGAAGGTGTGCCACATAGAGCGTGAAAGGTTGTGTGTTGCAAACACAATAGAGCCCAGTCCGCTTCTATATTAACGTCCACCGACATCTCAGTAGCGTCTTTCCCATACAGTAGATACGACACAGAGGTACTGCGGTGTAGCCTGATATAGCACTGAACCGCTCCCTGGCGGAACCGTGCGACTGCTACTGTCGCAGGTTCGAATCCTGCCTCGGGCATGGATGTGTGTGATGTCCTTAGGTTAGTTAGGTTTAAGTAGTTCTTAGTTCTAGGGGACTAATGACCACAGCAGTTGAGTCCCATAGTGCTCAAAGCCATTTGAACCATTTGAACCCCTCACTGACTTCTATGTAACGTCTTCCCCAGACAATATATGTGATGCAGGGATCCTTTAGTATTGGCGAGTCCATCACTTCCGACCGGAGTGGCCGAGCGGTTCTAGGCGCTACAGTCTGGAACCGCGAGACCGCTACGGTCGCAAGTTCGAATCCTGCCTCGGTCATGGATGTGTGTGATGTCCTTAGGTTAGTTAGGTTTAAGTAGTTCTAAGTTCTAGGGGACTGATGATACCAGCTGTTAAGTCCCATAGTGCTCAGAGCCAATTGAACCATTCTGAACCATTAGTCCATCACTAAGCTAGAACGTCGTTTACCTCTGGTTGTGGGGGCAACTTAAAAGTATTGCACTAAGGTGTGCAGACATTGAAGAACGTTTCAGCATAGTATGTGAAGAAATTGCATGTCAGGCGAGAACATTCGAAAAAAGGCAAAGGTCAATGAATCAATACATAGCCACATGTATTGCTTCCTATAGAAAACATTTGGAACTTCTTTTGTATAAGAGAAAAATCGAGTGCCACAATCTTATAACGACAAATGGTTTTGTGTAATACCGCACTGTTATCTATCATGGGAAATACACATTTATTGACTGACACGTGTATAAAATAATGTTCAAATATGTGTGAATTCCTAAGGGACAAAACTGCTGAGTTCATCGATCCCTAGACTTACACAGTGCTAACTTAGGCTAAGAACAACACACACCCATGCCCGAGGGAGGACTCCTACCTCCGGCGGAAGGGGCCGCGCAATCCGTGACATGGCGCCTCAAACCACGTGGCCACTCCGCGCACCTATGTGTATGAAATTTTTGTTCAGTTTACTATCAGAAAACACTATCTGAAGTTTGTACAGATAGATAACGTTCACAGTGTATAATGTGGATACGTCCCTAAAATATATCTTTTTCAATGTGTTGCAGTGTCGACAGGACTACAAAAACGCATATCTGTCGTACATGTCGAATCCAACGAACGCTGCAATGGCGGCGTATCTGGACTGCCACAACAGTTATGTGCAGCAGCTGCACGCTACCAACGGCATGCTGGACCAATATCACACTGAGACACTTCCACAGCTACTCCAGGTCAGTTCGCGCTCAGCACTGCACGCGCACGGCAGCACGGTGTTAATCAAGTAACACAGAGATTCTCCGTCACTGAAACTCCAGGTCAGTACAAGCTCAATACAGTAGCGAACTACAAACTGGGTGCCAGGTCAGTAACAGAGTGATATTCTGCCGCTATTGTTTCAAAGTCAGTGGAAGTTCAGCGCAGCAGAAAAGTATAAACAGGATACCAGGCAAGTACTTGCTTTGTTTGTCTATTGTTTTCTGCTTTTAAACAGATTTTGCGCAGTACAAACCGGACAGGAACTGTGCATGATGGGTATGAACACAAGGAAAATTTGCCGCCGTTCGGAAACAGCTAGAAACTGCGTTAGCCACGGTTGACAACTTCACTACTGCTCTAATCTACGATGACAGCTGGGGAATCAGTGGTTAAAACTGGGACATCTTTAGTGCCGTTTGTTGGAGATGACACAAGTATTGCAATAAATAGTATGTCGAGTGTAGTTCTAGAAAGATCTGCTAATTATATTTTCATGGATATTACTAAATGGTTTAAAGCCAACTCACTGACATTAAACTTCGAAAAGTCTCACTATATTCAATTCAGAACGTGTAAGAGGTTTCCACCCAGCATATGCATAAAGTATGAAGAAGAGCAGATAGAAGAGGTTGACAGTCTTAAATTCCTGGGATTACAACTTGATAAAAAACTAAGTTCGAAGGAGCACACCAGAGAACTGCAGAAACGCCTTAACAAATCTGTATTTGCAATTCGATTGTTAGCAGACATAGGCGACATAAAAATGAAAAATCTTGCATACTTTGCCTACTTTCATTCCATAATGTCATATTGTATAGTATTTTGGGGTACCTCTTCCAGTCAAACAAAAGTTTTCAGAGTCCAAAAGCATGTAATACGTATTATTTGTGTAGTAAATTCGCGGACATCCTGTAGAAACCTCTTCAAAGAACTTGGTATACTATTACTGCCGCTCAGTATATTTACTCCTTAATGAAGTTTGCCCTAAATAATATATCTCTTCTTCCGGCAAACAGCTCAGTTCATACATACAATACCAGGAACAAAAATGATCTGCACAAAGACTTAAAAGCACTTACACTACCGGCCATTAAAATTGCTACACCATGAAGATGACGTGCTACAGACGCGAAATTTAACCGACAGGAAGAAGATGCTTTGATATGCAAATATGCAAATGATTAGCTTCTCAGACCATTCACACAAGGTTGGCGCCGGTGGCGACACCTACAACGTGCTGACATGAGGAAAGTTTCCAACCGATTTCTCATACACAAACAGGAGTTGACCGGCGTTGCCTGGTGAAACGTTGTTGTCATGCCTCGTGTAAGCAGGAGAAATGCGTATCATCAGGTTTCCGACTTTGATAATTGTCGGATTGTAGCCTATTGCGATTACGGTTTATCGTATCGCGACATTGCTGCTCGCGTTGGTCGAGTTCAAATGACTTAGCAGACTACGGAATCGGTGGGTTCAGGAGGGTAATACGGAACGCCGTGCTGGATCCCAACGGCCTCGTATCACTAGCAGTAGAGGTGACAGGCATCTTATCCGCATGGCTGTAACGGATCGTGCAGCCACGTCTCGATTCCTGAGTCAACACATGGGGACATTTGCAAGACAACAACCATCTGCAGGAACAGGTCGACGACGTTTGCAGCAGCATTGACTATCAGCTCGGAGACCGTGGCTGCGGTTACCCTTGACGCTGCATCACAGACACCTGCGATGGTGTACTCGACGACGAACCTGGGTGCACGAATGGCAAAACGTCATTTTTTCAGATGGATCCAGCTTCTGTTTACAGCATCTTTATGCTCGCATCCGTGTTTGGCGACATCGCGGTGAACGCACTTTGGAAGCGTGTATTCCTCATCGCCATACTGGCGTATCACCCGGCGTGATTTTATGGTGTGCCATTGGTTACACGTCGTTGTCACTTCTTGTTCGCATTGACGGCACTTTGAACATTTGACGTTACATTTCAGATGTGCTACGACCTGTGGCTCTACCTTCCATTCGATCCCTGCGAAACCCTTCATTTCAGCAGGATAATGCACGCCCGCATGTTGCAGGTCCTGTACGGAGCTTTCTGGATACAGAAATGATCGACTGCTGCCCTGGCCAGCACATTCTCCAGATCTCTCACCAATTGAAAACGTCTGGTCAATAGTGGCCGAGCAACTCTCTCGTCACAATACGCCAGTCACTACTCTTGATGAACTGTGGTATCGTGTTGAAGCTGCGTGGGCAGCTGTACCTGTACACGCCATCCAAGCTCTGTTTGACTTCATGCCAAGGCCGTTATTACGGCCAGAGGTGGTTGTTCTGGGTACTGATTTCTCAGGATCAATGCACCAAATTGCGTGAAAATGTAATCACATGTCAGTGCTAGTATAATATATTTGTTCAATGAATAGCCGTTTATCGTCTGCATTTCTTCTTGGTGTAGCAATTTTAATGGCCAGTAGTGTACTTTAGTTCAACAAGGGGTCCACTACTCAGGAACACTAATTTTCAATAATTGGCCAGCAAACATAAACAAAATTTAGTTACAAATAAAGATCAGGTTAAAAGGAGCCTGAAAGACTTACTAGTAGCCAACTACTTCTACTCCATTGCCGAATAGTTTAATTGAAACAAATGAGGCATATATTCATACTATTAGTATTGTTATTTGAGCTATAAAAAAAATTGACTTGTTCCACATCAACGAGGATCTCCTATACACGGATCTGTGAAACGAAAAACTAATCTAATCTAATCAAATCACCACACTGTCACTACATCTTTTGACGAGGAATATCTGAGTAGGCTACCTTCACTCGAACGTGAGAAGCGAACAGTGGTGGATCCGCATGTCTCTGGGCAGAGGGCACATGGGGGTACTGGCCGTCCGGCTGTCTCTTTGTGCTTTAACAACAGGTACAATGTGCTACCCAATGTTAATAACACAACTGAGCGAGCACAGGATGCCTCGCCTGTTGGGGCAGTGGCCGATGGTAGTGCCAGTGATTGAGAGCTCTAACTTTAGGCTAGAAATAGAGCCTCTCAGGGAAATAGCAGGCAGGTCAAGAAACAAGGCCAGTTCTCTGGGACGTCTCTTCGTTGTTTAATATGGTAGGAAACTGCAGGAGCATCCATACCAAATTACCAGACTTTGCATTGCTTATTAAAGGTAACAGTGCCGTGACAGTATTAGGAACAGAAAGAGGTTGAAAGTGGCAGTTAATACACTCCTAGAAATTGAAATAAGAACACCGTGAATTCATTGTCCCAGGAAGGGGAAACTTTATTGAGACATTCCTGGGGTCAGATACATCACATGATCACACTGACAGAACCCCAGGCACATAGACACAGGCAACAGAGCATGCACAATGTCGGCACTAGTACAATGTATATCCACCTTTCGCAGCAATGCAGGCTGCTATTCTCCCATGGAGACGATCGTACAGATGCTGGATGTAGTCCTGTGGAACGGCTTACCATGCCATTTCCACCTGGCGCCTCAGTTGGACCAGCGTGAGACGACGCTTCATCCAGTCCCAAACATGCTCAATGGGGGACGGATCCGGAGATCTTGCTGGCCAGGGTAGTTGACATACACCTTCTAGAGCACGTTGGGTGGCACGGGATACATGCGGACGTGCATTGTCCTGTTGGAACAGCAAGTTCTCTTGCCGGTCTAGGAATGGTAGAACGATGGGTTCGATGACGGTTTGGATGTACCGTGCACTATTCAGTGTCCCCTCGACGATCACCAGAGGTGTACGGCCAGTGTAGGAGATCGCTCCTCACACCATGATGCCGGGTGTAGGCCCTGTGTGCCTCGGTCGTATGCAGTCCTGATTGTGGCGCTCACCTGCACGGCGCCAAACACGCATACGACCATCATTGGCACCAAGGCAGAAGCGACTCTCATCGCTGAAGACGACACGTCTCCATTCGTCCCTCCATTCACGCCTGTCGCGACACCACTGGAGGCGGGCTGCACGATGTTGGGGCGTGAGCGGAAGACGGCCTAACGGTGTGCGGGACCGTAGCCCAGCTTCATGGAGACGGTTGCGAATGGTCCTCGCCGATACCCCAGGAGCAACAGTGTCCCTAATTTGCTGGGAAGTGGCGGTGCGGTCACCTACGGCACTGCGTAGGATCCTACGGTCTTGGCGTGCATCCGTGCGTCGCTGCGGTCCGGTCCCAGGTCGACGGGCACGTGCACCTTCCGCCGACCACTGGCGACAACATCGATGTACTGTGGAGACCTCACGCCCCACGTGTTGAGCAATTCGGCGGTACGTCCACCCGGCCTCCCGCATGCCCACTATACGCACTCGCTCAATGTCCGTCAACTGCACATACGGTTCACGTCCACGCTGTCGCGGCATGCTACCAGTGTTAAAGACTGCGATGGAGCTCCGTATGCCACGGCAAACTGGCTGACACTGACGGCGGCGGTGCACAAATGCTGCGCATCTAGCGCCATTCGACGGCCAACCCCGCGGTTCCTGGTGTGTCCGCTGTGCCGTGCGTTGATCATTGCTTGTACAGCCCTCTCGCAGTGTCCGGAGCAAGTATGGTGGGTCTGACACACCGGTGTCAATGTGTTCTTTTTTCCATTTCCAGGAGTGTAATAATGAAATCCTAATTTCGGTCTGGCATACGCACTGCACAAAAAATTTAAAGGGTCACATTTTTGAAACCCGTAATTTTTCCCATTGCGACACATACGTGTGGAATTTGGCTCAAAGGTGGCTACACTCTTTCTCTGTAATTATTTATTTAAAACGTGGCCCCCGGCGACGTCACCCTCGGGCTCGGCCACTCTTCAGACAGAAAGGTGTCGAGAAGTACGAAAAACTGGCCGGAGTTCAGAAGTTTATGTGAAATATAAGATAGGTTAATGTTGCCACAATGGCATCAAATATCACCATCCACGATGGAGGTGTCACACGATGAGGTCATCATTCCCTCCCTCCTTATCCGCCTCTCACCCTTTCTCCAGACGACTCTGTGATCGAGGTCAGAAGAACGACTCCCAGCGTCGAAATTACGCGGTTTTCTTGTGGATGGCCGAGGAAAGCATTTCAGACACACCGTTGCTCAAAATCGCCACAAAAAACTTCAGGAGATTGCAAACGGGCGTTATTGAAACCACGTCTTCCATTGGGGTCTCATTTACATACATTTAGCAGTCGAACACGACAGTATGCAGTGCGATGATCAGCATAACGCCATTCTTCACAACTTTTTTTAAAAATTTCTGAACAGGTAACTACATCAACAAAAGAGAAAAATTATGTACATGATAAATGGCAATAAGACGCTTGTTCAAATCGCTCTGAGCACTAAGGGACTTAACATCTATGGTCATCAGTCCCCTAGAACTTAGAACTACTTAAACCTAACTAACCTAAGGACATACACAACACCCAGCCATCACGAGGCAGAGAAAATCCCTGACCCCGCCGGGAATCGAACCCGGGAACCCGGGCGCGGGAAGCGAGAACGCTACCGCACGACCACGAGATGCGGGCAAGATGCATGTCTTCAATAATTTAAATACTAAGAGTATAACATCAAAAATGTTCTTGAGCAGTACAAATAATGGGCTTACAAAATTAAATGTCTTCTTGTATAGTGCTCTCTTCGCTGTCTTACTTCTGTCTTCCAGTGGATTATCCTATTCCAATTTTGTCAAATGTTATTTCCAGCGTGTAGACAAATAATGTTATTTGTGTAGAAATGGTAGACAGTATGCTGCTTGTAATATTTTTGTATATATGCTTATTTCGACTTTATTGCCTTCGTCAGTACATGCCGTGACGTTGTAGATGGACATATATGAATTTTGAGTAAGTTGATAAAGTTATCATCCCCTCTGATGTTAACAATGCAATTGACATAACGTCCTAGCAACCACATGACAATGTTGTTTTTTATGATAGGAGACAGGTTGGGTGCAGGCCGAAGTCGGATGGTTGTCGTGTAGTTGGTACCGTAGTTCCTTGAAAGCAGGACAAATTTATTCATGATCCATCTCCAGTTGCGTAAGCGACCACAGCAAGTGAATCAGTGGATAAGGTTATCAACTAATCCACATGAGAGCCATTTAACCGTATCACTAAATCATACTCTGTGGAGATTTTCGTTTGTTGCTATGGTATTGTTAACAAAGCTGTACTATGGGAATGTAACGTCAGATGTATGTATTTTGAGGATTGTGTTTGTCCACACAGTTTCTCAGTCGTTTGCTTGTATTCTGTACTGTTGGGAATTTTCGCATTTTTCCATTCGCGCTGGAAATCTCTTTTTGTCAGTTGGTTCCTTTTTAGGAGACTAGTGTCTTGGAGGTAGAATTCCATTATACGTTTGGACTTGTTGTTAACATTACTTATGTCAATAGGTGGATGCATATTTGCTGGGCGCACGATTTGGGTTGGGTTGTTTGGGGGGAAGGAGACCAAACAGCGAGGTCATCGAATTAGGAAAGCAAGTCGGCTGTGCCCTTTCAAAGGAGCTATCCCGGCATTTGCCTGTGGCGATTTAGGAAAATCACGGAAAACCTAAATCAGGATGGCCGGAAGCGGGATTGAACCGTCGTCCTCCCGAACGCGAGGCCAGTGTGCTAACCACTGCGCCACCTCGCTCGGTCACGATTTGGAAAAGCTTAGTAGCAGTATAGCCGGGAATCTTGTTTAGCAGTATTATTATTCTCTTTGGAAGAACCCCGTTGCTTGAATATGTTCCATTCCACATGTATCTTCTAGTTAGTCGCATTAACCTGTTGCCCTCCATTTCCGCAATTAGAAAGACGTGGGCGACATAGTATTCTTTGGAGAATACATTGTTGTTTATGATTCTATTTTTTTAATTAGTTTCACGATGCTCCAGTTTTGTTCCACAATTACACTTTGCGGGCCGGCCGCGGTGATCTGGCGGTTCTAGGCGCTCAGCCCGGAACTGCGCGACTGCTACGGTCGCAGGTTCGAATCCTGCCTCGGGCATGGATGTGTGTGATGTCCTTAGGTTAGTTAGGTTTAAGTAGTTCTAAGTTCTAGGGGACTGATGACCACAGCAGTTAACTCCCATAGTGCTCAGAGCCATTTGAACCATTTGAACACTTTGTGATTTATTTGTGACAGCTCTCCAATTTTTGGCTGCCATATTTAGTGGGTACCTGCCTAAGATGACTGCTTGTGGTCGTCCACAACTCGTGCCCACGGTATATCTAGGTTATGGAATTCCCTGATGTTTAGGATTATACATTTTCAGTCACTGAGTTATGGCCTAGAGGCAATGCTATATTTGTAAGTGTCTCGTTTCATATGCGCTGTCTCGTTTTCATTCCTTATTAGGACAGAGACGACGTCAGCGTATGCTGTTTCGGCTGACGTTCGATCACAAGTGGAAATACGTAACATCGTTTCGTTAAGAAGTCGTAGCAGCGGCTCCAGCGACTGCACTAAAAGATGCATAGAAAGCGGTCCCCCCTGTGACATACCCTGCAAGCTATTAAAAGATTTTGTTATCTGTCCATTATCTTGTTCCCTAGCGAAAATGCCAGTCATTATATCCCGTGCCACTTTTATTACATTTTCTTCCAGACCCGCTTCCTCCATTATTCTCATTATTTATTGATGGCGGACGTGATCAAAGGCCTTATGGATATTGACGAAAATAGAACGCGCATTTGCCGTTGGCCGCAGCAGGTACCGAAATCAAGTTTCTGATTTCAGAAACTGCTGATATTGCAGTCGTTCCATGGATGCAGAGCCCATGTTTATCACTACTTTTTTTAAACAATCGTGTCTTCTTGCTATTAATAGCTCTAGCAATAGTTTTGCTGTCAAAGTTCAGCAGTGTACTAAGTCACCAGATCATTTTGGTAGGCACAATCCCGCCACAAATTATGTCATTTTAAATTGCAGTAGAAGTATAAAAAGCTGTTCCCTGGACCGATGACCTCTGTAGTTTGGTCCATTAGGAATTTACACATACACAGCTATTCCCTCTTGACTTGACAAAGAAACTAGTAAAAACACTTACACAGTCAGTTCCACAAGAAAGTGTACGTCGTTATCTGTCTGAAATAAAAGTCACTATTATAAATGTATGTTTACATGAAAATACATGGTATTACTAATTTCACAATTACCTAATGGTAATCCAATCGCCGCCACTATCGAGTATAGCTCGGCACTTTTCTCCTCTCTTCGGTAAATCATCCACGTTTCTAAATATCGTTTGACACACATCGCAACGAATGTCTTTGATTTTCTAAGAATTTTAGGATGAACTCCATATGAGCTTTGGTCCCTTTGGATGATTTGCAATAAATACTGCCTCGTGACGCTTCAGATATTTTGCGCTCATTTTAAACTGCAACTAACAAAACAAAACATTCAACTCTCACATTATTTAGCTATACACTGTGCGAAGTCTCATTGATTACAGATTCGATACCTCTACCATAGATGTCGCTGCCGACGTTACATTTAAAATTATGGCGTACACTTTCTCGTGAAACTGACTGTACTTCCAATTACTGATTACAACGATGTTATCCTGTAAGGCCTTCCTCAGGAAAGCTCACGGCGCCTGGAACTGTTTATGAATACCTGCGTTCATTATATCTATGATGTTCGACTCTTTGCCCATATTTCATCATCATATGCACAACTATACTGGCTGCGTGCGAACAAGCACAGAGATTTTCATACCCTCTGTCTTCTCTATTGTCTTATCAACGAACACTGTCCCCCATATCTGTTCTTGGCCTTAACGCTCTTATCTAAACAACATGGCAGAAACACCTATTTCCATCAGTGCAAAATCCCTTCTGTCCCTCTCCATCGTTCAGCCACTTTCTCGAACTCCTTCTCAGCAGCAGAAAACAGACTCTGCAGTAACCTCCCGCGTTTTATTGGAGAAAAAAATGGCTCTGAGCACTATGGGACTCAACATCTTAGGTCATAAGTCCCCTAGAACTTAGAACTACTTAAACCTAACTAACCTAAGGACATCACACACACACCCATGCCCGAGGCAGGATTCGAACCTGCGACCGTAGCAGCCCCGCGGTTCGGGACTGCAGCGCAGAACCGCACGGCCACCGCGGCCGGCTTTTATTGGAGAACTGAATAACATCTCCAGCTTCAGAAGACAGTTAAGGACATATCTTTTAAAGTGACAATAAGGACCGCTGTACGCACTCGATACCCTCCTACTTCCTTCTCCCCAACCAGATCTTCCCCTTTTCCCAATATTCTTCGTTGATGCAGTCTCCTTACACTTCCTGTTCCCAAAATCTGTGTTTTATATCTAAAAATTCTTTCTTTCAATATCTGTCGCCAACATTATTACTATTACTATTAGTGGCAACACCTGCAATCGTACAAGTGTGTATGTATGTGCGAGTATTGAACCGGGGACCTAGTAACGATGGAGAGGCTTCGTCCCGCCGTAGCCCTCAGTGGTTCACAACCCCACAACAGGACACAGCAGTCCACCCACCCCACCGCCCCACACCGAATCCAGGCTTATTGTCCGTTTCGGCCCCCAGTGGACCCCCACCTTCCCCCCCCCCCCCCCCCCCCCCCACACACACACACACTGTGAACGTCTCATACCAGACGAGTGTAGCCCCAATGATTGCCTGGTAGAGTAATGATGGTGTACACGTACAGTGTGCCATCGAACGCTCAGTTATCACCGACATCGTGTAACTGAGTCGGTATACGGGGAACCAGCCCGCATTCGCCGAGGCAGATGGAAAACCGCCTTAAAAACCATCCACAGGCTGGCCAGCACACTGGACGTCGATACTAATCCGCCGGGCAGATTCGTGCCGGGGACCGGACCACTCGGGAAGCAGCTAGCCGGCCGGGCTAGTAGTACAAGTAGTGCCAGCATTAACTTTGTTAATTTGTAGTCAGTATAATTTACTGACACTGCCGCCCCAGACACTAAGATCATTTTAATGCTAGTTGTCATATTAAAATTGATATTTCTCGGGTAACTACGATGTAACAGATAATGTATGTCCCACAACCTGGTCTGTTGTCAGAGAGGGCCTGACGGCCCTAATCAGATCATATTAAATAAATAAATAATTAGTCACAATAATATAGAGGCGTGTGTGATAAAACAGTTTGGATGTTCCGTCCGGTCCTGGAGCTTTGTGGACTGCTTAGTTAACAATGAATTCAAATACACTCCTGGAAATGGAAAAAAGAACACACTGACACCGGTGTGTCAGACCCACCATACTTGCTCCGGACACTGCGAAAGGGCTGTACAAGCAATGATCACACGCACGGCACAGCGGACACACCAGGAACCGCGGTGTTGGCCGTCGAATGGCGCTAGATGCGCAGCATTTGTGCACCGCCGCCGTCAGTGTCAGCCAGTTTCCCGTGGCATACGGAGCTCCATCGCAGTCTTTAACACTGGTAGCATGCCGCGACAGCGTGGACGTGAACCGTATGTGCAGTTGACGGACTTTGAACGAGGGCGTATAGTGGGCATGCGGGAGGCCGGGTGGACGTACCGCCGAATTGCTCAACACGTGGGGCGTGAGGTTTCCACAGTACATCGATGTTGTCGCCAGTGGTCGGCGGAAGGTGCACGTGCCGTCGACCTGGGGTCGGACCGCAGCGACGCACGGATGCACGCCAAGACTGTAGGATCCTACGCATTGCCGTAGGGGACCGCACCACCACTTCCCAGCAAATTAGGGACACTGTTGCTCCTGGGGTATCGGCGAGGACCATTCGCAACCGTCTCCCTGAAGCTGGGCTACGGTCCCGCACACCGTTAGACCGTCTTCCGCTCACGCCCCAACATCGTGCAGCCCGCCTCCAGTGGTGTCGTGACAGGCGTGAATGGAGGGACGAATGGAGACGTGTCGTCTTCAGCGATGAGAGTCGCTTCTGCCTTGGTGCCAATGATGGTCGTATGCGTGTTTGGCGCCGTGCAGGTGAGCGCCACAATCAGGACTGCATACGATCGAGGCACACAGGGCCAACACCCGGCATCATGGTGTGGGGAGCGATCTCCTACACTGGCCGTACACCTCTGGTGATCGTCGAGGGGACACTGAATAGTGCACGGTACATCCAAACCGTCATCGAACCCATCGTTCTACCATTCCTAGACCGGCAAGGGAACTTGATGTTCCAACAGGACAATGCACGTCCGCATGTATCCCGTGCCACCCAGCGTGCTCTAGAAGGTGTAAGTCAACTACCCTGGCCAGCAAGATCTCCGGATCTGTCCCCCATTGAGCATGTTTGGGACTGGATGAAGCGTCGTCTCACGCGATCTGCACGTCCAGCACGAACGCTGGTCCAACTGAGGCGCCAGGTGGAAATGGCATGGCAAGCCGTTCCACAGGACTACATCCAGCATCTCTACGATCGTCTCCATGGGAGAATAGCAGCCTGCTTTGCTGCGAAAGGTGGATATACACTGTACTAGTGCCGACATTGTGCATGCTCTGTTTCCTGTGTCTATGTGCCTGTGGTTCTGTCAGTGTGATCATGTGATGTATCTGACCCCAGGAATGTGCCAATAAAGTTTCCTCTTCCTGGGACAATGAATTCACGGTGTTCTTATTTCAATTTCCAGGAGTGTAGTTCATCCACGCTAAAATCAGCTACAAATTCTCTGTTGTCGTCTTCAGTCATTTCTCTGTTTAACGATTGTGTGGCTTCAGATATGAAATCTTCATCGGGGTGACTCACGGAGTAATGCTGTTGTAGTTCATTCACTATCTCGTTTTGTTGAGCGAGTGTATTCCCTTCCTCTGTTTGCAGCTCGTGTATGAATGTGTGGCGTCTGCGGTTGGTTTGATGTTTGATGAGGTGATGCATGGACACTGTCTCGGTTTCTACTAAGGATCATGCTTGGAATTTGATCTTCCGGCCATCGAAATGTTTACTATTGATGTTAATGAGCTACGCTTTAATTCTCCATATCTGTTGCTTGTGCTCGTTTGTAAAGTTGTGTTTCTCATACAGTTCCCTTCGGACAGAGAAGTAAAATTCCATGGTTTGTCTTTGCCTCACAGGTTTTATGTCTTCCATAACTTCGTAAGTGTCTTTCAGCAATTCTGGTCAAGCAGTCGGCTTTTGACATGAAACTGTTCAGTGAACTTAGGCAGTTGGTCCATGTTGTTCTGAAAGTATCACTTAATTCTTCGTTATATAGGTGAAAGACGTTTAACATCTACTGACCTCGATACCTTCTTGTGGGCTGTTTGTGTAGGTTCAACATAAAAATGATCTGAAAATTGGGCACAGGTGGCATCGGTGGTGAACACTTGCTGACGTATGTTCTCGGTTATGTACGTTCTGCCAGTTCGGGCTAGCTGAAGCCGATCGTAGGAAAGCGTATCTCACAAAAGTAGGGTATTATAATTCCCATGGAACCTTGAGCCGCAAATTCTTCACACGGTCGTGAAATTCTTTACAGTTATTAAAATACCGGCCGCTTGTCTTTCGTGTGAAGAACATAGTTAAAGTCGTCTCCTATAAGTAGATTAGACACTTTTTCTCTGAGAAGATAGATTATTTCATCTTTAAAGAAGGAAGTTCGTTCCATCTTTTTGCTACTGCCTGACGGGGTCGTAAACGTTTAGAACGGTGGCACCGTAAATTTTGCATGCGGTTCCTCTCCCGAGTGCTCGTTTCTCAATCTCTCTAATTGGGATACCTTGACGCAGAAGGATGGTTGTGCTTGTGTTCACGAGTGCTTGAACCCTAGGTCATTTAAGTTTATTGGGGTCACTTGTTAGAGTATGATATCAGCGTGAGACGCATATCCACGGTGCTGTTTTATACAACCCGAAATGTTATATCTGCCTTTCAAAAACTACGCGCGAGATTTTCATATTCTCTCGCCTGTTATGCGCATACTGTTAGTCCTACAGGAAAAATGAGCAGGGCCTTTTTGTAGGATATTCATTGTAGTTCAGTCTTGTGCTGGGGTGTTTCCACTGTAGGCTACGGTTTTAGAGCTCTTCAGGAAAATGGTACAAAAGCTACTTTCAAATCAACCTTCATCCCGCCACGCATCCCTCACCAGCCAGAATTTCTAGTATGTTGTTCGTGGCACTTCTCCTATCACAAAAATTTCCGAATACTTGAACTATTCCCGATATTCTACCTCTTTTGGTCTCTATTGATTGGGCTATTACACCAGCTGGATAGTCGCCTATGTTGTTAACATTATTAATTTAAAGTGCCGTGAGGGTAATGAAAGAAAAACGACTTTTGTAAACTTTGCGCTAAAACTAATCACGTTGACAATTCGATCCAACCTTAACCCTTACAAGCACAGTATACAACGACGTAATTGTTTATTTTATGCTTTTTACATCATAAACTGTCACGCAAAATTTACACAGACGTTGATTTTACAATTCGAAAGTGCTCGACAAAGCCGGTCAATAGATACAAAGAAAGGTCGAACGTAGGAAAAAATTCGTGCGATTACAAACTTTTGTACTATTGTAGGATAGAGTGCCATTAACAACATACTGGAAATCCTGACCCGTGGAGGCTGAGTGTGGGAGTAGGGGTAAATCTGAAGGCCACATCTGTACGTTTTTCTTGAATAGCTCGAAACTATATGTTCCACCGAAAACGTAACCCAGTACAAAATTTAAATACACTGAGTTTCCTACAAAAAGTTCCTGTTCATTTTTACTCTAGCCTTATAGTTTGCGTGAACTGAGCGAGAGAATATGAAACGCTCACGTGTGTTTTTTCAAGGCCAGATATAACATTGCGAGTTGCATAAAACGGTATGGATAGGGGCAGCTGAATCACCCCGTGGTAATTTCTACAGTGCAAATATTTTTAAATCAGACGTAATTCATGGTACGAACTGTGTATGCATGCGATATTTCTTCATTAGCTTGTTTTGCGTTCAGTCGAATTAAGTCGTCAGATCATTCCATTTGTGTGTCCTTCGCAGTAAATAATTCGTGACCGTCAGTATCCCTTGCTTTGATGTTTTTCCAAGTTTTCTGTGACGTTTCGGTTGGGTGTATTTTTGTGATACTACGTGCAGTGATGCTGCCTAGTTCTACAGGTGATGATTACTGGTAGTGCCCAACTGACGGCCTGCTCCTATTCTACGTTACTGACATACCGTGCATTGAAATTGGTGTCTTTCGTTCCAGTTGGACTGTATTTACATTATGAATTCCACTTCCCTCCTGTTTGTGTACGACGATTGCTCTGTTCAAATGGTTCAAATGGCTCTGAGCACTATGCGACTTAACATCTGAGGCCATCAGTCCCCTAGAACTTACAACTACTTAAACCTAACTAATCTAAGAACATCACACACACCCATGCGCGAGGCAGGATTCGAACCTGCGACGGTAGCGGTTGCGCGGTACCAGACTGTAGCGCCTAGAACGGCTCGGCCACTCCGGCCGGCGATTGCTCTGTTCGGAAGGTTGTCGATGGTACTATTCGACCACAATATTATTGCACTTGGCCTCCCGTGGAAATATGTCTTGATGTTAGAGCAAAGAAATATAGTTGTCATTAAGGAAAGCTCATCGCATTATGAATGATTTCAAGGCAGCTTTCCTTATGAAGTGTTTAGCGTGTGCTTGAGAAATATTACGATTCAAAATCACGATAAGCCAACCGAAGCGCCCTTACTCGCAGGTGCAATAATATTGCGGTCGATTAATAGGCTGGCGTGAGGATGTTTGTGTACTGTCATTAGGTTCCGTGACGCGTATGTTTTCCTGCCTCGCGTGACCCGGTTCGATGCACAGGCGCACGGGAGTACGAGTTGAAGGGAAGGTCACGACTTCATGTTGTCGTTCCGGTAACTAATTGAATTCCTTTGTCATGGAGTCGGCAGCGACTGTGTTGTCTAATACTGTGTCAGACGCAGGTTCCCTAGTGTCCCTTTTGGACCACTGTCCCGTTGCTGTAATGCCGTCGTCGGAACTATTCCCTTCATATGTTCATTGTCTATTAGTAGCTGCCACTAAAGTAACAAGTTTGGTACAGATTGTTCGACATCGTGTTTGCTTCCCAGCGGCGTAAAATCTTTGACACGTATTATGTCAGAATTTGTTCTATTCCAGATGGACATGGCGAAGATCGTCAGGTGATTGATTTTCAGTTATGAGATCTGCTGGGTTAGTTTCTTCGGTAAGCAGAGAGTTCGGCAAAACGAAAACTCATTTATGACAGTTTTGATTAGGGTGATCCCTTTCATTACATGTAAAGCGCGTGAAAACGTGGCCTGAGTATGAAAACATGAAATTGTATTGACTGGATCCTTGTTAGTATATAATGTTTTAGCTTTACCGCACTTCGCTAGTATTTCCTTAAGATAGAAATTTCGACTTCAAGGGAGAGGCTGAAAAAACAACTTAATAATCAACGTCTTGCTTTGATGAAATTCAATTCCGTGTCTGTGCTTAATCAACAGCTATTCCAACAACACTGGATTCGGCAGTTTCACAAAGAAGCTGCACTATTTCAGGTCATAATAAGCCTAGTGAAATTGATCCTACTGCATGCATTATCCAATCGTGTATTTACAGTGAACGTCGATGCAGAGCACGTGTAGATTTGTCCAATTCAAACAGCAAGGTATTTTTTCTTGAAACCTTCACAGACATTTTGCTACTTAACCTGAGATGTCAGCAGTGAATGAACGCTCAGCAATACGGTTCTAGGCGGAGCCGAGCGACCGCTACGGTCGCAGGTTCGAATCTTGCTTAGGGCATGAATGTGTGTGATGTCCTTAGGTTAGTTAGGTTTAATTAGTACTAAGTTCTAGACGAATGAAGACATCAGAAGTTAAGTCGCATAGTGCTCAGAGCCATTTGAATCTCTCTCTCTCTCTCTCTCTCTCTCTCTCTCTCACTCACTCACTCACTCACACACACACACACACACACACACACACACACACACACACACACACGCACACACGCACACACACAAACACACACACACACACACACACACACACACACACACACACACACAGACGAATCGTAAAAGTAGACTTTTCAACAATGCCGTCTCAATAGGAATTGCAACCTTTGACACTGCTTACGTCCCCTGGTCGGATCACCCCTTCTCTAAGGACATCGTGGGGCTGCAGCCCCATTGACCATAATCTGACCCATCTGGAGCGTAGCACGGTAGTGTGGCACTGGTATACAGGGTGAAACCACTAGGGATCGTTCAAAACCAGTCGACGAAATCTGAACGTGAACCGAAGCAGCAAAGGGTGTCGATGGTTTTTCAAGCCTCCTGTTTCGTGACCACTTGTGAAGTGATCGTGCTGGATGGAGAGGGGGTTGTGCGATTATGACACATGCACAACTGAAATGGCAAAGGATCCCTCTAAACCCTACATCCCTACCTCAGTCCAGTAAAATCCTCATTGCGACCCACCCACCGTTAGTGAGCAGTTTAAAAATGTACCTGTAGAGATACAGCTGATTCCCGTTGTCAGGCAGTTTTCAGCTGAGTAGGGCTACGCTACAACCCTAGCGCCTGATTGTGGACGTGCGGAATCTGAGGAGTGTACACTACTGGCCATTAAAATTGCTACACCACGAAGATGACGTGCTACAGACGCGAAATTTAACCGACAGGAAGAAGATGCTGTGATATGCAAATGATTCGCTTTTCAGAGTAATAACAGAAGGTTAGCACCGGTAGTGACACCTACAATGACGTGAGGAAAGTTTCCAACCGATTTCTCATACACAAACAGCAGTTGACCGGTGTTGCTTGATGAAACGTTGTTGTGATGCCTCCTGTAAGGAGGAGAAATGCGTACCATCACGTTTCCGACATTGATACAGGTCAGATTGTGGCCTATCGCGATTACGACTTATAGCATCGCGACATTGCTGCCCGCGGTGGTCGAGTTCCAATGACTGTTAGCAGACTATGGAATCGGTGGGTTCAGGAGGGTAATACGGAACGCCGTCCTGGATCCCACCGGCCTCGTATCACTAGCAGTCGAGGTGACAGGCATGTTATCCGCATGGCTGTAACGGATCGTGCAGCCACGTCTCGATCACTGAGTCAACACATGGGGACGTTTGCAAGACAACAACCTTCTGCACGAACAGTTGGACGACGTTTGCAGCAGCATTGACTGTCAACTCGGAGACCATGGCTGCGGTTACCCTTGACGCTGCATCATAGACAGGAGCGCCTGCAATGATGTACTCAACGACGAACTTGGGTGCACGATTGGCAAAGCGTCATTTTTTCGGTTGAATCCAGGTTCTGTTTACAGCATCATGGTGGTCGCATTCGTGTTTGGCGACATCGCGGTGAACGGACATTGGAAGCGTGTATTCGTAATCGTCATACTGGCGTATCACCCGGCTTATAGTATTGGGTGTCATTGGTTACACGTCGGGGTCACCTCTTGTTCGCATTGACGGTACATGAACAGTGGACGTTACATTTCAGATGCGTTACGACCTGTGCCTCTACCCTCCATTCGATCCCTGCGAAACATCTACATCTATATCCATACTCCGCAAGCCACCTGACGGTGTGTGGCGGAGGGTACCCTGAGTACCTCTATCGGTTCTCCCTTCCATTCCAGTCTCGTATTGTACGTGGAAAGAAAGATTGTCGGTATGCTTCTGTGTGGGCTCCAATCTCTCTGATTTTATCCTCATGGACTCTTCGCGAGATATACGTAGGAGGGAGCAATATACTGCTTGACTCTTCGGTGAAGGTATGTTCTCGGAGCTTTAACGAAAGGCCGTACCGAGCTACTGAGCGTCTCTCCTGCAGAGTCTTCCACTGGAGTTTATCTATCATCTCCGTAACGCTTTCTCGATTACTAAATGATCCTGTAACGAAGCGCGCTGCTCTCCGTTGGATCTTCTCTATCTCTTCTATCAACCCTATCTGGTGCAGATCCCACACTGCTGAGCAGTATTCAAGCAGTGGGCGAACAAGCGTACTGTAACCTACTTCCTTTGTTGTCGGATTGCATTTCCTTAGGATTCTTCCAATGAATCTCAGTCTGGCATCTGCTTTACCAATGATCAACTTTATATGATCATTCCATTTTAAATCACTCCTAATGCGTACTCCCAGATAATTTATGGAATTAACTGCTTCCAGTTGCTGACCTGCTATTTTGTAGCTAAATGATAAGGGACCTATCTTTCTATGTATTCGCATCACATTACACTTGTCTACATTGAGATTCAATTGCCATTCCGTGCACCATGCGTCAATTCGCTGCAGATCCTCCTGCATTTCAGTACAATTTTCCATTGTTGTAACCTCTCGATACACCACAGCATCATCTGCAAAAAGCCTCAGTGAACTTCCGATGTCATCCACCCTTCATTTCAGCAGGATAACGCACGACCACATGTTGCAGGTCCTGTACGGAGCTTTCTGGATACAGAAAATGATCGACTGCTGCCCTGGCCAGCACATTCTCCAGATCTCTCACCAATTCAAAACGTCTGGTGAATGGTGGCCGAGCAACTGACTCGTCACAATACGCCAGTCACTACTCTAGATGAACTGTGGTATCGTGTTGAAGCTACATGGGCAGCTGTACTTGTGCACGCTATCCAAGCTCTGTTTGACTCAATGCCCAGGCGTATCAAGGCCGTTATTACGGCCAGAGGTGGTTGTTCAGGGCACTGTTTTATCAGGATCTATGCACCCAAATTGAGTGGAAATTTAATCGCATGTCATTTCTAGTATAATATATTTGTGCAATAAATACCAGTTTATCATCTGCATTTCTTCTTGGTGTAGAAACTTTAATGGCCAGTAGTGTAGAAGGGACTGCCTGCCCACAGTAACGTAGGACTCTTTCAAGTGTTTCGGAACATTTTGAAAATGCTCAATAAACGTGGGCAGATGGCACCAAGGGTGTAGCTGAAGTAGGGGGCTCTAGAGGGGCGTTCTGCTCTTGTATTAATGCATGTGTCAGTGTGTCTCTCCCCTAACCCCCACACCTCCACCCCTATCCCCCCATTCCATGTTCATTCCACAGGAGGACGAAAATATTGAGTGCTGGATAAGCATAAACACCCTTGCTGTTTGGATCACATTCAGATTCCGTCGAATGGTTTTTAACGATCCCTAATGTTTCCACCTTGTATACCAGAGCAAAGCTGAACGAAGAGAAAATGTGCGTAAGATGAGCTGTTATCGGTGCATTCAGTGAATTTGAAAGTGAATTATAACCAACCGATCTGTCTATAGATCCTGCGAAAATTTTAGTTAAGCCAGCACGTGGCTCGAAATCATCTGTTCATTCCCTCAGTGACGTCTTTGTAAATATCTATGGCATGCAGTATCCATATTATGAATGGATGATTGCAGAGGACAGGAGAGATGAGGAAGAATGTCGAGTTGTACCATTACTTATCACAAGGCACCCTCGCTAGAGACATTAAATCTATTGCTATTGTAGTTTGTTAACACAAATACATAGTATTTCTATCGCATAAAAAATTTGTCAGGGTTAACACATTGTAGCTTTACTCCTCCACATAAGTTATTGTAGTCCTTGCTATTTATATTCCAAAGAAGAATTAGTTGCACCTTTAGTTGACTGCACACAGTTTAAACCAGTAAACAGTGTCATGCCTAGTGGCAAGAACATATTTCTAAAATTTATCGAGTTTAACAACAAACTGAGCTACATTTTGTGATTAATGTAGATACGGATTGCGCGTTAGAACAGTTGCTACTTGCAGTCAAAATAGTGACCCCGGTTCATATTCTTATCAGGGAAACTTGGTTAGACTATTTAGCGTTGCCTATACATACGTTGCTGCTATAACAAGGAATATTCCGAGATAAAATAGTTCAGAGGCAGTGATTCCATGAAATGGTTCACTGAATAGCTGTGAGGTATTGTTGGCAGTGTGAATGACGCTTTATTGAAAAATAAAAAGATGGAAATAAGTCCCGAAACCGAATTAGCGTCTTGCTCTGCAGTACCATTTCACTGGTGCATTTCAGAGTGCTTCAAATGCCAGCTGCAACGTGAACTACAAGCATCGCTATAAAGTGCTAGTCATATTCCACAAGCTGAGGAATTGCAACGGGAGTTTCTTGATAACAAACATATGCAAGCAAAACACCACAGATTGTAGTGAACAAATTAAATTAAATCCAGATGATGTTTCTCTGCTACCATCTAATATTGAGAAATATGAATAGTTTATGAAGAGTATTATAGATTAGCGCAGTGGATTAGATTTCTGGGGTGAACTTAAAATTTATAAAATTTTACCTCGGTAAGTGCAGAGCCAATACAAGACAGATTTGAGCTCAGTGTCTCCATCAGAATATTAATGAGGAAAGAAAGACAGTGCTGCAAATTGCGAGGCACACAAATGAGACACTGCCACATAATACTCGAACAGAGAGCGCACAGTGCGACCGCAAGAGCTCCTTGGGGACATAATTAAAAGTCAGTTTGCAAAATTTGTACCAAATAGACAGAAAGACAATAAAGCGACTTAATAAACACGTGATAAAGTGAGAGGTCCGCCTTTCAGGATCCAACGGGCTCACTAGTTACTGACCGACCACCATTTCATCCACAGCCAATGGCGTAACTTGGAATCGGTATGGAGTGGCTGTGGGGCCAGCACACTGGTCTCCGGGCCGTTTTCGGCTCTGTAGGCCTTTGAGTCGCTCTTTATCATTCAAGTGGCTCCTAATTTGCTTCATGGAAATTTGGAAATTTGTGGTAAGGACTAAGGGACCAAACTGCTGAGGTCATCGGTCCCTAGGCTTACGCACTACTTAATCTAACTTAAACTAACTTACACTAAGGACAACACACACCCATGCAGACGAGAGGACTCGAACCTCCGACGGGTACAGCCGAGCGGACCGTGACAAGGCCCCTCAGACCGCACGGCTACCCTGCGCGGCTTTGGCTTCATGAAGCTGAGTGGACTCTGTTCCAGCCCTCCAGAAAAGGAAATATCCCAGGCCCTCTTTATGGTAGTCAGCCCGCACTGACCACTTAGCTACAGGGGTGGACACCTTAATGTGATTGCTCCACTCTAAACTTCCCTAAATATTTTCCATTTGTTCCGGTTTCAGTCACTGATTACAGAAAGATTTTAAAAAATCATAAAATTTCCTATAGCATATACAAATAAATAACAAAGAATAGCGAAACTCTCTAAATACTGCAAGTTCTGTGTATCACGGCAAACGTAGATTTACTTCACGACGAGGTCTAGCAGTCTCTACAACAAGCATAGAAAATAAGTTCATTTTACTGTTCTTCTTGAGTGTAAAATACGCACGTAACTTAAATGCAGTCCATTTCCACATGAATAAAAATAGATATTCACTGTCACCGACTACAAGAATTCTATAAGTGGTGTCCTTTCTTGCGGACGTGTCAGGAAGAACAGACACCACAAATGTAATTAAGACAATGACAGTCAATGAAACCTTTAGTGCAGATGCACACCAAGTTCGAATTCTTACGGGAATCGGCTAATGAGCGGGGGCACTACACCAGTTTTGTGTGGTATAAGTTGGTAAATTTGGGTTTGACGAGAAGTGGGCTAGGGCAGTCCATGCGTTTCTAGTGACCACTGTGACTGGATGGCGTAGTGGTCAACGCATCTGTCTAGTTAGCAGGAGACCCGGTTTTGAATCCCGGTGCGGCACTAATTTTCAGCATGCCCCACTGATATAAATCAATGCCCTCTGCCAACTAATGTCTTTAATTACTTTGTGTTTTGATACAAGACTTCTGTATATACCTGACTTACACGGAAGTAAATCTCAGTGTCTATTTAACTTTAAACTTTGGTACACTTCTGGCTAATAATACATGTGCCATATAATTTTAGCAGTGTTGGAACTGTTGTCTTAATCAACGGTCACATAATGGGGTGACCGGCGCTGCGCTCTGACTTAAATGGTCCTTCGGCAGTAGTGGGTTATGGAACCTCTTGAGGGGGTGACTTGGCCGAAGACTTCCATTTGTGGCGGCGTCTAGCAGCGACTGTCGTGAGCTCGTGGTTTCGTTGCAAGGCACCAACTTAACCTGGAACCTTACTGTTCGGTTGACACCACAGAAGGAGCTCCTGCACAGAATGAAAAGTGTATGATACAATGAGGGATATTTTACAGTGTTACCAACAGCATTTAGTTGCAAGATTTAAGACTTTCGAATTCTATGTTATTCCATTATAAATAAAATGCAGATATGCTCAGTATAATGCATCTACTACATTAGCTGGCCTCTCCGATATGCTATAGCAGTTCGTTGTTTTGCGCAACAAGAAGGTTCGAACATTGACAGTTTAATCATTATTCCCAAGCCACGGGCATGGGAACATCTGCGTAAGAAGGTAGAAAAGATCGTTAAATAAAGTCTTGGGCCTCAGAATTTAATGAGAACACTAGAGGGTCATTTGTGTACCCGAAGAAACGTATACGTCATTAGCTGGCTATTATAACAAGCTTGCGGCAAGCGCTTTGCGGGCTCTGACTGAAGAATAATTACGCTAGAATTTCAAGTTCCGCTGACACAGAGGTCATTAAGATTCTGCCGTATCTTTTCTCCATTCAGATAATTTGAAACGACTTTTAGTTTAATTTGGGACAAAAAACATTACTGTCGTGAGCAAGTAACAACATAATGTCGTACATCTTTCTAGAGAAACATTAAAAAAAAAACATATACCATGGGTATTCGGAAAGTAAGGCCCGATCGGCCGCGAAATGGAAACCACAAAATCAAAACAAATTTATTTGCTATAGTTAGCTAAGACTTCCAGCTACTTGTCTACATAGTTGCTGCTCCGACTTTGACATTCGTCATAGCGTTGTACCAACTTCCCAGTACCCTCGTCATAGAAGCCAGACACCAGTCATTTCCGCCTATTGTTTACGCTAGTCTACAGATCATTGTCTGCTCCAAAATGTTGTCCTCATAGCCCGTGGTTCATGTGAGCACAGATGAAACTCAGAGGGAGCCATTTACAGGCTGTATTATGGGTGATCAAACACCTTTCATCGGAAAATCTGACGAAGCATCTTCATTGCCCCTGCAGAATGCGGTTAAGAATTGACTTGACGAAGGAAACGCATGACAGTTATGTCATGTGGGCTGTATAGCTTCAGGCGAAATTTCTCATCAGGCCCTCGTACTTCGTGGGAGACACTGTTTCCTAGGCTTCTTTCCATGATTACTCTGTGCACAGAACTGAAAAAAGCGACGTGATGCGATCGATGGGCGTACTAGAGATACTGCCCAACACATCTGTGCAAAGCTTCATCAGATGTTCACAGTCGTTTCCGTTTCACAGCCGATCGGACGTTACTTTCTGAATACTCCTTGTAACAACATACGTACCTACAGTTTACCTAGGGTGAATATAAAATAATATAAATTCACTATTGACATCCACACATATATAACTATCTTTCTGTAAAAAATAACAATCTTACAAAGAAATTATGTTAAAGCACAACCAAAATCTGAGAATATGCCACTTTGGGAATATACAAAATTATGTATGGCGATTGCTACAGTTTCTGTATTGGTCAAACCGGACGAAATGTTAACACCAGATTTAAAGAACACATTAGAAACAGTAATAGCGATCCGTCAAGCTTCAGTTTACATCTGAAAACTCAACACTGCAAGACCAAGAAAATTGAAACTGCGTTAGAAATATTACACAGAATACACAAAGCACTTATGATGCTAATTCTTGAAGAACTGTAAATATACATTCATACATGAAAATATCCACAGGAAATTTTAACTGAACACACAGATTTTAAACGTAAATAATATCTGAAAAACTTTATCGAACTGATGGAAGACGAAAAGGGCTGTTCATATGCAAGACAAAACATACACAGTCCACAAAAAAATTTCAAAGGAGACTAAGAACAACGAAATATCTCTGGTAAACCTTCTATGCTTTGTTAACCTGTAGCATAACAGTAAAGAACTGTCAAATTACTGAACTGTCAAAATCACGACTTGATAGAAAAAATTTACTGTAGATGCAATATTGTCGTCACTTCCAGCAAGACGTAAGTACCAAGGCGAATGTAAAAATAAAACAGTCAGGATTTACGTAAAGGTAATGTTACCAATGTTACTTTCGCAGGTAAACTGATAATGGAAATAAGCTGAAATGGGCCTACCGTGTAAAATATTAAAAATATGCTACCTTATTGCAGCTAGTTTTGAAGCTTTTATTTTCATAATCTAGAGTAAACGTTTTGTATTCCAGCTCTTCCTGTCATGATTCTGTCACCACTCTACTTAAAGTTACAGAATTTTGGTACAAAATTTGAGGGAAACCTTAACTAATAGTAGTGATATCGTTTGGCTCTCAACTGACTACAGTAATTTGTTTGGGAAGATGTCTTAAATGAATAGTGCATTTTTTACAGCTGCAAGTGGACTAATAAAGTAAAAACATCAGAAACATTAAGACAGTAAACAATAAGATCGTATACATAACTGGATCTTCAGCTGCATTCAGACGAAGTATTTATCACTACGCAATTTTTCGTTGTTCCTTCAGTCCGTAACAAGTTCTTCTTTGTTCTTCACACAGAATTTAACTGAAGAGCGCAACTCCTCCAACGAGTTTACTCATAGTTTGTACAGAAAGACATGTTTCTTTTTAAATTAATTCAGCTGCTTTATGAGCTGAATGTAATATATTACATGTGCCTGCTCTCAAGAGCAGCATGAATTGCACATTTCATATCCGTCGAGGCGCAAGCAGTTTGTTCACGAACAGCACCCTAGGCAGTAAGCAAGTTGCGTGTATCTGCATATTCATACTAAACCACGCGTTATGAGGCATCAATCCTCCGAAATAATGCGGATGTAAATTTCATTATTACTATTATTACTATTATTATTATTATTATTATTATTATTATTATTATCATCTTCAACGTCGGCAATTCTCCACCCCCCGCCCTCCTTAACGAGAGTGCTAAAACATAACCAATTTTCACGTCTCTTTTCTGTCTTTTTTCTCGAAACAGCTTTCATATATTCACTGTTTTCTTTTCTGCCTATCTTCTCTCCATTTTTCTTTTTGCCTTCGTTCAAATTTCTGTTTTCTCATTTTTCCTCAGTATGAAGTTTTCTTGAAATTACTGCAACCAGTCGCCTTTTGTTTTGCTCTTCAATTTATCTTGTTGTTCCATTACCGGCTTCGAACTCCCCAGCGATTCATCATCAGATGGTACATATATAAATTGTCTGCAACAGTGTGGGAGCCATGGAGCTGTGGCAAGATGTTTAAACGGAATATGTAAGTACTGAGTGTTTCGACAATTATTCACAGCATGAGATAGATTTTGTTGTTTTACTTACAGTGATAGTATCCGTTTGTTGGGTATAGGGTACACAATATTCTAGAAAACATAATGAATGTTTTCCAGTGACGTTAATTTTTTTTCTCTGTATATTTTCCTGTCTGTAATGCATTCTGTGGAGTTGTTTAGTTTCTTGAGGTATTTCATGGTTTTCTGGTTTTCACTGTATTAGTCATCACTATATTAAAAATCTTCTTGGGTGCCGGCGTGGTGGTCTAGTGGTTCTAGGCGCGCAGTCTGGAACCGCGGGACTGCTACGGTCGCAGGCTCGAATCCTGCATCGCGCATGGATGTGTGTGATGTCCTTAGGTTAGTTAGGTTTAAGTAGTTCTAAGTTCTAGGGGACTGATGACCACAGATGTTAAGTCCCATAGTGCTCAGAGCCATTTTTTTTCTTCTTGGGTAGTCTGTCTTCGTTCATCCTGTGAATGTGGCAGTAGATCTTTACTGTTATCTTTGCTGACGTAGTTCGTAATCCTCTTTGTCTGTCCGTACCGTTCTTTTGTCGGTCTCTTTATCGAGTTCCCTCTTCCTGAACCTGCTCGTGGATCATTCCTTTTTTTCCTTTATTTTTGTCTCCTTGTTTTTCGTTCTTCCCTTGATTACTGTTGTTTATGAGGCGTCCGAGGCTAGTCGTAAGACTACTGCATTATAGAGTATTAATTTGGCATTGTTGGAGACAGTTCTTTTGTTGCAATGGTTCCATGTACGTCCGTATGCTTTTCGTAGCTTTGCGAACTTTTCTTCACTGGCTGTCGAATTCAGATCTGTTTTTTGTATAATCTCTCCAACGTAGTTGAATCTATCTACTTGTGCTATTTTTGTGAACTTAGATACCGAGATCTCCAGTAATCCTCACGTTAAAATATTGCACACAGTTGAGTCACATTAATGTGACCATCGCCTATGTTTGACATTATCGTGCATTAAACACTCACAGAAGACAGAAGGCACCACTAGCAGTAAAGGGCATATAAATCGTGTCCGGGGGACGCAGAAAACAGTGCCGTCGTTATCGTTTCCGAAATTACAATCTCATAGTAACATTTTTACTTCTTTCGCGAAGAATTTGTTGGTGATTCCTTCGAAATCTTCCCACAATTCTTCTGTAAATTGCGAGTTTATCTTATTGTCATTATTCGGAATTTGAATTGAAATATATTAAAATATTAAATTTGATTATATTAACTTAAGGGCGACTTTCACATAGGAGATCTTGTAAATTAACAACTGTATCTCGAAGTATGTACGTTGAACTATGATACAATCTTATCCTTATGTTTTACTGAAAAGTCCATTTCCAGTTGACTTTGGTGGTTAGTCTGCGTCTGCCACTACCAGATACTGATAGCTGATGAAAACGTGAAAACGTCGCCAAGGCGCGTACCGTCAACGAGATTGGTATTAATATCGTCATGTAGAAATTGGAATCGAGTACGAGTTACAATTGAAGCGTTGTCAACGAGGACAGCATTTCACATTGAAAGTAGGTTTTGTTAGTAAGCACATACGAAAGTACAAGCAGAGATGAGCTGCTTGATAAATACATAGAATGCTGTAGAATGTTCCAATATTCTACAAATAAGTAAGTTCTAGAACCTTCCTTACATTACAACTCTTAAACAGTAAATAATTGCGGGTGATGGACATAACCAGTAACCTGCATGTCGCTAGATAGTGACTACAAATAGCCGCTACACAATAGCAGGCTATTATGTAGTGAAACTTCACCGAGAATATACACTGACGAAAAAAAAATCGCAACTCAAAGATTAATTAATGTAGAGTAATGAAATTTCTGAAATTCATTTCTGTAGGTAACATATTTCAGTGACCAACATTGCAAGATCGCAGATTAATGTAAGTGCAAAATAAGCAATCGCAAGTGTGAAATGCAGGTACATTAATAACCGATGTAAACACCAGAATGTTGAATCTAAGCATGCAAACGTGAGTGTACTGCGTTGTGCAGGTGCTGGATGTCAGTTTGTGGAGTGGAGTTCCAAGCCTGTTGCACTTTGTCGGTCAATACAGGAACGGTTTATGCTGGTTGTGGATGACACTGGAGTTGTCGTCCAGTGATATCCCATATGTGCTCGACTGGAGACAGAACTGGTGATCGAGTAGGCCAAGGCAGCATTTTGACACTCTGTAGAGAAAGTTGGGTTACAGCAGCTGTATGTGGGCGAGCGTTATCCTGTTGGAAAACAGCCCCTGTAATGGCTGTTCATGAATGGCAGCACAACAGGTCGAATTACCAGACTGAGCTACAGACTTGCAGTTAGGGTGTGCAGGATAACCACGAGAGTGATCCTGATGTAATACCAAATCGCACCCCAGGTGTACATACAGTGTATCTAGCACACGGACATCTTGTTTACTGACCCTCAACTGGCCTCCGTCTAACCAACACACGGCCATCAATGGCACCGAGGCAACCCATCTTTCAACAGAAGTCAACGACCTCCATCCTGACCTCCAATGAGGTCTCTCTTGACACCATTGAAATTGCAAATGGCGGTGGTTTGGGGTCAGTGGAATGTACAATACAATTCGTCTGGCTCGGAGCTGTCCTTTAAGTAACAGATTTGTAACGGTTCGCTGTGTCACTGTGGTACCAACTACTGCTTAAATTGCTGCTGCAGATGCAGTGCGATGCGCCAGAGCCATGCACCGTACACGATGGTCTTTCCATTCGGTTACGCCATGTGGCCATCCGCAGTACGGTCATTTGCAACCGCTGGTAGCTATCATGTACAGTGGCTACATTGCTGCCAAGTCTTTCTGCGGTATCGCAGAAGAAATAGCCAGCTTCTCGTAGCCCTATTACACGAACTCGTTCAAACTCAGTGAGTCTTTATCGCCTTAAAGGAATTCCTGACTATCATCAACTCACCACGTCCAATCTCAAAGGTAACTAACGCTCATGACCGTTACAGCGTGTACTTAAATCAAACCTGATTTGTGTCCTCACAGTGGCGCTTCTAGCGACACTCTTATGTGACTGGTGCGAAATTTGGGTAGGCATAATTTTTAAGATGTGGAAAGACTGCGAACCACTTTCGTTCGCGTCACACAACTCTTTGTGTTGCGACGATTTTTGAAAATTTGGGAATTTGTGGTAAGGTTTTAATGGGACCTAACTGCTGAGGTCATCGGTCCCCAAGCCTACACACTAATTTATCTAACTTATACTAACATACGCTATGGACAACACACACACACCCATGCTCGAGGGAGGACTCTAACCTCCGACGGGAGGAAGGGGGGGGGGGGGGAGAGCCGCACGGAGCGTGGCAATGCGCCTAAGACTTTTTTCCTGTTGCTATATGTAGGGAAATGAAAACTCAAGTTCGTGTTTCAGCACTGTTAAAAAAGAACTGCTGAAATTAAGTCAAATTTGAACCGAATGTTATCGAATAAGAATGTAAAATTATAATAAAAAAACGAAAATTTTCACACTAGATAGCGCTGAAAGCGTCATAACGAAATAGCTTCAGCTACAAATCACAGACGAACCGCATTACGACAGCTATGATTTGATTTGCACATTAAACCAACTGTATTGTGCAATCCACATGAGCGCACAAGCTTTGCATTAAGTAATTGTGACACTGTTAGTTAGGGAGACGCGTCCACCACGTCCTGTGGAAGAAACTGATTTTTAATTGCCCTGAAGCCAAAAACTATAGTGTAAAAAGTAACAGTGACATCAGTTTTTAATTGTCCTGAGGCCAAAAACCGCATAAAAAGCAGCAATAAAATATGTTTTTAACCGCCCTAAGGCCAAAACCTCATAAACAGCAATTGCGAAATCAATATCTAATTGTCCTGAGGCCAAAATCCGCATAAAAACCAACAATGGCATCTGTTTTTAACTGTCGCGAGACTGGCGAAAGACATGCTCAACAGTATACCCACCGTTTTCTGCTTCAAACTGAAATCGAGAAGCAAAATGTACCACAACAGATGGATGTGTTTCAGTGATCACGTTCAGAATGCGTTGTGCAGTGCAAGGACGTAGCCAGGATTTTGTTGAAGGGGATGGAGGTTCCGATTTGTTAAAGAAGACCTTGAAAAGCCTCACCTTTTTCTTTTATTCTGAAACCATATTTATTTATTTTTTAGTTGTACACAAATCCACAAATAAATATTTGGCAGTATGATGCGTTCACTCTATTTCCGAACGAATTATAGTGCAATCTTCGATGTTAATGAACTCCTTTACGCTTTACAACATACATTGTCGTTTATATGACCCTTATTTACAAACACATTAGAGTTGTGACGGTTGGGCTCACAGTTCCAGGGACATTGCGAATAAGACATCCCACAGGAGAAAATATTTCTTGTAGTAAAACTTGAAGACATGATATTACGCCTTTCCACAAGTGAACCGTGTTTACGCATAGATACCTAGAGCAAAATGACGATAGATAACCGCCTTCCACTATAAATATCACCAAATTACACTTTTTTATAATCTCACGCAAAACAACAATGAAAATAAATAGAGCTGGCACAAGAAGTAAATAACTATTCTCCAAATCAAGATAAAAACTACTAAAAAAGAGTAAGAAAGAATATTTTTCATATAATTGTTTCTATAACTCAGAACCATTACAGTTTGAAGTTAGTAATGCAAGGATTGTCCAGAAAGTAAGTTCCGATCGGTTGCGGAATGGACACCACAGTGAAAACCCTATGAATCTTTGCACATATGTGTTGGGTGGTGTCTTTAGTATGACCGTCGATCGCATCAAGATGCTCTTTTCAGTTGTGAGCGCACTATGAGCGAGTAAAAGTGCCTAGAACAACGATGCCTCCCGCCAAGTAGGAGGGTCCGCTGAGAGGCTTTGCCTTAATGAATGCAGCCCACCTAACACAAATGCCACGCATTTCCTTCTTCATAGCAATTCTCAGCCGCACTCTGCAGGGGCAGTGAAGACGCTCCTGCAGCAATTTCGATGCGAAGTGTTCCATCATTCACAACACAGCCCTAATTGGCTCGTCCTGAGTATCATCTCTGTTCAGATGACACGCTGGATACGAAGACAACCCTTGGGCGCAGGCCATGCACTACAGACCAGTGCAGAACATTATCGAACAGCACACGCGGCTGCCTTCTATGACCATGGTGTTGGTAATTTGGTATAACGCTCCAACAAATATCTAAGTCGGAGCGGCGACTATGTAGAAAAGTATCTGGAGAGTTTAGCTAACTATTGCAAATAAAATGTTTCTGATTTTCACTGTGGTTTCCATTTAACAAACAATCGGAACTTACTTTCTGGACAACATCATAAAGAGAGTAAAAACTACTAAACGAAAGACCACGAGTAAATTAATTATTTTTAACAATTAAAAAAAATTAAGATATCTTTAATATATAGTTTAGTCACACAAATCGTTTGGTGAATATCTGATACACTGAAGCACCAAAGAATCTTGTATAGGCATGCGAAGTCAAACACAGAGATCTGTAAACAGGCAGAATACGGCGCTGCGGTCGGCAACGCCTATTTAAGACCACAAGTGTCTAGCTCAGTTGTTAGATCGTTTACTGCTGCTAGAATGGCACATTATCAACATTTAAGTGAGTTTGAACGTGGTGTTAAAGTCGTCGCACGAGCGATGGGACACAGCACCTCCGACTTAGTGATGAAGTGGGGACTTTCCTGTACCACCACTTCGCGAGTGTACCGTGAATATAAGGAATCCGGAAAACAGGATTCATGGGATCAGTTCCCTTCAGCTCTACATCAGACATCAGTCGAATCCATGCCACGTTGTGTTGCAGCACTTCTGCGTGCTCGCGGGGGCCCTATACGAAATTAGGCACGTGCACCAGGTTCTTTGGCTCTTCAGTGTATATCAGTTACCTTTACATGACACCAAGAGGCAAATTATAAACTGAGTGAACCAATTTACGCTACGGTCACAGGTTCGAATCCTGCCTCGGGCATGGATGTATGTGATGTCCTTAGATTAGTTATGTTTAAGTAATTCGAAGTTCTAAGGGACTGATGACCTCAGAAGTTAAGTTCCATAGTGCTAAGAGCCATTTGAACCGTTTTTGAACCAATTTAGCTAAAAAATTCTCTATTAGACAAAAAAATATGTCGCACCTCGATGGAATTACCCAAATGGGATGAAAATCGGTAGATGTGATGTACAGGTACTGATTTAAATTTTAGAAAAAATGGATGATTCTGCCAAGAGAAAGAGCTTCACAAATTGTGCGAGTGAATAACCTACGGCCCTTATACTATCAGTTATCCGGCTTGGCAATGACTGACAGAGTTACTGGATGTCCTCCTGAGTGATATCGTGCCAAATTCTGTCCAATCGGCGCGTTAGATCACCAACATCCAAAGATGGTTGGAGGGTCCTGCCAATGCCGCTCAATTTGGGAGAGATCCGACGAACTTGCTGACCAACGTAGGGTTTGGCAAGCACAAAGACAAGCAGTAGAAACTCTCGCTTTGTGCTGAAATGTAAGCCCACGGTGGCTTACCATGAAGGGCAGCAAAACAGGACGTAGAATATCGCTGAGGTACCGCTGTGCTTTAAGGGTGCCGCGGATGACAACCAAACGGATCGTGCTATGAAAGGAAATAGCACCCCAGACCATCACTCCTGGTTATCAGGCCATATGGCGTGCGGCTATGAGGTTGGTATTTCACCGCTGTCTGGGGCATTTCCAGACACGTCTTCACTGGCCATCAGGGCGCTATTCGAAGCGGGGTTCATTACTGAAGACAGTGCAACGCCAGCGAATGAGATTCAAGGCCGAATACGTGTCTGGATACGCCCCAGAAAGCGGTGGGATGGCAACCACATTGTCGGCCACCGTGCGGCCCGATAACCCGGAGTGTTACTGTGGGAAGCCATTTCTTTTCACGGGAGGGCCCCTTTGGTTATCCACGGCACCCTCCCAGCACAGCGTTACCTCGATGATATTCTACATCCCATTTTATTGTCCTTCATAATGAGCCATCCTGTTTACGGGCAAGAGGTGACCTGCTCAATTTGTGAAGCTCTTTCCCTTGAATATTACTTTTTTTTCTGAAATTGTAATCATTGCTTTGTCTGTATATGTGCATCACATCTAGCAATTTCCGTCCCATTCGGATTATTCCATCGTGGTGCGTCGTGTCTTTTGTCCTAGAGCGACTTTTAATGGTGTGCAATGAAATGAAATTATTATTTTTTTACACTATATATGTCATATAAAATCAGAGTATTCCTTGAAGGTTAGGTACTAAACAAACATTTATTTTACGTGGAAGATGGAAATCTTAAACAAATACTTATTTAACAGTATTTTTCCTGCAGTTGAAATATGTCACTTATTTCCTTAACTAACGTTAAATTTGTTTTTATGCAAGAATAAATACCACAGACCGTGATTTGATAACGATAGTAGAAGTCTTCGTGCTCTTCTCTTGCCATGACATTTAAGACAGCATCTGCTGTAAGAGGAAGAGGGCAGTGTACTGACATTAAGGCTAATTCTGTGAACCTTTCATTACCCTTTGTGTTCCACAAGTAAGACTTCACTCGTTTCGTTGTGGAAAATTACCTCTTAGCTTCGCATTTTGATACTGGTAGGGACGCAAGTAAAGGCAAAAGATGTGTGTTTGGACAGAACTACTTGTTACTAGCATTAAAAGTCAGTATAAGCTTAGCAGGTAGGTTCTTCCGTTAGTCCGTAATATTACGCTGTTGTGCATAATAGTGCATTTTGGGAGTTTTGCTGAATAAAATATGGTATTTCCATAATGAAGGTTAAATCATTTTATTCGAGGATGAGCTCTGAGTTTTCATCAAGCAGAGATATAATCTAGTTGTTTAGGAGTGCTGTATTTTGGCAAACCACTAAGAGGCAGTTATGCTCCAATCCCCCTCACCCCCCATGGTAGCTTTACACTCACCTTCTTTCAGTCTCGATTTGAGCGAGGAAGTGAGTGATCAGGAATGGATGAGAACGAATTTTTGGGGATATCGTCATTATTACGAACAGAGCTGTTTGGAATAAATAGGTTTGGCATTATTTAGTTCGGCTGAGGAGCTAGAACAATTTCTGGTGGCGCAAATGCAAAGAATTTGGAATTATTCAGCTTTATACTTTCCCAAATTTGTTAATTCAAATATGCGACTGTAATTTCTTGGAATGCAGAAAGATCATTTCCCGCATCAATGAAAGTCCTGGCAGATAAACGTATGAGCCTAAATAAGGGGAATTTGGATTATTATTTATTTGTCGTATGGCTTTTAGTGTAGGGAGCGTCCATTGAGAGGTTCGGCTCGCCTTTGATGCTGCTCTTTTCATTTAAGCAGAGAGACTGCATCTTTAAGGGAATCGGAATCTGTCATGGAGAAAGGAATTCGGAAGGGATGGACTGTGGCCCATAATAGGGGACCAATTCCAACATGTGCCTAAACTGGAAATGGGAAAGAAAGTAAAGAAAACCATTTTCAAGGTTGATTCGAACCACATCACCTCTCGAATACACGGATTCACCTTATCTCAACCCAGCGCCTCAACGTACTGGGTTACCCCGGCCGATGGAGAATCGAGAAACCTGGATGTTGCACATCGTTTTAAAATAAAATAAAATGCATGAGAACAAAAGATGGAAATCTGGTAGTCCATGTTCTTCCTTTAATTGTGCATGATTGGTCATTTGATTGTGCATAAATGCATGCATGTCTTAATATTTAACTGTGCATGGATTTCCACTCTCAATTATTATAGTATTACAAGGGTGGACGAAAGGGGGAGGGAGGGAGGGATACAGGGCGTATTCAAGCACCCACCACATATCCCTTTCGCTCTCAATCCCCATCGCTCCGTATGGGAATTAGTTTTCATAATTGAGTACCACCCACGAGACCACATTAGGCAATATTTTGCCATTTGGGCTACTAATGATAGAATTTTGAGCAAGTTTTTTTAAAGAAATGCAACTACCGCCATTTGGACGATTAATTTCGTTGATCGACGCGACTTTTGGGCGACACAGGCAAATCCAAGTCCGCTTTGATTCACTGATTTCAATTTAATATTATTTTTAACGCTGTTGACTGATCCGCTGCCTTGTTAAGTACTGAAATATTGCAACCCTAAAAAAGTTATACCAGTCTCTGAATAAAGACTCCAGTGCTAAAATATATACACTCCTGGAAATTCAAATAAGAACACCGTGAATTCATTGTCCCACGAAGGGGAAACTTCATTGACACATTCCTGGGGTCAGATACATCACATGATCACACTGACAGAACCACAGGCACATAGACACAGGCAACAGAGCATGCACAATGTCGGCACTAGTACAGTGTATATCCACCTTTCGCAGCAATGCAGGCTGCTATTCTCCCATGGAGACGATCGTAGAGATGCTGGATGTAGTCCTATGGAACGGCTTGCCATGCCATTTCCACCTGGCGCCTCAGTTGGACCAGCGTTCATGCTGGACGTGCAGACCGCGTGAGACGACGCTTCATCCAGTCCCAAACATGCGCAATGTGGGACAGATCCGGAGATCTTGCTGGCCAGGGTAGTTGACTTACACCTTCTAGAGCACGTTGGGTGGCACGGGATACATGCTGACGTGCATTGTCCTGTTGGAACAGCAAGTTCCCTTGCCGGTCTAGGAATGGTAGAACGATGGGTTCGATGACGGTTTGGATGTACCGTGCACTATTCAGTGTCCCCTCGACGATCACCAGAGGTGTACGGCCAGTGTAGGAGATCGCTCCCCACACCATGACGCCGGGTGTTGGCCCTGTGTGCCTCGGTCGTATGCAGTCCTTATTGTGGCGCTCACCTGCACGGCGCCAAACACGCATACGACCATCACTGGCACCAAGGCAGAAGCGACTCTCATCGCTGAAGTCGACACGTCTCCATTCGTCCCTCCATTCACGCCTGTCGCGACACCTCTGGAGACGGGCTGCACGATGTTGGGGCGTGAGCGGAAGACGGCCTAACGGTGTGCGGGACCGTAGCGCAGCTTCATGGAGACAGTTGCGAATGGTCCTCGCCGATACCCCAGGAGCAACAGTGTCCCTAATTTGCTGGGAAGTGGCGGTGCGGTCCCCTACGGCACTGCGTAGGATCCTACGGTCTTGGCGTGCATCTGTGCGCCGCTGCGGTCTGGTCCCAGGTCGACGGGCACGTGCACCTTCCGCCGACCACTGGCGACAACATCGATGTACTGTGGAGACCTCACGCCCCACGTGTTGAGCAATTCGGCGGTACGTCCACCCGGCCTCCCGCATGCCCACTATACGCCCTCGCTCAAAGTCCGTCAACTGCACATACGGTTCACGTCCACGCTGTCGCGGCATGCTACCAGTGTTAAAGACTGCGATGGAGCTCCGTATGCCACGGCAAACTGGCTGACACTGACGGCGGCGGTGCACAAATGCTGCGCAGCTAGCGCCATTCGACGGCCAACACCGCGGTTCCTGGTGTGTCCGCTGTGCCGTGCGTGTGACCATTGCTTGTACAGCCCTCTCGCAGTGTCCGGAGCAAGTATGGTGGGTCTGACACACCGGTGTCAATGTGTTCTTTTTTCCATTTCCAGGAGTGTATATACAGGATGGTCCATTCATCGTGACCGGGCCAAATATCTCACGAAATAAGCGTCAAACGAAAAAACTACAAAGAACGAAACTTGTCTAGCTTGTAGGTGGAATCGGATGGCGCTATGGTTGGCCCGCTAGATGGCACCGCCATAGGTCAAATGGATATCAACAGCGTTTTTTTAAAATAAAAACCCTTATTTTTATTACATATCCATGTAGTACGTAATGAAATATGAATGTTTTAGTTGGACCACTTTTTTCGTTTTGTGATAGATGGCGCTGTAATAGCCACAAAAATGTGGCTACAATTTTAGACGAACCGTTGGTAACAGGTGGGTTTTTTAAATGAAAATACAGAACGTAGGCAGGTTTGAACATTTTGTTTCGGTTGTTCCAATGTGATGCATGTACCTATGTGAACTTATCATGTCTGAGAACGCATGCTGTTACAGCGTGATTACCTGTAAATACCACATTAATGCAATAAATGCTCAAAATCATGTCCGTCAACCTCACTGCATTTGGCAATACGTGTAACGACATTCCTCTCAACAGCGAGTAGCTCGCCTTCCGTAATGTTCGCACATGCATTGACAATGCGCTGACGCATGTTGTCAGGCGTTGTCGGTGGATCACGACTGCAAATATCATTCAACATTCCTCACAGAAAAAAAATTCGGGGATGCCAGATCCGGTGAACGTGCGGGCCATGGCATGGTGCTTAGACGACCAATCCACCTATCATGAAATATGCTATCCAATACCGCTTCAACCGCACGCGAGCTATGTGCCGGACATCCATCATGTTAGAAATACATCGTCATTCTGTCATGCAGTGAAACATCTTGTAGTAACATCGGTAGAACATTACGTAGGAAATCAGCATACATTGCACCATTTAGATTGCCATCGATAAAATGGGGGCCAATTATCCTTCCTCCCATAATGCCGCACCATACATTGACCCGCCAAGGTCGCTGATGTTCCACTTGTCGCAGCCATCGTGGATTTTCCGTTGCCCAATAGTGCATATTATGCCGGTTAACGCTACTGCTGTTGGTGAATGGAGCTTCGTCGCTAAATAGAACGCGTGCAAAAAAATCTATCAATGTCCCGTAATTTCTCTTGTGCCCAGTGGCGGAACTGTACACGACGTTCAAAGTCGTCGCCATGCAATTCCTGGTGCATAGAAATATGGTACGGGTGCAATCGATGTTGATCTAGCATTCTCAACACCGACATTTTTGAGATCCGCGATTCTCGCGCAGTTTGTCTGCTACTGATGTGCGGATTAATCGTGACCCCAGCTAAAATACCTACTTGGGCATCGTCATTTGTTGTAGGTCGTGGTTGACGTTTCACATGTGGCTGAACACTTCCTGTTTGCTTAAGTAACGTAACTATCCGATCCGATCCGAACAGTTGGATGATGTCGTCCAGGATACCGAGCAGCATACATAGCACACGCCCGTTGGGCACTTTGATCACAATAGTCATACATGAACACGATATCGACCTTTTCCGCAGTTGGTAAACGGTCCATTTTAATACGGATAATGTATCACGATGCAAATACCGTCCGCAATGGCGGAATGTTACGTGATACCACGTACTTATACGTTTGCGACTATTACAGCGCCATCTATCACAAAGTGAAAAAAGTGGTCCAACTAAAACATTCATATGTCATTACGTACTACAGTAATATGTCATAAAAATGGGGGTTCCTGTAAAAAAAAAAAAGAACGTAGTTGATATCCGTTTGACCCATGGCAGCGCCATCTAGCGGGTCAAGCTAGACGAGTTTCGTTCTTTGTAGTTTTTTCGTTTGATGCTTATTTCGTTAGATATTTGGCCCGGTCACTATCAATGGACCACTGAACTCATCTATTGATTTACTGGCTGTCGACAGTGCGTATCCTAGTTTTGTCGTATGACTGAAAATCATGATATCTTTCAGTTTCACTACAGGGCAACTAGGTCGTGTGTGAATTCTTTTGTGTAATGTGGAGTGGAAGGGCAGGCGAACCCCCCGGGTCACCCCCTTTGGCTACGTCATGGCGCAGTGCCTTCAATTCAGTTACGTTTGTAATTGGAGCACTGAACACAGCATCATAGCCAGACGTCACATGGACTAAGATCAAGTTAACTGGGCAGCCAGGTCATAGGGAAATGACGACTGATAATTCTAACAGTTTCAAAATGCCTTTGCAGCGGCTGCTTCAGTGACTGTGCAGTGTGCGGAAGAGTGCCATCTTGCATAAAATGGTTCTAACCACACATACGCGCTTCTGAAATGGAATGACGTTGGTGTACGAAAGGTTTACCAGTGATGATACACGTAACAATACCCGGATGACCCATCTCCTCAAAAAAATATGGGCCAACGATGAACGATGCCGTCACCCTGCTCCGCAGAGTTACATTTAGAGTATGAAGCGGTAACAGTTGAGGTGGGTGCTGATTTTCCGTTGTCCATGTTCGGCAGTTCTGTGTACTGATATGTCCTTAGAGGTAGAAATGGGCTTCGTCTATCCACAGAATGTTACGTGGCCATTCGTTGTCCACTCCCATGCGAGCAAGAAAATCTAGAGCAAACGTTTGTCTTACTGGCAGGTGATCATAAAGTATTTTCCGAACGTGGGCAATTTTCTTTGGGTAGCAATGCAGGATGTTTGATATGTGCCGTGCTCACAAAGATGTCTACAGTTCGAGCAATTCCCAGAGCACTGCATGTTTTCACAAAATCCCTCGACATCCCGTGCAATATCGTGCCCAAGTTTTCTACTGATGTCAGGTCAGCTGTTTAGCTCCCTCTGTCACTTTGCACTTCAAAAGAAACTGCCTTTTCGAATTACGCAATCATTTTCTGCAGACCCATGGCAGACATTGGACCAACGTCTTTTTCCACACCCCTGAGTGTCCAGAAATTCTGCAGAGCTACTGCTACAGAGTCACCGTTCTTGTAACAGAGCTTGACAAGCAACCTGCAATCGTGCATTGAAACTGACATGCCGGACGTCGTAGACGTAAAGTGAGGAACAACCGTGTTAAACAATTTTCACAGTGCAATATTGTGACAAATACACTTATATACCACGTTAATCAATTAGCACAATGTGATATTTTAACAAATACAGGGGTATCTCACGTTAAACGATTAAAACAGTAAAATAATTTCACAAATACACCGATATCCAACGTTAAACAATTACCGCATTCTGAAATTTTAACAAATAAACAGATATCCCCTGTTAAACAATTAGTTGTGTGCAAAAAATATGCTGTTGGTACATACGATGTCTTACATTTCACTGAAAGGAGCTCGCCTTTGCAATATTAGAGGATTAAAAAGAATGACGTCACCATCAGGCTGGCTAAGAGCAGTCTATCAACGTGACATTACTGTGGACTTGGAAATCACAAACTCACAGAAGTACATTAATTTCCCTGCACCTGTGATGTTGCTACCACTGGAGATAGGATTGGAATGGTGGAGCTATGCACTTTAAAACAACCAAAATGAGGTGAGCCCGCTCCTACCTTCCAGATAGTTTCATGTTGGGGAGCCGCAGCCGGCAGCTTGCACGGCTCCCTACTTCCTACACAGGGTCAGTCTGCCATCGCAACTGCCACCCTGCATCTGCCCGGTTCCTCCTACGATATATTCGCATCTGAGGGTACAACCACATCCTCTGAGATGATTTTAATAGTGTGGTGAACATAGGGAGTCGGCTGATTACAAAATGAATATACATATGACCGTTGGCATCGCTTGCCAAAGAACAGATACACCTCTGTACCAGAACCTGCACTAGCTTCTCACGGTAGCAGTCTTAAATGAATTCTTGTACTCCATGAGAATTGTATAACAAAACCGTGATTAATTACAAAATATATTCGACCATAGCGCATGCGCAAAGTTTTTTCCCTTCTAGTTGCTAGTAGTCCGATGAGCATTCTGCACACATTGTCAGACGAAAAATATCAGGATGTATCGGCTGTGCTGTGCTCCCTACGACTGCTACACCATTCGCCCCAGTGTGCGTGCGTGCGTGTATGCCTGCGTGTGTGTGTGTGTGTGTGTGTGTGTGTGTGTGTGTGTGTGTGTGTGTGTGTGTGTGTGTGCGGCCACGCCCTGCTATAAGTGGATAAGGGGTTGGGTTGTTTTGGGAAATAGACGAGACAGAGAGGCCATCGGTCTCATCGGATTAGGGAAGGATGGGCAAGGAAGTCGGCCGTGCCCTTTCAAAGGAATCATCCCGGCATTTGCCTGGAGTGATTTAGGGAAATAATGGAAAACCTAAATCAGGATGGCCGGACGCGGGATTGAACCGTCGTCCTCGCGAATACGAGTCCAGTGTCTAACCACTGCGCCACCTCTCTCGGTATATAAGTGGATAAACAAGCATACGTGGTTACCCCATCCCAAGATTGCATGCCTGCCTGCAACTGTGGTCCTCTATGTCAAGTCGTCATACAGCCTGCAGCTTGCTGTAGGGGCTAGACAGAGCCACCAGCCTTAATATACGCACTGCAACAATTTTATAATATATGTATCTTAGTCGTTGGGGATACGTACAGAAATTAGATGTTATTAATATTACATCATCCTGACACATTTTCTCGGTACCAAGACTTTACAGTTACCATTTTCACGTTGTCTATATCGTATTTAAACCAGTAATGCTGGCTATCTAATGTCATTGCGGTAGTGCGCTGCTCATAGCCAGGCATGCTATGGCTATGGCCAATTGTCTTCAATAGAGATACGAGCTGGGCTTAAACATAACAAATTAAACATATCTTTTATTATCCCCAAGGGATGAGAAAATATTATTTTATAAATAAGTCCATTAAATTCCGTGTCATCCTACATCTACATCTACATTTATACTCCGCAAGCCACCCAACGGTGTGTGGCGGAGGGCACTTTACGTGCCACTGTCATTACCTCCCTTTTCTGTTCCAGTCGCGTATGGTTCGCGGGAAGAACGACTGTCTGAAAGCCTTCGTGCGCGCTCGAATCTCTCTAATTTTACATTCGTGATCTCCTCGGGAGGTATATGTAGAGGGAAGAAATATATTCGATACCTCATCCAGAAGCGCACCCTCTCGAAACCTGGCGAGCAAGCTACACAGCGATGCGGAGCGCCAGAGTCTGCCACTTGAATTTGCTATACATCACCGTAACGCTATCACGGTTACCAAATAACCCTGAGACGAAAGGCGCCACTCTTTTTTGGATCCTCTCTATCTCCTCCGTCAACCCCATCTGGTACGGATCCCACACTCTTGAGCAATACTCAAGTATAGGTCGAACGAGTGTTTTGTAGGCCACCTCCTTTGTTGATGGACTACATTTTCTAAGGCCTCTCCCAATGAATCTCAACCTGGTACCCGCCTCACCAACAATTAATTTTATATGATCATTCCACTTCAAATCGTTCCGCACGCATACTCCCAGATATTTTACAGAAGTAGCTGCTACCAGTGTTTGTTTCGCTATCATATAATCATACAATAAAGAATCCTTCTTTCTATGTATTCGCAATACATTAAATTTGTCTATATTAATGATCAGTTGCCACTTCCTGCACCAGTTGCCTATCCGCTACAGATCTTCCTGCATTTCGCTGCAATTTTCTAATGCTGCAACTTCTCTGTATACTACAGCATCATCCGCGAAAAGCCGCATGGAACTTCCGACACTATCTACTAGGTCGTTTATATATATTGTGAAAAGCAAGGGTCCCATAACACTCCCCTGTGGTACGCCAGATGTTACTTTAACGTCTGTAGACGTCTCTCCATTGATAACAATATGCTGTGTTCTGTTTGCTAAAAACTCTTCAATCCAGCCACACAGCTGATCTGATATTCCGTAGGCTCTTACTTTGTTTATCAGGCGACAGTGCAGAACTGTATCGAAAGCCTTGCGGAAGTCGAGGAAAATAGCATCTACCTGGGAGCCTGTATGTAATATTTTCTGGGTCTCATGAGCAAATAAAGCGAATTGGGTCTCACAAGATCGTTGTTTCCGGAATTCATGTTGATTCCTACAGAGTAGTTTCTGGGTTTCCAAAAACGACATGATACGAGAGCAAAAAACATGTTCTAAAATTCTACAACAGATCGACGTCAGAGATATAGGTCTATAGTTTTGCGAATCTGCTCGAAGACCCTTCTTGAAGACTGGGACTACCTGTGCTCTTTTCCAATCATTTGAAACCTTCCGTTCCTCTAGAGACTTAACGTCTGTCTTGCTGCTTTGCTGGTGTACAACCTCACTTCTCTCGTGTTGTACGGAGCCATGACAACAGACGATTGGTGTAAGATGGATAGGCCGAGGTGGTCCAACCGCATGGCTGCCGCGATCGCCAGATTTAACTTCTATGTACTATTTCTTGTGGGCTCGTATGCAAAGTTTAATGTACGAGACTTCTGTAAAGACAGAGGAAGATTTGCTGGTACGAGTTCTGGCCTCTGCACTAGAAAATGAAGTGACACCAGGTGGGGTGGAAAACGTGTTGCAGAACATACTTCGCAGGTACAGTGTCTGTAACAACGTTAGTGGGCCTCAAAAATGGTTCAAATGGCTCTGAGCACTATGGGACTTAACTTCTGAGGTCATCGGTACCCTAGAACTTAGAACTACTTAAACCTAACTAACCTATGGATATACACATATCCATGCCCGAGGCAGTATTCGAACGTGCGACCGCAGCGGTCGCGCGGTTCCAGACTGTAGCGCCTAGAATCGCTCGGCCACCCTGGCCGGCTTAGTGGTCATCACATCGAGCTACTGTTGTAATGCATTAGTTCTGTTCTGTACGTACAGTATGCTGGGTCTTTTTTTTTAACACTGTAAAAAAGTAATATTTAAGTGTTAATGCAAACAAATGTGCTTAAGTGATAAATGGATGTTTCGTCATGTTTCCTTTAGAATTGTTACCTAATAACTGTACTGCGTTATATCTAAATCATCTGAGATAAACGTCTCAACTAAAACCGTCGTAGAACGTAAACGGTAAGTTTCCGGACATGGGTTCCTATTCAAAATATTAATTACCCACTTACCTCTACAACTCGTGGAAGTTTGTAACGGGAATTACCGAACACCCTGTTTATGCCATATGTTAAATTTACCTGCGTCCAGATCCCTTTAGCAATCATAAATCCTCTACATTTCGTTATCACATTATGGACAGCTACACCATCTACGACCCTCCGGAGTAAGGCGAGACATACTAAAAAGCCATCGACCTGCAAGGAATTATATCTAGTGAAAACATAATTTTAAGCTATAATTTATAACTATGGAATGGACTGTTACTTTCTGACCCTGTGTAGGACTATCTAAAAGCCTTAAGGCAATATAAGAAAGTTATAGTAAAATTGGAGAAACTTTTTTTTATCAATCCATGTCATCGTTCGCCACAATACTGTCAAATATGTGAATAGTATCAAATTATAATTGGTTCCAACAAACAATGTTTTTTCCACAGTTTTTAAGAAAAAGAACCAATTTTTTGAACAACCTTAAACCAGTCCCCTTTTGAGTATAAAACGCACACACACACACACACACACACACACACACACACACACACACACACACAAATACACAGTGGCTCACATATTTCCACTAATGGGATAGCGGATATTTGTACAATGGTAAGCGTAATGGATGTGGTCCTTTTAGCAAAATTTCCAGCATCTTCTAAGTCTTCAGTGCATCACTGCTGCTACATATACACACTAGTTGAAGTTATACTTTGGATACGGAAGAGTTGGAATAAATGTAGACATTTCGGATATCTGCATAGTTTGCATTGCATTATAGGTACACTGTCACAAATACTACAGGAGAGTTTGCAGAAAATGCGGTATAATTATATACGGCCAAAGGATTTAGCTGTTTGTTGTTAGAGACATTGACAAAGCATACGGAGGCAAGTAATACTTAGATAGGTCTACTCTCATTTAACACTTCCTTAAAAATAATCTGACTTGTGCTATACAGTTCAGTATCATCTGTGAACAAGTGTTCTTGGTAATGTTAAGAATAGCACAGAAGAGGCAACTTCTACGCCCTACTAAGCCGTATCGTGGTGTATTGTATGGAAAAATATACATTTTGTTCCGTTATAACTTGGAATACAACAATATGTTGTATTACAGTGATTTATGCATACACTTAGAAAAAAGCAGTGTATGCATGAACTAATAGTCAGTTGCAACACAAGCTTGGGACTATTAATCTAAGTACTAGATACATAAGAGGGAACTCTGTGCTCCAAGCATCCGAAGCTGTGGTAATACTTGCACATCTTGCAAAAAGAACAGCCCGTTGAACTGTATCATGATCTTTATGCAAGATATAAGAGAGAGATGATATTACAAACGTCTATTTTAATAAAGAGAAGTAGACGAAGCATTGTAAGTTAAACTTTAGATTACGTAGTGCATGGGTCGAATGAAATACTTAAACACATGCTGTCAAATGAGATTAAGTAACAATGTAGGAGAGAAATTACATCAGAGAAGGTAGTGTAAGTGTGGTTTAGGTGAGGATATACTTCTCCAAGGGGCCAGTGGAAACCATGGCCAGTCAGTCACTGCTACCTGTGTGAGATCACAATCATGGAAAATGTTGCAGGTAAATTGGAGTTCTACAGTGTGTACCGCTGTACTGCGAAAGGTCGTAGATGATGTGGCTCTCTATAAGATGGATAATTGCTGAAGGGACCTAGACACAGGTAAATGTAACATATTGCTTCAAAGTAGGTGGAGAGACCCACTACTGTTCTATTACACTACTGGCGACAAATCGCCTAGGACTAACTGTTCCAGCTGAACTACACTGTAATTACTGCATAAAAGAAGCAGAAAGAGAAGTAGATACTAGACTGGTGGGAATCGTATCCACGAAAAACCAGTTTACAAAATTGTTATTCGATGTTTTTTTTTCTTTAGTATTGTTCATCAGCATGGGCCCTTTATCACTCTGGATCAGTAGAAGAGATAGACATGATCCATGTCTCGTTGCGAGATCGTTCTGGAGATGCTAAACAGACTTCAATAGCAGTGGCTGCAAGAGAAGTGTTGTGTGTATCACGAAGAGATTTCTGCCACAGAAACAGAAGGCGTACGATACAGGATATATATATTATTTCCTCTCACACGCAGCCTCCCGGTGTGGCCGTGCGGTTCTAGGCGCGACAGTCTGGAACCGAGCAACCGCTACGGTCGCAGGTTCGAATCCTGCCTCGGGCATGGATGTGTGTGATGTCCTTAGGTTAGTTAGGTATAAGTAGTTCCAAGTTCTAGGGGACTGATGACCTCAGAAGTTAAGTCGCATAGTGCTCAGAACCTCTCACACGCACACGCACATTATAAAGTGGCCACAGTGGGGAATTAGATGTAATACAGGTTGGGTTTTCTTTTTCGATAGTAATTGTTTCGACTTGAATGGATCCTGGGCATGGGTAAAATGCTAGATGTACTATCCACCACACCATAAGGTGGCGGATAGGTATTATCCATATGATTTTATATCAGATACTAGCACTGTCTGGGAAAAAGCTGAGGATGTTCGAAGAAGGCAAAAGGCTGCATATCACCTAGAGGCTCTAAACTGCAATTTGATTCCGTTAAAACTACAATCTTCGATAATTTACTCCATCACACTAGTTGTTTTAAAAACTGAATTGGGAGGGCTGTTACTGTAAAGTTGTGTCGGATAACATGTGATGTACTGTACATCTTGTTATTCCATAGCCCTTAAGAAAAAAAGGCATTCTACACTGTTACTGTTCCCACAGGTGCTGTTATTCACAGGTCTACATATGAACGGAAAGCCTGTGCTATTCTATTGCTTTATTAATGGAAACAGCGACTACCGTAAAATACCAACGAGTAAAAGTGCAGTGTACACACAGAACAACGATGCTGGACTGAGAGGAATGTAATTTATTTGTGACGGAAGTGGTTTTTAACAAAACACTGCTACTAATAAAATAGTGTTACATGATTATTTGTGGCTGACCTGCGGCGCAGTCAAATCAGTGTAAGTGATCCATTGTATAATGTTGGTATACATTATTGGGAAAAAGTAAAGAAACTTCGTTCAGCTAAGTTCTCGATACCATTAGCCAGTCACCATCGTACATCTGACGTTGCATTGATAAGAATACGATAAAACACATTAGTGCACATACATAGACATTTATATACAATTATTTCATAGTGATGACATGGAGAGGATTAATGATTAGTCTAGACATTGACCACCGAGCGAGGTGGTGCAGCGGTTAGCACACTGGACTCGCATTCGGGAGGACGACGGTTCAATCCCGTCTCCAGCCATCCTGATTTAGGTTTTCCGTGATTTCCCTAAATCGTTTCAGGCAAACGCCGGGATGATTCCTATGAAAGGGCACGGCCTATTTCCTTCCCAATCCTTCCCTAACCCGAGCTTGCGCTCCGTCTAGACATTGGCTGAAAATAAATGTAACATATTGTGTGCAACAAAACTAAGAAGTCCATTACTGTTCGATTACGCTACTGGTAATAAGCCACTGGTACCAGTAAGTTCCATGTAATACCTACGAGTAACCAACCTCACAGGGCTAAAGTAGAATGATACACAAAATACAATAAGTGGGGAAATCAGATGCCATTTACTTTTAAAAACGGTCTGCGTTTCTGCTAGGACGCACACCCAACATTAGTCCACTAGTAAATGTCTTCATGCTCTTGATCAGAGAGCGGATATACTGTTAATGTAACGGCAGAAATCTATTTTGGGCATTCTGTTTCATTTGGTACTTAACGGGCGTGGACAGAATATTGATGTGCTGTACTTTTCTCTTTAGGAGTCCTGGCTGTTCTTCTTGTTTTTGATGTTGCTGTTGATACATAATTATTACACGCATATCGTACTTGACTAATTTGGAAACACACTATATAATGGCCATGTAACAATCATTTATCATATAGGAAAACACACCGATGCTTTCTGTCGACACTGGGCGGCGCATATGACGTGCAATGGTTGGTTGGTTGGTTGCTTTTGGGGAAGGAGACCAGACAGCGTGGTCATCGGTCTCATCGGATTAGGGAAGGGTGGGGAAGGAAGTCGGCCGTGCCCTTTCAGAGGAACCATCCCGGCATTTGCCTGGAGTGATTTAGGGAAATCACGGAAAACCTAAATCAGTATGGCCGGACGCGGGACTGAATCGTCGTCCTCCGGAATGCGAGTCCAGTGTCTAACCACTGCGCCACCTCGATCGGTGACGTGCAATGTTTCTATGGGCTAACTGCAGCTACAAATTGAATGGCAGCCTGTATCTTCGAGTGCTCCAGTAGTTTAGCATTATGGTATTTTAACGAGGGAAAGCTATCTCGCGTAATTGGTATGTCGAAGAGCGCTGCCACTGAAAATGTCCATTAACATATAAAAATCAGCTGCCACCACCTACAACCCACACCACACTATTCAAATCACCTCAGATGTGGTGGCTGCATCCATAGATGTGATTCAACATTAGGAAAAACTGGGGACGCGCAGCAGTGGCGGACCAACCCTGTAGGAAGAGGAAGCTGTAAGGTTGGCATGGAAGACGTGAGTTGCTGCTTCCCAATGCGACACAGTCCGGATGATGTTACTTCATTTTGCTTGTTTTAAATAAGATGCAAGATGATTCTATATCCAGCGGTAGTAGCAGCACGAGTGTAGGAAATTATTAGCTACATCTACATCTACATCTACATCCATACTCCGCAAGCCACCTGACGGTGTGTGGCGGAGGGTACCCCGAGTACCTCTATCGGTTCTCCCTTCTATTCCAGTCTCGTATTGTTCGTGGGAAGAAGGATTGTCGGTATGCTTCTGTGTGGGCTCTGATCTCTCTGATTTTATCCTCATGGTCGCTTCGCGAGATATACGTAGGAGGGAGCAATATACTGCTTGACTCTTCGGTGAAGGTATGTTCTCGAAACTTTAACAAAAGCCCGTACCGAGCTACTGAGCGTCTCTCCTGCAGAGTCTTCCACTGGAATTTATCTATCATCTCCGTAACGCTTTCGTGATTACTAAATGATCCTGTAACGAAGCGCGCTGCTCTCCGTTGGATCTTCTCTATCTCTTCTATCAACTCTATCTGGTACGGATCCCACACTGTTGAGCAGTATTCAAGCAGTGGGCGAACAAGCGTACTGTAACCTACTTCCTTTGTTTTCGGATTGCATTTCCTTAGGATTCTTCCAATGAATCTCAGTCTGGCATGTGCTTTACCGACGATCAACTTTATATGATCATTCCATTTTAAATCACTCCTAATGCGTTCTCCCAGATAATTTATGGAATTAACTGCTTCCAGTTGCTGACCTCCTATTTTGTAGCTAAATGATAAAGGATATATCGTTCTATGTATTCGCAGCACATTACACTTGTCTAAATTGAGATTCAATTGCCATTCCGTGCACCATGCGTGAATTCGCTGCAGATCCTCCTGCATTTCAGTACAATTTTTCATTGTTGCAACCTCTCGATACACCACAGCATCATCTGCAAAAAGCCTCAGTGAACTTCCGACGTCATCCACCAGGTCATTTATGTATATTGTGAATAGCAACGGTCCTATGACACTCCCCTGCGGCACACCTGAAATCACTCTTACTTCGGAAGACTTCTCTCCACAGCTATGTCCTCTGGACATACACTGAAGAGCCAAAGAAACTGGTACACCTGCCTAATATCGTGTAGAGCCACCGCGAGCACGCAAGAAGTGCCGCAACACGGTGTGGCAAGGACTCTACCAATGTCTGAATTAGTGCTGGAATGAAACACCATGAATCCTGCAGGGCTGACCTCTAATCCGTAACAGTACGAGGGGGTGAAGATCTGTTCCGAACAGCACGATGCAAGGCATCTCAGAGATGCTCAATAATGTTCATGGCTGGAGAGTTTGGTGTCCATCTGAAGTGTTTAAACTCAGAAGAGTGTTCCTGGAGCCACTCTGTAGCAATTATGGACGTGTGGGGGTCGCATTTTCCTGCAAGAATTGGCCACGTCCGTCGGAATGCACAATGGACATGAACGCATGCACGTGATCAGACAGGATGCTTACGTACGAGCCTCCTGTCAGTGTAGTATCTAGACGTATCAGGGGTCCCATATCACTCCAACTCCACACGCCCCGCTCCATTACAGTCTCCACCAGCTTGAACAGTCCCCCACTGACATGCAGAGTCCATGGATTCGTGAAGTTGTCTCCATAAGCGTACACGTCCATCCGCTCGATACAATTTGGACCGAGACTCGTCCGACCAGGCAACATGTTTCCAGTCATCAACAGTCCAATATCGGTGTCAAAGGGCACAGGCCAGGCTTAAAGCTTTGTGTCGTGCAGTCATCAAGGGAGCACTAGTGAAAGCCCTTATCGATGATGTTTCGTTCAATGGTTAGCACGTTGACACTGGTTGATAGCCCAGCATTGAAATCTGAAGCAGTTTGCAGAAAGGTTTCACTTCTGTCACGTTGAACGATTCTCTTCAGTCTTCATTGGTCCCGTTCTTGCAGATCTTTTTCCTTGCGCAGCGATGTCGGAGATTTGATATTCCTGGTAATCACGGTACACTAGTGAAATGATCGTATGGGAAAATCCTCATTTCATTGCTACCTCGGAGATGCTGTGTCCCATCGCCCGTGCACCAACTATAACACCACATTCAAACTCACTTAAATCTTGATAACCCTCCACTACAGCAGCAGTAACCGAACTAAGAACTGCGCCAGACTCATGTTGTTTTATATAGTCGTCGCCGACCGCAGCGCCGTATTCTGCCAGTTTACATATATCTGTATTTGAATACGCACGCCTATACGAGTTTCTTTGACGCTGCAGTGTATACATAGGGTCAAAGGTTAGAATCCTCTCAGCTGATCTAGTAGTGAAGTCACAGATTGTAATCCACTAAAATGTAAGGATTTGTTCCTTACAGTGAAATGTAGTCTTGGTACATAGCAAGAGCATATCTGTTGCACTGTGCTAATTGTTCAACATAGGATATCAGTGTGTTTATTAAAATATCTCACTGTGCTAGTTGTTTAACTTGGGATCTCGGTATATGTCACACTGTGGAAATTGTTGTCTCTTAGGATGAATATCTTGAAAAGCGGAAGAAAAACGGTAAAATAGCAACAAATTGCCCCAAAACTCTAAATAGTGTCCTACATTGGTGCGCTTATAAATAAAGCTATTGGGTGCAATACTCTGCTGCAAAATTGAGAAAACTAAATCTCGAGTATTACCTCACTTTGCTGTTGCTGCTGCTGCTGCTGGAGAAGCTTCATGGTGATGAGTACCCGACATATAGAGGAAAAATGCTAAGTCTGTATCATGACTACCATACCCTAAAGAATGGTGGAGGGTATAATCCCTCTAGTAGGATCGCACTACAGGAGTGCGGGTAGGGAGGTGGACATTTTGGATCATCAATTATGGTATTTGGGATTAGACTTGCGTAAGTGTAACTTGTGATACTCAGAGAGGATAGTGGCCATTTTTGATCACAAACTATGGTGACAGTTATGGAGTGAAACCTTAAAGCATTTGGCCATTAATTAACATTTGTGCAAACATAATTAAAAGGGCAAGTGAGAGGTTTGTTTACATTATTGTAATCAAGATAAAATCATTTGGTTATTAATTGTGACCTAAATAAACATCACTAAAACACGTGTAATCATTCTGTTTACAGTACTCTCATTAAGTATCCAGTTCGTTTACTTAATGAGAACAATGGACCTACTGAGCCTGTTCTTTCACAGCTCCACTACTTACGTGACCTTACTTTTTCGTTGACGGTCAGATAAATAATTTTAAGACCACTTTGCACCCAGAGTGATTCACAACATTCAAGCATTGGAGAAGGCAAATGCTAAATTCCGATTTATTGGAAGAATCCTAAGGAAGTAGAAGTCACACGTAGAAGAAGTTGTTTACAAAACCCTTATCTGACCAATCTTTAGCACTGTTCATCAGTCTGAGATTCTTAACAAACTGGATTAAAAGACAACAGTGAAAGCACTGAAACCACTGAAAGAAGAGGTGCACGATTTGTCATGGTGAGATTTTAGTAGAAACTTCTAAGAAACGAGAGTGGCAAACCTTACAAGAATTAGTCTGTACATCTCACAGAGCCGTACTCACAAGTTTCCTAAAGTTCACATTCACAGACGAGTCAGAAAACGTGTTGCTTCTTTAAACATACATCTTTCGTATTGACAACAATACTACAGCTAAAGAAATTTGGATTCACAATGAGGTGTAATGTCAATCATTCTTTCTCACGCACCGTCCTCGAATGGAAAAGGAAGACGATGAAATAATACTAATACATTCTTTTTCATCCCTAACATATCAAAAAAGGGTTTTTGGAGCACAAATGTATATGCAGGAATTCCACATCGATAATCCGTTTGTAATATGTGTGACATCCACAATTACTTTTGTATTATTGAGTACGTCGTAGCACGGTACGAACGTGCTTCTGCATGTAGCTCTAATGATGGAGAACGATCCGATGCGATTACCCTGCTTGGTCTCCAACATTTATGCATCGCACTTGAAACATCTTTTACGTGCACCTTGGCTGGAAGAAGTTCGGTGAGATCGAGTGATGTTAAATAGTGGTTAACAGCGGGACTCGTAAGCAGTAGAAACAGAGTTCAGATCCCCGAGTTAGAATATCCTTGATACTATTAATCAATGTATTCACTTGCAGACCGTAGCTTTCTTCTCACATCTCCGACAGACTGATGTTTTCTGGCCCTGATTCGTTCTCTCTGTCATTCACTATACTTCAACTGGAAGGAAGAAAATTAACACAGAGAACTGAGCACTGTCCTGTACGGGTGCAAGGAACGGAGATCAACAGAACCACATTCAGGCAGTTCAGAGCTACATCTATACGTACTTCGCACTCGCCATTTTATGGTGTGTGGCAGAGGGTGCTTCAGCGATCACTATCTCTCTTTTTTCACTTCTGAATGGTGTTCAGGAAGAACTACAGTCCATAATCCTTCCAACAAGCTCGAAATTCTCTGATTTTCCCGTGATGGTGATATTGCGAGATGTATATTAAAGGAAGTAATGTGTTCTCTGACTCTTATTGAAACGTCCCCTCTCGGAACTCTTAAAGTAAATATCTCCATGATACACATCGTCTCTCTTCTTGGGCTTGCCATTTCCTTAACGCTCTCAAGATTACTAAAACGACCCCTGACATAAGTACTGCTCTTCATTGAATTCTTTTTACCTCCTCTATTAATACCACGTGTCCAGGATCACAGATGAGCACGAATCGTCAAGAATTGATAGAACTAGTGTTTTGTTAGCCGCTTTTTTCTTGGGCCAGTTGCGTTTTCTTAGGTTTCTTCAGATCATATCAGCCGGGTATTTTCTTTTACCGCTGCTATAGCTGAGTTGTCCCCCTGCTGTTCGACGATCGAGATGAATACTACTATATATTTTATGTTGTTAATGTTTCCATTGATGTATCACCAATAATGTAATCAAACAGTAAGATGTGTTTCCAACTACTGATCCCATTATGGTACACATATTTACATTGAGGGTCAAACTGCCCATCCCTGCACCAAGCACCGGCATTGCAGCATTCCTACACACAAAACTATCAACCACGAACTGCCTCGCGGATCAACTGACGTTACCATTTACATACATCCAGAACTGTATTGCCATTAAATTACTACTCTGTTTCTTTTATATCTGATGATTTCACCTCATTCATTAGGACGTGTTGGGTTCTATCTGCAACAAAGTCCGGAGATCGTTCACAAAAATTGTCTGATATTCCATACGCTCGTATTTTATTCTCTAACCGAAAGTGCGAATCTATATTGAATGACGTCCGAAACTCAAGAAATGCAACAACGACCTGGTTGCCGCGATCTATGGCCATAAGGATCTCATGGATGAACAGACTGAGAAGTGTATCGGCTTCTATTATTTTGTAGCAGGTTTATTTCCGTGATTAGCCTATGATTACGTGGATCTGTCCGACGACCCTTCCTGCGTTGTTTCCCGTCTGTTGGGATCATGATAGTGTTTGGTCTCTTGTGACAATTAAAGACTTCCAAGTTAACTTCTCACGTTGAGATGATTTCATTCCGCAGAAAATTTGGTAAGCGGGTTAATATAGGCTTCTATAGTCGACGATTAACACTCGGTTACTATCGCATTCAAACTAGCTTACAGCGTGCATCCTCTTGTTCTAGATATTTTCAGAGCTATTAATAGATGACTTATTTAGCTGTAGCTACTTTTACGCTACGTGAATTGTCTTCAGTACCTACCGTTCCAGATTCTTATGCATAGCTTTCGTTGGACTGTACTCTTTTGTTCTGTTACCAAAATTTTAAGATCCTGAACTTCCTGTTACATTGATGAATTTCCTTTCTTTCGAGTAGGTATTGTTCCTTGTCTGTTTTGTTTGCAGTATCATGCTTTCCAGGAACTCAAATGGCTCAAATGGCTCTGAGCACTATGGGACTTAACATCTATGGTTATCAGTCCCCTAGAACTTAGAACTACTTAAACCTAAATAACCTAAGGACATCACACACATCCATGTCCGAGGCAGGATTCGAACCAGCGACCCTAGCAGTCCCCCGGCTCCGGACTGAGCGCCTAGAACCGCTAGACCACCGCAGCCGGCTTTCCAGGAACTGAGCCAATTAATTTCTTGACGCAACTCAGTCACGCCGTGATTCCTGAACCATGTGCATCTACTCGGCGAGTTTCAGTTCTCTAATAAACAAGAAGTACACCAACTACACTCGTAGCGAAGTACATTCTTAACAAGGTGATTAGGGGAAACGCGAGGGACAATTTCGTCGGCTATATTCAATTGGCGTAAAAATCTCTGCTGTCAGTCGTAGAAAAAAAAAAGATGAGAATTTTAATTCGCACTCAACTCTCTTTCCCACTTGAAAGAGCTGGGCATAGTCTTTCTAGAACTCCGCGCATGTTTTCTTGCACGTCACGCGAAACGTTCGTTTATCAACTGAACAGTTATTTATGCACAGCTTCCGGAGGACAGAGTTTAGTATGCTGAGCCGAAGTTTTTGAATTTCATTCAGCTCTTTGTGGGAGCAACCGGAGGTGCTAGTCATTCATCACGCTGGGACATTCGCATGCTCATTAGCTACAGAAAGCCAGAAACTGAGCTAGTGCGGGATCGAAATAGTAAAAGTTAAAGTTGGAAACTTTATCCTTCACCGTATTGACGGCTTGAAAATAACTTAGTGCCCTGCATTCCTCTAATCTGCCCTTAGTGGTAATATTGACTAGAAAAACAAGAAACGTAACTCTTTTCCTTTCCACAGTACTATACAACGTTCTTGACATTTGCTTTAATGAGAGTTGTAAATAGTGAGTTTCCTTTCGACAGGTTTACTTTTACATTTCGTAACAAAGATTAGAGCGTACGGAATAGTTTCTCGCTGAAGAGTTTTTGAATGAAGCAGTACATTGAGCTGGACGGCGACTGTTCGTCAAACGTAACATCAGCAGTGCTCCACAGTACTGTAATGGGCCAACACATGAGCAGCAACCTGCCACTGTTTGCTGATGACACTGTAATGTAGGGGAATGTGTCACTGAGTGACTGTAGGGGAATTCAGGATAATATGGTCTTGTACGGATAAATATAAGATAATGCAAGAAACAATCCTGTAACGTTAGAATACATTATTAATGGTATGCCGCTTGACATAGTCACGTTGATTAAGTATCTAGGCATTACGTTGAGGCACAGCATGGAACAGAACAAGTAACAAAAAACCAGTTGTATGGTAGGTGAATTGCCGGTTACTGCTTGTAGGGAGAACTGTGGTAAAATATAATGCACCTATAAAAAACACCGTTTACAGGTCGCTTGTGTGTCCCATTATTGCATACTCCTAATCGACATCTACATAAATGTTCTCTTATTCACACTTAAGTACCAGACAAACGATACATCGATCCACTTTCGGAATATTTCTTTACCGTTCCACCGTCGAACAGTGCACGGGAAAATTGAAAATTATACCCAAATGTTTCCGGGCGAGCACTGTTTTCTTGTATTTTTTTTCGATGATGATTTCTCCCTATGTAGGTTGGAGACCGCAAAATATTTTCGCATTCGGAGGACGAAGGTGGTGAGTGAAACTTCATAAAAAGATATCGCTGCAACAAAAGCTCCATAGGTTTAGTGATTACTAACCAAACTCATGTATCATATCGTGACATTCTCTCCGTATTTCAGGATAATACAAAACAATCTGTCCTTCTTTGAACATTTCCGAGGTCCTCAATCCTATCTGGTAAGGATTTCATACGCTGTTGCAGCACTCCGTAAGTGGACGGACTAGTGTAGTGCAGGCAGTCTCTGCAGTAGCTTTGTTACATTTTCTAACTGTTCTGCCAATAGAATACAGTCTTAAATTCGCCTTCACCACAAAATTTTCCATGCGAAAGCTCCAGTTTAAATTGTTCGTAACTATAATCCCTCGGTAATGAGTCGAATCGACAAACTTTAAATTTTAGATCATCCTCTGGTGTTGCAGTTCTTCTTCTTCTTATGTCCGTGCTTGCTATGGAAATAGGACGAGGAATTCCGCCTTACGCAAAACACCTTTTCAGTTTTGTTTTACCCAGATATGTTTCGGCAATTTTTGTGATATCTCCAGTGGGTTATTTTTATTTTTCTTACTGTAAAATTGTTGTTACATATTAACATTTAGCGAAATTTTTGGTACATAATATTTACAATTGTGAATGAATAATGGTTATAATATAGAATACATCATTTGTTCATTCGTGGTGCACTCACCCCCGTGATGCCAACTGAGGAGCTACTCGACAGAATAGAAGCGGCTCCGGTCACAGAAAACCAACATAACGACCGGGAGAGTGGTGTGTTGACCACACGCCCCTCCTATCCGCATCTTCAACTGAGGATAACACGGCGGTCGGATGGTCCCGATGGGCCACTTGTGGCCTGAAGACGGAGTACTTATTTGTACATAGTTCATAGTTGAGATATGTATTAATGACCTGATGCACTGCGCGTTGTTTATAACATTACGTCTAAAGTTCTAGTTATACCTTAACTGGCAAAAGAGTGGATCTATTCATTACTTTACATAACTTACATGATTCTATTGGATTTTATGTTGGTAACTAGTCTGCTACACAATCTACAACTTCTCATCTGAAAACAGCAAAACATATTTTTTATTTTCCTGTTTATTATGCATTTACAAACGGAAGTGAGTATATATCACGGTTTTTGTATATAACTTGCGGCTTTGATGTAGTGTTTTCTTATATGTTGTTGGCGAGGTGAAAAGGCTGATTTACTAACCTATGGGTGCTGGACAACGCGCTTGTCTCCGAGTTGTCGAACCATGGGGAGAGCTTTCGTCGCCGTCACGTGTTGTTGTGACTGTGTAGTATTCATTTGTTTCGTAGCGTGTTTGGCTGGGTGAGGCGCGCAAGTATAAAGTAAATTTGGCGTTTGTGGTGTTTGGTGTGTGTGCGTGTGTGCGTGTGTGTGTGTGTGTGTTTTCAGGACTGGGAAACATAGAGAGAGAGAGAGAGAGAGAAGAGAGAGAGAGAGAGAGAAAGCATAGGTGTATTTTTTTTTCATGAGTGGTTTGGTATGGGTGTTATTTGTAAAGTTCTTCACTTGTGGCAACGGAGTATTAACACACAGTGATGTGTATTCATTTAGTACTTTCTTTTCATGGGCTACTGATTTTTGGATGTGATTCTTTTCTTCTATAGTTAATTTTTGGTATAAGCTGCTACTAGTTTTATGGATGTGTAAGTCAGTTTCATTGTTTGTTGGGTGGTGATTGAGTGCTATCAGGTGATCTGCGAATGTTGAGTGTGAGCTATTGCTTTTCAGTGCTCTGGGATGTTCTGTATACCTGGTTCTGAAATTTCTGCATGTTGACCCACAAATACAGATTGAGAGCAGTTGCAAGTAAGCTGGTATATACTGGACTGACTGTATTTGTCAGTTTTGGTGGTATTTCTTCGAAGTCTGCTTTGTATTGTGTTGTTGGTACAATATGCTACGTTGAGTCCTTGCTTTTTTAGTATATTACCCACCCTTTGAGTGACTTTGTTGTTGTAAGTAAGTATATGCTATTTGTTGCTTACTGTCTGCTGATTTGTTGTGTGTTGTGTTTGTTTGTGTATGTGTGTTTCATGGTTATATGTTGTTTGTTTTTGTATTTTGTGGTTTATTTTGTCTACCCTCTTTGCATCATATCCATTCTCCTGGCAATTTGTTTTATTGTGTTCAGGTCTTTTGTGTTTTCATGTTGGTTCATAGGTATTTTGTTCAGTCTCTGTAGTAAATATCTGAAGCTGGCTTCTTTGTGAGTTATGGGGTTATTGGGTTGGCTGTGAATAAGGGCACTGGTACATAACCATGTAACACACACACACACAAATACAACACACAACAAATCAGCAGACAGTTAGCAACAAATGGCACGTAATTACTTACAACAACAAAGTCACACACAGGGTGGTTAATATACTAAAGAAACAAGGCAGACTTGGAAGAAATACCACCAACTGTGACAAATACAGCCAGTCTGGTATATACCAAATTACTTGCAACTGCTGTCAATCTATATATGGGGGTCAAACATGCAGGAATTTCAGAACCAGGTATACACAACATCTCAGAGCACTGAAAAGCAATAGCTCACAATCAACACACGCAGATCACCTGATAGCACACAATCACCACGCAACAAACATTGAAACTGACTTACACATCCTTAAAACTAGTAGCAGCTTATACCAAAAATTAAGTATAGAAGAAAACTATCACATCCAAAAATCAGTAGCCGGCCGCTGAGACCGAGCGGATCTAGGCGCTTCAGTCTGGAACCGCGCTGCTGCTACGGCCGCAGTTTCGAATCCTGCCTCGGGCATGGATGTGTGTGATGTCGTTAGGTTAGTTAGGTTTAAGTAGTCCTAAGTCTAGGGGACTGTTGACCTCAGATGTTAAGTCCCATAGTGCTTGGAGCCATTTGAACCAAAAATCAGTAGCCCATGGAAAGAAACTACTAAATGAATACACATCACTGGACGTTAATACCCTGTTTGCCACAAGTGAAAAAATTTACAAATAACACCCACACCAAAACCACTCATGGAAGAAAACCACAAAAACAGCCATCCTCTCTCTCTCTGTCTCTCTCTCTCTGTCTCTCTCTCTCTCTGTCCCACTTCTGAACACACACACACAAACAAACCAAACACCACAAACGCCAAATACACTTCAAACTTGCAAGCCTCGCCCAGCCAAACACGCTACGAAACAAATGAATACTACGTAATGGTGCCGAAAACTCCGCTCATGTTTTAAAAATTCGGAGGCAAGTGCGTTATCAAGCACTCATAGGTTACGAAATCAGCCTATTCACCTCGCCAACAACATATGAGAAAAAGCTCCAACTTCAAAGCCGTAAGTTACGTGCAAAAAACGTGATATATAGTCACTTCCGTTTGTAAACGCATAATAAGTAGAAAAATAAAAATTATGTTTTGCCGGTTACAGATGAGAGGTTGTAGATTGTGTATCAGACTAGCTGCCAACATAAAATCCAATAGCATCATGTAAGGTATGTAAAGTAATGCATACATCGACTCTTTTGCCAGTTAAGGTATAACTAGAGCTTTAGACGTAATGTTATAAACAACTTACAGTACATCAGGTCGTTAATACATATATCAACCATGAACTACGAACAAATGGTGTATGATATTTTACAACAATTATACATTCACAATTGTAAATATTACGTACCAAAAGTTTCGCTAAATATTGATATGTAACAAGAATTTTACAGTAAGAAAAATAAAAATAACCCACTGAAGATATCACAAAAATTGTGAAACATGTCTGGGTAAACAAAACTGAAAAGGTGTCTTGCGTAAGGCGGGATTCCTCGTCCTATTTTTTCATTTGTAGTATAACCGAAATTAAGCGGATTCCTGAAGGTACTCATCTGGAGGACCTCAGTCTTTTTATTGTTTATAATCAACTTCCAATTTCCACATCATACAGATACATGGTCTAAGAAATTTTACAATTGGTTTTAATCTTCTTATGACTTTACTAGACGGTAAATGACAGCATCATCTGCACACAATCCAAGAGGGTCTCTCAGAGTTTCCCCCCAAAAAAACAGACCTTGTGTTGAGAGAAAGGTTGTCTATGGTAGCCAAATATGGAGTTATTATATCAATACATTCTGAAAGGGTCCGCGGCTCGTGGTCTTGCACTCGCGTTATCGCTTCCCGCGCACAAGGTCCCGGATTCGATTCCCGGTGGCGTCAGGGATTTTCCCTGCTTCGAGATGACTGGATGTTGTGTCATCATCATCATCATTCATTCCCATTACGGTCGGAGGAAGGCAATGGCTGACCACCTCCGGTAGGGCCTTGCCTAGTGCGGCGGTGCGGGTCTTCCGCATCGTCCCCTACGCTCCTCGGAGTATGGGACCTCATCATCATCATTCTAAAAGTAATCTAAATGATTCCTGGAGAGGATGACTTGCCTTTATTTATGATTTCAGTTACCCTTCAATTACCCTCTAACAGGAGGATATGTACTTCTAAGTTGCTAATGTTGACAGCTGTTCATGATTAGAAATCTGGACTATTTACCGCATCTTCTTCGGTGAAGGAGTGTCCGACTGTTTGGGGTACACTCCGTTCAGATTAAAGGCAGACGTGGCAGTAATTAAGAGGCGTGCTTCTAGATTTGTGACCAGTCAGTTAAATCAGCAAGAGTGTGCAACGGATATGTTGCTTGGCCTTAGATGGGTATCTTTGGAGATACCCATCAGGTCAGATTAGAGGAAAACTTGGCAGTAATTCAGAGACATGTTTCTATGTTTGCGACCATTCGGTTATATCAGCACGAGACTGTTACGAATATGTTGCATAATCGCAGATAGGCATCTTTGTAGAGAATAGATCAGTATTGTCACGAAATGGTACACAGGTAGTTCATAGAGTAAATATTGGCAACAGACTGCAGAAAGAGTCTTCGTGTCTAAAGTACATCCCATGTAAGGATCGTAAGACCAAATAAAAGTGATTAGGACTCGTACAGAGACACATAGGCAGTTGTTTTCCCTCACTCAACTATCGAGTTGAACAGAAAAAGGAATCCCTCGCGATGTTTCAACTACCCTCTGCTACGTATTGTATATCGGTTTGGGAAATATATCGTTTTGTCTGAGCAGGATTTAAATGAAGATGACAACGATACCTTAAAAATTACCATAATGAAAGTAAAAATTAGGTGGGATATCTTCATCGTCATGCACGTTCAACGATAGCATTTCATCTGAAAAATATGAGTCTGGAGTCTTATTTTGTCTCGGCAGCGTATGTGAAAGGTAATTGGTTAGGTTTCGTTGAAATAGTGCCTTTCGCAGGAAATTAGTTGTCTGACCTGGGAAATTTTGACGTTTTGTCTTGAGTGAGGTAGGTAAATTACGCCAAAAAGCTTTTCATAAAGAGTAAGGGTGTTTCATGTACAATTCCCATAGTTCAGACTGGATGTGCATGAAAAAAAAAACGGAAGATTACAGTTAAACGTCGCATTGACATCGAGGTCCTTAAAGACGGAGCACAAGATAGGATTAGGGAATGATGCTGGAGGAAATGGGTCGTACCCAGTATTTGCCTCAAGTGACTTAGGAAAATTACAGGTAATCTAAACGTGGATGGCCGGACAGGGATATAAACTATAGTCCCACAGAATGAGAACAAGTGCGCAAACCATTGCACCACCTCGCTCGGTGATGTACAACGGTTACACCCATCTCACACACAGTCAGATTTGCTGCAAACTTAATAGCCAGTTTCCTTGAGGGCTCTATCGTCTACTAGCTAGCTGCCCTTCAGGAACCTTTGCATTTTTCGGTGATAGGTCCGGTGGTATTTTTCTTGCGAGGCCTAGTAGGGTTCCATGCACGCTACGTCACAGCCTACAGGGCGGGAACCCACAAACAACGCCAGTTAACCCTCGAGACCAAACACAACATCACGCGCCCGCCGGCCGACCTGCGAATTTCTCAAACTATTGTAGAGAAACTACTCTGTAAAAAAATTTCGTTCTCGCACATCTTATAGCTTCATTTGTCAGCTTCATGACGAGTTGCCTATCATTACGTTAGTAATCATATTTACAATGACATTTCAGGGTTAAGTAAACTACTGCAAGAATTTGTGAAAGTCTGCAGTGAAAAATATAGGTCGCTATGAATTTGCGTTTGGTGCATATTAGGTCATATTTTTCTGTATGTGAAATCTAGTTAACATACTGAATTTTTCTGTAAACTTTGATGGATATTACTGTCTGTCATCAGTCTTGAGGAAATTGAACACAGGTAAATAGCTTCGTCTCGACTGCACGCGCTATCGAAAAGCCAGTGTGAAAGATTCACAAAATCCTTCGTATCTCTTAAACGGTTTCAGATATCAAAACCAGATTTTTGTGAACGATAGTATGCACAAAGGAAAGTATTCCGCCACATGACTAATATGCGAAACTTTCATATCTACCGTGATATTCAAGCGACTACCAATTTTTTCACTGAAATGATGAAATATTTCAGCGCCATAAATAGCTGGTGCAACGAGCATTACTTTGCGTTTGTAACAATATACTGTATGTGGAGAAGGTACAGTTTTATTTTTATACCGAGAAGGGTATTTTCATAAACTGTTGACTTGTCCTTAGTCAGTTGCTGTTCTATGATTCTGTCGTAATTTCAACTGCATTAGAATGTTAGTGGGATACTCAGCTATATTTTGGCAGAAGAAACCGATTAACGTGGCAACAAGGAGACTTACGTATTACTCAGAACTTGTCGCTGATAACGTTTCTCTGAAGAGAAATAAAAGTGAAAAATAAAGCGCTACTTCTGTTGAAATTTCGGCGAAATGCTATACACAAGTGTATTTTTAATAACGAATGGTATAGATAGAAACAGGGCAACGGATTTTATTTCAGTATCTGAGTAATCAAAGGAATATGAAAACAACTGACAGCAAATAGATCAAGGGATTGCACTTTTTCACCACAAACAACATTTAGTTTGACAAAGACCTCGGTAATCTGTTTACACCTTTATGGGTAGTTGACTGGATTTTGCAAATTTATTTGTTTTCGTATTCCTCGCATAATATAGGTACAGATATAAAAATTTTCGGCAGTGTCAGTCCTCATAATTGATTATTAAAAACACGCTGAGGCATAGGATTCCATTACAATTTAAACAGAAGTAGAGATTTATTTTCTCCATGCTTCTTGTTCCGTTTATTTTTTTTTTTTTCAGAGAGACTTTATGCCACCTTCGTATCTGCTTCTTTCGCCAAAACACAGTAGAGTTTGTAAATATCCATGTCACTAAAAGTCTAATGGAGTTGAAATTGCGACAGAACCATAAACCAGCATTTGATGGAAAGACAGGTCAATAGGTTATGATAATGCCCTTTCTCGGCATAAAAAAACTGAAATTTCTTCATATACAGAGTAATTTTTTCCATCGTGTACATAGTCTAGGGATTGGTCGATGAGAGGGTACGGAAAAAAAGGACTGATGAACTTACGTCCGGAAATGCATGGTTTCCATTCTAGAGCCCATTTATTGAAGCATACATTGTTACAGAGAGTGCGGTCTTACACGCGCTGTACCGTGCATCCACAGTTACAGTTGTCGTTGTGGTCTTCGGTCGAGAGACTGGTTTGATGCAGCTCTCCATGCTACTCTATCCTGTGCAAACTTCTAAATTGCCCAGTACCTACTGCGACCTACATCCTTCTGAATCTGCTTAATGTATTCATCTCTTGGTCTCCCTCTACGATTTTTACCCTCCACGCTGCCCTCCAGCACTAAATTGGTGACCCCTTATGCCTCAGCACATGTCCTACCAACCGATCCCTTCTTCTAGTCAATTTGTGCCACAATTTCTCATCTCCCCAGTTCTATTCAATACCTCCTCATTAGTTACGTGATCTACCCATCTGATCTTCACCATTCTTCTATAGCACCACATTTCGAAAGCATCTATTCTCTTCTTGTATAAACTATTTATCGTCGACGTTTCATTTCCATACATGGCTGAACTCCATACAAATACTTTCAGAAACGACTTCCAGGCACTTAAATCTATACTCGATTTTAACAAATTTCTCTTCTTCAGAAACGCTTTCCCTGCCATTGCCAATCTACATTTTATGTCCTCTCTACTTCGACCATCATCAGTTATTTTTCTCCCCAAATAGCAAAACTCATTTACTACTTTAATTGTCTCATTTCCTAATCTAATGCCCCCACCGTCACCCGATTTAATACGACTACATTCCATTATCCTCGTTTTATTTTTGTTGATGCTCATCTTATATCCTCCTATCAAGACGCTGTCCATTACGTTCAACTCCTCATCCAGATCATTTGCAGTCTCTGACAGAATTACAATGTCAACGGCGAACCTCAAAGTTTTTATTTCTTCTCCATGGATTTTAATTCCTACTCCGAATTTTTCTTTTGTTTCCTTTACTGATTGCTCAATATATAGATTGAATAACATCGGAGAGAGGCTACAACCCTGTCTCACTCCCTTCGCAACCACTGTTTCCCTTTAATGCCTCTCGACTCTTATAACTGCCGTCTGGTTTCTGTACAAATTGTAATTAGCCTTTCGCTCCCTGTATTGTACCCCTGCTACCTTCAGAATTTGAAAGAGAATGTCCCGGTCAACACTGTCAAAAGCTTTCTCTAAGTCTACAAATGCTAGAAACGTAGGTTTGTCTTTCCTTAATCTATCTTCTAAGATAAGTCGTAGGTTAAGTATTGCCTCACGTGTTCCACCATTTCTACGGATTCCGAACTGATCTTCCCCGAGGTCGGCTTTTGCCAGTTTTTCTATTCGTCTGTAAAGATTTCGTGTCAGTATTTTGCAGCCGTGACTTATTAAACTGATAGTTCGGTAATTTTCACATCTGTCAACACCTGCTTTCTTTGGGATTTAAATTATTACATTCTTCTTGAAGTCTGAGTGTATTTAACCTGTCTCGTACATCTTGCTCACCAGATGCTAGAGTTTTGTTATGACTGTCTCTCCCAAGGCCGTCAGTAGTTCTAATGGAATGTTGTCTACTCCGGGGGCCTTGTTTCGACTCAGGTCTTTCAGTGCTTTGTCATACTCTTCACGCAGTATCATATCTCCCATTTCATCTTCTTCTACATCCTCTTCCATTTCCATAATATTGTTCTCAAGTACATCGCCCTTGTATAGACCCTCTATATACTCCTTCCACCTTTCTGCTTGCCCTTCTTTGCTCAGAACTGGATTCCCACATGAGCTCTTGATATTCATACAAGTGGTTCTCTTTATTCCAAAGGTCTCTTTAATTTTCCTGTATGCAGTATCTATCTTACCCCTGGTGATGTACGCCTCTACATCCTTACATTTGTTCTCTAGCCATCCCTGCTTAGCCATTTTGCTCATCCTGTCGATCTCATTTTTGAGACGTTTGTATTCCGTTTTGCATGCTTCATTTACTGCATTTTATATGTTCTCCTTTCATCAGTTAAATTCAGTATTTCTTCTGTTACCCAAAAATTTCTACTATCCCTCGTCTTTTTACCTGCTTGATCCTCTGCTGCCTTCACTATTTCATCCCTCAAAGCTACCCATTCTTCTTCTACTGTATTTCTTTCCCCCATTCTTGTCAATCGTTCCCTAATGCTCTCCCTGAAACTCTCTACAACCTCTGGTTCCGTCAGTTTATACAGGTCCCATCTCCTGAAATTCCCACCTTTTTGCAGTTTCTTCAATTTTAATCTACAGTTCATAACCAATAGATTGTGGTCAGAGTCCACATCTGCATTGGAAATGCCTTACAGTTTAAAAACTGGTTCCTAAATCTCTGTCTTGCCATTATATAATGTATCTGAAACCTTCCCGTATCTCTAGGCTTCTTCCACGTATACAGCCTTCTTTCATGATTCTTGAACCAAGTGTTAGCTATGATTAAGTTATGCTCTGTGCAAAATTCTACCAGGCGGCGTCCTCTTTCATTCATTACCCCCATTCCATATTCAACTACTACGTTTCCTTCTCTTCCTTTTCCTACTATAGAATTCCAGTCACCCATGACTATTAAATTTTCATCTCCCTTCACTATCTGAATAATTTCTTTTATTTTATCATACATTTCATCAATCTCTTCGTCATCTGCGGAGCTAGTTGGGATATAAACTTGTAGTACCGTGGTAGGCGTGGGCTTCGTGTCTATCTTGGCCACAATAATGCGTTCACTATGCTGTTTGAAGTAGCTTTCCCGCACTCCTATTTTTTATTCATTATTAAACTTACTCCTGCATTACTCCTATTTGATTTTGTATTTATAACCTTGTATTCACCTCAGCAGAAATCTTGCTCCTCCTGCCACGGACCTTAACTAATTCCCAATATATCTAACTTTAACCTATCCATTTCCGTTTTTAAAGTATCTAACCTACCTGCCCGATTAAGGGAGCTGACATTCCACGCTCCGATCCGTAGACTGCCAGTTTTCTTTCTCCTGACAACAACGTCCTCCTGAGTAATTCCCGCCCAGAGATCCGAATGGGGACTATTTTACCTCCGGAATATTTACCCAAGAGGATGCCATCATCATTTAACCATATAGTAAAGGGCAAGCCCTCGGGAAAAATTACGGCTGTAGTTTCTCCTTGCTTTCAGCCAGCACAGGTTAGTGTTACAAGGCCAGATCATCCAGACTGTTGACCCTGCAACTACTGAAAAGGCTGCTGCCCCTCTTCAGGAACCCCTCCTTTGTTGTTCCACTTACGGTACGTCTATCTGTATCACTGAGGCACGCAAGCCTCCCCACCAATGGCAAGGTCCACGGTTCATGGGGGGGGGGGGGGGGGGGGGGGGGGACGACATTGGGACATTTACAGTATACTGCGCCCCGGGGCGACGTGTCCTCTCATTCGACCACAGGTGAGGGGTCAACCTCATTCGAGCAGTAACTGGGCTGTCCACCGGTGAGGACCGATCGGCGGACTCGGACGTGCTGGACGTCCGTTGGATCCCCACGGCCGGCACACAACAATGGTGCCCACCCACTGCAGCCTCAAGCTGGGAAACCGAAGCCATCACGGCCTGAAGCTGAGAGCGAAGCGTCACCAACTTGGCTCGCATCCGCACACAACTGTCCCTGTCCACACTAAACTCCGTGGAAAACTAAACTATGCAGATAAACAGACTATCGGCACGCGCTGCGCAACTCTTCTATAGACCCTGACGAAAGCGCACGAACCGTGTCTAGTAATACGCAGGTATTCAAACACCTATCTACCGAAGCACTCACGTGAAGCTGGCCACGGTGGCCGAGCGGTTCTAGGGGCTACGGTCTCAGGTTAGAATCCTGCCTCGGGCATGGATGTGTGTCATGTCCTTGGGTTAGTTAGGTTTAAGTAGTTCTAAGTTCTAGGGGACTGATGACTTCAGTAGTTACGTCCCATAGTGATCAGAGCCATTTGAACCATTTTTTCAGTGTTCCTCTTCACAGATAAATGAGTAACAGAAATCGTGATTATGTATACCAGACCGACACTCTTAAGTGAAAAGCAAAGAATTTATAAAATGTATCCAACCTACCATTAACAGTATTGAATGCTTCTTCCATATTTTATGTAAAAAGCTCAAATATTTGCTCAACAAATCCTATACAAATGAGATTAAGTACATGATAAAGAATCTGCAAGAATTAAGTGACCAAATCAAGAATAATGATAATCCTGACAACAGGAGTCTAGTTTCTTTCGATATTACTAATCTTTCTACAAATATCTGCGTTACGAAAACTATATATATAATTGAGAATAAAATAATTTACCAAAAGAAACTATGTCCGAATGAAACATCTGAGCTCATTCGACTATTGCGGCTTACTCTGTCTTATAACTACTGTAGCTTTAAAAATGGTTTATACTCACAACCAGATGGTCTAGCTATGGGAAACTGCATGGCGGGAACCTTAGCTGAAATACTCGTTAACAACATTGAAGAAAAAAAGTTAGAACAATTTATGGCCGATTAAGTCATTTACTACAAGAATTACATGAATGACATCTTAGTCTTATTGAACGGTACAGAGGAGGGCATTGTTAATCTGAATTCACAACTCAATAGTATACATTGTAAGATCAAATTCACCTGTGAAGTCGAAGTAAAACGCTCATTTACTTTTTGGATGTTACAGCAAACGGAATGTATTCAGTGCACAATTGCGAAATTTTTAGGTACCTACATTTACAGGCACAATAATCAGTAATCGATTATGTCACGCAATAATCCATAGAAAGCATACTTTCAACCAGTGATATGCAGAACAATAAATCTTCAGCTTTAAGAAAATTAAATGAACAAAGAAACAGCAATTCTTGAATATTTAGTAGAAGTAAACGATTTGTAACCAAAGATAATTAAAGAAATTAAAAACCAGAACGTGAAAACTAAACAAAAGTGGGCTACCACTAACATATTTCTGCAGGGAGAAATAGCTAATCAAAAGGTTAATTTTACACTTCTCCTGTATTATGACAACATTTCAAACAAAAGATCCTAAACTTTTCAAAACACGAGAATGAAAATTGTATTATGTCCCAAAAACAATATTAAAAGCATTATAAGACGTACCACCATGGAACAGAACCATTAATTAGTAATATAAACACTGTATGTGACGATTGTGGCATTATACAGGGTGGTCCATTGATCGTAACTGGGTCAAATATCTCACGAAATAAGCGTCAAACGAAAAAACTACAATGAACGAAACTTGTCTAGCTTGAAGGGGGAAACCTGATGGCGCTATGGTTGGTCCGTTAGATGGCCCTGCCATAGGTCAAACGGATATCAACTGAGTTTTTTTTTTAAATAGGAACCCCATTTTTATTACATATTAGTGTAGTACGTAAAGAAATATGAACGTTTTAGTTGTACCACTTGTTTCGCTATAACATTCATATTTCTACATGAATATGTAAAAAAAGGGGGGTTCCTATTTAAAAAAAAACGCTTTTGATATCCGTTTGACATGGCAGCGCCACCTAGTGGGCCAACCATAGCGCCATCTGGTTTCCCCCTTCAAGCTAGACAAGTTTCGTTCTTTGTTGTTTTTCCGTTTCACGCTTATTTCGTGAGATATTTGGCCCGGTCACCATCAATGGACCACCTTGTATAGGGTTTTTCTCCTAAGAGTGCTCAGATAAATATGGTGTATCGGCAGATATTTGCTATTTCGTTTTTGCATTGCACAGCTGGAGTTCGCCGAAACATTGTTCACCACGTCTCTGCTGCGAGGCGCAGTGTCGACGGAAAGAGTGGGTTTGTTTCCCGTTAGAAACAAACTGATTTTTAAAGCGGAATTATACATACTCATTCGATATAGAGGTTCCAGATTAGTCTAGTTCGATATTTATTTTATCGCTATGTATTAGCGGGGACAGAAAAACACGAAGAATAAACAGCAATCCAGCAGGGACTCAGTACCGCTGCATGCTAGTCGCTAACAGTCAGTGCAGATCAGGGCAGTGCTACCACTGATAGAGCACTCGTTGTTCTTCGCGTTTTACTCGCCCTGTTAATACAGCTCGATAAAACAAATATAGCGCTATACTTATCTGGGAGCACTCTATCGAATGAAAACGTAAAATTCCGCTCTGCCATTTTATTTGTAACGAAAAACAAACAGACGCTTTCCGTCGACACACGGCGCCGCATGAGAGACATGATGAGCAATGTTTGTTTCGGCTGACTCAAGTTACACAGCGCAAAAACGAAATTGCAAATATCTGCCGAACCACCAGAGGAAATGTGCCTGGCGACTCTTAGGAGATACACCCCGGATACATTTAGCAAATCGTAGAGCTTTTTCGGATTCGATGGAAGAACACGCGAAATCTATCGAAAATTACCCAAGTGCAGCCACGATTCATCTTCTGAACAAAGGATATGCGACGTGAAACATTTAACATGAACTACAAGTCCTTCATCATGGTGATAAACTTAAGAAATTTGATATTCCAGATGAAATCAAAGTTTTTAGCCGTTTTAAGAATCAGCCAGACTGAACTACAAAACAGAAGGTATCCCTGTAATTTCACTGTTATTCCGTTTACAACTAATTAAAACCGAAGTAGCAATTCCATCCTTTGTTTCCAACTGATAGAACTAAATATATTGTCTAAAGAGCATGTGAAAGTTTTAAATTTTGGATTTTCCTACCTTGATAACCCATATCTTTCTATTTCATTTTACTTTATTAGCTCTTCTCTGTTTGGATATACATATTACAAATATAAACAAATCTCAGAACTGTAGCCCGCCCTCATATTTATTGTTTCGTCATATTTATCTTCGCACATTTCCCACCTTATGAACAGTGGCTCACTGCCAAAGCATCAAGAACACTAAAGTTTCTGAATGAAACGAACGGAAGTACGGAAGATGAATCCGCTGCCATTTTTGTACGTATGGCACTTTCTTCTAGGTAACTATCATTCCCTTAACTGTGTTCTCGTTTCGTAACGTTTTCTGTACAGTTAAACAATGAATAATGGCCGATATTCGTTCTGCAAGAAATAAATACAGTCAAAGTGTGGAAATGTTGTATTAAGTTAGTGAACATTCAACTGAAAAGAAGCTAACAACGGTGAAGTCTAATAGGGCCGCTAACGTCATGAATGTAGATCAACTGTTCGTCAGATTACATTAGTAACACTGCCAGATTGTTCGCTGAATGTGTCATTCTGTTCAAGAAAGTATTGTTTCTGGATGATTGTGAGAAATGTATATTTCTATATTACATGGTCTCTTTAGATGCGAATATCAGCAAGGTGATGTTTATAAAGGACAGGTTAGATGAGGATTTGCAGAAAATGTTATGAGGGCCACAAGCATACAAGGCCATATCCCTGCGATTACTGGAGTCGAAGGGGCACGTTTTTGGGTTAGGGTCAGGTTATAGACAGACAGTTTTAAAAGGGGATGAAAAACAAGATAAATGAGCGTCTTGTATGTCTAGAAGATTCTGAAGGGGTAGATGCCTGGTATCTCTCTGTATACTGTATAACTAAAGGGACGGATAAGTTAAATATAATGGATTATAGACTAGCATCATTTTCATGTAGAGCTTACATGAAAAAGAGGAGTTGCAGCGTATGTTAACAATTGGACACAAAATTATAAATATTGAAACAAACCGTTTTTGTGTAGATCAGAATCTAGCCGCATGTGCCTGTGAGCTGTGACTGCAGAATACTTCTTTGCATTTGTAAAAGTCTACAGATTCCCTCTGGAAACTATCACCTATTTATGAGAAATATAGATGCATTATTGAGCTACCTACTTTCAGCTATTTATGAAAAATATATCTGAATTATTGAGCTACCTGTCAGATAAGAAGGAACAGTTAGTAGTTTGTAGAGATTCGAATGTAGATTTTGTAAAAAATACAGACAGTTAAAATGAACTGGAATCATTACTTGGGTATTTCAATGTAATTTCAGTAGATAAATTTTCAACTTGTATGCAGCAAGATAGAAGGTCCTGGACTGCTAACATATATACATACAGTTCTCAGGCTGAAACAATTAATATATACCAAATCGTTATTGGACTATCTGAGCATCCAATTAATGGAAATAAACAATGTGCACTTTCATACAAATCAATAATGGGGTAGACTGCTTTAAGAGTAAGTTAAAAGCGGTGGTATATACAGAAAGAGATGGTAATCTAAAATTCAGTGAATTTATGTGAATATTTGAAACTGGATTTACTAAGAAGTTAGCCAGGAAAGCCTTTAAAAACAAGTAAGCCATGGATAACTAAGGGAATTAAAATCTCATGTAAGAGTAAGAGAGAATTTCATAGAAAGGCCTGAAAAAGTCAAGATACGATATTAGTTTATTATTATAATGTTTTAAAGAAAGTGATTAAAATGCCCAGAAGTATGCACATCCTGTCATACATTTAATAACATTAAAGCTATGTGGTATATTTGGAAACGGTGGACAGGACAGCCATTCGGCGTGTAAGATACCTTACAAGTAAACTAAATGACCATGTTGTGACTGACAATTCACAGGCTGTGAGAACTTTTGACAATCACATTCTTTATGTAGCAGCAAAAATAGCATTAAATGGTTCAGTGAAAGAAGCAAGAGGCAATATTAAGAACTTTAAATAGCGAGAAGTAGCAGAACATCCTCCACTGAAATTAAAGTAATTATAAAAGTTTGGAAAAACAAAAGTTCATGTGTTGATGGAATTTCGAGCAAAACTCTAAGAAAGGTGACAAGAATGACTCAAATAATTATCGTCCAATTTTCTTACTCCATCTTTCTTTCAATATATTCGAAAAAGTAATGTACCCAAGAGTAGTCTCACATTTAAGTAGAAATAATTTACTTAGGGTATCACAGCTTGGAGTCCAGACGAGTTGTTCGATGGAGAATGCTATTTGTACATTCACACAACAAATATTACAAGCTATAAATAATAAAATGTCACCAGTTGGTATTTTTGTGATCTTTCGAAGGCATTTGATCGTACAGGCCATGGTGTACTGTTTTTACAACTTACGTTTTATGAAATTGATGGCTTTATACAAGACTGGTTTGAATAGCATTTAAACACAATGAAAAAAGTTGTGCTGAATAACTCCAAAAATGTTGGGGCTGTAGAAAAGTTTAGCGATCGGGGTGGAATCATAAAGAAAGTTTCACAGGGTTCACTTTTGGGTCCTTTCCTATTCCTAGTATATGTGAATGAACTTCCATTTAGCATACAACAAACAAACCTGGCACTTTTTGCAGTCGATACTGGTTTTATAAGAAATGTCATTAGATAGAAAGCAACAGAAGGATGGTTAATGTTTTACAAAGAATTATTAAGCGGTTCTCCGAAAATGGACTGTCCTTTAATTTCGGGAAAACACACTATATGCACTTCTGTGCCACAGAGTCATACCAAAGATTGATGTAGCAGATGAACAAGAGTCACTGAATAGGTTACAATGCTTCAAATTTTTGGATGTACATAATCTTGAAAACCTAACCTAGAAGAAGCGTTTTACTGAGGTTCTCCAACAATTAAGTTCAGTTACTTTTGCTCTTTGTATAAATGCTACTGTTGGAAACAAAGGAATCAACCTACTGACGTATTTTCCATATATTATGTCTAATTGAAAAACTCTCTGGAGTAACTCATCACATATAAAAGCAAGCAGTGAGAATAATAAGTGGTGCCCGCCAGCGATTGTCATTTAGGTACCCTTTCAAGGAGTTAGGCATTTTAACTGCATCATCACAATACATATATTCACTAATGACCTTCGTCGTAAATAATCCATCTAATTTGAGAAGAATAGTGGTAACCACACCTGCAACACTACTGCAAAAAACTACATTTACTATCCTTATGAAAGCTGTCATTGGCTCCGAAAGAAGTTCAGTCTGCAGCAACAGTTTTTTTTTATTATCCCAATAAAATGTCTGACAGGTAGAAAAACAGTTTTAATTCCAGCCCAAGATATGTCTCCTAGACAATTTCTTGCATTCCATGCAGGAATTTCTATTTAAAACCGGTAAGTCTGGAAAACTAGATATTAATATTGCGAAACTTTTTGGCAGATTGAAACTTGCACTTGCCTGCGAAAGGCAAAAGTCCCGAGCTCGATTTTGGACCCGGCACAGAGCTTTGTTCTGCCAGGGAGTTTTATATCAGTTCACACTGTAGAGTGAAAATTTCAAATGGTTCAAATGGCTCTGAGCACTATGGGACTTAACATCTGAGGTCATCTGTCCCCTAGACTTAGAACTACTTAAACCTATCGAACCTAAGGACATCACACACATCCATGCCCGAGGCAGGATTCGAACCTGCGACCGTGGCGATCGCGCGGTTCCAGACTGAAGCGCCTAGAACCGCTCGGCCACTCCGGCCGAGCTTCAAAATTTCATTCAGGATCTTTCAAGTGTAGCGGATTGAGTAGAACTATAGATAATGTGTTCATTAATGTTAACATTGAAAATGTATACCTAGTCTGTAAACTGACTCGTTCCACAACATTTCGATAAATGAATCGTTCATATGATCTATGAAACGCGTAGCTAAATAACTAAACAAGAGAAATAGTTCGACTGTGTTGGGTCATGAGATCAGTGGTAAACTACTGTATCCTGTTACACGAATAGAACACGTAAAATCAACTGTAGAAGAGGCGAGCGGTAGACATATATCTGCTGGAAAGATATTGTGGAAGTACACTTGTAAAAGGTGCTCCAGAATTTAGAGACTTCTTCAAGTATACTTGACGGTAGACATGTAAGGGGTTCAGAGACCCGCGGTTAGAGTCGTAACACCAAGTATATCAGAGGTAGTCACGGAACTTATATGGGAGTTTTTGGAAGAGAGACGTTCGTCTCGCTAAACCGCTTCGGGTAGATCTAGGTATCTGGCATTCAACATAAGCAGTGAAACAACTAAGCTGCTTCCATCATATATATCGTCCAGAGATCTTGAGATTAAGATGAGATAAAGGCAAATACAGAGGTATTTTGATAGCATTTTTTCCCTCGCTCCATACGGAAATGGAACAGTGCAGGTAGTGGTTAGTATCACTTCGAAGTGACTTCTACCTTGCACACCACATGTAACCTTTCACATTAACTCCTCCAAACTTATATTGTACAAATAAGTAGATAGTGTTGTCGGGCACTTCACATTCTCATTTGGACACAGCTAAACTGAATGTATACGTAATCCATATCCGAGGCGGAACCAATACATTAAGCGCCAGAGAAAAGGTGATTCTCTTACGGTGACACAGATTTCGAATAGGTTACTTTGGTTCTCGTCATAGCTTGTCGCTTTTTAGATTTGGGAAATTTCCTATATCCCATAGAGAGCGAGTGTCGTTTCTTGTCACATAATAGCTGTTAACATAAAGAATTAATTGACAATTCCTGCTATTACGAATCTGTTTGCTTTACGGCCTTAGTTTGCTATAGACGTGTCTAGTTAAGTATTAAGCTTTGAAAGAGAGAACACCAAGTAGATAGATACAACTAAGAAACATTAAGGTGCTCCCCTTAGTGTCGTTCTAAATGGCCAGTTTATTCTAAGTGTTATTTTGCTGCAGTCATAACACAGAGCACTTTGAAAATGAAATCGAATGGGAATGTTCGTTAACTATTACATACCCATAGTTCTTCGAGCGATGGTACCATTAAAGCAGCGAATTTTCCACATACAAGGTAGTTGTTGGTGCTGTTGTTTCTCTTGTTCTGGTCTTCAATCCGAAGACATGTTTGATGCAGCCCACCTGTACCGACATCTACCTTATATTCCGCAAGCCATTTAATGGCCTGTAGCACTCGCGACTGGCATGTGGGTTGAATGAATGTCGGTAAACCTCTGTATAATCTATAATTTCTCGTATCTTCTCGTCGTGTTCATTATGCGAGTAGTATGTGAAAGAAAGTAACGTGTTGGCCGACTCTTCCATGAAAGCACTGTCGCAAAATTGCAATAGCTGACCTCTTCGTGATTCACAACGGCTCTCTTGTAAGGTCTGCCACTGGCGTTTGATGAGCATCTCTACAACGCTCACGCGCTGACTAAACGATCCTGTGAGGAAACGCGCTGCTCTTCGATCTGTCTTCTCTATCTCTTTTATCAGTCCTACCTGGCAAGGTTCCCAATTTTATGGACAATACTCAAGAAATGGACGAACAGGCGTCTTGTGAGTCACCTCCTTCGTGAATGAGTTGCATTTCCTTAAGGTTCTTCCTATGCAGTCTGCCATCTGCTTCGGTTCAAATTGCTCTGAGCACTATGGGACTTAACATCTATGGTCATCAGTCCCCTAGAACGTAGAACCACTTAAACCTAACTAACCTAAGGACATCACACAACACCCAGTCATCACGAGGCAGAGAAAATCCCTGACCCCGGCGGGAATCGAACCCAGGAACCCGGTCGCGGGAAGCGAGAATGCTACCGCACGACCACGAGCTGCCGACCCATCTGCTTTTCCTACTATTTGTTTTATGCGGTCATTCCACTTAATGTCGCTCAGGATAGTTACTCCTAGATATTTTACGGTTGATACTATTCCGAACAGTTTGCCATCACCAGTGTAGTTGTACGGCAGTCGATTACTTTTACTATCTACGCGCAATATGGTACATTTATTTATGTTCGGGGTCAACTGCCTCAGCTTCCATCATTCATCAATCATCTGCAGGTCATTCTACAACTCATTACTGGCTTCTGACTCGCTAATTTGTTGTACGCAACCGCATTATCTGCGAACAGTCGTAAAGAGCATTCGACGCTCTCTACTAGATCATTTACACACATTATAAACAGCAACACTATTACCACACTTCCTTGGTTGGTTGTTTTTGGGAAGGAGACCAGACAGAAAGGTCATCGGTCTCATCGGATTAGGGAAGGACGGGGAAAGAAGACGGCCGTGCCCTTTCAAAGGAACCATCCCGGCATTTGCCTAGAGCTATTTAGGGAAATCACGGAAAATCTAAATCAGGATGGCCGGACGCGGGATTGAGCCGTCGTCCTCCCGAATGCGAGTCCAGTGTGCTAGTCACTGCGTCACCTCGCTCGGTCACACTTCCTTGGAATATTCCGGAAATTACCTTTACATTTAGCGATATTGTTCCGTTAAGAGCGAGGTGTTGTGTTCTGTCTCAAATCTGGTCCGATACTCTTTACTTTTTTCACTAAACGACAGTGCAGAGCGGTGTAAATGTCTTCCTGAATGCAAGGAACACGGCATTGGCCTGAGCGCCGTTATGTACTGCGCTTTGGATCAAATGGAACAATAGAGCGAGATGAGTTTTGTAAGATCTCTGTTTGCGGAATCCAGGTTGATTTTTATACAGGAGATTTTCGTTCTCCCAAGGTCATAATTCTTGGGCATTAAACATGTTCCGTATTGGAACAACAACAACAACAAAAAATGAAATGATCGTATGGCGTTGTTGGCCGGAAGGCCCCATGCGGAGATGTTCGGCCGCCGTATTGCAAGTCCTTTTTAATTTTAGCAACTTCGGCGTCAATGATGAAGAAATGTTGATGGATAACATACAACACACAGTCATCACGAGGCAGAGAAAATCCCTGACCCCGCCGGGAATCGAACCTGGGGCTCTTTGCGCAGGTAGCGAGAATGCTACCGCAAGACCACGGGCAGCAGACAATGGAACAATAGATTGACGTAAATGATACAGGTCCATGATTGTGTGCATCAATCATTCGACCCTTCTTGAAAACGAGAATGACCTGCGCTTTTTTCCAGTCGCTAAGTATCCATCGCTGCTCCAGCGGCCTACGATAGGCTGCTACTAGAGGGGGAGCAAGTTCTTTCGCAAAATATTTATAATATCTTATACAGGGTGTTACAAAAAGGTACGGCCAAACTTTCGGGAAACATTCCTCACACACAAAGAAAGAAAATATGTAATGTGGACATGTGTCTGGAAACGCTTACTTTCCATGTTAGAGCTCATTTTATTACTTCTCTTCAAATCACATTAATCATGGGATGGAAACACACGGCAACAGAACGTACCAGCGTGACTTCAAACACTTTGTTACATGAAATGTTCAAAATGTCCTCCGTTGGCGAGGATACATGCATCCACCCTCCGTCGCATGGAATCCCTGATGCGCTGATGCAGCACTGCAGAATGACGTATTCTATCACAGCCGTCCGCAATACGAGCACGAAGAGTCTCTATATTTGGTACCGAGGTTGCGTAGACAAGAGCTTTCAAATGCCCACATAAATGAAAGTCAAGAGGGTTGAGGTCAGGAGAGCGTGAAGGCTATGGAATTGGTCCCCCTCTACCAATGCATCGGTCACCGAATCAGTTGTTGAGAATCGTACGAACACTTCCACTGAAATGTGCAGGAGCTCCACCGTGCATGAACCACATTCTAGCAGCACAGGTAGAGTATCTCGTATGAAATCATGATAACGTGCTCCATTGAGGGTAGGGGGGAAGGACATGGGGTCCAATCAAGACATCACAAACAATGCCTGCCCAAACGTCCACAGAAAATCTGTGTTGATGACGTGATTGCACAATTCCGTGCGGATTCTCGTCAGCCCACACATGTTGATTGTAAAAATTTACAATTTGATCACGTTGGAATAAAGCCTCATCCGTAAAGAGAACATTTGCACTGACATGAGGATTGACACATTGTTGGATGTACCATTCGCAGAAGTGTACCCGTGTATGCCAATCAGCTGCTGATAGTGCCTGCACATGCTGTACATGGTACGGAAACAACTGGTTCTCCCGTAGCAGTCTCCATACAGTGACGTGGTCAACGTTACCTTGTACACCAGCAACTTCTCTGACGCTGACATTAGGGTTATCATCAACTGCACGAAGAATTGCCTCGTCCATTGCAGGTGTCCTCGTCGTTCTAGGTCTTCCCCAGTCGCGAGTCATAGGCTGGAATGTTCCGTGCTCCCTAAGACGCCGATCAATTGCTTCGAACGTCTTCCTGTCGGGACACCTTCGTTCTGGAAATCTGTCTCGATGCAAATGTACCGCGCCACGGCTATTGCCCCGTGCTAATCCATACATCAAATGGGCATCTGCCAACTCCGCATTTGTAAACATTGCACTGACTGCAAAACCACGTTCGCGATGAACACTAACCTGTTGATGCTAAGTACTGATGTGTTTGATGCTAGTACTGTAGAGCAATGAGTCGCATGTCAACACAAGCACCGAAGTCAGCATTACCTTCCTTCAATTGGGCCAACTGGCGGTGAATCGAGGAAGTACAGCACATACTGACGAAACTAAAATGAGCTGTAACATGGAAATTAAGCGTTTCCGGACACATGTCCACATAACATATTTTCTTTCTTTGTGTGTGAGGAATGTTTCCTGAAAGTTTGGCCGTACCTTTTTGTAACACCCTGTAGGTACCTCATCCAGCCCTGATGCCTTTCCTGTACTAAGCGATTGTAGTTGCTTTTCTACTCCACCATCCATTATCTCAATATCTCATATTTCGACGTTCGTACGACGACTGAAAGGAGGGAACGTGTTACGAACTTCATCGGTGAAACAATTTCGGAAGACTAGATTCAGTATTTCGGCTTTCTCTCTGTGTCTTCCACTTCGGTGCCATTAAGGTCACTTATTGAATGAATAGAGGATTTCGAACCGCCTTCTGATTTAAATAAGACCAAAATTTTACTCATATCAGTTGATAAAATTGTCCTTTCTAAGTTACTGAAAGCTTCCCTCATTGCTCTCCTTACTCTAATTTTCGCTTAACCTATAGTGAACAAGCCTATTGATCTCTACATAACTACTGCAACCTACATTTCTCTGAACCTACCTACTTTGTTCATCCAGTGGGCTCCCCCTACAATTTTTACCCCCAAAATTCTTCTCCATTACCATACTGACGATTCTTCGATGCCTTTGGATGTGTAGTATGGAGTGCTAAGGCCCAGTGCGTATGCGTAATTTCGGCGTCGTAAAATTTTACATTCGACTTTCAACAATAGCTTTCCTTTATCAAATGAGCAAGTACAACACTCTTTTTATGAAGAATAATAATTGTTGCAGGATCTAATTTAGAAAATCTTTATGAGGATAGGGACGCAAAATAACTTCTGTCTTCTTGCAGTTAAAATTTTTCAGTTAATATCGAGTAAGAATCTCGTGATCTTTAGGGCATTCCATGAAAACCAGGAATGTTAAACGACTGTGGCGCAGCCACTTGAAATAACCTGAGTTTTATATTGAGTATTCGAATGAACTGCCATTGGCCATTTCAATTTCAATTATTTTTGAATATTCATCACCTTTGGTAATTAAACGTCGTATTTTAAGTAATCGACTACTCACAGCTCTTTTATATTCCGGACATCAGAATATTTTGTCATAAATTCAAGTCATCGTAAAATTTAAGGACTAGAGATTACCATATCATCGTAAATTGTAGTCGTATTTCCACTTCAGTTCTGATTATGGTTTACCAGTACCTAAAAAATTGCTTTTCCGACAGACAAAGTTAGTTAAACTTTGATCAGTGTTTCCAGTGAAAATTTTTCATAAAACTACTTACTGCTTTTTACCTCCTCAAATATTTTATTTCACACACATACAGACTGATGCCTTGTATTAAAAATGTTACATTAATTAACAAACATGTTATAGTAAACGTGGCTGATTATGAACTGACGCACCGTTACAGTGACATTCATATCGTCTTTTTCTTTTTCAATTATAGTAAGGGTCAGTAGCATTCCTTAAACGGTGAGACTCGTCTTCTGAAGAGGACTGGCTGTCGAGTAGAACAAAACTCGGCCCGGCACTTTCAAATCTTCTTACCGCACCAGAAGATCCATCCACCTGGTGCCATGGGTCTGCGTTGAACATGAAACAAACATAAAACCACAAACCTTTGGTTGTATTTTGTAAATAACATTTAATATAAGAAAATTAGTTGTCATACTAGAAAACAAAATACGACACTTCACCATACATCATGAAGACGGCTAGACCCGGGATGGTACAGCTCAAGAAATTGAAACACTACAATTCCACTCACCAACCTCACTTTCTCTTTAATCACTGTGACTCATGAATATAAATTAGGTTTCGAACTTGCAAAGCATTAAATATTTTATGAAATTTACCATATTGAATATCATATATATACAACACATTTTGAAAACATTTCTTTCAATTGGCTACATGATGAACGCTCATTTTATCGTAAAATATCGTCGCACTACACAGTATCTACATTGAACTCCGTGGTCAGAAAATACTTTGTGGAAATAACCTTGTACTCTGAATGGACTTATTGATCAAAGTTCTTTCATCGTTAATTATTGATATCATCGATATCATCCAGTATTGTTATGTGTCCTTCTTCATAGTATTTTATTTACAACTAATAGGCAACATATTGTCCTGTCCTTTGTAACTTTACCTACCTCTTTTAAACTACAAAGTCACATGAAATTATGTGTAACATCTATCAACCACCAAGTAAAGGTGACATACTCAATAGCCGTAAGGCTTCCCTGTGCTGTATATTCACATGATGGGTTTCCTTTTGTTATTGGAATTGTTTACATAGTCAATATTGAAGAATTATGTTCTCTAAGACTGGATTATACACCCGTTTTTACGTGTACTTCACTTAATGAATAGTACATACACAGCGTCTTTTCTCCAGAAAGGAAATTTGTTATGTTTTGTTTATATTCACGGTATAACCTACTACCAATGCCACGCAGTAAAAACTAACGTTATTAACAGGCAAACAGTCGTGGCTCATACCACAAGCGATAATCTGTGTCACCAACAGTTTCCGCTGCTTTCTTGTCAGCCTGCTGAATATCGATGAGGATAGCCTTATACGACTGGCAGAATCTCGTTCAGTTCACTTGCAGCGCACCCTCAAAGATCACTCGAGTGTAATATATAGGTGACCTCTACTAAGTTTGGCTACTTATACTAGAGCTAAGATAGCTACCTTTATAAAATCTTATAAAATTCAACCATTGTAGTATTCATAACTTCCAAAGTACAAAATAGCATGCCAGTGTAACTTACAATATGTTGTTACCGAAAACGGTTAGTGATATTTCCTAGCCCCGTATGTTTTGAATACTTTCATTTTGTCAAATTACCATATTCCTTTTAGATTTTGGTATTAATGTCTTGCTACCTCTGTAAGAGTAATTGAACAAATTCGGAACAGACTCGTCCACCTGGCTCATGGTATTTGCTTCCCCTGCTAAATACCGAATTCTCATAACCCTATTAACATGGCTGCAAACGGGAATTTGTCCTGCACAGCCTCAACAGAAATATTAACTGCCACTGCCAATCTACTGTTCAGTCCAATAGCACCCATACCTTAACGTCATATGTTGTTCTTATCGGGTTAGTTACCAAGGAAGCTACTTATTCTAACTTCCACTACCTTAAATAATATAGAATCATTAGACTTCCAAGGAAGCTTTTCTTCTGTTCCTATCGAAGCTAATAATAAAGCAACGTATATTTTAAACCTACCACTTTTTACCATGAAAATACGGGATAACTGAGAAGGCTGTAGTCAACTGATCATTAAGTTCTGAAATACTGTATTATAATAAAATTAGTATGACGGAAACATGACACTGAATGAATGCAGTTTCCATCAGAATAATGTTTATTAATATCCTAAGTGAAGTGCACTTATATATACTTCGTATACCCAATTTTTTTCCTACTTTTCACGTGAGTGAACTTGCTGACATAACTGCGTATTACGTAACAATCTATCGTAGAGATTACGCGTGAGGATCACTACAATGGGAATTGCACTATCATCACAAGACCAGTAATGATTTGTTTTTGAAAACAATCACTCAGTTCTTGTTTTGGAAGCCTCGATGCACAGAGCAAGTTCTACAATTTTAGACAGGACTTTTACTTTTATGCATTTTTCTTTAACATATTTTTAATATTCCAACCCACCTATTAGTCACTTCTTCCTTGGAATCATACAGTAATTTAATTTTTTTAGCTACAGTTGTTTTGGTAGTACAATATTCATCAAACATATCTGCACTATCAATTTCTATATTGCTTAATTTCTGAGTCAATGGTATACTTTATTTTATGTTACTTCATTATATGTGCTTTTTCGAACTGGTGCAACAAATTGACTTAGAATATGAAAACTGCTTTCCCCATGAATCCAAATGGTCGAGTGCTGTATTGTACGAGGGTCAGTCAAAAAGTAATGCCTCCTATTTTTTTTCTACGTTTAATTGTCAGGAAATTTAAATGCAATTACATAGGTTGAAAACCACAACATTGAGGATCATTTTGTCATTTTTCAATGTAATCTCCGCCCATCTCTACAGTTTTGGTCCATCTTTGAACAAGGGCATGTATCCCAGCACGGTAAAAATCACAGCTCTGCTTCCTAAGCCATTGACGCACGGATGTTTTGACGGCCTCCTCATCTTCAAAATGAATCCCACGATGAGCTTCTTTTAGTGGCCCGAACAGATGGAAGTCTGATGGTGCCAGGTCAGGGCTGTATGGGGGATGAGGCAAAACTTCCCATCCAATTTTGACAATCTCGTCAGAGATGTGACGACTGGTGTGTGGTCTTGCATTGTCATGCAAAAGAAGAACATCTGCCATTGATTTTGTTGGGCGAACTCGCTGAAGACGTGCTTTAAGTTTTTTGAGGGTTGTGACGTATTGAACAGAATTTATTGTGCATCCCTGCTCCAAAAAATCAACCAGAATCACACCCTCTGTATCCCAGAAAACTATTGCCATAACTTTCCCTGCCGATCGCACAGTTTTGAATTTTTTCTTCCTCGGCGAGCTTGTGTGACGCCACTCCATTGACTGCCTCTTTGATTCGGGTTCAAAAAAATGCACCCATGTTTCGTCCCCAGTCACAATTTTTTTCAGAAACTCATCTCCCTCCAAACGGAAGCGCTGCAAGTGTTGGCAGGCTATTGTTTTCCTTGCCTCTTTATTCTGATGGGTTAACATTCTTGGAACCCACCGTGCACAAACTTTTGAGTACCCCAATTGTTTAATAATCGTGATCACACTGCCTTTACTAAGAGAAATAATGCGACACACTTCATCTGCAGTCACCCGACGGTCACCACGAATGATGTCATCAACTTGCTGAATGTTGTGTGGAGTCACTGCACTCACCGGCCTGCCGCTCCGCTTTTCGTCAGTCAACGGTGTTTGCCCTTCAGCTTCCTTACAACGACGAACCCATCGTCTAACAGTGCTGACATCCACTGTCACAACACCATACACCTTCTTCAGTCTTTCATGAATGCGTATGGGCGTTTCACCTTCTGCATTCAAGAATTCAATCACACAACGCTGTCTCAAACGAACATCGATGTCGGCCATCTTACAAACTTCTGCTGTGCTGCCACCTGTTGACACAGAAAGTTACTACTGCAGTGGATTGCAGAAGAAGGATGGAGGAATGGCGCCAAATTCAAATTTTTTACTTAACATAATTTTTTTAAGTAGAAAAAAAATGGGAGGCATTACTTTTTGACCGACCCTCGTAAATACACTCCTGGAAATGGAAAAAAGAACACATTGACACCGGTGTGTCAGACCCACCATACTTGCTCCGGACACTGCGAGAGGGCTGTACAAGCAATGATCACACGCACGGCACAGCGGACACACCAGGAACCGCGGTGTTGGCCGTCGAATGGCGCTAGTTGCGCAGCATTTGTGCACCGCCGCCGTCAGTGTCAGCCAGTTTGCCGTGGCATACGGAGCTCCATCGCAGTCTTTAACACTGGTAGCATGCCGCGACAGCGTGGACGTGAACCATATGTGCAGTTGACGGACTTTGAGCGACGGCGTATAGTGGGCATGCGGGAGGCCGGGTGGACGTACCGCCGTATAGCTCAACACGTGGGGCGTGAGGTCTCCACAGTACATCGATGTTGTCGCCAGTGGTCGGCGGAAGGTGCACGTGCCCGTCGACCTGGGACCGGACCGCAGCGACGCACGGATGCACGCCAAGACCGTAGGATACTACACAGTGCCGTAGGGGACCGCACCGCCACTTCCCAGCAAATTAGGGACACTGTTGCTCCTGGGGTATCGGCGAGGACCATTCGCAACCGTCTCCATGAAGCTGGGCTACAGTCCCGCAGACCGTTAGGCCGTCTTCCGCTCACGCCCCAACATCGTGCAGCCCGCCTCCAGTGGTGTCACGACAGGCGTGAATGGAGGGACGAATGGAGACGTGTCGTCTTCAGCGATGAGAGTCGCTTCTGCCTTGGTGCCAATGATGGTCGTATGCGTGTTTGGCACCGTGCAGGTGAGCGCCACAATCAGGACTGCATACCGAGGCACACAGGGCCAACACCCGGCATCATGGTGTGGGGAGCGATCTCCTATACTGGCCGTACACCTCTGGTGATCGTCGAGGGGACACTGAATAGTGCACGGTACATCCAAACCGTCATCGAACCCATCGTTCTACCATTCCTAGACCGGCAGGGGAACTTGCTGTTGCAACAGGTCAATGCACGTCCGCATGTATCCCGTGCCACTCAATGTGCTCTAGAAGGTGTAAGTCAACTACCCTGGCGAGCAAGATCTCCGGATCTGTCCCCCATTGAGCATGTTTGGGACTGGATGAAGCGTCGTCTCACGCGGTCTGCACGTCCAGCAGGAACGCTGGTCCAACTGAGGCGCCAGGTAGAAATGGCATGGCAAGCCGTTCCACAGGACTACATCCAGCATCTCTACGATCGTCTCCATGGGAGAATAGCAGCCTGCATTGCTGCGAAAGGTGGATATACACTGTACTAGTGCCGACATTGTGCATGCTCTGTTGCCTGTGTCTATGTGCCTGTGGTTCTGTCAGTGTGATCATGTGATGTATCTGACCCCAGGAATGTGTCAATAAAGTTTCCCCTTCCTGGGACAATGAATTCACGGTGTTCTTATTTCAATTTCCAGGAGTGTAGAATGAATATAAGCATAAAACGTAATGTGAGCAGCTTGATCACATTCATTTAAAATTCCTTCAAGACATATTTACTCTTAAAACCCATAAAATTATTTTCTTTCCCATTTTTTTATCTTTTTTGTGTGTAATTAATAACATGACATTCTAACTGTCAGGCAAACATTCTGCTTTTCGATTTCCTGAATGCTTTATCAGAAAGGTTGATTTGGCTATGAGTAAATCATAACTAACTATAATTCAGATATCTAATTGTTGAAAACGTTTTGCAAAGGTAAGGGGCAATATGATCCAGAAAGGAAAACCGATTGTAGAGCAGGATATAACTTCATAACTCTTTCAAGAGCGGGAAGTAGTTTCAGCCACCTTGTACTGTTGTAAACTGGCAATTGATGATAGCAGACAGTTACAAAATCACAGAAATCCGAGTCCCTCCAAAATAACTCTACATTTTGCAAATGATTATTCTCTATATCAAGTGACAGTTTCCCAACGGCTGTTTCCACACTGTTGTGAATATGTGTCATGCAATGCAAGCCTATAAGATAATTCCCACCAAGGCTTGCTTGTAAATTAGCAAAAATATTTTCTTTACTACCTCTGTTTACTCCACCAAAGGTACTGTTCGTATTGTCAGCAGATAAACTCACAAATTTTCATTGTAGGCGGTGATCATGCAGAACCGATATAACATTTTGAAATATTAGATGTTTCATTTTCAATAGAAATGATTTCCCATTTCTTTGATGCTCCCCGATTTCTGAAATGAAATATTTAGCTATTACTGAAAGAAGTTTTGTTGATTTGTGATTATTGGTGTCAATAGATAAACTTACAAAATTTCATGATCAAAATCTTCTGTAAGAAATTCCATGGGCCAAGAAGATAATGCATTATTAACAATGGCTTCAGCTTTGTTTCATTTACAACTACACTTGACGTAGAGTTTTGTAATGACATTTGTTGTGCAACCCATGGAAATGTAGCTATTATTATGACATACGGTGTAGTATGAAAATGTTTCCTCAGATGCATCCAATGGAGCCTCTTCATTTCTTCCAATTTCACAAATTACGCTTTTACCGTTTACCCATTCTGTCTTAATACAAATTAAAGCTCATAATTGTAAAATATGTGGTTCTCACTGTAATGAAATGTCTTATAGCAATTAGGATGAAGTATCAGGTCAAGCCTCAATGATAATATTATATCTTTCGTTGGAATAATTAATGTAAGAGCTTTGTGATCCTGAATATCAGTTATTTGATTTCATGATAGCACTTTAATAAAAGAGGTTTATGCTGGAATGTTTTACACTTTTAAAGGTGTGTTTCATACAAACAAAAGTAAGCAGATTTTCTTAGGATGTGTGAAACGAATTTACCCGTTACTTTTTGTGAAGAAATCATTGACTTCGGAAGCTGTTGCAACAGCAGGAGATGAAATTAGCTTATGTTTTTTGCTGTATTATGCAGAATATCTGGGTCCCCACCGTGCGCAAACGAAACTGTGGCACTGAAAATTTTACAGTCAACTTCAGAAATAAGCTGCTTCTCTTTGAGAGAAAGATATTTTTCCTTTAAGTTGGAAGAAAAGGGGCATTTGTGTTTACTCATAAGAGTTTATTTCATGCAAATAACACACTACATCATAGACCAATTTTAGACGTAGTACAACTTCGTTTGTCTTGATTGCTCACAGGTCTGGCTGATCAGTGACAACAATAAGTGGCAACAATAAATGGTTGAGTTAATAATGTAGTGAGACGGTGTCAGGAAAATACGGGATCTATTCACATCCCAACTAAAATCCTCCAGACGCAAGACACACAAGCAAGAAAAAGGGAATGTCCAGTTTTTTGCGGGGGGGGGGGGGGGAGGGGGAATGGGAGGCTTATCATGCTTGCTACTGTCTCCTTGATTTTTTTATCATGGACATACTACTTATAATAGCCTATATTTTTGCAGCTGATTATAATATTAGACAAATACGATAAAAGTCAGACATCTGGTAAAAATGTCAATTGGGTGGGAAAACCTTAATCAGGAGCGTTAATCCAGAAAGCATTAATGCACAGCTGACTGTTGTATAATATATTATCCCAAATCTCAGTTAATAACTTAGAGTTAAATAAACAATCGGTAAACGATCTACAAAATTATAAAATTCCCTTCTTAACACTATAGCCAGTAAACTGCTTATAAAAATTCAAAAAGCTATCACCGCTATTGTCAGGCGAAATAATGTACAATGATGTCAAGTTTATTAATTAAAGTTTTACTTTTTTCTTTGTAACGTGCATCAATGGATACCACATTACATAATACCTCCTTTTCCTTAAGTAAAACGCACTATATTTTCCTTTTTCTTTTTCATAGCAGGAAATGATCGATACTTAATCATACCACTTGTCTTATATCTAACACGGAATGTTCGATTCTTCCTGACTATTTCTTTCTTTCGCTTAACATGTAAGATCTAAAATTTTCGTATATTTGTTTCCTTTTTCCTAACGTGGAATACTCGATATTTCTTTACTTTCCTAAAGCATAGCTTACACATTTTTACATTAACTGGAGGGCTGCCTACATGAACTCGTAACGTAATTATTTTGATAACATAATTATTTTGCCTACGCTATATTTAATTTAGGTACGTGGATGTATTCATCATGTCTTTTCCCGTGATATTATTCACTGTTCTTAAGCCCTAAGTTCAAGCAAACTGGTGCAAGTAACTAGTTTACATTGATTATGTCGTGAGACCTTTAAAAAGGACAACATATGCTCTACAATTACTTTATTTTCTAATGTTTCTAAAGGCGCTGACTGTGTACTTGGGTGATGACGTTTAAAAAGATACTTTTTTTGCATCACGTCAGACTGGCAAGAAATTTCTACTGGATTGTGATACGAAGTAAATTCACTCGAAAACCGCTGTTCTGAGTCGTACGCACATGGTTGACACACCATGACAGGTAATGTGCAACATGAATGCAAATTATCAGAATATCACAAGAACCACAGACGTAATTACAGCACATAACACACCCAGAGATATTACAGATACTGTAAAGCGCCGAAAACGAGATTGTAGTACCACAATATTCATTTTTTCCCAGCCACCTGTAAATTGTACCGAAACGGTAACTAAAATTTTTGAATAAAATAAGAACAATTCCAACAAATTGGTCTACAAGTTTTTTTTTCTTTCGTTTGGCTAAAATTATGTACGATCGCACTCCATTAGCTATGTTAGTAGCACAAAACCGAATTTACGAGGAACAGTCAGTCGTATCTACCAGGCTGATGAAATTAGATCAGGAAAGCGACCCACCTCTGGGCTTTCTGGAGAACATGAAAGCTAGCGATATCATCTTACGTCAAATACGGGCTCGGATTGGGTGAAAGGAGTACGCCAACGTCGGGACGGTCTTTGCTGCCGGCAGCAGATGAAATCAGATTGTAAGATCTATAGCGTGGGCGCCAAGAAAGCGACGGCTCCTACAGACCTCTATGCGTAGCTTTTCATCTGACGAAGACGGGCAACCTAGCGAATATTGTTCCACCTACCTTTCTTTCGTGCTACCCTAGCTGTATATTTTGTAGTCACTGCACGAGACATTAAAACCCATTTTATTTCAGTGGACGTTTGAAGGTATCGGCAAGCGAAAGTACGCAGATCCGTACGTAATTTTGTTCTATGGTTAATACACTACTGGCCATTAAAATTGCTACACCAAGAAGAAATACAGACAATAAACGGGTATTCATTGGACAAATATATTATACTAGAACTGACATGTGATTGAATTTTCACGCAATTCGGGTGCATAGATCCTGAGAAATCAGTACCCAGAACAACCACCTCTAGCAGTAATAACGGCCTTGATACGCCTGGGCATTGACTCAAACTGAGCTTGGATGGCGTGTACACGTACAGCTGCCCTCGCAGCTTCAACATGATACCACAGTTCATCAAGAGTAGTTACTGGCGTATTGTGACGAGCCAGTTGCTCGGCCACCTTTGACCAGATGTTTTCAGTTGGTGAGAGATCGGAGATGTACTGGCCAGGGCAGCAGTCGAACATTTTCCGTATCCAGAAAGGCCCGTACAGGACTTGTAACATGCGGTCGTGCATTATCCTTCTGAAATGTAGGGTTTTGCACGGGTCGAATGAAGGGTAGAGGCACGGGTCGTAACACATCTGAAATGTAACGTCCACTGTTCAAAGTGCCGTCAATGCGAACAAAAGGTGACCGAGACGTGTAACCAGTGGCACCCCATACCATCACGCCGGGTGATACGCCAGTATGGCGATGACGAATACACGCTTCCAATGTGCTCGAAAGAGAATGGCTTATGCCCATAGAAAATCGACACTCAAGATTAGCATTTCATCTGAATATTCCCCACCAAAAGCACTTGAAATCGAACAGTTTATCACAGATGAAGTCAAGAGTGATTGCAACGATCTTATTGGCATCCACCTGTCTATAGTGAGCTGTAGGGTATACGTGAAATTGGTTAACGAAGATACATGACAATATTATACGTGCAACTCGAAGTGGTCTTAATAGTTCCGTCACTCTGATGGACACATTAGTTACGTAACTGTGGAACATGAGGGACTTGGGCTACGGAGGATCCGTGTATTTGAACTCTCTTTCGAGGTGCCTTAAGAGGTAATCGTATCTGCATTCCGCCCACATGGAAGGATGATTAGTCATACAACTGAAAAGTGGTTTCAATACATTACATACCCGATTCTCAATGGAGTACGACAGATCTGCATATATTGGTGGCTGCCGTGCAATTATAATTTATGATGGGCAGCCGCAGATGTGCTCGTAATGTGGCGAAGGACGCCCCCGATCCAGCTGTCTGCAACGCAGAATCACACAGTTACCGCCTGGGGACGTACAGGCCATGGCCGCTCCGACGACGCTCCCGCTGACGTTCGTCGAAGTTCTCCATAACGACCCCCGACCACGATCACCAGTGGCTCCTACTAATGAGACATCGTCGTCTCCAGTAATGCCCCAGGCTGTTGCGGACCGACCGCCGCCTTTTCCTCCTCCTCCCGTCATGTGCAGTGGTGAGCAATCTCTAGTGCAGGGGACGGCCCTTGACTCCGTGGTTGTGCCTACCGACGCTTTTGCGCCTAACCATCCGGATCCCCAGGCGTCTTCGGACACTGAAGATCACGTGCACAAGCAATGGTCGCCGAAAAGACGTCGGAAACGGTGGATCGCCCCGTCTGACACCTGCAGGACGCAGTCTCCAGACTATGAGAATCACAGCTCTCAAGATGTTCCCCCGATGGACGATTCTGTGGTGGAAGCACAAGCCTGCCCCCGTCTGAGGTACAACCATCTTCGCATGCACCAGGCGCTGTACCTGTGGACGTTGAACAGCAGCTGAGTTAGAACTACTCTTCCACCGCCGACGTGACACCGCCTTCGGACTCCACAGGTACTCCAGTGGACGCACACCATCCACGCACCTTTGCGTGGTCTGACGATGTAGACGACGAAACACCCACCGTTGTGACTTCAGCCAATGCTGCTGCTCCAACCCACGACTGCTAATGGACAGGGTTACTGGATAAGGATGTTCAGCCTGCTGGGACAACGTTCCTGTTCCTGTTCGCTGCTGCTCTTCGTGCCTCCATGAGCGTCCCAGTAGTCCCAATTTCGCGACAAGCTTACAGGATTGGCTCCATCAATGTCAACACCAGTGGCACCCCTGTTAAACTACAACTGCTCCGTGAAATGTTGAGAGCGTCGGAAGTTCGCCTAGCGACGTTTCCTAATATTTATGGCTATGTTTCTTACCTCACGCTGTATGCTGACGGTGACAGTGGGATGTCTATTTTTTTTAAATGAAGGCATTGAGGTACATTACGTGATTTACCTACCATTGGCTAGCGGTCTTGCTGTGACTTTCCGCGGTATCCGAATTATCAATGTTTACGCTCCCTCGAGCATGGCCAAGCGTCGGGAACGGTGGCAGTTCTGTTCAGAACAGGTCGCTCCTTTGTTTGTGGGCCGCTACAACCACATATTCGTGGCGGAGACTTCAATTGTGTGTTATCCCAGAAAGACCAACATCCTCATTTCACCACATGCCAGGAACTCAAGCTCCTCGTGCATGAACTGAAACTCTCCAATACTTGGGACCGTGTACGTGGTGATATATGTACGTCAACAGCCATTCAGCAAGTCGTCTTGACCGTGTCTACGTCTCCCAAGGAATTGTAAGTGCCACGCTTGACGCTGAGCTATGGCCTACGGCCTTCTCCGACCATATCGCCAACATTTGCGCTGTCTCGCTCCAGATGCAGAAAGTGTGGCGCGGTCAAGGCCTGTGGAAGCTGAATGTCGCCCATCCAAAGGATCTGGAATGTAGGCAGGTCGTAGAGACGACGTGGAACAATTGTGTGAGACGCCTTCCAGCGTAGCCTTCAACACTCCGGTGGTGGCTCGACTGCACCAAGCCTGCTATACGTCGTTCGATGATGAATTACGGTCGCTACAAAAGGCTGTGGCAACGCCGTACCATGAATACTATTTCACATCTATTCGCGAACTCTCAAACCTAGCCCCCTCTACTCAACGACAGGCTGAAATTCAACGGATTAAGGCGAAGATAATTTCTCTTATGCGTCACCGCCTTGAAGGCACAATACTACGCGCAATATGTCACGATTGTGTAGTAGAAGAACCCCCGTCCAAGCATCATATTACCCGAGAGAAGCAGCGGTGTTGAAGAACGCTGGTTAACGCCCTCGCCATGCAAGATGGTCGCCGATTGGCGTCCCAGAATGATATCGTATACGCCTTTGTGGATCACTATAAACAGTTCTATGCAGCAAAGCACCAGAACATGGCGGTAACGACTAATGTCCTCCGTCCATTCACAGGCACCCTTGACGGGGCTCCTGCGGAGATTCTTACAGTGACAATTACGGCTGATGACGTCGTTGATGCTCTTCATAAGGGTGCGGCGAACAAAGTCCCAAGTCCCAACGGCTTTCCGCTGGAGTTTTACCACACATAATGGGCGCACGCTGGACTGCGATGTATGAAGAACTGATGAACCCTGGCCTTCCCTTACCACCTGAATTCGTAGAAGGCTTACTTGTTTCTGTCCCCGAGCCATCGGGAGGTCGGAGAGTTGGACATCATCGGCCGCTGACTATGTTAAATTGTGACTTGAGGATTTTTACCAGGATTCTTGCCGCTCGCCTTCGGCGCATCATTTCTGAAGTCATTTACCTGGTTGAAACGTGCTTTGGTTGTGACAGTAACATTCAGCCCTGTCCACGACCTGCCGCAGTCGCGGTGCCTTAGTGACAGTGGACTTCGACCACGCCTTTGATAGAGTAAGTCACGACTTCCTAGAAAACGTACTCCGACGGATGGCCTTCCCCCACAGATTAATACACATAGTCTTGCGCCTCCTCCGAGGTGTACGTCGCGAGTGCTGGTCAGTGGCCATGAGGCGGGCCCTATTAAAATCATGCTATCGGATCGTCAAGCATGTTCGCTGTCGCCGGCCGCGGTGGTCTCGCGGTTCTAGGCGCGCAGTCCGGAACCGTGCGACTGCTACGGTCGCAGGTTCGAATCCTGCCTCGGGCATGGATGTGTGTGATGTCCTTAGGTTAGTTAGGTTTAAGTAGTTCTAAGTTCTAGGGGACTGATGACCACAGCAGTTCAGTCCTATAGTGCTCAGAGCCATTTGAACCATTTTGTTCGCTGTAAATCCTCTTTTTCGCCATTGCCCTTGAGCCACTGTTACACGATTTGAGGAGCCCCTTGACAGGGATAACAATGAGGGGGCATGCTTTCATCTGTCGCACCTATGCAGATGACGTGGTGTTCTTGGTTCTATCGGAGAATGAAGTGCGAGAGGCAATGACATGGATCAACCAGTACAGGATTGCTGCGGGCAACCGTGTGAACCTCACGAAATCTAGTGCTATGTTCGTCGACAGAGGTCTTCCAGCAGAGAGTGTGGCTCCTATGCCATTAGTGGACAAGCTCAAATGTTTGAGGATTACCTTCATACGTGATATACAGAGCACGATCACATTTAACAATAAACGCCTGCTTCAAACTATCAGCACGAACGTTCGTGGCAGCCTCCTGAGAGCTATGGACATGTTACATTGGGTGGATTTTGTTAACACTCATCTAGTCTCGCGACTACCCCATGTAGCATACGAGGTGCATTCAAGTTCTAAGGCCACCGATTTTTTTTTTTTCTAATTAACTACTCACCCGAAATCGATGAAACTGGCGTTACTTCTCGACGTAATCGCCCTGCAGACGTACACATTGTTCACAACGCTGACGCCATGATTCCATGGCAGCGGCGAAGGCTTCTTTAGGAGTCTGTTATGACCACTGGAAATTCGCTGAGGCAATAGCAGCACGGCTGGTGAATGTGCGGCCACGGAGAGTGTCTTTCATTGTTGGAAAAAGCCAAAAGTCACTACGAACCAGATCAGGTGAGTAGGGAGCATGAGGTATCACTTCAAAGTTGTTATCACGAAGAAACTGTTGCGTAACGTTAACTCGATGTGCGGTTGCGTTGTCTTGGTGAAACAGCACACGCGCAGCCTTTCCCGGACGTTTTTGTTGCAGTGCAGGAAGGAATTTGTTCTTCAAAACATTTTCGTAGGATGCACCTGTTACCGTAGTGCTCTTTGAAACGCAATGGGTAAGGATTACGCCCTCGCTGTCCCAGAACATGGACACCATCATTGTTTCAGCACTGGCGGTTACCCGAAATTTTTTTGGTGGCGGTGAATCTGTGTGCCTCCATTGAGCTGACTGGCGCTTTGTTTCTGGATTGAAAAATGGCATCCACGTCTCATCCATTGTCACAACCGACGAAAAGAAAGTCCTATTCGCGCTGTCGTTGTGCGTCAACATTGCTTGGCAACATGCCACACGTGCACCCGTGTGGTCGTCCGTCAGCATTTGTGGCACCCACCTGGATGACACTTTTCGCATTTTCAGGTCGTCATGCAGGATTGTGTGCACAGAAGCCACAGAAATGCCAACTCTGGAGGCGATCTGTTCAACAGTCATTCGGCGATCCCCCGAAACAATTCTCTCCACTTTCTCGATCATGTCGTCAGACCGGCTTGTGCGAGCCCGAGGATGTTTCGGTTTGTTGTCACACGATGTTCTGCCTTCATTAAACTGTCGCACCCACGAAAGCACTTTCGACACATCCATAACTCCATCATGACATGTCTCCTTCAACTGTCGATGAATTTCAGTTGGTTTCACACCACGCAAATTCAGAAAACGAATGATTGCACGCTGTTCAAGTAAGGAAAACGTCGCCATTTTAAGTATTTAAAACAGTTCTCATTCTCGCCGCTGGCGGTAAAATTCCATCTGCCGTACGGTGCTGCCATCTCTGGGACGTATTGACAATGAACGCGGCCTCATTTTAAAACAATGCGCATGTTTCTATCTCTTTCCAGTCCGGAGAAAAAAAATCGGAGGCCTTAGAACTTGAATGCATCTCGTAGATTTGACCGCTGCCAAAGGCAGTGGCACACAGACTGCAGGCGTCGCTCTGCTACTTTTTAAGCCGGGTCTCATCTTCAAATTCTGCTACGACACGCTGACACTTCCTCCTCGAGATGACGGCCTCGGACTTGTCAACGTCCAAGCGAGAGCATAGGTCGATAGTTAAATCGTAGACCCGCCGCCGAACCGGATTATCGGGAAGCCTGATTGACGAACTGGCCCCTCCCTCTCGAGTGGCTCCCATTGCAGTAGCCCATTATTCTTCCTTTCTCACACATATCAGGACCTACTCCACCGAACACAGTTATGCCCATGCCGACTTGCCTAGTACTAGGAACCCTACGGCACGTGACGTTTACTGACTAATGGTGGGAAATCATATTCGAAATGTTGTGGAAAGCCGATATCCTGCGATCGCATGGCCCGTAGTTTGGCGTTCTGTGCACTATGTCCTCCTCGACATGAGACCTCATGCGACCTGGTATCTAGACGTTAATAGAAAATACATGACACAACTTCGACTACAAGCCACAAAACTGACAGATTCGCCGATGCGCCCTCGTTGTCACACCCTTGGTACGAACATCGACTGATGTGTGGATCTTCTGCAGAAGATGCTTGCCTTTCTACGTGTAGCTCCCCATGCCATTACACCGAAATCACTTCTGTTCCCATATAAGACTTATTTCCCACGCATGAAGACCAGTGCTGTGATCTAGATAAAAAGGCCTCTAGATCTCTTATTTGTTACATGAAGGCGATAAGAGTTTTCTTGATTTTTGAACGTTCCTGCAAGATCGCTTTACTTTTCTCGTGCGCCATCCGCGTTACCGTCAGTATTATGCCAACTTTTTGGGTAGTGCCTTCTTCGATCGCCCCTGCAGCTGGGGTGATGGTTGGTTCGTTGGTTGTTTTGGGGCCAAGGTACCAAACAGCGAGCTCATCGGTCCCATTGGATTAGGGAAGCATGGGGAAGGAAGTCGGCCGTGCCCTTTAAAAGGAACCATTGTAGCATTTGCCTGAAGCGACTTAGGGAAATCAGGGAAAACCTAAATCAGGTGGCCGGACGCGGGTTTGAACCGTCACCCTTCCGAATGCGAGTTCAGTGTGCTAGCCACTGCGCTACCTCCCTCGGTAGCTGGGGTGTCCCAGGTATGAGAAGGTGATTTCAGTATGATTGTGTAATACCAGGACTCGGTCCAATGTACCGGCAAAATGGAATGTTTTTCTCGAAGACGTGGCTGGAACATGCCTGACTGCCTTGGAATTCAGAGCGCGTCTACCCACAAGTTGGCGGGACGCGGATGCCACTTTTTTTTTCTTGATCTGCCAAAATAAGATGGATAGTTTATATGACGCACTCAGTGATGTAGTTGTTAGAGTAAAGGACAAGGACAGGTTCTGCTCATGAGTGATTTCAATGCCAGGATTGGAAATCGAACAGAATGGTATGAAAAGTTATGGGTAAATTTGGAGAGGATATGGAGGCCAAAAGGAACGTGAAACAACTCTTGGATTTCTGTGCCAGTATTGGCTTAGTAATCACAAACTCGTTTTCTAAACATAAGAATATTCACCTGTATACTTGGGAAGGCAGGGGAACCAGATCTGTCTTTGACTATATAATAACAGATAAGGAAGGCTGTGAAGGATACAGTGTAATCAGGGGATTCTTTGATGACAGTGATCACTATTTAATCTGCAGTGAAATTGGTACTGTGAGGCCGAAAGTGCAGGAGGTCAGGTCCATATGTAGGAAGATAAGAGTGGAGAAACTTTAGTATAAGGAAATCAGGCACAGGTACATAGCAGTGATCTCAGAAAGGTACCAGTTAGTTGATTGTAGTCAATTACAATCATTGGAAAAGGAATAGACAAGGGACAGGGACACAGTACTAGAAGTGGCTAAAGAATGTCTTGGAACAGTAGTGTGTAAAGGTAGGATGAAGCAAACAGCTTGGTGGAATGACACAATCAAGGCAGCCTGTAAAAGGAAAAAGAAGGCGTATCAAAAATGGCTACATACTAGAACTCAGGTAGACAGAGAAAGTTATATTGAAGAAAGAAACAAAGCCAAACAGATAATTGCAGCATCCAAGAAGAAATCTTGGGAAGACTTTGGAAACATGTTGGAGACTTTGTGTCAACCATTCTGGAGTGTAATTAGCAGTCTTCGAAAGGGAGGTAAGAAGGAAAGGACAGTATTTTGGACAGGTCAGGAAAACTGCTGGTGAAACCTGTTGATGCCTTGGGCAGATGGAGGGAATATTTTGAAGAGTCGCTCAGCGTAGGTGAAAATACGATCAGTAATGTTTCAGATTTCGATGTACAATGGGATTGGAATAATGATGGAAATAGGATCACATTTGAGGAAGTGGAGAAAATAATCAATACATTGCAGTGCAATAAAGCCGCTGGAGTGGATGAAATTAAGTCGGAACTCTCCAAATACAGTGGAATGTCAGGTCTTAAATGGCTACACAGGATAACTGAAATGGCGGGGGAGTCGGGACAGGTTCCATCAGACTGGACGACAGCAGCAATCACACCAATCTTTAAACATGGAAACAGAAAAGATTGTAACAACTGCAGAGGTATCTCTTTAATCAGCGTTGTGGGTAAAATCTTCACAGGTGTTGTTGAAAGGAAAGTGCGAGTATTAGTTGAGGACAAATTGGATGCAAATCAGTGTGGGTTTAGGCCTCTTAGAGGTTGTCAGGACCAGATATTTACCTTACGGCAAATAATGGAGAAGTGTTACGAATGGAACAGGGAATTGTATCTATGCTTTATAGATCTAGAAAAGGCATATGACCGGGTTCCTAGGAGGAAGTTATTGTCTGTTCTACGAGATTATGGAATAGGAGGCAAACTTTTGCAAGCAATTAAAGGTCTTTACATGGATAGTCAGGCAGCAGTTAGAGTTGACGGTAAATTGAGTTCATGGTTCAGAGTAGTTTCACGGGTAAGACAAGGCTGCAACCTGTCTCCACTGTTGTTCATATTTTTAATCGATAATATGTTGAAAACAATAGACTGGCTGGGTGCGATAAGTAGTCTCGCATATGTGGATGACTTAGTTGTGATGGCAGATTCGATTTAAAGTTTTCGAAGTAATATTTAACAGCTAGATCAGAAATGTAAGGACTATGGTATGAAGATTAGCATCTCCAAAACGACAGTAATGTCAGTGGGAAAGAGATATAAACGGATTGAGTGCCAAATAGGAGGAACAAAGTTAGAACAGGTGGACGGTTTCAGACGCATATTCTCACAAGATGGCAACATAGTGAAAGAACTGGAAGCGAGGTGTACCAAAGCTAATGCAGTGAGCGCTCAGCTACGATCTACTCTCTTCTGCAAGAAGGAAGTCAGTACCAAGACTTATCTGTGCACCGTTCAATATTTCGACCATCTTTGTTGTAAGGGAGCGAAAGCTTGGTGGATTCGGGTTACCTTATCAATAAGGTTGAGGTTACGCATATGAAAGTACCTAGGATGATTGCAGGTACTAGTAGATGGGAACAATGGCAGGAGGGTGTCCACAATGAGAAAATCAAAGCAAAACTGGGAATGAACTCTATAGATGTAGCAGTCAGGGCGAACAGGCTTAGATGGTGGGGTCATCTTACACGCATGGGAGAAGCAAGGTTACCCAAGAGACTCGTGGGTTCAGCAGTAGAGGGTAGGAGGAGTCGCGGTAGACCAAGGAGAAGGTACCTGGATTCGGTTAAGAATGATTTTGAAGTAATAGGCTTAACATCAGCAGAGGCATCAATGTTAGCACTGAATAGGGGATCATGGAGGAATTTTATAAGGGGGACTATGCTCCATACTGAACGCTGAAAGGCCATATCAGTCTTAAATGATGATGATGACGATGATATGATCTGCCAGGAGGGCGTTTTCTTTCCTTTCCTTTAAATTTTGTTTGTTATTGATGCTAATTACACATTATTATTCTTCGCCTAGATGGCGTCCTATGTGATCTAAACAAATAATAAAAAATTAGAAAACAAAAAAATGGGTATGATACATGATCTGGAAAAGAAATCCATTAAGGCCACCGCTCGCGTAAAGCGGGAAATAAGAGTTCGAGTCCCGGTCTGGCATAAAGTTTCACTGCCGTCATTCCATTATACAGCTGATGGTTGTCCCTATTCGCAACTGCAAATACATTTCAAGTATCCGGATACAGGCGTTGCGTGGATTGCCTAAGTTGCTTAAGTCGATCACAGGACTGGTTCCTTTGAAAAAGACACAATCTGAACTAGGGCTTCGTTTCCGTTGATCTCGTCGTCGACGGAACTTTAAATCCTAATGCTCCTTCGCCTGATATTGCCGACTTTTGGATGATGCTGAGGACGAAAGAGAGTTTACTGGAGAGAATAAATAGCAAGGAAACATAATCAGCTTGAGCTATATTAAGAAAAAAACGCAAACTTGCAAGATATCTGCCCCAGAAATCGATTGGGCCATAATTCTGAAAGGATGCACTTATGGACTTCTGGAATGTAAGGCTTTTAGACTTCGTGTGGATTGGTTGTTTGTCATTCGCCCCACCCCAATGCAGCCGTTTAATGTATGAGCGCCAAATGTGTACAGCTGAGTGATTAATAGAACTGTAAAATACTGTCTTGACTTTGGTAACACGCATTTTTTATTATGTCAAAGTGCGCGGTTTCTGACGTGCAGCTGGTGCCGGATCTCACTGGTTTGAACGTTTTTATGATGCGGTTGAAAAATAGCCATAAAAGAAGTAGAGTAGCGCTGTTTAATTTTTAACGTACCTCTTGTATGTTATTTTAATTCTCGTACTAATGTTCTTGAACATGTATCCCATGTATGTCAGTGACTCGAAGACTTCTTTAGTAACAGAACCCAGTATATTGTTCTCGATGGCGAGTGTTAGTCAGAAACAACGATGCCCCAGGTACATGTGACAGGACCGCTGTTGTTTTCTGTCTACGCTGTCGAAATGAACTCTGGCCAGAGCGGCACCGGCACGATCTGGGGGCCCTATTATGTATCTTTCCGCCATTTTGCCGATCGCTTCGGTACGCGAGCGCACCGAAAGGACTTATTTTTTAAACAGAGGCCCAACATTATTCAGTAAGCATTTCGAAAGCGATTCCGAACGGTCCTAGCGAACCGAAATGCTGTCGTCAGTTCTCCTCACGCCAACCAATGAAAAGCAATCTGCCTCAGATCCGCGCATGCGCACTGCAGCGCCACAGCGGCATGAGCTCTAAGCGGTTAGCGGCCGACATAGGCATGTCATTCCTCACAGTATGAAAAGTGTGGTTAGAGTACATAATATTGTTCAAATTTCGCTGACCGTAGGCTTCCATAAATGCATGCTAACGATAGAATACTGACTGTGTTCTGGAAAGTGTCGTAAATGTCACATTATGTCATTTTATTCTCCATCACATCGATGTCTTGTTTTGGATTTTTCGTTTCGGAGCATGAGTTAGGAATGTAGTATAGTACCACATTATACAAATACATCTATGGAAACACCCGAAAATTTTTTTATTTTTTCTGTTTTCCGTCGCTTCATAGTTGTTTCAAAATTCATGGAGGTACATTCCATCTATGCAAGTAACTGAAGGCAGTTTGTGTATTACCATATGCGTTTTGCTTCTTTTATTCGTGATGATGCTTCACAGATAAAAGAAGCGAAACGCGTATGGGAATTCAATTAGTTGCATAGATGGAACACATCCCCACGAACCTGAAGAATTATTTGAGAGAGAGTCAAGGAATAAGAAGATGCATAGAATGTGGTTGTAGCTCGCTCCTAGAGATCCAAGTGATGAAGTAGCCTACTTCCCTACATGATGCATCAATAATTTGGTTCATAGAAACAAAATTTAAAAAATCGACTTTTCGAGAGCGAGAGGCGAGTGCAGCTACAGCGGTTCGTTGTAGTTTATAACATGCATCTGATGAATCAATATGTTTCAAATATGGTGGTATAGTCTGAAAATATTGTGGTGGGAACGTATCATCTCTGTTTACTGTTGTTAGAGATTTGATTCCAGATAAATACTTGTGGCAAGCTAGAGTATAAAGACGATTGCAGCTGGTTTCATTCGCAGTAATTTACGTTGTGCTCTTAGATTACTGTCTGACCACACTCTCGGAAATCGCCATGTATTCCGAAGAAAAAAGATGGTGAATTATTTGTGACAAGAAGTAGTATAAATGTCACAGTCAGTTGTTCACGCACAGTAATTTCATATTTGATTTCTTAAACATATGGAAGTCATGAAATCGAAGACACTCGTTACTGAGAAAGCGCGTTCTTAGATGTAAACTACAACGAATATTTCAGAAAAATGCTTAACTTTGGCGATTAAAGAAGTCTCAGAATGCGCTGCAAACACGAAGAGGAAAAAAAAATCTTCGCATCCAGCAATATACGAACTTTTTTTTTTTTAAGAGATAGAGAACCAGTGGCGGTTCAGGGGCAAAGTGGGCAGGGGTCGAAGCCCGAGGCCTGCCACAGTGTCCCCCTAACCACCACCGAGCCCGTGGAGCATAGGGAAGTGGGAGACACAGGAATCAACAGAAGGGGAAGTCGTTGTTGTTTATTTAGTTGTGTTTAGTTTTTGTAATATTCACTATTGTTATGAAATTATGTTGAACATACAACAGCGACAGAGAAAAAATATATAAATGCTGGGTAAAGAAAAATAAAAGAAAAACGAAAAGAAAAAGAAATAAAAGCCCATCTGCGGAGGTCAGAGGTAGAATCGATCATAGATAGCTTAAACTCAGACACTGCAGGGGGATGGAGGGGGGGAGGGGTAGTTTCCCTCTGCTCCAGACACCCCCCAACTTGGTGGAGGTCTAACAAAGACCCCTCGAAGATAGTTAGCAAATAATGTTCAGTAACGTGGTGTGTTTTCGAGAGCTTCATGGGGTATTTGTAAATAGGTTCAGAAGTCAAGGCGGGTTTAGGCCCCTCACGAAAGAGATAAGCGACCGTCCACCCTTTGACCCACTGCATGACATTTGCCGGCTGGAAAATATTTGTCCTCTGGGTATATAAACATTTGAGGTTCGATTGTGTCTGGTGGCACTCAGAGATAGAAGGCAATGATTTGCTGCACGAAGCGCCAGACATCATGTGAAGAGGTGCTTGCCATCAGTGATCATCAGTGTACAGTTGCCGGCAAAGGAGACAAAAAGGGTAATCAGACAAGCCAATGTTGTGCAGGCGCTGTTTCGTGGCAAATCTCCTGCTGACAATGTGATACCACAGTGTCCAGACGTCCGTAGGGAGGAAAGGCAGAAGGATGGTAGTCCACACTATGGGCCACTGGGTGGAGGGATATGTGGTCTCCATCACATTCCAGGGAACAAGGCGCAATAGTAGGCTGTAAAAATCCTTTAAATTCTTAGTCCTGGCTGGGTGCGTATCTGGGAGACTGGTGCCGGCCGCGGTGGTCTCGCGGTTCTAGGCGCGCAGTCCGGAACCGTACAACTGCTACGGTCGCAGGTTCGAATCCTGCCTCGGGCATGGATGTGTGTGATGTCCTTAGGTTAGTTAGGTTTAAGTAGTTCTAAGTTCTAAGGGACTAATGACCACAGCAGTTGAGTCCCATAGTGCTCAGAGCCTTTTTTTTTTTTTTTTTTTTTTTTTTTTTTTTTTTTTTTTTTTTGGAGACTGGTATGTGCGTAACTGTAGTCGACGAAAAAGGTTGAAATGTGAGACAAACGAGGCATGATGTGGCCAACAGACACCAGTGGTGAGGTGGAAGCAGGCAGGAGGACCTCAAGCAAGCTGTCGTCCGGTATACTGTCTTCTCGAGGTACTCATAGACAAGGCCGGAGCTCGCATAAGGACATTGACGAGCTAGACGCCACCATCCCGTGGGGGCAGGGTAATTGTCTAATAACGGACTTTGAACATGGAATCCGCTGTGCGATAATAGCCAAAGGCCGCCTGAAGGCTGCGCCCAATCGCCGTCAGCAGAGGGAGAACTTGCGCGATGTGGACTAATTTTGACGCCAACATACGATTAAGAAACTCAACGCATTCAAATGTGTCCTGGCAGCGCAGTAGGTTCTGGTCGGTGTCGGATGACATGTATCAGGCGACGGAAGTTCGTTGCCGCTGTGCGTGAAACCGTTGGGGTAAAGGTATGCCCAAGTACCGGAAAGTCCGCACAAGCGGCAGGGGTGCCACTTCACCTTCCTGGAGTCCTCGCCCAAGCTACATTCCAGAAGATTTGGCACCATTTATAGCACTACCAGTGGCAGCCTCATAATGTGTGATCAGTTCGAGGACTCCTCGAACATCAGAGCCGGAGAGAAATGAGGAGGATGATGTCATTAGCAAATGTCCAACAGCGAAAAGTGTGTTGGCGAAGGATGAGACCAGATAGCTTGGTTGTCAAGCCTCCAATGAGGGGCTCAAAGGCTATGTCATACATGAGGGTACAGAGGGGTCACCCTTGCCGTATGGAATGGCAGATGGGTACCGGCCCTGCTAAACGTTCATTGACTTGGACACGTGAACTGGCACTGTTGTAAAGACGCCGGAGGACGTTGAGGAACGAAGGTGGATGCCCATTCGGGCCGCCTCCGAAAACAGGAAACGATGGCGCACTTTATCGAAAGCGCTATCAAAGTCTACAGCAACAACGGAGTCTGCAGACCGCCGCCATCGAAATTAAGTAGCGGCATTCCCCTGTGGCAGTCTGTATGTTTACCTGTCCCCCAGGCGTCGTTTGCTTTAGGGAGAGGATATGAGGGAGTATTGCTCGGAGACGCATTGCCAGTAAGCGAGCGAAAATCTTGTAATCGGCATTGAGTACGGCGAGCGGTCTGTAACTCGTGACCATCGGACCACATGCTGGTTTGTGGATCGGAATGATGATGCCCTCAACAAAGGCGGGTGGGTTTGCTTGGTCAGATGTCATCAGTTCTTGATACATAGTCATCCACCGCGGTGCCATGAGGTCCTCGAAGGCACGGTAAAACTTAGTCAGTAAGCCGTCAATGCCGGGCGATCTGTCGACTGCACCCTTGTCGACTACGTTTTCGACTTCGTCTCGCGTGACAGCTACTGTCAAAGCATCCTCCTCCGTGTGGGGAAGGGTGCGCGTGACGTAATGCAAAATGGAGTCGTCTGCTTCAGTATCAGCATCTTCTTCACCATAAGTACGACGATAGTGTTCGACGAATGGGTGGACGATGTCATTCTCATTCGTCACTTGCGTGCCATGAGGCGTGGTCAGAGTGTTGATGATCTGCCGACGACGCTGTCGTTAGTCGTAAAATATATGATGCCTGGATTGAATATCGAAACCCGCATGACCTTGGCGCCACGTCCGTATCATCACCCCTTGAAATTTCCGGAGTGCCGGCGCAATTACCCTCGCTTTGTTTTTTTGCTGTTCCAACTGGTTGTCTGGGGATGGCGACTGAGTGTCCAGATCTCGGAGAATCGTATAATAGAAATCAACAGTGTTGCGATGCCATTTGGCCAAGTCCTTCCCGTACCTCATCAGTGTCCTCCAGATCGCTGGTTTGGCACAGTCCATCCACCATGCCAAAGTCGAGCGGTAGCGGGGAAGGCATCGGTCGCAGGCTGTCCACGTCTCAGCGACTTATTGGCGACAAGTCAGGTCATGCAGATGGGTCGTATTTAGTTTCCATGGCGTACGGCTGCGCCATACAGATTGCGGCGAAAGGAGAACCGTACAGATGGAAGCGCAATGGTCGGAAGAGGCCAGTGACCAGCGTTCGGCTCCCTGTATCGCAGATCTAAGAATTTATGAGGCATATATCCTGTCTAGTCGACTTGCGGAATGACTGTTAAGAAAGGTATGGCCAGGAAGGTCGCCGTGTTGAAATTCCCAGGTATCATGAAGCAGCAGGTCCCGCACCATTATACATAGTTCCTGGCATGTCGTATAGTGATGAATATGATCTTTGGGGTGCAGAACGCAGTTAAAACCACCTCCTAGTAGGCAGTGGTCATATCGCCCTAATAACAGGGGGGCGATTTTCTCTTAATAAAACTGGGCTGATTCATGTCGTTGGTCGGTGCCAGAAGGAGTGTAGACATTAATGATGCGTGTCCCCATGGCAGTTAGTGCCCTGCCGCGAGATGATGGAAGGAAGGCGACGTCGGTGACAGAAATCCCGTCCGTGGCGGACGTGGATGGCCACTCCGCGGACCATAGGATCACCCACGGAGGCGTGGGCGGTACAGCCATTGATATGCGGCAGACTTACCAAGTGAACATCCTGGAGAAGGCTGAAATCAGTATCAGTAGCCCAGAACATCTCCTGCATCAGGAGGATTTTCACCCTGGAAAGGTTGTTGTTGGTGTTGATGGTTGGTATCCGGTAGGCCTGGTGGCGGAAAGCTGGAAGCTGGACCACTCTGGCACCAGCGCAAGCGCGTGGGCGTCCTAGTGGAACGTTATCCCGCTCGCCCGCAGGGGAACCTGGGGAGAGTATGTTTACTGGATCGGCTCCGACGCCGCAGGGCCCCGTAACGGGTCCTGCTCCTCGACCTCCTCCTCTTGCCACGCCGTGGCAGCGGCACCGGTGTATCGTCCATCATGACTGCAGAAGATTATTTAATGATTCGTGGTGTAGTGTCAGCTGTGCTATGTCCATCAAGTATTTCAGCGTCCACATGAAGCGTCCGGGAGACGGGCGCAGGCACACCGGTGGATGTCTCCGCGCTCGTAACGTCTTCGTCGGCAGTAGCGGATTCGGGGGCGTCGTGCTGGTCGATGATTGCGTCATCCTCGACTTGCAAGGTCTCCTCTCGGCCGGAAACGGTGCGACGCCTTCTCTTGCGACGTGTCGGAGAACGTTCTTTCCTCTGTGTCCGACGACGGAAGGGAGTCGCGTCGCTCTGGCAGGAAGGCCGCCGTAGGGACGATGAGCGAGTTGATCTCCATCGTGTTGCCGAGAGAAGAGTCGGCGGTCGGTCGTGTCGGCGTCGTCGGAGCGGCGTCGACGGCCGGCTGAGGCGGCGGGCCGCCAGAGGCGCTCTCCGTCGGGGTCTGTCCGTGTTCGTTTGTGGCGTCCGGGCGGCGTTGCGATGCGGTAGGAAAAGCTACAGCAGCGGCATAGGTCACCAGGAGCACCGTAAGTTGCAACGTGAGTGGTCCTTCGGCAGCTGGAAGGTGCGTAATACGCCGTTGTAGGCATTCGAATCTCAGGTGCCCGTCTCTACCGCACCTGGAACAGATCCGAGACTGGCCGTCGTGTATAATTATTACACGGCATCCGCCAATCTGTAAGTAGGACGGATCGTGGCTTCGGAGATCAGTGGTGACCTGTCGGACGCAGTTTAGGACAGCATATGTCCGATACTTGTCCACTTCTCCGCATTATGGCCGTGGACTGTACCGTATGGATGGAGTGCCACGACGACTTCCTCAGCAGGAAGTTCGAATGGCAATTCGAAAATGCTTACCGTACGAATACCTAAACCCGTGTGGTCGACGGTTACCGTCCCCACATTGCCATCAGCATGACATAAGCGGAGCCCCTGTTTGGTCTCACGTAGGATGCGTACGCAGGCCACGTCGTTAATGATTTTAACATGGACCGTGCTGCTCACGATCGACAAATGTATGCCGATAATATTGGTCGTAGGGATTTTCACTTCCTCTTTCAGAATACGTTCCACCTCGTGTGCGTTGGGTTGGGCATAATCGTTGCAGAAAGTAAATCGGAGTGTAGATTTACGGTAAAGGTTCGCCATGTACCGTAGACGGTAAGCCGGTGCTTTAGCAACGGCCGTCATTATGTAAACAAGGCGAGCTCGCGCTCCGCACACGGTAAACACGGACGCGTCCACTCTGTTTCCCTGCCACAGGCAGACTGCCTACTCGCTTCATCAACTCACATGCTGTCAGCGCTTTATTTTCTGTAATTCCAGTCGAGAGAGACGCAGGCTGAATTCGTTGCCGAATTATGCGGCCGTAAGCTGTAAATGCATGAAATTTTGGAAGATTTCCTCTATCAGAGTTCACAAAATTCCTTTGCATTGTTTCTTAAAAGTTTTAAACGCATTTCGATAATTAATAAGTAAACCATTTTCGGAAAAGAGTACGCGAAGTCACAAGTAATTTCAGGTAACACTCACGTAATATACGTAAGCAGAGCTGATGTCGTGATATTTAGTGAGCTTTAAAATCGTAATTGCATAAAAATAACAGGTATTTTGAGAGAATATTGATCGAAAATGGTTTTTTATGTTGTAATCATTCAAAGTAACAACCTAACCTAACCATATTTCTAACAAAAGAAAATAGTCCATTATGAACTCACTTTCCAACCTGACGCGTCCTGTGGTGATTCTTTAGTAACACAATTACTAAATCCAAAGGTGAAACAGCTCAATATGTTTAAAATAACAAATTACAGGGGTAAATAAAACGCAGCTATCCGAACGACAGGGCCATACCGACTGCACCGATCGGTATGAACGATATAGATTAGGGCCCCAGGCGGCACTTCCATCGACTCCGCCTTAGAGATAGCAGTGGCGCTTACCATGTCACCACTTATAGCTCGGTGGACGCTACAACACGGAGAGCCTTGTCAGCACTTCCAGCAGACTATCTTCAACTGATTGCCTCCTTTGTGTTTCACGTACAGAAGTGACGCTGTGGCCCGACACTGGACTGCCATCCGCTAGAGTAGAGGTTCAATTTTCCGCCTGGCGTTTCACGAGTTAGATTGAACTACCTCCTTGAACTCCGTTACATTGTCCGTTGTTATTGTCAATTTCACCCGATCACACGTTTTCCTTCCATCAGCAGGAATATACCATGATGCAATTCTGTTCCTCTACTATTAGCTCAATGGACAAAATTGAGAGTTTATCACCTTGTCCGTTATGCGTCAGGGCGCGCGGGATTAGCCGAGCGGTCTTAGGCGCTGCAGTCATGGACTGTGCGGCTGGTTCAAAAAAATGGCTCTGAGCACTATGGGAGACTGTGCGGCTGGTCCCGGCGGAGGTTCGAGTCCTCCCTCGGGCATGGGTGTGTGTGTTTGTCCTTAGGATAATTTAGGTTAAGTAGTGTGTAAGCTTAGGGACACATTTTTCGTTTTGCGTCCTTAAGCTATAGAAAGAAAACAAACACACAAAATGTTAGCTACTCTCTTAAAACAGCACACTGGTGTCTTCAAATAGCATTATATGGCCTAGAATTCATATCGGACGGTCATATAAATCTCCTACGCCGGCCGCGGTGGTCTAGCGGTTCTAGGCGCGCAGTCCGGAACCGCGCGACAGCTACGGTCGCAGGTTCGAATCCTGCCTCGGGCATGGATGTGTGTGATGTCCTCAGGTTAGTTAGGTTTAAGTAGTTCTAAGTTCTAGGGGACTGATGACCACATGTGGTAAGTCCCATAGTGCTCAGAGCCATTTGAACCATTTTGAATCTCCTATGTTCACTTATGTCATGACGTCGAAAAAATATTTGTTATTGCCGTATGGAATAAACGCAGTAAGACGGGCCGACATGGAGACGTCACAGAATGGCAGTAAGGAGCTACCGTGCTTAAAAGTACCCACGATAGCAACGTGAACTGAATTTTCCTGTTAGTATTGTTTCAATGCGAACTATCCAAGTTGTCTACAAGGAATGATTTACCACTCGTGGTCGTTTTACCCGGCGTATAAACAGTACTCGTAGAAAGGTCCTAAGCGACAGGACCTGAAATCAATCAAATGCCTTGTCGTTGGTCAGAACTTCAAGCGCGAACAGAAATCACTGAAGCTCAAATCGTTACAGGTACTGAAAGTTGGCTAAAACCGGAGATAGGTTGAGCCGAAATTTTTACGAACGACCTAATGATGTTCAGAAAGGATAGATTAAATAAAGCAGGTGCTGTTGCGTTTCTTACTGTTAGAAGTAGTTTATCTTCTTGTGATACTGAACCTGATGACAGCTTCAAAAACAATTAAAAACTTGAGTCTCATTTCGAATAGGTACCAGAATCGACCAGTAATAGTGATGAATTCAATCTTCCGTCTATGTGTCGGTAAAAACACATGTCTAAGGCCACTGATAGGCATAAAACAATAACCGAATACCTACTAAATGCTTTCTTCTAAAATTATTTGGAGCAGTTAGTTCAGGAGACCACATGAAGTGTTGCAATAACGTACTAGACGTTTTAGTAACAAACATTTCTGAGCAAAGAGAGGGTGTCATGTGCATTTTTAACTTCTCGCAGCGTAATGAGTAATCCATTAGATTCCGTGCATGCCGTCACGCAAATACTATTTGTTCAAGTGATATTTCGGCCGGCCATCCTCAGAGTGAGTCACAAAACACGACAAGGTACTTTATATCCTTCATCGCGACGATATTGCGCATGTGGGTCACAGATACTGCTTGGCGCCAACCGTGGTGGAAGCGTTCAGACATCCGATTCGCTTATTGATGTGTACAGTATTCAGGGGCGGTAACGTCCTGACGACTTCTCTGGACTTCAATTACACCAGGTGTCAGATTCCATGCCTGATCCAAATTAAAACCATTATCTCTGTTTATTAAGTTATTGGTTAATCTAACTTCTATGGCTTCCTTGAGAATAGAATCTCAAAAGGAAGAATTTTAAAATTTCTACGTCACTGTAGTTCATCGAATGACCCGTATCGATATAATTCTCTGCAACACCTGACTTGTTTGGCTGAAGTGAGCGTGTGTATCTTCAGTGTTCCATGCATGTCTCACGCACGGCGAGTGTTGCCTGACCTATACATGACTTTCACAATTTCCGCAAGGAATCTAATATACACCCGCCTAACGAAACAATAAATCATCCTTGATAGAGCCAGCCGAGTCACGCTGCAATCTTCGTAAGAAGCCGGAATATCACGGTGTTCCTCGAAAATGCCGCTTATCTTCGACGAAAGAGCACCCAAATAAGGCAAAAACGCTCTTGATCTGAATGTATTACTTTTCTTCTTCTAGATCACGTTCATGCATTCTGAAATTCACATTGAATGCCCTGCGAATTTGTTACTGGGAATATCCATTCGCTATGAAAATTCTTTTGAGATGTATGAGCTCTTCTTGCGGATTATCATTATCGGATATACAGTGTGTTCTGTACACTAAGGTCTTAAGGTCCGTACGGTCTGACACACGACTTTCCGGTCGGGAAGGAGCGCCTGGTCCCCGGCACGAATCCGCCCAGCCGACTTGCGTCGAGGTCCGGTGAGCCGGCCGGTCTGTGGATGGTTTTTAGGCGGTTTTCCATCTGCCTCGTCGAATGCGGGCTGGTCCCCCTTATTCCGCGTCAGCTATATTATGTCGGCGATTGTTGCGCAAACAAGTTCTCCACTTACGCGTACACCCCCAATACTCTACCACGCAAACGTAGGGGCTACACACGTCTGGTGTGAGACGTTCCCTGGGGCGAGGGGGGGGGGGGGGGGTCCACCGCGAGCTGAACCCCCAACCCCCACAATAACCCCTGAAAGAGTGGTTCGGTGTGGGGAGGCGGATGGGTGCAGCGGACTGCGGTGGTCGTCGTGGGGTTATGGACCACTGCGGCTGCGGCGGGCACGGAGCCTCTCCTTTGTTTCTAGGCCCTCGGTTAACATACAATAATACAATACATACAAGGTCATAAGGACACCTGCGGTTTGTGGAGAGCGATGTCAGCTACTGACATGTAAATATAGATTATTATGCGTTGATTTACGATATACACCACTTCCTACTGTGCCATCAACTTTACGGGTAACGAAACATAAAAAAGTTCAAATGTGTGTGAATCCCTAAGGGACGAAACTTCTGAGGTCATCGGTCAGTAGATATGCACACTACTTAAACTTACTTAGACTAACTTAAGCAAAGAACATCACACACACCCATGCCCGAAGGACGACTCAAACCTTCGGCAGGAGGGGCCGCGCAATCAGTGTCATGGCGCCTCGAACCGCGCTGCCACTCCGCGCGGCACATCCAAAAATGGAAGACTGCCGTCTTTTTCTATTTCCATAGGAAATTTAATACTAGCGTGGATAGAATTCAGGTGTTCAAGAAGTCGATGTAATTCATCATTTACGTGATGCCGTACTACAAATGTGTTGTCCACGTACCTTCAGAAGATCATTTGTTTAAAACTATCCGTGACCAGTGCCTTGTCCTCAAAGTCTTCCATGAATAAATTAGCTACTAGAGAGGAGGGGGGGGCTTCCCATAGCAACTTTATAATGGCTCAAATGGCTGTGAGCACTATTGTACTTAACATCTAATGTCATCAGTCCCCTATAACTTAGAACTACTTAAACCTAACCAACCTAAGGACATCACACACATCCATGCCCGAGGCAGGAATCGAACCTGCGACCGTAGCGGTCGCGCGGTTCCAGACTGAAGCGCCTAGAACCGCTCGGCCATTCCAGCCGGCGCAAATTTATAAATCTGCTCATAAAATTCACCATTAAACTGTAATATCTAAATGTCTGAACGCTTTAACCACAGGTGGTGCGTGTGTAAGCCTACCTCTTTGCCGAAGACAGCATCTGTGACCCGCTTGAGCAGTACCGCCGCTGTGGAGCATATCAAGCCGGCTTGGCACCTTGCCGTCAGACTTTCTATGCTCTCTGAGGATGACCAGACGATGCGCGGCCGAAGTAACAGTTGAAGAAGTAGTATTTGCGCGACTGCATGCCCGAAATTAAAAGCATTGGAGAGTGTCTTGATACATGCTAGAATTAGTGACCACGACGTCGTCGCAGCGAGACTGAATAGCGGAACATCTAAACCCACAAAAAATAAAGTCAAAATACACAGGATGTTCATTATAACTAAAGAGTTTGAAAGATCTCTAAAACACATTGGATAAAAAAAGTTGTTTGTCTCGGAGGGGGACATCCAACGATACCACACTCGACCCCTTCCTCTACCCCGTGCGTGGGTGGTGGTGGTGGGGGGGGGGGACAACTTTGAAATCTTCAAAGGAAACCACCGTTCTTTACTGTGGATTACGATTCTACGGCAAAATCTACTTATGTTTTGCCTGAAGCATTTTCTTAGTTTCACAGAAGATGGCGCTGAAATCGGAGGAATAGAAACGGGTACGCTAACGTAGTTTAGGACGTGCTACTCAATGGCCCTTGAATATCCAATGGCAAGTAGTACCCCACCTCAATGCTGCGAGGTTAGGAGGAGGAGGAGATTAGTGTTTAACGTCCCGTCGACAACGAGGTCATTAGAGACGGAGCGCAAGCTCGTGTTAGGGAAGGACGGGGAAAGAAATCGGCCGTGCCCTTTCAAAGGAACCATCCCGGCATTTGCCTGAAAGGATTTAGGGAAATCACGGAAAACCTAAATCAGGATGGCCGGAACTGGGATTGAACCGTCGTCCTTTGGAATGCGTGCTAACCACTGCGCCACCTCGCTCGGTGCGAGGTTAGGACAAGCGAGTATTTCACAGCTTCTAATTGGAAACCCCATTCGCAACGTTGTATTTCTACAACATATCGAACAGGGAACTACTCGAAGCGCCACTGTGGCCGTGTAGAGAATTACGACGTATCATGGCAGGCAGTAGACTGCGGCTGAAGTTAGAACAGACAGCAGCTCTAAACATTACAATTCTTGCGCAGTGTTCCTGTTCTGGCGTAAAGCCAAGCACCGGCAGGTCGGTCGGGAATGTTAGAGCAGAGAGGGCTGTGAAGAAGACGTCACCCGACTTGTTCTAGGGGACTGATGACCTCAGATATTAAGTCCCATAGTGCTCAGGGCCACTTGAACCATTTGAGCTGCATCGTCATAAGTATCATCCAACCCCGTGTCACTGCATCAAGAACTTCATGCATCCGGTGTCTAAAACCCGGTAGCGTTTTGTGAATGAGGCCGTCAACGAATGCAAACGATCCCCTCGTGTTTGCCAACGTACTATTTCCCGACGAGTTTTCAGTCACAAACCATAACAGCGTTAACCGGCATAACTGGAGTGTAGACAATCCCCTCTGATTACGGAAAGTTGACCATCAACGTCCTTGGTCGGTTAACGTATGGTGTGGCATCATGGGGAACAAACTCAAGGGTCCCTATTTTATCGAGTGTCGGTCGAATGGACGCAAATGTCGAACGTTTTTGGAACAGGAAGTACGGGTGGTACTGCAGGATGTTGCCCTGGACGTTCGACAACGTGTGCGCTTCCAGTATGACGGTTGCCCGACGCATTACGCACTTGAATCACGGGAGGTACGTGACCTCGTTTCACTGGTCGGTGGATCGACTGGCCCACTAGGTTGCCGGATTTGACGTCTCCGGATTTCTATCTGTGGATATATTTAAAAGATAAGGTGTACCAGCAAATGCCAACAGGCCGTGAAGGTATGGTCGACCGCTTCAGAAACGCACGTGTTGACATTCCCGCAGATATGAGGTGGCTTACAAAACACTCGTTCGACCTATACTTGAGTACTGCTCGTCAGTGTGGAATCCGTACCAGATCGGGTTGACGGAGGAGATAGACAACATCCAAAGAAGAGCGGCACGTTTCGTCACAGGGTTATTTGGTAACCGTGATAGCGTTACTCAAGTGGCAGACTCTGCAAGAGAGGCGCTCTGTATCGCGGTGTAGCTTGCTCGCCAGGTTTCGAGAGGGTGCGTTTCCCGATGAGGTATCGAATATATTGCTTCCCCCTACTTATACCTCCCGAGGAGATCACTAATGTAAAATTAGAGAGATTCGAGGGCGCACGGAAGCTTTCAGACAGTCGTTCTTCCAGCAAACCATACGCGACTGGAACAGAAAAGGGAGGTAATGACAGTGGCCGGTGAGGGCGGGCGGTTCTAGGTGCTACAGTCTGGAACCGCGCAACCGCTAGGGTCGCAGGTTCGAATCCTGCCTCGGGCATGGATGTGTGTGATGTCGTTAGGTTAGTTAGGTTTAAGTATCCCTAAGTTCTAGGGAACTGATAACCTCGGAAGATAAGTCCCATAGTGCTCAGAGGCATTTTTTTTTACGCCTCGCCTCGGCCCGTCAACACCCACATTGGACTGTTGACGACTAGAAACATGTTGCCTGGTCAGACAAGTCTCGTTCCCAATTGTATCGTGCTGATGGATGTGTACGGATGTGGAGACAACCTCATGAATCCATAGACACTGCATGTCAGCAGGAGACTCTTCAAGATGGTTGAGGCCGGGCGGTTCTAGGAGCTACAGTCTGGAACCGGGCGACCGCCACGGTCACAGATTCGAATCCTGCCTCGGACATGGATGTGTGTTACAGACCTTAGGTTAGTTAGGTTTAAGTAGTTCTAAGTTCTAGGGGACTGATGACCTCAGATGTTAAGTCTCATAGTTCACAGAGCCATTTGAACCATTTGAATTAATAACCATCACAATTCCAGAGCATAACCGAGTCGTCTAAGCATATATCATAGTGCAGGGAAAAGTCCAAGCTACAAGACGTTAATGGGGTAAGGTCAAAATACTCTGCTATCCAAGGGCGCGTACGTGGTTTCAGTGACTAGCGGCAAACTGGCCGTTATTGTCGGGCTGCGGTATATCGGCAAACACTCGTCACACCTCACGTGTTGTCGCAGCGGTTGCACCCTGCGCGGGCGCGACCTGCGGCTGGCGCCTGGAGCCCGAGTATCTCTGATGTGGTCTCTCTACCGATACTCGGGTAGATGAGAATCCTAACAACTTTCGGATACTAAAGAACGAAGCCCCCATGGTGCACAAAATAGGTCAGGATACTGTTACAGAAGCACGAGTAAAGCATACCAGAATTAACAGATCGCTAAATCTACAAGATTGACGTTGATTTACAGAAACTCGGAACCTCGTGCACTCTTCTGTGTGAGATGCTTGTAATAGTTTTCACAACGAATCTCCGTGTCGAAATCTGGCGGAGAATCCTAAGAAATGCTTGTTGTGTATAAAGCGTAACAGCGGCAAGACACAATCTATACCTTCACAGAGAGAAGCAAGTTATGTTACCGATGACAGTTCCACTGAAGCGGAATTTCTAAAGACGATTTTCCGAAATTTCTTCACAGAGGAAGATTCAATAAATATTCCAGAATTCTTATCAATGACGGCTGCTAACATGAGAAACTTAGCAGTAAGATATCCTCGTGTAGCGAAGCAACTTAAGTCAGTTAATAAAGGCACGTCTACCGATCCAGACTGGATACCAGTAAGGTCCTTACGGAGTATACGGATGAAACTCCAAATATGATGAAACGAGAGAATAATATCACCAGAACAAGCATTCAAAATCCGCTACTGTTGCTTATGAAAGTCAAACAAACGGTTGCCAGTTTCGTTTGGACACACACTAATGTCAAGCAGTTGGTTAGTGGTACAAATTAAAACGTTAAGATACAGGATGGTCAGGAACAACCTGAAAAGCTTGTAATGTTTTTTTCAGGAAAGGTTGTGCTGGGAAATAACTGTTAAGGAAGAATTCGATACATTACGTCTTTTTCGAGTTAATTGATACTGAAGTTAGCCAACGAGGCCGTTGATCGCGCAAATTCAAGCGGCCCGCCAGAGAGGGTGTGGCCGAACGTGTTCTTCGTATGGTTTCCTAAAACTGAACAAGAGAGCGATACAAAATGTGGACATGAGACGGTAGCAAGGATCGGACCTGAGCCAAAGTCTAAGCAGTCTAGTCCGCCATTATCTACTGTATGAGAACAACTGACACCAGTTGTTCACGGAGGCCGCTTGAATTTACGCGCGCAACGGCCTAATTGGCAAACTTCAGTGCCAGTTACCTCGGAAACGGTGCAACGTATCGAACATTTTTTCTTATCTGTTATTTCTCGGCACAATCTACCCTACAACACCCTTACAAGCTTTTCAGACTGTTTCTGACCACTCGGAATATGTCTACAAAGCGAAATGAGTCTGAGTGCACCAACACACTCCTAATAAACAGTTCTTAATTTTGCCGCAAATACTTATTAATTATCCCTCATACTTACGTGTGTTCCCAAAATTGTACTTTTCCTGGAAATACAGTTCCTAACAGCACTCTTAATATGCAATTACAACAGAACTGGAACAGAGCCGACACAATGCAAAAAAAAAAAAAAAAAATGGTTCAGTGGCTCTGAGCACTATGGGACCTAACATCTGAGGTAATCATTCCCCTAGACTTAGAACTACATAAACCTAACTAACCTAACGACATCACACAGATCTATGCCCGAGGCACGATTCGAACTTGCGACTGTAGCATCAGCGCAGCTCTGGACTGAAGCACCTAGAACCGGTCGGCCACAGCGGCCGGCAGACACAATGCAGATACTACATATACATTAGAGAAAAAACGTAGATACACATATGCAGATTAGACACAAACGCATATGTATTACAAGCAAAAAATTAGTAATCTTTATAATTCTGTTAACAATGTAAAGTGAAACACTGATTTAGAATGATTAGCTTTTAAAACCAGTTACAGACCAGCATTCTCAAAAAGCTCTATTTACGTAAGGCTTAAATAAAAAGCAATAATTATTATAAGCATTAAATATTGTCTCATTTTATGATTTTAAATATTAATCTATTTTATGGAATTATAGCACACTAATAGGACATAGGGAAGCAACCTATATCAGGTTCTATAAAAAGGGATAATCATAAGCTAAATAAAAATAAACAACGTGTCACATTCGACGAGTTCTGTTTGAAAAAAAGAAATACTTATTCATACATACGCAATTGTATGGAATACTATGCCTAGAGGTGGTGTGAAGGTATGTCGAGAGGAAAGTCTTCGTTCTCGTCGTCCATTCAACCTCTCTATACCTATGATTCACACATCGCACTGTTGTCTGCATTTACGCTCTTCCTTACGGCTCAGCTTATGGTAATACCTTATGGAGCTCAGCATGTCTTTTTCGTATACTGTATCACCGAAACGCAAATTACGACCATCCGATGCTCTTTGTTCATAGCCCGTGCACTAGCCTCCCCCCCCTTTTTTATAGTCTGTCCTACTGGTTATTGCCGCGCGCGGTAGCCGCGAGGTCTGGGTGTCTTCTCACGGTCCGCGCAGCCACCCCCGTCGGAGATTCGAGTCCCGAGTCCTCCCTTGGGCACGGGTGTGTGTATCGTCCTTAGCGTAAGTTAGTTTAAGATAGGTTCAGTTGTGTGTACCTTTAGGGACCGATGACATAAGCTGTTTTGTCCCATAAGACCTTACCACAAATTTCCAAAATTCTTACTGGTTATTATTTTCAGTTAGTACTCACACAGCTCACGTCTTCCGGCTTTTCCTTCGGTGTCTCAACACTTCTTGCTTCAAAGGGACAGCACACTTCTATCTAACTTGTCATAAGTTTTTACCGTTGATCATCGTTATAGTCCACCTTACAAAATAAACAACATATAATACATTCAGACGAAAATAACAGTTACAGATGGTGTTGGTGGTGGTGTTTAACGTCCCGTCGACAACGAGGTCATTAGAGACGGAGCGCAAGCTCGGGTTAGGGAAGGATTGGGAAGGAAATCGGCCGTGCCCTTTCTAAGGAACCATCCCGGCATTTGCCTGAAAAGATTTAGGGAAATCAAGGAAAACCTAAATCAGGATGGCTGGAGACGGGATTGAACCGTTGTCCTCCCGAATGCGAGTCCAGTGTGCTAAACACTGCGCCACCTCGCTCGGTCTAACAGTTATAGAATTTAGATATATATTAAGTTACAAAATTAATATTGTGACTGGGTTACATTACAACAACTTTTCACGTACCGACTCATACACGTGTTTACAACTACCGCGAGCACCAACTTATTCACTCGAAGCACAATCGCTGAATCACGAACGCAACCAGATTAACAGAAAGATATTACTTATTTTTAGCTATTCATCTTCAACCTCTGTCAATATTCTTTAAGTTTTAAAAAATGGAAGCTGTAGTAGTTGACATTGTTCCCTCCACCCCCACCCCCCGCAATGGCGGAATGAAATAAACACCAACGTAAAATAAAAGCCCTAGGATAGCTAGTACTATGTTCAAATGAGGCCTGTCGCTGAAATGAATTTAGTCGCTATTGGCCTACTGAATTCGTTGTTGGAGAGGCTCTGGGCATGCATAAAACGAACATTTCCTATCTTGCAGGTTTTCATTTGGCTCGCGATTTTCATGTATCATTCGCCCACATACAGCTAATCAGCAGTTTATATGAAATTAATTAAATACACTGAAATGAAATGAATGGATTGATGTGGGTGGAATCAGTAAAGATGAAATATATTATAAATTATCAGTACAAACAGTTCATATGTGCTTAATCAACAATACAACAGATATGTAGAAGCAGTCAAAAATTTCGACCACAGCGGGATTCCAACTCGGATTTCGTACTTATCGCAGTAGATGACTTAACCCTTGGGCAGTGACTTAACCCTTAGGCTATCTTTCTCTTGGGAGGGGGGGGGGGGGGAGGGAGGGGAGTTGAGGGGGAGGGAGCTCCTTCCTTCCGATGTAGTTCACCTTGTGGTCGCCGTAAATTGCCTTCTTCGGCGTTAGTGCTTGACTAAAGGAGCTCTGACGATGATTTTATTTCTGTGTTTGATCATTTAACCAGTGATATAAAATGACTGACACACAGCAAAGTAAAATTTGAAAACAAGCTGAAAACGTTTCTCCTGAACAACTGTTTCTATTCCATATCTGTATATTTATAATAATAATTATTATTATAACAATAAACTTATAAATGTTCAGCATGTAGCCATATTTGCACATTAATTTTCGATGTGAATGTAAAATGATTCGTTTCACGGAACTACGATTTACTGTGCAAATGGTCCATGGAAGATGAAACTAACTGACTAACTAACTGCCAGATACTAATGAGATGTCATATACCGCATGTAAAGGTCTAGTTGTATGAAAGAGTTGCAGACATTAAAAAAGAAACTAAATTTTATCTTAAACAGTAAAAGCTTCGTAATATTTAAAACTCTAAGATGAAAACGTCTTGCATATAAAATTCGTTTACTTGAGCACGCCTCGTTGTTATTGATGTTTCTGCCTACGATTTGGGAACATATGTACGAGTGATTCTCCCACTGGGGGACCGCTCGAGATACTCTGCAAATCCGGGCTCAGCCCCGGTTTAGCCTAATTTTTTATATACTAGTATTCATTACTCAGCGATCACTGAATGAGTTCGTAAGACATATACACGGCGTCTTTTTGCTGAGGCTGTCTTTCCCTGAGGCTTCTTTCATCTCGACACATGTGTGCGGCTACATGTGCGGCTACAAACACACTTTACAGTCGTGTACATCTGGATTTACTTCGGTAGAGACTGACGGTGACACATTAGGGGCGCAAAACCAGCAAACTCGCGTCGCGTTAAACCAACAAGTGAGGTAAACAGGTAGCGGATGTTTCTGCAGGCATAACTGGCGGCGATTAAAGGCCTGTGTGACGAGCGGGAATATACCCAGTCCATCCTCTCCGCGTCTCCACACATAAGCTACCCACCACCATATGTTGTGCCGGCAGGAGTGGCCGAGCGGTTCTAGGCGCTACAGTCCGGAACCGCGCGACCGCTACGGTCGCAGGTTCGAATCCCGTCTCGGGCATGGGTGTGTGTGGTGTCCTTAGGTTAGTTAGATTTAAGTATTTCTAAGTTCTAGGGGACTGATGACCTCAGAAGTTAAGTCCCATAGTGCTCAGAGCCATTTGAACCCAATCATTAAGGAACCGAACTCCCTTGTATAAAACAGCTTTAAACTTCAAATTTCGTTGCAAATGAGCTAATGTATTAAATATTTTAAGTTAAGTATGTACGTAAAAAAGATTTAGAAAAGGTTTGAAATTGTGTTTAAAGTTTCTTGGTGATGCTCTCACTATCAAACAGTGGATAAGTATAATCTTGGCTCGTTTTGAGGAAATGATGTTGTTCAGCCATCGCATTGCTTATGACGCCATATATCCTGAACTGTGTGTTGTACAGTGATGCAATTTTGCACGTACATTCAGTGGTATACGTGGCTACTGTTTTTAAAACGTTTGCGAATAGAGTTAGTACAAAAGCAGGAATAAAGTAAAACGTGATACCTGATGCAGCAGTTTTGGGCACTATCAGCGAAAATGTAGTAACGGATAAACATTTCTGCTTTCATCATTTTGAAGGGTTTGTCAGAGAAAAAAGTTTCGTAAAGGTTTCAAATCATGTGTAAAGTTTGTTAGAAGCCGCTAAGTGCTCTCTTTCTCAAGTGCTGGATGAATATAATGTGGGTATTTGCCTGCAGTTTGTTACGCTTCTATTTCACTCCGACCCCCACCGATTTGAGTGCTAGGACGTTCTTATCTGCAAAGAGCTTCTTTGCAGATGGTAATTGATATATGTACCATGTTTAGTTAAAATTGATCCAACAGTTTAGCAGGAGATGTCCAACATCTTTTTTTTATGTAAAAGTCATCAGTCTTCCGAGTGGTTTGATGCATCTCGCCACTAATTCCTCTCCTACAGACATTCCTGTAATATAAAATATGTATGTAATTTGGCAGAACAGGTAATTTAAGTATTTGCTGTATTTGGCTAATATTACTGTGAGTTTTCTGTGGAACATTGTAGATATTACAAAAAAAACGATGTTTTTGCCTATGATTAAAAAATTTATATTTATACGCTCTAGATTAATTGGTTCAAATCCAGTTTTTAGTGTCACTGTTTCAACGAGCTTATTCGTGTCATGTCACCTAGTATAAAACAAAGAAATTCTATATAATTTGAAGGTGGAGGGGGGAGATAGGAAAGGAAAGGGAAGGAACTAATGATATCCGCTGCATCTGGCGTTTATGGGGAATTAGCAGCGACGAGTTAAAATGCGTGCTAGGCTGGGACTCGAACCCAAGATCTCCTGCCTACTAGACATTTGTATTAACCATTTTTTTTTAGGTGGATCGGTGGGGGCTCTGGGGGCAAAGTGGGCAGCGGTCGAAACCCGACGCCTGGCCACAGTGTCCTCCTCACCACTGCCTGTGGTGCTTAGGGAAATGGGAGACACAGGAATCAACAGCAGTGGAAGGCGTTGTTATTTATTTATTTGCATGTGTTTTTGTAAGATTCACTAATATCATGAAATTATGGGAACACGTCGACGAAAGAGAAAAGAAAGATACATTCTGGTTAAAGAAAAAGAAAGAAAAAAGGAAAAGCAAAAAGAAATAAAATCCGCGCAATCTGCGACGCGCTCTCCCATCCGCGGAGGTCAGGAGTAGAAAAGATCATAGGCGGTTGATACTCAGACACCGCCGGGGGAGGAGGGGTGGGTGCCCTCTGAGCCAGGCACCCCCCAACTCAGTGGAGGTCTAACAAAGACCGCTCGAAGATAGATAGCAAATAATGTCCGGTAACGTGGCGTGTTTTCTAGAGCTGCATGGGCTGTTTGTAAATAGGTCCAGAAATCGAGGCGGGATTTAGGTCCCTCATGAAAGAGATAAGCGACCGCCCACCCTTTGACCCACGTAATAGCATGACATTTGGCGGCGGGAAAATGTCGCTCCTCCGGGTACAGAAACATGCGAGGTCCGATTGTATCTGGTGGCACCCGGAGATAACAGGCAATGATTTGCTGCACGAAACGCCATACATCTTGCGATGAGACGCATGACAGACGGTGTGCATCAGTGTCCAGTTGCTGGCAAAGAAGACAAAGAGGGGATTCTGACAAGCCAGTGTTGTGCAGGCGTTGCTTCGTGGGAAATTTCCTGTTGACTATGTGATACCACAGTGCCCGGACGTTCGTAGGGAGGAAGGGCTGGTGGACGGTAGCCCACACTATGGGCCACTGGATGGAGGGATGTTTGGTCTCCGTCACATTCCTGGAAACACAGCGCAGCAACAGGCTGTAAAAATCCTTAGTCCTAGGTGGGCGTGTATCCGGGAGACTGGGGGTGTATGCAACTGTAGTCGACGAAAAAGGTCGAAATATGGACAACTAAGGCACGATATGGCCGACAGACACCGGTGGTGAGGTGGAAGCAGGTAGGAGGACCTCAAGCAAGCTGCGTGTTACAGATGTACCTTGGCCCATCCACTTTTTTCTCATGGTACTCATGTACAAGGCTGCAGCTCACATACGGACATTGACGAGACCGACGCCACCATACCGTGAGGGCAGGGTAAGTGTCTCATAACGGACTTTAAACATTGAACCAGCCGTGAGATAATAGCTAAAAGCCGCCTGATGGTTGTGCCCAATTGCAGTTGGCAGACGGAGAACTTGAGCGATGTGAACCAATTTTGATGCCACATAAAGATTAATAAACTCAACCCGCTGAAGTGTGTCCTGGCGGCGCAAGAGGTTCTGGCGGACGTCGTTGCGGATGACGTGTAACAGGCGACGGAAATTCGTTGCCGCTGTGCGTGTGACCGTGGGGGTAAAGGTAATGCCCAGGTACCAGAAAGCCCGCACAAGCGGCAGGGGTGCCACTTCACCCTCCGGGAGGCCTCGTCCAATGTGCATTGCAGAAGATTTGGCGACATTCATGGCACTGCCAGCGGCAGCCCCATAACGGGTAATCAATTCGAGGACATCCCGAATCTCAGAGCCGGAGCGAATGAGGAGGAGGAAGTCATCAGCATATGCCCGACAGCGAAAAGTGTGTTAGCGTAGGGTGAGGCCAGAGAGCTTGGTCGTCAAGCCACCAATAAGGGCAATGGCATAGAGGAGGGTAGAGAGGGGGCACCCCTGCCGTATCGAACGGCCGACAGGTATCGGCCCTGCTAAACGCCCATTGACTTGGACACGTGAATTGGCACTGTCGTATACGATGACGCACTTTATCGAAGGCGCTGTCGAAGTCTATAGCGACGACCGCTGCCCGGAGTCTGCAGGCCGCCGCTATCGCAATTAAGTCGCGGCATTCCCCTGTGGAAGTCAGTATGTTAACATGTCCGCCAGGCGTTGTTTGCTCTGGCGAGAGGATATGAGGGAGTGTAGTTCGGAGCTGCATTGCCAGTAAGTGTGCCAAAATCTTGTAATCGGCATTGAGTAGGGTGAGCGGTCTGTAACTCGTGACCACCAAACCATGGGCTGGTTTGTGGACTGGTATAATGATTCCTTCAGCAAATGCGGGTGGGATTGCTTGGACAGATGTCTTCAGCTCTTGATACATAGTCGTCCACCGTGGTGCCATGAGGTCTCGAAAGGTACGGTAAATCTCAATCGGTGAGCCGTCAATGCCGGGCGATCTGTTGACTGCACCCTTGGCGATTGCGTGGTTGACTTCATCTAGCGTGACCGCCACTGTCAAAGCATCCGCCTCCGTGTGGGGGAGGGTGCGCGTGACGTAATGCAAAATGGAGTCGTCTGCTGCAGTTTCAGCGTCTACTTCACTATAAGTAAGACGGTAGTGCTCGACGAATGCGTGGACGATGTCATTCTGAGTGGTCACCTGCGTGCCATGAGGCGTGGTCAGAGTGCTGATGATCTGCCGACGACGCCTTCGTTTGTCGGACACTATATCATGCATGGATGGAATTTCTAAATCCGCGTGATCGTGGCGCCGCGTCCGTATCACGACCCCTTGCAGTTTCCGGCGAGCCAGAGCAATTATCTTCGCCTTAGTTCTTTGCCGTTCCGACTGGTGTTCCGGGGTTGGCGGTTGAGCATCCAGATCTCGGAGAATCGCATAATAGAAGTCAACAGTGGTGCGATGGCAGTCGGCCATGTCCTTCCCGTATCTCATCAGTGTCCTCCGGATCGAAGGCTTGGCGCAGCCCAACCACCATGTCAATGTCGAGTGGTAGCGGGGAAGGCGTCGTTCGCAGGCTGTCCACGTTTCAGTGGCTTGTTGGCGACACGCCAGGTCATGCAAGTGTGAGGTATGAGTTTCCATGGCGCACGGCTACGCCATACTGATTGCGGCGGAAGGAGGACCGTACAGATGTGAGGGCAATGGTCTGAAAAGGCCAGCGGCCAGCGTTCGGCGCCCCGTATCGCAGATCTAATAGTTTGTGAGACATATATCCTGTCTAGTCGGCTTGCGGAATGACTTGTAAGAAAGGTATGGCCAGAAAGGTCGCCGTGTTGAACTTCCCAGGTATCGTGAAGCAGGAGGTCTCGCACCACTATACGTAGCTTCTGGCATGTAGTATAGTGGGGAATCTGATCTTTAGGATGCAGAACGCAGTTAAAATCACCTAGTAGGCAATGGTCATAACGCCCTAAAAACAGGGGAGCGATTTCCTAGGAATAAAACTGGGCTCTTTCATGCCGTCGGTCGGCGCCTGAGGGAGCGTAGACATTAATGATGCGTGTCCCCATGGCAGTGAGTGCCATGCCCCGAGCTGATGGAAGGAAGGCGACGTCGGTCACAGAAATCCCGTGGCGGACGTAGATGACCACCCCGCTGCCCATTGGATCACTCGCGGAGGCGTGGGCGGTATAGCCATTGATATCCGGGAGAATAGGCAAGTGAACTTCCTGCAGAAGGGCGAAATCAATATCCGAAGCCCAGAACATCTCCTGCATAAGGCGGATTTTCACCCTGGAACGGATGCTGTTGGTGTTGATTGTTGCTATCCGGTAGGCCTGGTGTCGGATTGCTGGAGGTTGGTTCACACCGCCGTTCGCGCAAGGGTGTGGGCGTCGCAGCGCTACGTTATCCCGCTGGCCCGCAGGGGAGTCTGGGGAGAGTGTGATTTGTGGTGCGGCCGTGACGGCGCAGGGCCCCGTAACGGGTCCTGCTCCTGGACCTCCTCCTCGTGCCACGCCGTGGAAGCGGAAACTGGTGTATCGTACATTTTGTCTGCAGAAGGTGCTGTAATTGTGCGTGGTGTAGTGTCGCCTGTGATACGTTCATGATTTAGTTCAGTACGGGGCGCAGGCACACCGATAGATGTCTCCGCGCTCGTAACGTCTTCGTCAGCAGTAGCGGGTTCTGAGGCCTCGTGCTGGTCGACGGTTACGTCCTTCTCGACTTGTAACGTCTCCTCTTGGCCGGAAACGGTGCGACATCTTCGCTTGCGTCGTTTCGGAGAACGTTGTTTCCTGTGCGACCCTCTGTGTCCGACGACGGAAGGGAGTCACGTCGTTCTGGCAGAAAGGCCGCTGTAGGAACGATCAGCGAGTCGATCTCCATCGTGTTTCCGATGTCAGGGTCAGCGTCTGGTTGTGCCGGTATCTTCGGAGCGGCGTCGATGGCCGACCGAGGCGGCGGGTCGTCCGAGGCGCTCTCCGTCGGTGTCTGGTCGGGCTCGTTGGTGGCGTCGTTTGTGGTGACCGGGCGACGTTGCAAAGTGGTAGGAGATGCTAGAGGTCTCACGTAGTATGCGTTCGCTCGCCGCGTCGTTAATGATTTTCACATAGACCGTGCTGCACACGATGGACAGATGTATGCCGATAGTATCGGTCGCCGGGATCTTCACTTCTTCTCGCAGAAAACGCTCTACCTCGAGTGCTTTCGGTCGGGCATAATCGTTGCAGAAAGAAAATCGCAATGTGTTGATTTACGGTAACGGTTCGCCATAGATCGTACAAGGTAAGCCGGCATTTAAGCAACGGCCGTCAGAATGTAAACAAGGCGAGCTCGCGCGCCGCACGAAGTCAACACGTACGCGTCCGCTCTGCTGCCCTGCCGAAGGCAGACTGACCATTGCACCACCTGGACGTAGTGTTTATCGCGCTTGCGAGGAATATCTCAGGATACTCCCCAGCCAATTCACATTCCCACCTAGCGCCCCCCATCTGCATCCCTGCCCATGTCCTCCATGCTCGCTAATTTTAGATTCCCGCTGGAGACTGAACGTAAATGTGGATCCGCACTGAAGGTTGTGGATCAATTACCCCTGGAGGCGGATCAATTATATGCAAGTGTGGTGTCTTATTTCTGAGATCTCAACCTGTATGGTATTTCATATGCAGATGACACAAGACCCTTTTGGTTCTCACTCTCCCTGCCTTTCTTACTCTTTTCTTAGCGGCCACTGCTCACAGTTGCAAATGGTGACTTAACATCTGAGGTCATCAGTCCCCTAGAACTTTGAACTACTAAAACCTAACTAACCTAAGGACATCACACACATCCATGCTCGAGGCAGGATTCGAACCTGCGATCGTAGCGGTCGCTCGGTTCCAGACTGTAGCGCCTAGAACCGCACGGCCACTCCGGCCGGCAAACATAATACAGAAAAGTATATGATGGCAAAGTATGGAAAAATTAAAGGATTTGATAAATTCAAGTGCCTGGGGGAGTGGATCCACGCCAATGGACTGGATAACACAACAAATAAGGAAAGAATAAAGAAGTTAGAAGTTGCATATAAATTAACACAAAACTACTACAGTAAGAAATCGATATCCATACAAGCGAAGATTAGACATTATAATTCAGTTATTAGGACACAAGCAACACATGGCTCAGATTGCCTAATATTGAATAGGCGAATGAAGAGAACTAGAAAAATAGAGAGAGAAAAATACTAAGAAAAATGCTAGCTGCTGAGAAAAACAATGAAAATAAGTCGATTATAGGGAGAAAATGAAGATTTATACAAAAATACAGAAAAGATCACAGATACTCTGAGGAAGAGACGGCTAAATATTATGGAGATTTAAAAAGAATGGAAGAAACACGGATCACAAAGAAAATTTTTAATTACGTTAGTAAGCTGAAAAAAACTGTAGGGTGGATAGAAGCACTAAAGAAAGATGCCAACAAAATAGGCGTTACAGAAGAAATAATACGTGACAGAAATCAGTTCAGACTACTGACAAAAAACACAAACTATGAAGAAGATGAGCCAAAACCTCGACCCAAGAGAGTGTGGACAGATGAGCAGAGACGATCAGTTGGAAAGAAAATGAAGACGTACTGGGAAGAAAGGAAGAAAAAGAAACACCATAAGTCTTAAGTTGTATGCGGTCCATAGCTGCTCAAATTCATGTGTGTGTGTGTGTGTGTGTGTGTGTGTGTGTGTGTGTGTGCGCGCGCGCGCGTGCGTGCGCTGAATAACATCGACACAATTAAGGTTAAGAATATTACTTATTTTTTTGGATATGGTATAATATTGGCAATACTTTTTTGAACATGACGCCTGAAGAAACTACTGTAGTATAATTAAATACAACTCAAAAAATTCTGTGCTATCATTGGCTGTAAAAATGTTTCAGCATCTTGCAATTTTTAAAATTGCTGTCCACTGCGTTCCTTAATTTTTAATTTCCCCACCAATTTCCAAATTTCCCGCCATCCGCCATCATGAAGACATCATGTGATTGAAGTGCCGACTAGCAGCGGGAACGTGGACAGTGTGCTAAGGAGTCGGTATCCCTACTCCGAGGCCCAGTTTAAGTCCCAGGTGACAGAAGCCGCCACTTGGGGCTTCCAGAGGCGCCACAACTGTAACATTTCGATACAGAACATATCATAATTAGTAACGGTCGCTTGGGAGGGGAGCCCAAGTGCAGGATTTGTATACAGTGTGTATCATACTTAGTAGCGAAAACTGATACAGGTGAACCGGCCTACTTTTGGGAGTATCCGTACTTGCATACTAATGCGAAGGGACGTGGTATTATTCAGGTATTTGAAGAGTTTCATCTCCTTGTATTTGTTCCGAGGATACACTGCCATTCGAGGAATTGTAGCTGACACGTCAAAGACAATATAGGAACATCTGCAGCGTGAATATTTACCACTAGCAGCTCATGAAATCTGAAAGAAAACTGCTGATCGTTATTGGGAACAATGGAATCTATCGAACTGAATTGATACTTTAGACGGAAAGTATATCAGAGCTAAGGCTCTTGAAAAATCAGGATTAGCATTTTATAACTATAAATAAGAGTATTAAATAAGAGTATTAAAAGTAGATTTTGGTGAAGCATTGTCTGGAGGTGAGCTGCCTCTTCCCCGAAACGTACACCTTCAGGGCAAGAATACTGCAAATTTCCTTATCATTTTGCTGCGGATAAAAAGCTTTTTCTCTCATGAGATCATACCCTCGTAGACAATTTATCAATGGAAGGCTCATACCTCATTACAGAATCTCTCGAATTTCCTTGTCTTGGATACTTCAATACAATAAATTGTGACCTGTACGGTGGTTCAAGGTATTTGTGTATAACATAATTTACATGGATTCCTGACGGTGTGTATTCTAAGTCGTCTGTGCCACACAATGTAGGCCACCATGGTGAGAACTCACATCACAACGAAACCAGCAGTCACTAAAAGGTACCTAAAAGACGAACTGACAACACTTTTTCAAATAAATTTATTAAAATTTTTCATCAAGATCAGGAAATATTCACAGTTTTGACTTATAGTTGTAGAAGTAGCGAAACCAGATAGAATTCTTTCTTGTCGTGTATATTTTTCTCCATTGTTACACTTAGCTTTATATGCACGTAGATACGCGTTTCTTCACTAGTAATGGAGATTCTTTCACGAAGCTTGCAAGGCATGCAAAGCATACTTCTCGTTATTTTAAACTATAATTTATTTCACTGACGAAAAACCGGAATGATCACTTACATTTCACACATCATGATTAGAAGTCCTTCAAACTTATAGCTGTTTATCTCAGTTTCTATCACATTTTTGGAACTGATGTGAAAACTTGTAGAGTTTTGCATTAAGTCCATAATAGCTGGTTTGAATATTGTTGGTCCTTAATGTGTGAGAACTCTAAAGGGTGGTGTATATCAGAAAATGGCCGACAGAGTTTTTAGAGGTAACCAAACAGCACAGCGATGACAGCAGACACATCTTCTATTGGAATCAAGAGTTCAGCCATAGGTGAAATCTCTTAACGTCTGTGGTAGTCATGTGTAGCGTCATTAATAAATGTGAAAGTCTAAAACAGGGATGGGAAATTCGCTTTGCGAGCGCTGGCGCCCGTGAGCGCCCACGCCGCTTCACCGCGGGCACTGTCAGCCCCTCCACGTCTCTAACATCGTTTGTTACCGATGCGCGCGCTGCAACCTGTTTACGTCGTGTCGTTAGTGTTGTCGGTGTCGAAGTCTCTTTGTCGTTCGTGGAAGGACAACATTAGCGTCAGGAAATGGCTGAGTAGTAGCTAACACCCTAAAAACTAAAATCGGTCGAATACCTACTCTTCGGCTCACAGTGGGAAGCATATTACTTCTCTATTCAAACTCAACCCGGCACTCATTGTCTGTTTTGTAATAGTATTTTATCGGCGTGGAAGTAGTCTAACGTGAGAAATTCGCGGTCACTTTGGCTGCTGAGGAAAGAAGGCCAAACTCCTCAAGCTAAAGCAAGAAAGAATGAAAGAAGAAAATTCATATGGATATATGTCACTTCCTGAAAATGTTGGTATTCTTTATAAAGCATTATGTATTTTTGTCCTTAGTTTTACCTCTTCCTGGCAAATGTACTTACAGGAAGAAAACCATTTCATCTACAGTGATAGTGCATTGAGTGTGAGCTATGCTTTAATCACGTTCCTTCAGCGATCAGGAATTTGTCGAAGAGTATTTTGTTACTACCGCAACAATCTTGTGTCCAGCGGATCTTCTGGTTTTCGAAATAGTTCATCTTTTACGGAGAAAAGTCTGCAGACGCATCGAAGAAATGGCAAACACGAAAGTGAAAGATGAGGCTATTTTTTTTTTTTTTTTTTTTTTTTTTTTGTGTCTCTCTTGCTTTGGATGGAAGCATGGATGTAACGAGTGTTGTTCAGCTTCCTGTGTATGTGAGACGTGTTGACGGTGACTAGTTTGATGACGTACAGTGCATAGTAGATTTTGGATTTCTAACCGACGCTGCAAAGAACCTGAATGTCTTGGGCTACAACTTAGCAGGATACACATGAACTAATTACCAATGTTATTGACAGCTACTTTGGATTTTGAAATAAAACTGCTCTTGCGAATTACGTAACTTTCAGAAACGTCATTTACGCACATCTAGAATGTTACACTAGTTATTAATGAAATAAAACTTGAAAAGAAGACACTGAGCGAACATCCTGACGAATTTGTTACAGTGTTATATGCTGTTACAAATTTGTGATAGTATATTTAGTGACTTAATTGAATTTGAACTTCATTTTAATGTTTTTTTGTAGTGTACGCTGAAAGTGTGCCTCTTGAAATTCAATTGGAGTTAATGGACTTTCAATATATTCGCGTGTTCGCAGATGGTTTACGCACTGCAGAAAATATTAAAATGTTTTACAAGAACTTCCCTCAAGAACAATTCCCGCAGTTGTTTCGAATAACTGCTGGAGTCTACAGTATATTCGGGACCATATATTTGTGTGACAGTGTTTTTTCAGTAATGAAATTAACAAAATTAAAACTTAGGAGTAGTCTTAATGACGTTCATCATACTAGAGCAACGCGTTTGATAACCATTAATCTCACTCCAGACATATAGACGCTAATAAACATTTAAAGACATTTATAGAGTGATGGAAACAGATGTATCTTTTTTTCATAAGCAGTAGGCCAGCTCCAAATTACTTCCCAGTAAGATTAAATATGTTAATAAAAGTTTAATAAAGAAAAACATGTGTTCTTTGCTCATTACTTTATGTCTGTGCTGTATCTGTGACCAGAAAATTAGGTCAATGACAGTCGCTTGTTATTCTTTATTTCTTGATCCCTGTACCCTACCACGCCCCCCTCCCGATCACCTCGTCGTCGTTTTCTACTGAACTTAACGATAGAATTTGAACGTTTCGTACTGCTTCTAATTGCTGTCTAGCTATGCAATGCATTACTTTAAGCCGCTGAAGTACTCATTTCGGCATTACGTAGTTAAAGACTAATATTTATTTATTTATTTTTCGCTGTGTTGTGCCTTTATCGAACTGTAGAAGATTAACCGATTTTCTATCGTCAGCTGGTAAAACAACACGACTGTTTTATATCCACGTAAGTGACATGCAAGGCTTATGTGACGAGTTGTCCCAGAACAACATGCATACTAGCGTAAACTAGTTTCCTTTTCTTCTCGACAGAACTGTTATAAGCTGTTACTACTTTCTCATTCGATGACACTTTTGTGTAAGACAAGATTGATCTTTAAGGTTACATTTTCGCAAGTACTATGCACATGTTATATCGTGTCGTAAGTATTCATTGCATTTTCGCCCTATAATAAGTACCACAATGCAGAAAATACTAACTTGACTGCAAACTCGGGCGTGTTCAACCCTTTTTATTCTGAAGTTATGTAATTTTTTGACACTCTCTGGATATACACGAAATTCGCTGCAGAACATACATAAGCAATGCAACACAGTTCTTTTCTGAAAGCAGGTCGGTTTATTCAGGACCACAATACATCATATTATTCACCACTCATTCGGCTACGAAACCCTGTTTTCCAATATAATGTCTGTTTGATACCACAACCTTAGGTCGTCTCACTGGAAGGACGTCTCTGCCCGCATGGAACCACTCTAATGGTCGATGTCGGAGACAACATCTTGCTGCATCAGTAACCTCCGCATTACCCACTTACTACTTCCCACAGAGTGCATCCTTCATTGGGCCATACACCTGAAAGTCGGTAGGTGCGAGACCCAGGCTGTAGGTTGGATGAGGGAGAACAGTCCATCGAAGTTTTTGACCTATTCTCTGGTACGCAGACTTGTGTGAAGCCTTGGGTTCTCAAGGAGAAGAAGAAAAAATATGACTCTGAGCACTATGGGGCTTAACATCTGAGGTCATCAGTCCCCTAGAACTTAGAACTACTTAAACCTAACTAACATAAGGACATCACACACATCTATTCCCTAGGCAGGATCCGAACCTGCGACCGTAACGCCTAGAACCGCTCGGCCACCGCGGCCGGCTAAGGAGAAGAAGTTCGTTTCATTTCTTGGCGACGAACACACTGAAGTCGCTTCTTGAATTTCCTGAAGGAAGCACGATACGCTTTGTTATCGAACAGAATGATGACGGACTCACCGTGCTATTGTTCACTGACAGCCTCCGTAGACATTTGCAAGCGCCCTCGAATATCTGCGATGCTCTGGTTTTCTGCCAAAGGAAACTCAATGACAATTTTCTGTCTTGGAACGCACCGCCATCTATCGTAACTTCATGAGCCTGTAGGGGCTGAAGCGGGAATAGTCCACGATGTCTCACAACAGATTCCGCATATTTTCACTCGAAACTGACTGAGAAAAAAAAATTATTATATTACTTATTGCACGCTCCTTGTATTGTCATAACAGTAACCGTTTTAACGTTTATGGGCACGTTATGCTGACAGAGTCAGCTGTTATTGATGGTATGTGATATGATGAACTACAAATGTCCGTTAGCTAGATAGAAAATTAATTTTATACCGGAAATTTTAGTCCATTATCGCTGTCGCTTACCAATTATTGCAATATCGATTCATTAGAGTCGGCGCGCTTCACTGGTACGTTCGCTATGGTCTGATGTCATTATAGCCGCTGTCAAATGTGTTACGACAGGCATAATCATATTATAAAGAATTTCGTTCACCATTCTGTGTTGCGCGACAATGAGTCAGATGTGCCTTCTAGCTCAGACAGTACTGAAGTTCACTTAATGGTGACTGCGATCTAAAATGGCTCTGAGCACTATGGAACTAAACTGCTGAGGTCATCAGTCCCCTAGAACTTAGAACTACTTAAACCTAACTAACCTAAGGACATCACACACATCCATGCCCAAGACAGGATTCGAACCTGCGACCGTAGCGGTCGCATGGTTCCAGACTACATCGCCTAGAACCGCTCGGCCACCCCGGCCGGCGAATGCGGTCTGTTAGTTAATTTGGGACTGAGTGTTAAGGATAATATCTCTTCTCCGTCCTGGAACCCTATGTAGGTAACTGTTTCAAAACTAAGTTGACTAACAACACCATCACAAAATATTTACTCTTATATAAAGTCTGTTGTAAAGAACCATCATGATATAGTAGTAATAGCATTCATAGTCATACTAATAAAATATTCCTAAATTAACCTTATTCTAGCCCAGAAATGAGCAAAGTATACAGCCCACAAAAATATTTGATTTCTTTCCTGTTGAGTTAAAGAGCTGTCAAAAATGGTATAGTTTTAAAAACAAAGTTGTTATAATTTCTATGTGTGGTTTTGTTACATCTATCGAACTTTATGTATATTAAGATAAAGTAAAAATTCTATGATACAAATGGTCAACATGTAGCCATATTTTCATTGAGAAAATTCATAGAGAACTGTTGCAAATTTGACCACCGTTCAGGCAGATATCTAACTTTGTCGATTTGTTAGTTGGGACACTGCAGGCTGCATGCTTACATTCAAGTGACTGAAGTCAAGGGAGAACGGTGTGCACATAAACAGACGGCTGTAGTATCACGTACACAAAGTATACAAGGAGCTGTCATATGTACTCAGGTGATTCATGTGAAAATGTTTCCAACGTGATTGTGACCGCACGATGGGAATTAATAAACTTTGAATGCGGAATGGTAGTTGGAACTAGACCCATGGGACATTCCATTTTGGAAATCGTTAGTGAATTCAACATTCCGAGATTTACAGTGTCAAAATGTGCCGAGAATACCAAATTTCAGGTATTACCTTTCATCACGGACAATGCTGTAGCCGACGGCCTTTACTTAACGATCTAGAGCAGCGGCATTTCCGTTGAGTTGTCAGTGCTCATTCATTTCTGTGTCCGGTCAGCATTTCCAAAAAATAAACACCTTGTATTGTTCAGGGGTTGTCCAGGAGGGCGCCTACAAGTAGGTGGCTTGGTTGTTCTTCAACCCCGCTGTCGCTAGAGTTGTATGCGCTCGCTGGAAGGATTCCCCATTTCTTCAGGTTGGTCTCGCATCGGAGGACGCCCGCTCTTAGGCGGTTGAGGGACCTCCATACAGGGCATTGTAGGTTTGCATTGTAGGTTCTAGGCGCTACAGTCTGGAACCGCGCGACCGCTAGGGTGCAGGTTCGAATCTTGCTTCGGGCATGGATGTGTGTGATGTCCTTAGGTTAGTTAGGTTCAAGTAGTTCTGAGTTCTAGGGGACTGATGACCACAGCAGTTAAGTTCGGTAGTGCTCAGAGCCATTTTTGAACCAGGAGCTAGTTCCTCTTTTGGTGATATGTCTACGGGCAGTGAGCTCTTCCAAGTTGCAAGACAAATTGCCTCTGGTGCTCCCTCCAGTGGAGCAGTCCTAGCATGGAAACTACTGCGGGATTTAATGCGGGATCTTGCTGCCTGATGACCATATAGAGGATGTCGGCGGTCATTCTCCTGCTTTGTTCTCTAATTGTCTGCAGCAATGGCCCTCCGGATGGAGGCTATTCCAACAATCGGATGCAATTTCTGCACTGGTGTTGGCTTCAACCATCCTGAGATGATCCTTGCAGTATCGTTGACCGCAATATCGACTTGCTTAGCACGCTGAAGCGTTCCACACAGGAGCAGCATACTCAGCGGCTGATACACTAAGCGCAAGTGCAGAAGTCCTTAGGAGGCGCGGGTTGGTTCCCCAGGTGCTTCCAATCGGCTTCATAAGTATGTTTCACGTTTAGACATTGCTGCCTGTACGTTAGAGCCATGTCCAGTGTGACACCTAGATAGACTGGTGTCGGGCAATGTTTCAGCTCTCCTCGCCATGTGATGTCCAGCTTTTGCTGCGCTTCCCTGTTACGTAAGTGGAAGGCGCTCACCTGAATTTTACTGAGATTGGGCTTCAGGTGGTTGGCATCATAGCACTTGGAGAGTTCATCCACTGCTAGAGACAGTTTCTCCTCTACGTCTTTAAAGGTTGGCCCCAGGACAGCTACTGCTGCGTCATCGGCATAGATGAAGAGTCTAATACTTGCTGGTATTGGCTGATCATTTGTGTAGATATTGTACAGTGCTGGAGCAAGCACACTGCACTGTCAGTGCTAACAGACAAGCAACACTGTTTGAAATAACCGCAGAATTCAGTGTGGGACGTACGACGAACGGATCCGTTAAGACAGTGCGACGAAGTTTGGCGTTAATGGCCTAAGGTAGCAGCCGACCGACGCGAGTGCCTTTGCTAACAGCACGACATCGCCTGCAGCGCCTCTCCTGGGCTCCTGACCATATCGGTTGGACGCTAGACAACTGGAAAACCGTGGTCTGGTAAGATGAGTCCCGATTTCAATTGGTAAGAGCTGCTGGCAAGACTCCAGTGTGGCGCAGACCACACTAACTCGTGTGCCCAGGGTGTCATCAAGGCAATCTGCAAGCTGTTGATGGTTCCATAATGGTGTGAGCTGCGTTTACATAGATGGACTGGGTCCTCTGGACCAACTGAACCGATCATTGACCGGAAATGGCTATGTTAGGCTACTTGGAGACAATTTGCAGCCAATCAAGGACTTTATGTTCTCAAACAAAGATGGGATTTTTGTGGATGACAACGCGCCATGTCACTGGACGACAATTGTTCACAACTGTTTTTCAAACCAAACGTTCTGGACAGTGCGAACGAGAAACTATATATAAATTACAAAAATCTGTTTTGACGTATAAAAGTTTTCAATTCGTCACTCAAACACTGCATATAAATGAAAATATATTTTAGACTGCTGATGGCACTGCGAAGGGTTTTCATTCAGCTGCACACACGACGGTGTGTGAAAATAAATACCCCTAACAGGACGTCAATGAACGCATTATTGTGGCCAAGATAGATACGAAGCCCACACCTACTACAGTAGTACAAGTTTATATGCCAACTAGCTCTGCAGATGATGAAGAAATTGAAGAAATGTACGATGAAATAAAAGAAATTATTCAGATAGTGAAGGGAGACGAAAATTTAATAGTAATGGGTGACTGGAATTCGAGTGTAGGAAAAGGGAGAGAAGGAAACATAGTAGGTGAATATGGATTGGGGCTAAGAAATGAAAGAGGAAGCCGCCTAGTAGAATTTTGCACAGAGCACAACTTAATCATAGCTAACACTTGGTTTAAGAATCATGAAAGAAGGTTGTATACGTGGAAGAACCCTGGAGATACTAAAAGGTATCAGATAGATTATATAATGGTAAGACAGAGATTTAGGAACCAGGTTTTAAGTTGTAAGACATTTCCAGGGGCAGATGTGGACTCTGACCACAATCTATTGGTTATGACCTGTAGATTAAAACTGAAGAAACTGCAAAAGTGTGGGAAATTAAGGAGATGGGACCTGGATAAACTGAAAGAACCAGAGGTTGTAGAGAGTTTCAGGGAGAGCATAAGGGAACAATTGACAGGAATGGAGGAAAGAAAAACAGTAGAAGAAGAATGGGGAGCTCTGAGGGATGTAGTAGTGAAGGCAGCAGAGGATAAAGTAGGTACAAAGACGAGGGCTGCTAGAAATCCTTGGGTAACAGAAGAAATATTGAATCTAATTGATGAAAGGAGAAAATATAAAAATGCAGTAAATGAAGCAGGCAAAAAGGAATACAAACGTCTCAAAAATGAGATCGACAGGAAGTGCAAAATGGCTAAACAGGGATGGCTAGAGGACAAATGTAAGGATGTAGAAGCTTATCTCACTAGGGGTAAGATAGATACTGCCTACAGGAAAATTAAAGAGACCTTTGGAGAGAAGAGAACCACGTGTATGAATATCAAGAGCTCAGATGGCAGCCCAGTTCTAAGCAAAGAAGGGAAGGCAGAAAGGTGGAAGGAGTATATAGAAGGTTTATACAAGGGCGATGTACTTGAGGACAATATTATGGAAATAGAAGAGGATGTAGATGAAGACGAAATGGGAGATACGATACTGCGTGAAGAGTTTGACAGAGCACTGAAAGACCTGAGTCGAAACAAGGCCCCCGGAGTAGACAACATTCCGTTAGAACTACTGACGGCCTTGGGAGAGCCAGTCATGACAAAACTCTACCAGCTGGTGAACAAGATGTATGAGACAGGCGAAATACCCTCAGACTTCAAGAAGAATATAATAATTCCAATCCCAAAGAAAGCAGGTGCTGACAGATGTGAAAATTACCGAACTATCAGTTTAATAAGCCACGGCTGCAAAATACTAACGCGAATTCTTTACAGACGAATGGAAAAACTGGTAGATGCAGACCTCGGGGAGGATCAGTTTGGATTCCGTCGAAATGTTGGAACACGTGAGGCAATACTGACCTTACGACTTATCTTAGAAGAAAGATTAAGAAAAGGCAAACCTACGTTTCTAGCATTTGTAGACTTAGAGAAAGCTTTTGACAATGTTGACTGGAATACTCTTTTTCAAATTCTAAAGGTGGCAGGGGTAAAATACAGGGAGCGAAAGGCTATTTATAATTTGTACAGAAACCAGATGGCAGTAATAAGAGTCGAGGGGCATGAAAGGGAAGCAGTGGTTGGGAAAGGAGTGAGACAGGGTTGTAGCCTCTCCCCGATGTTATTCAATCTGTATATTGAGCAAGCAGTAAAGGAAATAAAAGAAAAATTTGGAGTAGGTATTAAAATTCAAGGAGACGAAGTAAAAACTTTGAGGTTCGCCGATGACATTGTAATTCTGTCAGAGACGGCAAAGGACTTGGAAGAGCAGTTGAACGGAATGGACAGTGTCTTGAAAGGAGGATATAAGATGAACATTAACAAAAGCAAAACGAGGATAATGGAATGTAGTCAAATTAAATCGGGTGATGCTGAGGGAATTAGATTAGGAAATGAGACACTTAAAGTAGTAAAGGAGTTTTGCTATTTAGGAAGTAAAATAACTGATGATGGTCGAAGTAGAGAGGATATAAAATGTAGACTGGCAATGGCAAGGAAAGCGTTTCTGAAGAAGAGAAATTTGTTAACATCGAATATAGATTTATGTATCAGGAAGTCGTTTCTGAAAGTATTTGTTTGGAGTGTAGCCATGTATGGAAGTGAAACATGGACGATAACTAGTCTGGACAAGAAGAGAATAGAAGCTTTCGAAATGTGGTGCTACAGAAGAATACTGAAGATAAGGTGGATAGATCACGTAACTAATGAGGAGGTATTGAATAGGATTGGGGAGAAGAGAAGTTTGTGGCACAACTTGACTAGAAGAAGGGATCGGTTGGTAGGACATGTTTTGAGGCATCAAGGGATCACAAATTTAGCATTGGAGGGCAGCGTGGAGGGTAAAAATCGTAGAGGGAGACCGAGAGATGAGTACACTAAGCAGATTCAGAAGGATGTAGGTTGCAGTAGGTACTGGGAGATGAAGCAGCTTGCACAGGATAGAGTAGCATGGAGAGCTGCATCAAACCAGTCTCAGGACTGAAGACAACAACAACAACAACAGGACGTCCAAGCTAATGACATGAAAACTTCGTGATAATTTATGAACTGGTTGACAAGTAACAGTAAGCAAAGGAGTAAATATTTGGTTGCAAATACTCGTAATTTCTTTTACCTTCTGAGATATCTCGAGAACAGAAGTGCCGTGATGTAATACCTACTAATTTTTGGAATATAACGTTTCGTAGAAATAACCATTAAATGCTTAAACCAAAGTATAGGTCAGTGCAGGATAGTGCGAAGTTTCCAAGAAGAGGTAAGTTGTCGCGGCTGTTCTCGCATTTAGAACATTTCCTGATTATCGCCCAAGGCAAATATTAGCTATACTGCTGTATCCAAAAAGCTTCAGAATGCCGCTAACAGATCTTCCATTTACGAGAATTATATTTTCTTAAATATATCGGTAAAACGTTAAAATTACTAACTACACTGTATAATAATCATCCATTTCCGTACGATAATTTGTTCAAAAACATGTTTCGACATCTCAAACAGTTTATGAAATATTCGAGGTCCTTCATATCGTAGGACATGATGCATAACGAAAAGCCTGATAAACATAGGCCGTGTTTCTAAAGAAATTGCAATTATATATCAATGTAGTCCCCTTTAACGGCAATACAATTGGTACAATGTTTCTGTGTTGAGTAGTTTCCAGCCGCGCGGTTTCAGGCGTCATGTCACGGACTGCGCGGCCTCTCCCGTCGGGGGTTAGAGTCCCCCCTCGGGCATGGGTGTTTGTGTTGTTCTTAGCATAAGTCAGTTCAAGTTAGTTTGAGTAGTGTGTAAGTCTAGGGACCGATGACCTAAGCAGTTTGGTCCCTTAGGAATTCACACACACTTGAACATTTTTTGAGTAGTTCCCACCTCGGAAGTTTATTCTGAAACACCTAGAAGAAATTCTGTATTTCACAAATTTTCATTGGATTAAATGTTTCTCGTTCACAAATTTGCTTACATGTAGCAGTAAAATGGTGCGAAATATAGTAAACAGAGCCGGCCGGGCTGACCGAGCGGTTCTAGGTGCTACAGTCTGGAACCGTGCGACCGCTGCGGTCGCAGATTCGAATCCTGCCTCGGGCATGGATGTGTGTGATGTCCATAGGTTAGTTAGGTTTAATTAGTTCTAAGTTCTAGGGGACTTATGACCTTAGAAGTTAAGTCCCATAGTGCTCAAAGCCATATAGTAAACAGACTGATGTCCGTACTGTACTTAAAATACCTTTTCTCCCATTGCCCTCCCTCGGGCATGGGTGTGTGTGTTTGTCCTTAGGATAATTTAGGTTAAGTAGTGTGTAAGCTTGGGGACTGATGGCCTTAGCAGTTAGGTCCCATAAGATTTCACACACATTTGAACATTTTTCTCCCATTGACGAATCACCATTGCGGTCAGTATTTTCATCTGCCCTGCAGTTGAATCGACTACACCTCTTTTCAATGCAGGCCCACCTTCTTCCACCTATTGCTGAGACTGCTGGTTTGTTTCTGGCGTGAAGTGGTGAATCCAAGTTTCATCAACAGCAACAAATCGGCATACAAAACTTGTCTTATTCTTTGTAAAACGGTCCGAACACGGCGTTATCGCCTTGGTTTTCCATTAGAAATAAAAGAAAAAGGTGGCACCCATATTGCACAAATCTTTCTCACAGTAAATTGTCCATGTAAAACGTACTGTATTCGCCTGTAGCGCCAGCTACATAAAGCACCTCTAATCCTCAGTCGCCCAATACTTTTTTATTGTGCACTCTCTCAATATTTTGTTTGTGGTTACAGTTTTAAGATGTCCTTCACGCTGATCGTTTTCAAGAGCTGTACTACCGCGCGTGATAACATTCGATGTTTGCTTAACTGTTGAAAAGAAATACGTGCGGTTTTATTTTATTTGATTTAACCAGGGACACAAAGCAGCAGGGTCGTAACATCTTGTTGCCCACACCGAAACTATATTTATTGTGCGGTATGTCTCCTTGTCAGTATAGAGAAACCAAACGAGTGCCCTTGAAAAGTAGTAGGAGTACCGTTACTAGTCATCAGTTTGCCACAATTTCTCCAGTGACTAATGACTCAAATATTTTGCGACTTCTGGCCCCCAATGGAAGGTTCAGTACAGTGCGGTTTCATTCCCCGTACCACATAGAGTGCTGTTGGGGAGTTCTTTTTCTATTCCTATCGCGCGTAGGGGTTTGTTGAAGTTCCCGTAGCCTGTTATTATACCTAATAAGAGTTTAATCTCAGTCATGTTCATTCCTAGGCTTCCAGAACTTCTGTTTAAACATGGTTTTGTCATGATTAACTTACATTCTTTTCGCGTTTGGGTTCTACGTGCTGCCTACTGAGCCACCTACATCTATTTGATTTTACCTTTGCCTAAGTCGTGGTTGAGGCAGGTTCCGGTCCAACAAATGGAGTCCGTCTTTGTCCTGGCCAACCTATCAGCTTGTTGGTTATTTACACACACCAAAAAAAGTTCTGCATCACCTCGGTTCCGCGAGTTCCGGAACCTGTACTGAAAAATGGAATAGGGGTCAACATAAATATCATATCATTTCCGCCCTTTTTATTGGTCATGAAAACCCCACACTGCATTTTTTACCATCATACAGCGACACCTGTACACACCGGTACCTCTAATACCCAGTAGCACGCCCTCTTGCATTGATGCATGCCTGTATTCGTCGTGACATACTAACCAAAATTTCATCAAGGCAATGTTGGTCCAGATTGTCGCACTCCTCAACAGCAACTCGGCGTAGATCCCTCAGCGTGGTTAGTGGGTCATGTCGTCCATAAACAGCCCTTTCCAATCCATCCCAGGCACGTTCGATAGGGTTCATGTCTGGAGAACATGCTGGCCACTCTAGTCGAGGGATGTCGTTATCCTGAAGGAAGTCATTCACAAGATGTGCACGATGGGGGAGCGAATTGTCGTCCATGAAAACGAATGCCTCTCCAATATGCTGCCGATATGGTTGCACTATCGGTCGGAGGATGGCATTCACGTATCGTACAGCCGTTACGGCGCCGTCCATGACCACCAGCGGCGTACGTCGGCCCCACATAATGCCACCCCCAAACAGCAGGGAATCTCCACCGTGCTGCACCGTGCTAACACGTCTCCGACGATTGTCTGGTTGAAGGCATATGCGATACTCATCGGTGAAGAGAAAGTGATGCCAATCCTGAGCGGTCAATTCTGCATTTTGTTCAGCCCATCTGTATCGCGCTGCATGGTGTCGTGGTTGCAAAGATGGACCACGCCATGGACGTCGGGAATGAAGTTGTGCATCATACAGCATATTGCGCATAGTTTGATTCTTAACACGGCGTCCTGTGGCTGCATGAAAAACATTATTTAACATGGTGGAGTTGCTGTCAGGGCTCCTCCGAGCCATAATCCGTAGGTAGTGGTCATCCACTGCAGTAGTAGCTCTTGAGTGGCGTGAGCGAGGCATGTCATCTACAGTTCTTGTCTCTCTGTGTCTCCTCCATGTCCGAACAACATCACTTTGGTTTACTTCGGGACGTCTGGATACTTCCCTTCCTGGAACAAATTACAATGCGGACGCGATCGCAACGCGGGATTGACCGTCTAAGCATGTTTGAACTACAGACAACACGAGCCGTGTACCTCCTTCCTGGTGTAATGACTAACTGATCGGCTGTCGGAACCCCTCTAATAGGCGCTGATGATGCATGTTTGTTTACATCTTTGGGCGGGTTTAGTGACGTCTCGGAACAGTCTAATGGCTTTGAGCACTATGGGACTTAACATCTGAGGTCATCAGTCCCCTAAAACATAGAACTACTTAAACCTAACTAACCTAAGAAGATCACAGACATCCATGCCCGAGGCAGGATTCGAACCTGTGACCGTAGCGGTCGTGCGGTTCCAGACTGAAGCACTTAGAACCGCTTGGAACAATCATAAAGACTGTCTGTGATACAATATTCTCAGTCAACGTTTATCTTCAGGGGTTTTGGGAACTGGGGGGATGCAAAACATTTTTGATGTGTGCAAAATACCACATCGGATACATCCAGCATCTTGGCTGTACCTTTACGTTTTTCTCCGTCTCCTTCTTCATTTCAGCCATACGACTGTGGAACAAGCTAATCTATAGCCTGCGTCTTCTCCGAAAACCAAATTCAATTAATGATGAGAATGAAGCCTTATCTGTTACCATCGGCGTTGCTTAAATTTTGGTATATCCCACCTGTTTTCTTTCTGACCAACAGGGAACCAGTATCGCTGTCACAGTGCAAGCCATCCATGTTTTTCTCATTCGCTTCCACGTCTGTTTTCTTCCTTCTGTCTCATCTGCTAATATTACCCCATTATCTGTCTCTCTTTCTCTGACCAATCCACTTCTTGATTCCTTCTGTACTGCTGCCACACATTTCTGTTCGATGTCGCTACTCACATTCGACAAGAACAGAGTGAGGAAATTGCTTAACACAGTGTTGATAACACTTACATATCTTTAATTCCATACATTAATTAGCACAATTATGATCATAATTATTATTATTATTATTATTATTATTATTACATATTATTCATGTACTCTACAAACTGTAATGTTGATTCACTGAGGGCGTCTGGTTAAGTGTAAGAGAGAGCCGGAAATCCCTAATCTTTTCAGGTGAAATAAATCCATAAATAAATAAATACTTTCTTAAATAATACTACATACTTTTCCACTATAGCATCTTTAGTATTCGAACATAACATAATTTTTTTTCGAATAAAGAACTAACATTGGAACAGTATACAGGGCTATTATAAATGATTCATTCGTTTTCAGAGCCCTATATTTGCCAAGGTATTGCACGTACAGGTATGACTGAACCATAAACAAAATCATTAACTCACCATGTTTGCATAATCCACTTTACAGGTGGTGGTGGTGGTGGTGGTGGTTAGTGTTTAACGTCCCGCCGACAACGAGGTCATTAGAGACGGAGCGCAAGCTCGGGTTAGGGACGGATTGGGAAGGAAATCGGCCGTGCCCTTTCAAAGGAACCATCCCGGCATTTGCCTGAAACGATTTAGGGAAATCACGGAAAACCTAAATCAGGATGGCCGGAGACGGGATCCACTCTACAAATTTTCTATGAGTGCCCCTCTGGTCACACGACAGATGTCCAAGCGGTAGTCAAGTTCGTTTCGTATCTTTTGAAGCAACATCCTGTAATCGGTTCAAAAATGGTTCAAATGGCTCTGAGCACGATGGGACTCAACTGCTGAGGTCATACGTCCCCTAGAACGTAGAACTACTTAAACCTAACTAACCTAAGGACATCACACACATCCATGCCCAAGGCAGGATTCGAACCTGCGACCGTAGCGGGCGCGCGGCTGCAGTCGGTTATTACAGCAACATTTATCCGTTCTCTGGCCTGTTACATGTTCTTGGCAGTTGGGGTACGTAAACACGGTCCTTGCTTTACCACCAAAGGAAAAAGTCACAACGTGTTAGGGCAAGCAGCCTGAAGGGGCCAAGAAAACAGAGCTACATCATCTCCATCACTGCGCCCAATCCAGGGATCGGTAGTTCGTCATTTAGGTAGCAATGAACATCGACACCCAAATGACGTTATGCCCCACCTTGTTGGAATTGTGGGAACATGAAATTCTCAGAATCAGCAGTCAGTTATGAAACAAATTTTGTGAGGACGTTCAGCATCCCACAATCTCACATTCGGGTGGTTAACGTTTCCAGATAAATGAGAGATGACTTCGTTTCTGAATATCGCCTTGGAGGCGAAATGTTCATCTTCAATTGCTTCCTGCATTGCGATGCAAAATTGAAGGTGCCAGCGATAATGTCCCGGTTTTAACTGTTGCGCGAGCTGCAAATGGTACGGATTGAAATGTAACCGCCGTCGTAAAATCTTCCACACAGTTTAATGCGGTATTCGTGGATTGCGCGGACTGTTTATATTTTTTGGATTGCTTACCAGACTTTCCCTCACCCTCTCCACGGTTGCTTCTGTCAATTTGGTCGACCGGTACTTTGCTGTTTACAGAGAGAATCAGTGTCCTTAAATTGTCGATATCAACCCACAATTCTCTATTTCCCATATTTCCTTCTGATTACAAGCTGCATTGTTGCAACAAATAAACATCTTGTATATTCCAACTCACAGGAACTGTTTCCTTGTTTTCTTGCCATTTTGTCAACTGGTGGTCACAATGCAATTTCAGTGATTTTACGGTTCTATTCATGCATCAGTTATATTTGTACATGTAAACCGTCGGAAAATATAGAACTTTGAAAACGAATGAATTATTTGTAGTAATCCCGTACTTCGCGGGATATCCTTCTGCTTTACAATGAAATTCAAACGCTCTTGCACATTGCCCTAAGATTACCATTCTTCTTTCAGCTTCTTACTCTGACCTTCTTTGAAACTGATTGTTGTCTTACGAAGCGTTCTGTCGAATTCGTCCCATAAATTATCTGTGAAATTCAGGTCAGGCGACTGAGATGATTTCAGAAAAATTTGGAACAGTTGTAATGTAGCCATTCCTGAACAAGATATGGTCATTATCTTAGAAATATTACTACGCAGATCTAATCCGCAACATTTAAGCTCTTGTTTCCTCCAGGATATTGAAACAGCCCCCCCCCCCCCCCCCCTTATTTCTCCAGGATGTTGAAATATCGCTCACTGACAATTAATTTTCGCCACATTATATGACGAAATAACAGCTTCATACTCTGAACTCCCCACGCCGGAATTTGTTGTGGGACATAGCGAAATATTCCCGCTTCAGCCCCTCTACTTTCAGGAATTTCCGGTAGGTGGCGGCGCTGTACTGTACCTAACCTTCAAACTGGCGCCTGTAGCAGATGTGTGTTTCAAGCAGAGAGCTGTTATTGAGTTTCGTTTGGCAGAAAACCAGAGCATCGCAGATATTAACAGGCGTTTTGCAGAACGCCTACAGAGACCTGGCAGTGAACAAAAGCACTGTGAGTCGCTGGGCGAGGCGTCTGTCATCATCGCAACAAGACGCGCAAACCTGTCCGATCTCCCGCGTGCCGCTTGCTCACCCTCCGCACACAGCTGTGACTCCTGCAAAGCTTGAACGTGCGGACACTCTCATCCGAAGTGATCGACGGATCACAATCAAACACCACGTTGCTCTCTTGGTAGTCCTGACGCACTCAACCACCACCTGTCCTTTCTCATTCACCATACAGCCCGCATCTCGCACCTTCCGACTTCGACCTGTTGGGCCCAGTGAAAGATGCACTGTGCGGGAAGCACTACGTGGATGAGCGAGAGGTTATTGATGCGGCAAGACGTTGTCTCCGACGTCGACCAGTAGAGTGGCACCATTCAGACATACAGACCGTTCCAGTGAGGTGGCGTAAGGCCGCCACCTTGAACTGAAATTACGTTGAAAAATAGGGTTTTGTAGCCAAATGAGTGGGGAATAGTATGGTGTACTGGAATCCTGAATAAAACCAACCTGCTTTCAGAAAAAAACATGGGTTGGATTACTTATTGAGCATCTCTAAAAAATGGTTCAAATGACTCTGAGCACTATGGGACTTAACATCTTAGGTCATCAGTCCGCTAAAACTTAGAACTACTTAAACCCAACTAACCTAAGGACATCACACACATCCATGCCCGAGACAGGATTCGAACCTGCGACCGTAGCAGCCCCACGGTTCCGGACTGCAGCGCCTAGAACCGCACGGCCACCGCCGCCGGCTGAGCATCTCTCGTATATCAGCCCATTACTCTGACTCTTAGTAAACATGATCCCTTATGAAACTTCCTGGCAGATTAAAACTGTGTGCAGGACCGAGACTCGAACTCGGGACCTTTGCCTTTCGCGGGCAAGTGCTCTACCAACTGAGCTACCCAAGCACAAGTTAGTAGAGCACTTGCCCGCGAAAAGCAAAGGTCCCGAGTTCGAGTCTCGGTACGGCACATAGTTTTAATCTGCCAGGAAGTTTCATATCAGCGCACATTCGGCTGCAGAGTGAAAATCTCATTCATGATTCCTTATGAACTGGAGCCATTCGGCCTGTTCCACTTTATTCATGTATGATTTTTTCGTTGCAGTTCTTCCGTTTTACCCTTCTTCTCTGCTAACTACCGCGACAGTTGACCCACTTCCTTCCGTACCACATTCTTGCAACCACTGGATAGCAATTTTAAGTGCACTTAATAGAGGATTACACTTAATCTCCCGTAGCATTAATAGTCTTTCTTTTTCGCTTAGCTTCCTTGGCTGCATTTTCTGAGGGACAGATTCTATGTGAGTCTCCTCTTCCACTCGCCTTATAATATCTCCAACCGTATCCATGTGTAGACACAGGAAGCTTGCACTATCTCTATGATTCGCCATTTCGCACAGTGAAATAGGGCAAGTTGTCGTTGTTCGGACGTCGTGTTAGTTTCATTGCGTCTTGTTGCGAACTAATACAACATGCGGCAGGACGGAACATTAGTGCGGGGTGGCTATAATCAAAGTGCAGCTACTCACGGAGGTCCATTGTGGGCTGCAGTTAATGTATGTCAACAAAACGTGTTAGATATGCTAAATTACTTCCAACTTCGGCCACAAGGAGCAAATCTGTCGCTGTACAGTACCTCGTCGACATCCCCGGTGCTCATATTATGTAAGTGGCGATTACTAATAAAATCACCATTATGCCTTCTCACTTATTTGACATTTTCTGCTCACATCCCGTTCCTAATCCATTACATATGGAAACATTTCTGTACGCCTTTTTCATTCACAGCGCCATATGTGCACCTGGTGGCCAAAATGTGAACTAATTTTTTCCAGCTTCAATCGGTTCCTCACTAATGCATTAGCATACCTACTAAATTTCGCTGCCATACGATAATTACAGCCCACAATGTAACTCTGTGAGTAGTAGTCTATCATTAAATAACCACCCGGCATGTGAACCTACAGGGAGACATACGACGTGCCATAGAAGACACATCGTGCGTTAATGCAAGTGTCATCGGCCGACGAGCTACGAGTCTCAGTGAGTGGTGTGTTTACATTCCAAGCATTCGGAGTACTAGCAAAGAGTTTTGCAGAGCACACAGTTACTCCTGTTGATACCCTTATTTGCAAAGCCAGGGATTTGTTTTCCAAAACGTTGTCGTTTTCTACCAGCCAATTCCGCTATAACCTAGGCGAAATATTCTGGACAATCCAGGCTAGCATAAGGGCATCAAGTGGAGTCAGGTCTCCACCTGCAAGGCCGTGCTCTCCAATGCAGTCCAGGAACTGATCTTGTGAAACACAACGAGCTCTTTATACTCATGCAGCAATAAGTGCTATCGACAGGGGATGTCAAATTTATTTCATATTTTTAGATTTCCACAAGGCTTTCGACACCGTTACTCACAAGCGTTTTCTAACCAAACTGCTTACCTACGGAGTATCGCCTCAGTTGTGCGACTGGATTCGTGATTTCCTGTCAGAAAGGTCACAGTTCGTAGTAATAGACGGAAAGTCATCGAGTAAAACAGAAGTAATATCTGGCGTTCCCCAAGGAAGTAGGCCCTCTATTGTTCCTGATCTATATTAACTACATAGGAGGCAATCTGAGTAGCCGTCTTAGATTGTTTGCAGATGATTCTGTCATTTCCCGTCTTGTTAAGTCATCAGATGATAAAAACGACTTGCAAAATGATTTAGATAAGATATCTGTATGGTGCGTGCCAATTGACCCTGAATAAAGAGAAGTGTGAAGTTATTCACATGAGTACTAAAAGAAATCAGCTAAATTTCGATTACGCGATAAGTCACACAAATCTGAAGGCTGTACATTCAACTAATTACTTAGGGATTACAATTACAAGTAACCTAAACTGGAACGATCACATAGATAATATTGTGGGTAGAGAAAACCAAAGACTGCGATTCATTGGTAAAACACTTAGAAGGAGGAACAGGTCTACTAAAGAGACTGCTTACACCACGCTTGTCCGCCCTATTCTGGAGTATTGCTGTGCGGTGTGGGATCCGCATCAGGTGGGACTGACGGATGACATCGAAAAAGTACAAAGAAGCGCATCTCGTTTTGTATTATCGCGAAATAGGGGAGATAGTGTCACAGACATGATACGTGAATTGGAATGGCAATCATTAAAACAAAGGCGTTTTTCGTTGCAACGGGATTTTCCCATGAAATTTCAATCACTAGTTTTCTCCTCCGATTGCTAAAACATTCTGTTGCCACCCACCTACATAGGGAGAAATGATCTTCACGATAAAATAAGAGAAATCAAGGCTCGAATAGAAAAATTTGAGTGCTCGTTTTTCCCGCGTGCCGTTCGACATTGGAACGGTAGAGCGGCAGCTTGAAGGTAGTTCATTGAACCCTCTGCCAGGCACTTTATTGTGAATAGCAGAGTAATCAAGTATATGTAGTTGTAGATGTAGAGGAAGCACAGACCCGCTCCACGCTTCTGTCATCCCTCACAGCATAGCGACATTGCAGTAGAGTTTGCAATTTTTTTACCGATCATTTCCCCGAAATGTTAATCATGTGATATGAGAAACAATGTTACTCTTTATTTAAATCCAAAAAGTGGAAGGTAACTGAATAGCAAAATACTAAAATAGAGGCTGCTTTCTTTCATTTTGATTCCGATTTTTTTTATGGCAAGTAAATCAGAAAAGTCTATTTTCATGCACTGCTATTAGTCACTTCACGAGAAACTCTCGTTAGTTCTGCCAGATAAGAGGAACCGCACTCGTTTTATGTGCAACGAACGTTAGCCATATTGTTGATGAATCGTATCTTCTGTACAGAACACTAACGTTTCCAGCGGAAGCGGTAGAAGTGAAAAAATATAACCGTGTCGTAAGTAGCGGAATACAGCAAATGACTCGTGAGCGGATGGATGTAATGGCGGCGCAAGTCATACGTGGAGCAGATGGCAAGTTTTGGCCTAGAGCCAGGCGGCTGCCAGATGTCCAGCCTGACTTGTGCATTCGCTAATTTCCAGTGGACCGCTAACAGCTTCCAGTTTTTGGCAGCAAAGCAACGTTGCATGCAGTTACGACCATGATTCTCACTGGTTGTTCAGGAATTTACAGCGCGCTTTCCGTCATTCACGATATTTTGTAAACAGTTTGTGATACCGACAGCAGGCTTTCGAGAACTGATAGGACAGAAGTATGCTAGATTTCCTAAACTAGTCAGAATTTCAAGTTCTCGTAACAGTTGAGGTACACAACCAGTTTTATAATCGAAATATGTACTTTCATTACCGGCATTCCATAATCTTATAAAGCGGGAGAAGGAAGCCTGGAGATTAAAGATTCGTTGACAAAGAGGTAAGTATAGATGAAATGAAAACAGGTATAAAGGGTGTCCCATTTATATTGCTCACCCAAAACAGTTTTCTGATGCCTTAAAGGAAAAATTGTTTAAACTAATGATTTTTAACATGATTGAGTAGTTCTTGCTTAGGGTATACGTTTTATGTATCACCAAAGATGTAGGAGATACGGGACAGAGGATACATTTTTTATATGGAACCACGTAAATTTTCTTCAGGAATACACTCACCCTCTCCAAGAGCTATTCAAAAATGTATCATATTGCACAATTTTATCCACGTAACTAGTAGCTATGGAAATGATAAATAATACTAAACTTCTCTAATATAAATATCACTTCAGAGCATTTCGTTAACTAAATCATTTAACCTCTTCAAGGTGCCTTTGAACATTTTACAAATTAGCAATAAACATTGAATGCAACACTAATGCACTGTATAGTAACTGGCTCTTGCTATTGTACAGTACCGTATTACAGTACTTATGAAAATGCAGAAGTAACTCAGCCCTTTCTAGCAACTTTTATTGTGATACTAGCACTACATGAAAAACAGAGCATTTATATCCCACACTCAAGATGGTGACCATTGGCATTCATACATAAGGTCACTCTGTGGATGAAGGACGCCCTACATCGTGCTGCTAGTTTGTGAGGGTTGAACAAGCATGAAGAAAGCGTTGCTGCATGTCCTCTGGTATTGTCGAAACATTTTGCTAGACAGAATCCTTGACTGCTCCGCACAGAAAAAATCCAGAGCTGTGAGCTCCGGAGAGCGGGCAGGCCAACTAACTGGCCCACCACGTCCAACCCACCTACCAGGGTATTTACAGCCCAGAATTCGTCATGCCCGTAAGGCGTTATTCGCAGGACATCGATCCTGCTGATACCAGGCGACCGCCCTCTGATTCAGAGGTACGGCGTCCAAGAGAACGGAAAGAGCGTGCCTTAAAGTCGGGCATACTGACTACCAGTTTGGTTGATATTTAGAAAGAAAGGTTAGACAATGGTATCTCCAATAATTCCGCAACAAACATTAATGTTCCATGGACGTTGATGCTGTACCAGTCGGAGCCATCGTGGATTGTTGATGGACCGATAAAGCATATTTCTCATATTGGCAATTCCTTTGTTGGAGAATAACGCCTAGCTGGTAAAAAACAAAAAAAACGACAAAAAACATCAGAGAAGAAATGAGGATTAGTCAGAAACTTTTGCTGAACTCATTGACAAAATTGAACCCTGTTGTTGAACTCATTTCCATGAATTCAAGCTGTAAATGAACATTCTAAGGATGGACTTTATGACGTGAATGTGGTGTGCACTTCTTTTCAAGAAACTAACTTCATGTTGAATTCGTCGTGTGCTGACTTGAGGATTCACGGTTACATTAGCGAGCACAGCGGCCTCAGCAGGTTGGTCAACGATTTCGGGGTCTTGCATTTAAACTTCCCGTTTCACGTAGACGAGAAATGAGACGACCAAACATCTAGCGAGAAGGCGATGGCTTGCCAGGGAATCGTCTCCTGTACAGGAATTGTGCGTGAACAGAATTTTGCCCGCCTACAGCAAATTGCAGTACAGGTATATACATTAGAGTACAAGATAGACAAAAAAATGGTTCAAATGGCTCTGAGCACTATGGGACTCAACTGCTGTGGTTATTAGTCCCCTAGAACTTAGAACTACTTAAACCTAACTAACCTAAGGACATCACACACAACCATGCCCGAGGCAGGATTCGAACCTGCGACCGTAGCAATCGCACGGTTCCGTACTGCGCGCCTAGAACCGCGAGACAACCGCGGCCGGCCAAGATAGACATAAAAACATAATAATCATAATGTTCTCTAACAGTACTGAACATAAAAGAGCAAGTTATTAAATTATTTCCTGCAAACATACTTTCTCCGTAGTTCAGCAGCACTTCCACCTTATCGTCGTTCGTGTACATCATACACCTTCGCACAACAAAAATTGTATTCACATGGCGTACTACCGTCTTGCAATTACTAAGTTACTCAGTTGCACGCCTACACTGGTGGGCAGTGTACTGTACGCTAAAGCAACAACAAATAAAGTACGCAGGTGGGCGTCGGTTCTGCGGCTGGAGTACCTGTGTTTACGTGACTTGGAAATCATAAATAAAACTCACGCATCTACTACAGCAATACATTGGTTAAGTAATGTGTACAACCAAGGCAATAAACAGCTCGGTTTCTTCACAACAAGTGTACTCTTTATCATTTACACATCTCCGTTTTCAAAAATGGTTGAAATGGCTCTGAGCACTATGGGACTTTACTTCTAAGGTCATCAGTTCCCTAGAACTTAGAACTACTTAAACCTAACTAACCTAAGGACATCACACACATCCATGCCCGAGGAGCATAAACGTATTCTTGAATGAAATGTACATGTTCCCCGTATCTCATACATTTGTGGAGGTTACATAAAACGATACCCTCAACAAGAACTACCCAACGATGTTAAAAAAACATAGGTTTAAAGAATTTTTCATTAAACGCATCAGAAAAATCTTCTGCATGGAAAAACTTTCACTTTACGATTTTATTGCTTACCGATTATCACCTGAAGTCCTGGTAAGTTAAAGATATCATGTGTGATCGATTTTTAAACTCACTTGGTTCCGCTTAAGTCTGGAGGACGATCACACGCCAGTTACATTTTCCAGTAGAAGTTCGTAGTGACTAAAAAATAATTTAATATTTGCAAGAAAGATTGTGTATAGTAAAAAAAATAACATTCACAATTATCACTGATTTTTATTTTAAAGTAAATAAACTTTATTAAACTTTGTTGTTCGTGATCTAACACAACAGAACGAATGCTTTACTAAAAATCGCTAAGACCAGCACATGATGTTAGTGTTGGACACTAAGTCGTACTGGAGTAACAATCGAAATATTTATAAGTGCACAGTTTGTGTTTTAATGTTAAAAATGCCTCGCCTAACGTGCTCCACTAATGTAAGTCTAGTACTAGCTAGCAGACGAAAATTTAAAAATTTAGCACTTGCTCTCGAAATATAAGTCCAATCCAAATTAACGGCGAAAAATTATGCAAGTAGGCGGATATGTTGCCAGAAAACCTCAAAGTTCAGAGTTGTAGCGCGAAAATATTAAAAAACCATAAAACGGACGGCCAAAAAATTTCTAACACTTTAAAGCGGCGACCGACACGCTCCTCATCAGAGCATAGATCTGACCTGTTTCACTTCTCAAAATGAACTACCCCTTACCAAGATGGCAGCAGCTCTTAAAAAGGCTTTCCTGTTTTAATGGAAGTTTTCAGGTTCACTTTTTTTGTACACATAGCGTACATCTGGCACATCGATCAAGACCAGAATTTTACCACCTTTCCAATGGCGTAGTTCAACTTTTTTTCTGACGCTCTCAGTTTTTTAAATATTTAAAGTTTAACCAGTGCGGGAGTCAAAGGCACACTCTGTATGACACTAACGACTAGCGTTTAAACGATGCGGCCTGGCCGTTGCGGTGCAAGCTCGCAGGCCTACGCTGGCGAAACCAAGTCGTCACCTTCTAGCGAACGATGCAACCGTGAGTTCAGCCTACCGCTGTCCCGCTCACCTATCTGATGCGCGCCCAGCTGCGTCTGTCTTTAGGAGTTTTGGAATTTGGCTACTCCGTCTGTCACCTCAACTAGGCGATTCCTTTTATACTGTCACTTCTTGCTCTCTTCCACAATCTCATCTAAGTACCAAATGGAATACCCACTTCTCTTCTCTGCAGGTCTGTTTTGTCCTGTTTCACATCACTTTGACTTGTTGTTTTTACTCTGCACCAGAAGCCTTCTTCTTTACACATTGTATTTCTGACAATTTGCATATGTGTTTGTCATCATGGCAAAATGGCTCTGAGCACTATGGGACTTAACTTCTGAGGTCATCAGTCCCCTAGAACGTAGAACTACTTAAACCTAACTAACCTAAGGACATCACACACAGCCATGCCCGAGGCAGGATTCGAACCTGCGACGTAGCGGTCGCGCGGTTCCAGACTGTAGCGCCTAGAACCACTCAGCCACGCCGCTCGGCTCATAATTGCACGAACTACTAAGAGGTACTAAGTTGATGAACGCTAAATACGTCTGTAGATTGTTTAATTAAACTGAAGCCAATAATGAATAATAAACATTTACGATTTCGGCTATTTGGAATAAATTCGCGTATCGGATTTCATTACAAATGGAATTAGCAGAGTACCAAGTGGAGACTGCATAACGAATCATGACGTTTAGAAATAAATATACTGTTAATCAGACAGATGTTCTTCAGTCTTTTGGACCGAAAATATTTGTAGAGCTTTAGTTCTGTATTTCTACTATGATGCGCCGTAGATACAAGTTCTTTGCGTGCCCTTATAAGTCAGTTTGATCTACCATATCAACATGACTCAGATGTTCTGTTATCACAATAAAATGTTCACTCGTGGTTTAATCCACTCTAAAGCAGCTGCAACAGGAAACTGTCTTCTGCTACGTCGAAGTTTCCTGTTCAGTTCTTTAACTGTGATGGCAGTTTAGAAAGGTACAAGGAATAAAAGCTGATTTCTTGGCGATGATCTCATTTTTTCCCTCAAACTGCGTACTCAAAAATACATGTGTAGTTGATTTTTTCTCAGGTGGTTTAACTAGAACATTTCTGCAGAAAACTTAGGAGTGTCTTTTCTCGGAAGGGAACATCATTGGTCATGACAACGCTAGAATAGGCACTCGGCCTTTCATGTTTTAGCCCTCCCCTCTGCGGAACTATTGCCACCGCTGGTTATGCGTCCTGAGGTTTACACAGTCCCGCTGTCATTGTCCCATGACGTTACCAAGTTGTTAAGGAGAAGACAGGACGGCCATGTACAAGGTAGGATGCTGATATGTAAGCAGCACTGATAAGTTCTGAGCGGCACTTGGAAACTGACAATAGACGCTGGACACCATAAATGTAAACAAGTTTTACACATCTTTCATTAATGGAAGTGGCGGTCTCCAGTTCCTCACCCTGCAGTGATTGTATAAAGTGACTGTGGCGAGCTTCACCGCACCCTACGTGGGACGAGAAAAGTTTATATAGCACCAAGGGAACATAGAGCTGATGGTATGATTGTACGTGTCGTTCGGAAATACAAGCTACACAGTTTGAAATATTGATAGTTTACACTATACAAAGATTCTGAGGGGAGCTTACAGAAAGAGTTGAGCACTTGAGATTTCGAAAGACTTTTTCTTATAACCAATTGTAGTTGAAGCAGCGATTTTTCGTTATTGACTGTTGTATGAGCAGCTCTCAAATTTTACAAATCACGGAAGTCAACCACACCAAGAATTTATTGGATGAATCTCACAGAGGTCTTTGGAAAAATACAGGGGCCTTAGAAAAATTTACATAACTGTTCAGGCGCACCAAAGGAAATATTTCTTGAAAAAGCGAAGACTATTGGCCCGTATACGAAAAACAGTGTTGTGCGCTTCTCATCAGTAGAAAATAAACAAATTGTGTAACGATTAGTCATGGATACAAATAGGTACAAATTATTTTTAGACATTTATGAAACTGAAGAAAACGAAGTAAAAGTTGTTGGGAAGACACTAATTTTCATCCATTTGTATGATAGATGGCGTCGTATTAATGGTGCAAGTAGTCGATGGTTTTTTTCTCTTTGAATATTTGTATAAAAAACACACAGACAGTTAATAACGAAAATAAAAACATTCCAGAAGTAATGCCACATTAGATGTGTAAAACTGTTCAACGTATGACGAAAGGAAAGACGCCTCGAAATGATAGTGTGTCAATAGAGATGGTTAAAACTAAGCGATACGTAATAGAAAGGCCGGTGTGGTCACATGGAAGAGACGTTCTTAACTGTTCCCTAGATAATTTTAATTGCGTCTATCCCAGTATCACGTTCGCGATGGAGGTTGGAAGAAATGGAAAGCTTCCGTTTCTGGATGTCTTGGTTTATAGAAAGGACGATGGGCCACTGGCTCTCAATGTTCATTGAAAGCCCACTCCATCAGACCGTTACCTGCATGCATCGAGTTGTCAACCATCGTTCCAATGTACAGGGGCGTGCGGACGTTGGCACGAAAAGCCTATGCCATTTCACACGGAGAAAGCTTTGCACAAAAGCTGAATCGTTTTAAAGTTGGCTTCAAGCAGAATGGCTGTACTGACAAACGAATACCTCCTGCTTTCCGTTTGGACTTTCCGGGGAACCATTAGAAGATACATGTAAATCGGCGGCTTTCCTACCTTTTGCTGGCAGCATATTTTCAAAAATAGAAAGAATTTTAGAAGATATGCGATCAAAAGCGATTTTCGTCCGCCAGCTCGGATTAGTGTACCTTGACTCAGTAAAGGATGGCTTGGGGTTGAGGAAATCACGTGTGTACAAAATCCTGTCATTGTGGAAAAGCTTATGTTGGTCAAACAATTCGTACCATTCAGGATCGATGTATTGAGTACCAGCGCCGCACACGTTTGTTTCAATCTCAAAAATCTGCAGTGGCAGTGCACTGTCTTACCAAGGGAAATAAAATCTTATATGAAGGGACACAAATGCGTCTCGCCATCTGGGTTGTGTTTCAAAAGAATTCATTGTAATTCGACTATCTGACAATGTTATAAACAGAGGCAGGGATGAGTAAGATTTTGAATCCTGTTTTACCAGACATTAAAAAACATAGGTCTTCGGTTCAGCCGTCAGAATAGTTTTTGAGAGAGATCTATCGAGTTCGTCAGCTTCCACCACTGGAGCGCTGTATGTTCACTTGCGCTAGAGGACAGTTACGACGATTTCTTGGCTTTCCGGGGCGTATAAAGGAGCAACCGCTCGCAGTCTGAATTAGTTCTGGAGAAATGGTGCACCAGGTTACTTACCTGAAAATGGCAACCAGGTGGACTACGGAAAAATTGTGTGAAGCTGACTTCATGTTCCGGCTGCAGACCGGAAAAGAATATTATCGGTTATTACTCCGGAAAAGCTTTGTAGTCATAGAATCAAGACTTCTTTGAACTAGTCAGCATTTGCATCATCTGAGTAGGAAAGTTGGTGAAAGGAACCAATTTTTAATTTATTCCGGTTGTCAAGTATAACCTCTACCGATATTAACTCACAGGAACTATGTACTTTTTTCGCCACAATACAGACAACTTCTAACAGCAACAAACACGACAACACCAACTTTATTTAATCTATCCTTTCTGGACAACGTCATGTCCTTTGTAAAAATTTCCGTTAAACTTATCTCCGGCTTTAGCCAGCTCTGAGTACCTTTAACGAGTGCTCTCCACGCTATTCGATCCTGTGTGTCTTGATTTCTGTATAACTATTGCAACCTACATCATTTTGAAGCGGATTATTGCATCCAAGCCATGGCCTCCCTCCACAATTTTTACATCTTGAAATTCCCTCCATTGCAAAACTGGCGATATCTTGACGCCTCAGAATATTTCCGATCAACAGATCACTGCAAAGAATGACTTTCCCCTCAGAAAATTTCCTCTTTGAAAGTCCCTGGCAGATCCTGCCGAACCGGGACTTCTGCCTTCCGCACATAAAAGCTGTATTCACGGGGTTATCGAACCACGACTGACGACAGACTTCACAGTTTGACTTCCGGCAGTGCCTCTTCTCCTACATACTAAATCTCACTGATGTTCTCACGGATATCTTGTAGGCCTAGCACTCCTGAGAGAAGAGATATTATAAATAATTGGCTTAGCCACAGCCTAGGGGAAGGTTTCCACAATTAATTAGCATTCTGCAGCGGAGTACGTAATGATTTGGAACTTCTTGGCAGTTTATAACTGTGTGCTGTACAGGCACTCGAACCTGGGACCTTTGCCTTTCGCGAGCAAGTGCTCTGCAAATTGCGCTATCCGAGCACGGCGAACTACGAAGGCGAAGTAGAAGGCACTTGCCAGATACATTGAGTTGTAAAGATGAGCTGAAGTTATTTTTTTCTTACATAACTATCAGAGGCAGACAGGAAGTTCCACAGTGATGAGATCACCACGGGAAAAAATTCTACCGGTAGGCGACAGTAGTGTGCCCTTACTGGCGCTGCACACCGTCCAGTGACAAACGAATACTTGTGTGTAAATTTTTTAAAAATACATAGTCATGTAACCAGAAAGATGCAAACGACACTATAAAGTACATACATAATTAATTTGTGCCTTATAAGCGCCAATATAGCAGACATAAAGATCATGGGACGATTTTATAAAAGTAAAATAGGAAAAATTTTGAAAGCTGCATAATGACAAAAGTTGTTACTAATGATCCACACTACAGCATAAGAAAATAAGTACAGAATTACTGTTGGTCAATGAGCGCTAGTGTAGCAGGTGTAAACCTCAAATGATTTTTTAAAATGTACAGGCATATACAAAATAATCATGAACATATGACATTATATAAAAAAGTGTGGCACTGAATTACTAAAACTGAAATTTAATTATTACACCTCTTTTTGTGTCCTAATGGTGTTCTGCACAGAGACTAACAGATATAAAGTATAAAAATCACTAAAATAAAGTTGTACGCCAGATAATCGGAGGGACATGGCATCTAGGAACATGCAGAAATAGTCAAATTTAAAACAAATTGGAACAAGAAGAAAGCAAACCCCAGGCTTATGGTTCTTGCCTAACTCCCCATACAGAGAATTACGCTAAACCAACCCAAGCTTTTTCTGGCTTCGAAAGTGAATTTGTGCCATTGCCGTTTTAAATGCGTGTGCAATAGGGATGTGGCGTACTAAAAATTACTTAGCCAATATGTTGTTGAAAATATAAAAAAAAAACATTGGCGATTGAGGAGCAGCTTTTCATTTAGCATTGTAATCGGATTATATGATTGGTGCTTATAGATATCTATCTATTCCAGAATATCCAGTTTACGCCCTTTAATTTTATCGTGGAGGATATTCATTCCTCTCTCAGTCGGAAGAATGGGATGCCCTACTTTTAGCAGATGGCGGCCAGTGACCGTATTATTTTTTAATGTGTGTTCCCTGAATCTGGTAGCAAAATCTCTACAGGTTTGTCTTTCATAAATACAATCACAAGATGCACATCTAATTCTTTACACCCCAGGCTTCTGGTTCTTGCCCATTTCCCCATCCAGGGAATTACGCAAAAACAACCCAAGTATTTTCCGGCTTCGAAAGTCAATTTGTACCAAAAAATGGTTCAAATGGCTCTGAGCACTTATGGGACTTAACTTCTGAGATCACACACGTCCATGCCCGAGGCAGGATTTAAACCTGCGGCCGTAGCGGTCGCGCGGTTCCAGACTGTAGCGCCTAGAATCGCTCGGCCACCACGGCCGGTCGGTTTGCACCATTGTCGTTTTAAATGCGTGTGCAATTTTTTCGAATACGGGTCCGAAAAGTATTGGAGGCATATTTCTCTTTTTCGCTTGCTAATACAGGACGAGACATTTGCTTCCTAAAAGCTTTCCTGTATAAAGCATAAGTTTTTCAGAGTTATCGTTAGCCAAACCAACTTGCAATACTGGATCTATTTCTCTGTTCGAATTCTCACTACTAAGATCTGGTCTAGATTGTCCGTTAAACACTGACAAGAAATATGAACGTTTATGTGCGGACGTGTGACAAGGGTCATCACTAATTACGACATCAGAAGTTGTAGGTTTGTGAAAAATGTCTAAAATAAGCCTTGACCGTTCCCTCGTAAATTCTAAATGAATACAGTTAAGTATTTCTCTAACTCTACCGTGAACTGGATTGTACTTGGTACCGAGCATGCGCAAAATGTGTACGTAGGACATTCGAATGAACATCTGTGCTCATATGTGCATGTAATAATGATGTGGCATGAGTTTCTTGAATGTTAAATCGTTTTTGTGTTGCTAATCCATTAATAATATGGAAGGATGGGCTTATGACGCTATCTCCTTGTGATTACAGGAACTGGAAGATGTGTATAGCGACCTCTGCACCACGCTGGCGGACTCCGTGCTGCAAGGCGCAGAGATCATCAGCTCACGGGTGAGTACGCCGCCACTTGCTGTTTAATGTTTGTCAATCATCTTCGAATCTGAGGCTCATATCTGCAACTACATTATATGACCAAAAGACTCCGAGCATCCAATGACAATCGCTGCCAAAAGGCCTCTCTTAACTAATATTGTATAGATTCTCATTTTTCTGCTGTTGTTGTTGTTGTGGTCTTCTGTCCTGAGACGGGTTTGATGCAGCTCTCCATGCTATTCTCTCCTGAGCAAGCTTCTTCATCTCCCAGTACCTACTGCAACCTACATCCTTCTGAATCTGCTTAGTGTATTCATCTCTTGGTCTCCCTCTACGATGTTTACCCTCCACGCTGCCCTCCAATACTAAACTGGTGATCCCTTCATGCCTCAGAATATGCCCTACCAACTGATCCCTTCTTCTAGTCTAGTTATGCCACAAACTCCTCCCCAATTCTATTCAATACCACCTCATTAGTTATGTGATCTACCCATCTGATCTTCAACATTCTTCTGTAGTACCACATTTCGAAAGATTCTATTCTCTTCTTGTCCAAACTATTTATCGTCCATGTTTCACTTCCATACATGGCTACACTCCATACAAATACTTTCAGAAACGACTTCCTGACACTTAAATCTATACTCGATGTTAACAAATTTGTCTTCTTCAGAAACGCTTTCCTTGTCATTGCACAGCCTGCATTTTGTATCCTCTCTACTTCGACCATCGTCAGTTATTTTGCTCCCCAAATAGCAAAAGTCCTTTACTACTTTAGGTGTCTCATTTCCTAATCTAATTCCCTCAGCATCACCCGATTTAATTCGACTACATTTCTGCTGTTACAAAATTTAAATTTCTGGAAAGGTCTCCCTGTTCAGCTCCGCTAGAATTAAGACGGAATTTGTTTTCATTCGTCCTATAATGTTATAAACTAATGGTGCTGTTTTTATACAAACTGATTTAGAATACAAACGATGCTCCAGTAGATCCCTATATCACGCATAAATTTTTCAGAGTAATCGTTAGCCATTCCAACTTGACTGTGGGTAGAAATATTCACATGCTTATAAAAAATGATCCACGTCGCGTGAGACACGTGCTGCAAGCTAAAATGCATTAGCAAACAGTTGCGTCTAATCTGCCATCGACCAAAATTTATGGTCCTATAAAATCAAGAAAACCGGCTCCACAGCATCACTCTACCGCTAATTTCGAGGTAGCGCACCCTGATAAAGACTGCTTGCAGTTACATATATATTTAGAAAACTGATGGATTTACTAATGTCGTTTCGCCGATCATGTTCGCTCAAAAGCCAAAACATTATAATCAGTGCCCACCGCGACGTTGGATGCCGCCTGGTGGCACGGTAACAGAAGTATGTAGGCGGAGCATACACGGACGGGGTATCACCCTAGCGAAGATATGGGCTGCAAACGAGCATATCCATTGAGATAAGCGGCTTTAACAAAGGGCAAATTATTATTACGCAGAGCCTATGAACGAGTATCTCTAAAACGGGGTAGCTGGTCGAATGTCACGTGCTACTGCAGTGAGCATCTACGAGAAGAGGTAGGACAGTGAAACTACGACTAGGGACTAAGCAGCTGAACGTCCACGACTCTTCACAGAACGTGGGGTTTCGAGGCTTTTCTGCCCTGTAAAGCAAGATAGATAGTGATCTGTGGCATCTTTGCTTAAAGAGCACAGTGTTGGTGCACGCACAAGTGTTACGGAGCACACTGTTCATCGTACATTGTTCAGAACCCGTACATGTTGACGAGCTGAGAAGGCTCTTCGTGGTAAACGGCGGCTAGAAACGTGCAGCGCGCCTTGGGCGCAGGCTGCTGGGAGCAGTATTATGCTTCTCTTTCACTCGCATGGGACCTGTGGTAGTAACCGAAGACACTCTGACAGCTGCGAACCATCTTCATCACTTCATGCTTGGTGTCTTTGCTGACGGCCATGTCGTCTTTCAGTAGTCTAATTATCCGTGTCTCGAAGCCAGAACCGTGCTACAGTGGTTTCAGGAGCATTATGGTGAACTCCCGTTGGCGTCTCTGCGACTAAATTCACCTGGTGTAAATCCCATGGAACTCATCTGCGTGCCAGCACCAAGTACGTAAGTCGGTGGCCCGTTAATTATGTGAATAACATGACCTATGGTAGACATCTAATGCCATATACCTCCAAAAACCTATCACCAACTGTCGGGTTCTTGATATGCAGAATCAGTGCTATATTTCGTTCCCAAAACGGACCAACAAGCTACTGAGCAGGCTGTCACAATGTTTTGGCTCATCAGTGTATTGCTCAAATTATCGCACCATTGTCACCTTATATAGAGTATCTTCATTATTACTTCTGCAATTATGTGCTCAAAATATCAGCACAGTATCACATTGTAAAAGCATAAATTGTTGCCATTCGCACTAAAAAGTTACACTTCGTGACGAGCACACACTGTTGTTGTTTGTATATTTAAGGTGTTCCACACTAAGTTTGTAAGCACCCTTGCTAAAATTGTCAGGGACGATACTGATTAAAACGTGTAAAACTTCAAAATGCCTAAGCTACCAGCTCAGTTAAAAACCTACTCCTTCTCGTTTCCGTTCACATTGACTCGTGCATGTGTAAGTACTGTAACTAATAGTAACAAAAACTGAACACACCGTATCTGTCTTAAAATTTTCCACAAAAGGGATATACACTGCCTGACAAGAAAAGTGGAGGGCACAGAAGACATGGTCAGATGTTTGTGTAACTTCGTACATCTACACACCATCGACGTGTATGTAAATGATTAGAGTTGCAATCAGTAAACTTCCGATTGCTTAAAGAATCTAACTCCCGTGTATAGAACAGCTGCAGACTCTGATCACTTTACAAATGAGTTAAATATTTGACGTTATGCATGTAAGCGAGAAAAGTTTAGGAAAGGTGTGAAATTACTCTTAACGCTTGTCGGAAATAGCTAAGTCCTCTCATTATTAAATACTGGACGAATATAGTCTGGGTAGTTTGACCTCCATTTTAAGCAAAAGCTAGTTTTTCACGCATCAAAAGTTTGTGACGTCACATCTCGTGAACTAAAAGTCTTGCAATGTTGTAATATTGCAGATGGATTCAGCAGTATATGTGGATAGTGTCTGGAAATATGTTACGAATAGAGCCAGAAGTCAAGAAGAAATAAATTAAATCGTCATGTCTGCTGCTGAAATGGTACTGCATGAACAGTGGAATGTAGTAAGCGATGTCTGTTTTCCTTTCATAGTTCTGTGGAAGTTGTCAGCAGGAAAGAGGTTTATAAAGGTTTGAATTTATGTGTAAGGCTTGTTGGGAGTCGCAAAGTGCTCTCATTTTCAAATATTGGAAGAATAAAATCCAGATATTTGCGCGCCGTCAGTTATGCTGCCTGAAGGAAAACACATGCATGCATGTGTCAAGTATGTTTCATAGTACTAAAAGGTGCAGAAGTATGAAACCGGAACTTCCCTATAGACGGTGCTAGCCGTCAGTGTAGGGTCCGCGAGACCGCATCTGCATCGCCATCTGCTTCCTGTAACGGCTGACGACGAATGTCAACACACAAACCCTAGTACCATACCTCGATATCTGTTTCAAACCCGTAAACATATCGAGTTTTGTGCCTACGAATTATGATTTGCAGACAGCATTGGTTTTCTGTTATCATTTGAATAAAACTGCTGCATAATCCCATCGAATACTTCTCGGCTTTCGGCGAACATGCTCTTGAAAAACATAGTATTTCGAGTGATTCAAAAAACTAAGAAGTGTTGATTTTGACGTGAGAAACGACGAGCGCGGGAAACACGCGAAAAAGTTCGAAGAATACGAATTGCAGGCCTTATGGGATGAAGATGATACCCAGACTCAATAATAATTCGCGTAACAATTGAGTGTGACGCAGAAAACCGTTTCTCTTCGGTTGAAAGCTATGGGAAAGATACAGAAAGTGGGAAAATGGGTTCCGCATAAACTGAGTGAAAGACAGCAAGCAATTCGAAAGAGAACTTGTGAAATGCTGCTCGCCAGATACAAAAGAAAGTCGTTTCTCCATCGAATAGTGACAGGTGATGAAAAATGGATATATTTTGAGAATCCTAAGCGTCGTAAATCATGGGTGAATCCAGACAAACCATCGACATCCACTGCAAGAGCGAATCGCTTTGACAAGAAAACAATGCTCTACTTTTGGTGGGATCGCTAGGGTGTCATCTATTGTGAGCTGCTAAAACCTGGTGAAGCCGTTAACACTGATCGCTGCCAACAGCAAATGATCGAGAATTACGGGGAAAATGACCGGAATATAGAAAAATGCCACAGAAAGTCATATTGCTCCATGATAACACCCCATCACACACAGCAAAAAGTATTAGGGAAACGATCGAGGCGCTCAGCTGGGAAATACTAGGGCATGCAGTTTATTCTACAGACTTTGTTCCGTCCTATTCTCATCTGTTAGCATCCACTGGCACACGCTGTCGCTGAACAACGCTTCAATTCGTATGAAAATGTACTAAAATGGCTCGCTGACAGGTTCGCTTCGAAAGAAGAACTGATTTTTGGCGTGGCATGCATAGCCTGCCGGAGAGGTAGGAGAAATGTATAAATAGCAGTGGAGATTATTCTGAACAAAATATCGTTTATCAATTTGAAACAACAGACGTGTAATTATTGCAACCAAATTCCGGTTTCATACTTCTACACCAGGTATACAGCCATTGTAAATACACACACCGTAAATTATGGTTCAAATGGCTCTGAGCACTATGGGACATAACATCTGTGGTCATCAGTCCCATAGAACTAAAAACTACTTAAACCTAACTAACCTAAGGACATCACACACAACCATGCCCGAGGCAGGATTCGAACCTGCGACCGTAGCAGTCGCGCGGTTCCGGACTGAGCGCCTAGAACCGCTAGACCACCGCGGCCGGCCCGTAAATTATGTTACATTTTTAGACCGGCCGCGAATCGCAATAAAAGCCTTTCTCCATGCGGGAATTACAGCAAATGTGCGAGTACAGGAGGTGGACAAGACGACATATGGAGGTTTGAATCGGTCCAGGAGGCGCACACGGATAGCTGAAGTGGCAAATTCGGGCTTGAGTTCTGGTCCATCACAAATTTTCGTGTGTCACCAATAATCTACATCTCTGCAAATACATCTACATCACTGTAGATCTTCTACAGTGTCTTCTTCTTCAGACATAATTTGAATAATTTTACATGACATATACAACTTAATGATAAGCTCACCAGACAAAAATTTAGTCACTTTTAGAGGATCATTTAGTACTGTGTCATTCCGTCCCTGGACTTGATAACCTTTTAAACCACTCGCTAAGGATTTGATCGCGCATTTCTACCAAATTTGTGAGATACTGAAGTGGGCGTTTTACCTGCTGTTCCAACTTGTCCCACAAATGTTCTATGGGGGTCAAATAGGTGATTTTGCAGGCCAGTCGAGATGTAATAGGGTGTGCGACTGTCCAGAAAACCAGATGCGTATTACTCCAGCTCAGTGAACACTGCTGTTATCGTCCTTATGTGCCTGCGTGAGCAGTGGCCTCTTGTAAGGTGACCGACTCCAGACCTTCATTGCATGCAGGTCCCGTCACAATGAGTTCTCCCTAACAGGTTGGCATGGACCTTAATTCGAACCCTGCAGCAACTCCTGTCGGGTCTGAAAGCGATTCTGATTCACAAGCTGTGAAAAGCCTCCGCTCCCTCTCAGGGAGTGCGGCAAGGCACGTTGCTTTTTTACCGCCCTACCAGTGTCCAGCAATGTTCATTTGTCTAGCTAAAAGCTGTAGTAGAAAATACTAGACCACTACTGTCTACTGCAGGTCGCAGCATACATAGAATTGTCCGGTAAACGGGATGTGGCTAGCTACTGAAATAAAATTTTTAACTTGGCAACGTAAATTTTCAAGTGTATTTTTACGATAAAGATCACGGTTAATACTGTCAAGTCCGTACTAAGTGGCAACACAATGTAAAGTTCACACGCAGACCACAATCACACACGTAGCCAGTTTATGGTATTTACACCCGTTACCGAAGTTAATAGAGTTCACCGGATCGTTTAGTTATGAAAATGCTCGCTCAATGTTGTGCACTCTGCTCTACACGTAATACCTGTTCCAGTCTTAGATCGCACAACACGCCACGCGTTTTTAACTGACAGTCAAAAGCAATAATTTTGATATTCCGTCCAAAATTCCACACGACTTCCACTATACCGTTCACTTAAATACACTTTGTACTACTTCGCGAACTCGTAATTAGCATTTTCCCGCGATTTTACAGTACTTTCGTCGGAGCTGCTTTCAATGAGATGTTACTAGTTCGAGCCCTCAGCCCCCGACCCCCCTAGATCACACCAAAGGCTTTGTTCCCAGCATAGATTGGCGCGAGCCAGCATTTTTCTGATTGGCTGATATCACAAACAGCAAATCAGGTTGCAGTATTATCCCGCGCTAACCCGCGCTTTACTTCAATGACCAATCATAGTAAAACATTTCTTTCTATGCCAATTGCTAAATAAATAAATTTAGAAAAGTATCAAATATAAAAATACTCCTTCTGAAATTACCGATTAATTTTTGTATTACTCACGATTTATTAGTACCATAAACTGACTGCACATTTAATTATAATAAATCCCCTGTATAGTTTAACTGGTACTTCGTGAATAAAGAAAACAATTTTCATTTACTTCTGTTCTTCCTCTCTCATACAACACTCACACTGCTAATTACTACACATATAAAACAATTACAATTATGCAAATACATTAAATATTAATCAAACATAACTTTGCAACATTGTTTTGACTACGACTGCTAGCACTGTCCGTCAACTGCTGACCTCTGCCGCCTACTAGTACAACTACGTGCAGCTCTGTACCTCAGGTCCATGTCAGCTGGTGACATCTGTCGATGACTCATGCCTATAACGATATCATCCTAACAACTGACAGGAGCGATGCAAAGGCGCTACGCCTCATGAGGATCTTGTAATTGGTACAAATGGCTCTAAGCACTATGGGACTTAATAGCTGAGGTCATTAGTCCCCTAGACTTAGAACCACTTAAACCTAACTAACCTAAGGAAATCACACACATCCATGCCACAGGCAGGATTCGAACCTGCGACCGTAGCAGGACTGAAGCGCCTAGAACCGCTCGGCCACAGCGGCCGGCTTGAGGATCTTTCCCAGACCACATGTCTGCCGTGAAACACCAACAAATCCAGGAACTTACCATACGGCCATGGGCACTGCCGAACACGATTGCCCCTTTTTGCCACGTCCTCACATTTAATCACGTTCACGTACAATATCCGATTGAAACATAATGTTTCACTGATCGGTATTGCCTTAAGCTCATGTAGAGAGACTGCGTGCGTGGCTGAGTACGTAACATGATCGCCGCGCCATCTGTAAAAGCTTAACTATTAATCTGCGCGTGCACACTGGGATGGCAAATTTTTTTGTTCGGTGAGCTTATTCTGCACGATGAAACTGGAAAAAAGTACACGGGCGAAACTTGAACCCGTACCTCAACCATGGTGGCCGTAAAATTTAGCCGCTGCGCTACGCTCACTTAACTGAAACCTGTCTAAACATACAGTTATGGGAGGTACACATAAAATTCAACATCGATTTACTCGGAAGCTAAGGGCCGTCGCATGAAAAGCCGTTAAGCAGGTACTTAGCACAGGTCTCTTTACAGCATACGTGAGACTCATCAAAATTCGTGATTAACAGGTCTGATGGTCCCCTTGTCAGTAATACAGATTATCTGTGTCAGGTTGAACGGCCACCTGAGTGCAATAGTTTGATCGTGTTTAGTGTTGTTCAAAAATGGTTCAAATGGCTCTGAGCACCATGGGACTTAAAATCTGAGGTCATCAGTCACCTAGACTTAGAACTACTTAAACCTTGAAACATACCCTTAGAAAAAAATTTATGTATGACAGTGCTGGAAAACCTCTACGTTATTTGATTTTCAAACAGCTGAGCAAAACTGAACGTACTCAGACATTTCTCTCTTTACTTATTCTGATCAACACTAAACTGACACACAATATTTTTAGCGCAACGCAATCTGACTTTCAATAATCCCTACAAAAGAATGGCCCTGACTAACAATAACCTATACCTATCATGAATCACTTACCTCACAAAAATCTTCGTTACTCGAACTACTGCAATACAGCGAGCGCCAACACTGCCAGCTAAATAACAGATTCTAACTACTGAAGGCACTAACTACTGATAGACATAGTTAGCAAATGTAAGATTTTTATAGAGAACAAACAATGTATTTACATTAAAAATGTTCAAAAGTCATCATATATATATATATATATATATATATATATATATATATATATATATATATATATATATCAGTTCGTGGTATCCGCCGGCCGCGATTCTAGGCGCTACAGTCTGGAACCGTGCGCCGCTACGGTCGCAGGTTCGAATCCTGCCTCGGGCATGGCTGTATGTGATGTCCTTAGGTTAGTTAGGTTTAAGTGGTTCTAAGTTCTATGGGACTGATGACCTCAGAAGTTAAGTCCCATAGTGCTCAGAGGCATTTGAACCATGATATCCAGTATTACAAATTTACTCTTTCTGATGGATACACGTCCAGATCGTCCGCTCCCAAAATTTTGTCATCTCTCTCCCCACATCCACCACTGCTCACCGCTCACCTCCAACTCCCCAACAATACAATAGCAAATATTCCGCCAATGCAAACTAGCCTCAGACTGCACACAGCATAGTCAGTGATTTTCATACAGAACGCTACGTTGCGTTCCCAACATAAAAACCTAAACAGCCAACTTACAACCTAACTAACCGAAGGACGTCACACACATCCATGCCCGATGCACGATTCGAACCTGGGACTGTAGCAGCAGCGCGGTTCCGGACTGAAGCGCCTAGAACCGCTCGACCACACCGGCCGGCCATTTGGACTCGACTCTCTAAGAAAGCAGAGCCAGTACACGAGTTCGCAAGTATAACCGAGGACTCACGGCATTCCTGTTACATATACAACCGTTTAGAAAGAAAGTTCTGCAATTAAACAGCAAATTTCGGTTTTATAGCCATTCGCAAGTGTAAGTTGAAATGCCACTAAATTTCCGGCGTGCCTTAACGACACAAGCAAGTTATATACAAATATAACGACTGATCGGTTATCAGTGAATACTGTTTTGTGTATAAGCATTTTCGAAGATTGCTGTTCATTTATTTTAATATTTAATATATATTCAGAGAATTTCCAACAATTACGTTGACATATACACGCTGACGAGGCGAGACCGAGTGTGTAACGACAGCACCAGAAAACTTCACATGCAGATGAAGTGCAATTATTAAAGTAAATTACAGAAATGAATGATAAGCTAAATAACTCGTTGTCAGCCTATAAAAACAAGTTTCCATGACCAAATGAGTTCAGAAGCATAGTACATTGTCACAAGGATATAACAGTGATTGATAAAAGTAACTTTCGCATTATACGGGGTGTATCAAAAAGGATGGCGCAAACTTACACGGCTGAAAGTTCACGATAGTGGAAGCACAAATATCAGGTAAACATGGGCTCTAAAACACATACCTTTAGAGCTATGACATATTCTTGATTTTCAATATTGTGAAAGCTCTTTGGTTTCCATATTTTGGGAAGTGGCAGTATGGACCAAAACAAGAAAAAAATCTTCAGTAAACATGTGCTCTAAAATGCATACCTTAAAAGTTATGAGCACTTGTTCAGTAGAAGAGTTGTGTTCCAAAGTGCCGAAGATGAACAGGTGCTCATAGCTGTTAAGGTATGCATTTTAGAGCACATGTTTACTGGATATTTTTTCTTGTTTTGTTTCATACTACCACTTCCCAAAATATGGAAAGCAAAGAGCTTGCAGTAGAAGAGATTTGTTTCATAATATTGAAAATCAAGAATATCTCATAGCTCTTAAGGTATGCGTTTTAGAGTCCATGTTTACGTGACATTTGTGCTTCTCTTATCGTGCACTTTCAGCCATGTAAGTTTGCACCATCCTTTTTGATACACCCCGTATAATAATTTAAGTTCTTATCAGTTGTTCAACCCATCGACCGCTGGGCTCATAACATTGACGGTGCAACCTTTGAAACATCTCTGTTTATTGTAAAATGTGGCAGGTATATGTGGACCTTGCAGTTTCTACTGTGGTTTCATACAGCTGCGAATTCATGATACTCCATATGAAAAAAAATTCGTAGGAGTGAGATCCGGCGATTGGGCTGGCCATGGAAAAGGGTCTTCTCTTCCCTTCCAAAGATAAGCTATAATGGTATTAGTTGCTCAGGTCCTCACTGATATTAGTATGGTAATGCCATAATGCACCAACGTACTGACATCACATCCATCTTTTGGGAAACCCCACTATTATCCAGCATTCAACCGGCAACTCATTCGGGAAATCCGAACACCTTAACCCTTTAGCATACCCGCTGCTCTTCTCAAATCAGCTATTACTTCGTTGTCGTTATATGCTAGCAGATTCAATGGCTCTAAATGCCGTTTGCAAATATCCGGCAGCTCGACCCAGCAACGCATCATGATTTCTACAGGTCTGTCTGTTCTGCTCCGCACAACTTACCAAACTCGCAGGTGCTCTTCAGCGTCTGACATCTCATTAGTGCAGCCACCATCAGGACTAGAATCCCTCACATGCCTTTTAGAAAGGACTTTCTGCTGCTCATGAGCAACGGCTAACATAGCTTAACGTGCCTTTCGACCTGTTATTTTGTGTTCCTTAAATACATAACCATAATAATCCATGGGGAAAGAATTGACAAAAATCCCTCGCCGAGTTTTTAATTCAGTGTCGCGTCTCCAATTTGCAGTCCAGGTAGTTTAAAAGTTCATCAAGAATCGCTGCACTGAACATTGTTTTCTCCGACCGGAACCTGAAGTTCCGCACACTTCTCCGATCTACTAATAGTGAACTGTTCCCGCCACGCAATTGTCGGGATCATTTTTAACCCAATTTTCAGTATTTTATTAATTATGTTCACAAGCAAGCGAAAAAAATTTTCGAAAAACTCTTCACTGCATGAGATTTTTGTTGCTGTTAGCCGCAATACCAAGTCCTTATATAAGTTACAAACAGTTTAGCACAGTTGTGAAATGGCCAGCTAGGAGGTATTTTAATCAGATACCTTCATTGCAAGTAGTTTGTAACCGTAAGTAACATTACGGTATATGGAGAGCGCGAATATCATTTCCCCTTTACTTTTCCATTTCATTTGTGGGTTGTCCGCGAGATGAATGAAACCTCCGTTTTAGGTCAAAGTTCCCTAATTTTTATCGGTGTTGTTTCGCGACCTGGACGTGCGATGAGGTGGCGTATTGCCTGAGACTTCTTGCGATGCACGCTCTTGGAATTTTTACACTAAGTCTCTCCGTGGTTCACGTAGCCCGTCATTAGCGCCTTCCATGGGAGATTGATGGGCGCCGCCCTCTCACGCTAACTAAAAGAGTGCGTGAACAAACACTCCGGATCTTCGCTATCTCCTCGATTAATTGAACATGGTAAGGATAACAGACTGATGAACGAAATTCGAAAACTCATCGAACGAAAGTTTCGAACGCTCATTTGGGGGTGATTTCAGGGTTCTTACAATAGGTTGGGATCTGGCATTTGCTTCTGCTACTGTTACTTTCATGTGACTGATCCACCTGAAATCGCATACTCCTAGAAGAGTTATAGATGTTCCTGTTTCTGGCGATTGATCGCCACCCGAACAGCTATGAGCTTTCCTCCTATTTGTGTGCTAACATTTTACGTTTTTATGTTTATGGTCAACTGACAATCCCTCCATCGAGCGTCGATCCTGTACAGGATCTGCGTGGCAGAGGTTTCCCCGTATAACTACGAGTGATTTCTCTCCTGTTCCACACTGAAATTGAGTGAGGGAAAAACCACTGTCTATATGTCTCTGTACGAGCTTTAATTTCTCGTATCTTACGTCTGTGGTCCTTATGCGAAACGTTCCTTGGCAGCAGTAGGATCGTTCTGCAGTGAGCCTCAAATACCTGTTCCATAAATTTTCTCACTAGCGTTCCTCGAAAAGAACGTCGCCTTCCCTCCAGGTATTCCCATTTGCGTTACCGAAGTATCTCCGTAACAAATTTAGCAGCCCGTTTATGAATTTCTTCGATGTCTTCCTTTAATCAGACCTGGAACGATTCCCAAATGCTCGAGCAGTACTCATGAATAGGTCGCACTAGTGTTCGACTTGAGGTCTCCTTTATAGATAAACCACACAGTTCTAAAATTCTCCAATAAATCACCTTCCCTACGATAATCCTTACATGCTCTTTCCATTTCATATCGCTTTGCAGCGTTACGCCTAGATATTTAATCGACGTGTGTATGTCATGCAGGAGACCACTACTGCTATATTCTAATATTACAGGTTTGTTTCTCCTACACATCTGCATTAAATTATATGTTTCTACATTTAGAGCTAGCAGCCACTCATAGTATCAACTAGAAATGTTATACAATTCATCACGAATCCTCCTACAGTCACTCAACGATAACACCATCCCATACACCACAGCGTCATCCGCCGCGCGGAGTGGGCGAGCGGTTTAAGGCGTCTTGTCACGGATTACGCGGCCTCTCTCGCCGGAGATTCGAGTCCTCCCTCGGGCATGGATCTATGTGTGTGTGTGTGTGTGTGTGTGTGTGTGAGAGAGAGAGAGAGAGAGAGAGAGAGAGAGAGAGAGAGAGTGTTGTTCTCAGCATAAGTTAGTTTAAGTAGTGTGTACGTCTAGGGACGGATGACCTCAGCAGTTTGGTCCCTTGGGAACTCGCACACATATGAACAGCATCATCAGCAAACAGTCGCACCATGCTGTTCACCCAGTCCGCCAGGTCATTTATGTATACAGAAAATGATAGCCGTCCTATCACATTTCCCTAATGTGTTCCTGACGATACGGTTGTGTCTGATACACTCGCCATCGAGGAGAACGTATTGGGTTCTGCTGCTGAAAATCTCATTAGTCCTGGACGCAGCTGCACACTACATCAGTTACAGTTTGTCAGGTACAATTTTTCCCCAGGCTCAGGAGTTTACCATCTGCAGGTTGCTACTAAGTCTGTATAAAAGATAATTTGCTTCACCGAACCTCTTCCCCGTAATTTAAAACACAGGCAAGTGACTAGCTCTTTTCGCCCATTAGGCGAAACTAAATATTTCGGTTTACTGCCTCGTAACGCAGAGAGTCTAGAAACAACGCACCGTTTATTAGTCGTATCCTGATCCATGAAACGCTTTCACACAGCTGGGAGTTGTGCAACTTTGCTACTAGAATAAAATCTCTGTGTTCATTTCTCATTGTTGCTCATGCTATCGAGGCTTTCACGTCCTGGCGTTAAATGTTGAAGCCGTCGCAATAACTCAGAGGCGTTGTACAATACGAGCAGAACTTTTTACAGGCCTTCATCAAGCTTTGTTTTTTTCCTCACACTGGCAGACCCACAGCATTGTTCCATTTATGTTTTTAACGCTTTGTTTCATCGTACGTTTTTATTGTCAGTTCTTGGAGCCGCGGCTGTTCTATGCCGTTTCTGGGAAATTACAAGGATTACTGAACTGAAAACTTCCAAAAAGTGCCTGTGAGACTTGTTAGACTGTATGGCCATAAAACACATGAAATGAGACGGAAGAAACAGCTACCATTCCGGTGTGACTGTAACACAAATTACGTCTCTGCCTCTCTCTCTCTCTCTCTCTCTCTCTCTCTCTCTCTCTCACACACACACACACACACACACACACACACACACTCACAGACACAGACACACACACAAACACACACACACGCACATACACACAACAGAACACTCTGGTGCTTCTTCTTTCATTCATTATTATAGAATGTCTTTTTAACTTTCATTGTTGTTATATTTTGCTTTTCTCTTGATATTATTGACTGATCGATATGAGCCAAATTTTGCAATTATTAATTACTCTTTCTTTTATAATTAAGTTCATAATTAGATCATTAGGTATTAGCTACAACTTCAAGTAACTCATTATGGTGTGGAAAAGGTTTCATTAGCAGGGTTGACGTAGAAATGCACTGACAAGCATGTAATTTTTCATACATGCTTTCATGGTGTATAAATTACGCAGAAAATCCTTAAATAATAATAAATTTACTGCAGCCAAGTAGCCATACAAGTTCAAAGTACAATGATAATAATGTACTAAATTTTAAAAAATTACATATATTGCATAGTCACTTATTGAGTGTGTCCTTTTCGTACAGAGTCCTACATGGTAACGTTCGCGTATTTGATGACACTGTTTACATTACATTGAGTTTGGCTCATGATATGACATGCTGTTGCAAATAAGGTGGTGGAAACCGTGGACTGCCATTCTAGTGATAACATGTTTCATTTCGAAGTTTTCCTTTGTCCATGTTTGGTCAATCATGGCGCCTGCGCTATAAAATTCTGGTGGTATGTTTTCCCTTTTTTCTTTCAGTGTTTTTAGTAGACTTCCCAAAGCACTGGGTAGCATCAGGGTTGTCCGTACGTCTTCAGTGAGGAAGGGCTCCCTCGCCAGCAAGAATACAAATCTGGATCGAGTTATTTTCGACGCTCCTATTGCTTTCTTTATATAGGTCACCTTTACTCTTTCTAGCGTCGTTAGGTTATTCACTGTAAGATGTGGTCCGATAATCTCTATGCCGTACGTCAGTATTGGGAAGATTTTGGCTCTGAATAGTGCAAATGCTGTCTCTAGGCTGAGGGATCTACTGTATTCTATTCCATGGATTGCCGTTATTGCTTGCATTGCCTTCTCTGTTACACGTTTTGTGAAACATTTTGTCGTTGTTTGTATTGTGACCCCTAGGTACTTGAAGTCTGGTACGATTTTCAGTTTTCTCTCCCGTACGAAGATCTCAGCTAACTCAAGTGCTCTTTCTCCATTTCAGAGTACTATCATTTCTGTTGTTTTTTTTTTAACATTTATTTCGAAGCCGTGTTCGACACAGCAATCTTCCATGTCGTTTATTGCTCCTTGTAACTTTGCAATGTCCTTTGCGCCTATTACAATATTGTCTGCATTTACATATGAGATTACAGCCTCCCTTTTTGGGTATTCTTAAAGTTTCTTCCGTTGCAAGGGTAAATAACAGAAGACTCAGTGGGTCTCCCTGAAGTATTCTATTTGCTTGGAATATCGGCTCCGATAGAGGGAGATTGTCCGAGATCCTTATTTCGTTGCATCGCAGTACTGCGCTTATTATTCGTGTCCATATATTGTTCTCACTTAGGGTTTCCTCTAGTTTCTGGTCACTAATTTACTCTTTATAAAGTCAAAGACTTTTGTGAAGTGTATAAATAATACATAAAACTTTTCTCTGTGTTCAAGCGCTTCCATACGCTCTTTAGCTCCATCGTAGTCACAGTTGATCTTCCTTTTCTGAATTGCATTTAGCTTTTGAGAAGGTGTTCGTCGATTATTTGCCTTGCTCTTTGTGTTATTATCTTTGTGAACACTTTCAAAGGTAAGTTTTCTAGGGTTATGCCTCTGTATTTGATAGGGTCCTTGGAGGGTCTCCTTTCCCTTTATATAGTACTTTTTCTGTTCTAGAATGGAGGCTTTTTCTGTGCACTTATTGTAGAGTGTTGTCCACATCGTCGTTAGTATATTCGCTATAACGTCTGTCAGGGTCTGCTGTTATGGCATCTTTGACCTCTTCTGTGGCCACTGAGACCCATTCCATAGTTGTTTGTGCCATTGTGTCCTGTCTGCCCTCTGATCTCTCTTTTAGTCTTCCTTGTTCAGTATGTTGTCGAAGTGCGTCTCCCATATTTTTATATGATGTAATGTGTTTCAGCTCGTATTCTGGGGCTTAGCGCAATATATTGGTCTTTTGAGACTTCCTCCACTAGTTTCTTTCCTTCTCTTGCCCAGAATTTTCTCTTCTTTTAGTGTTATGTTATAGATATTTCGTTTCTCGGCGCAAGTCCTGAGGAGTGTAGGATTCTCTGATCACCGTTTAAGGTGATGTAGGCTTTCTAGTACATCTTTTCTTTAGACTGTAACACACTGCGTCGAACCATTTTTTTTCTCTTTCTGTTTATAAGAACTTGGGATTGGTGTCTTGTCTTAGTAGTTCTCCTATCGCTTCTGTTGATCACTCTAATTTGGAATTGTCTATTAGCATTTCAATTTGTTTTATGTCGTCTGATTTTGCTTCCACGTTTCCCATGTCTATTGTTCTCGAAAGTGCTTCTTCCTCCTTTTCTTACGCTTTTCGCCATGCTCCTTGGGTATTTATTTCCAGAGGAAAATGTTCCCGAAGAGGTGTGTAGTCTGTAGTCCAGAGAGGTGATATATTGCCTGTTATGAATGCAATGTCTATTGTGCTTTTTCCGTCATGGGAAACATACGTAGGTATGTTTGGATTGTTTAGTAGAATTAAGCCCTCTTCCTGCAACTTTTCCACAATAATTTTTGCTTTGTAGTTTTATACATCCATTCCGCAGTTTAAGTCTCTGGCAATCATTGGTGGGTTATTATGTTTACCCTAAGTGATCAGCTCGCCTACGTCATTTATTATATCAGTGGCTGTTTTGTCCAGTTGGAAATATACTGATATTATTCTAATGTGTTTCGTGTCTGTCAGTAGCGTATGTTTCTGATGATAGTTGTAGTTATTGGTGTTAATTCCGGTTTTATGAGGACAGTTATTTCTCCACTGGGTCTTCCTCTGTCGCCTTGTTTTGCATGGAGATGAGTGCAGTAAAATTATGAGTGTTGCCAGTTTTCGCTTAAAAATGTTTCTGTTAGGATTGCTGTGTCGTATCCCTGTGGAAAATCTCTTGGGGCTATGTTCATTGCACTTTTTAGACCTTCTATATTCCACAAGAGGATCTTTAAGGTTCCTACTGTTTCTACTTCTTTGCATTCTTTTTTTGTGCCGTTCTTATGGAAAAGACACCCCTTAGTTTTCTTGAAAAAACAGAGAAAACGAAAGCGTCTGATAGTGGTGCCTGCCGGCCAGAATTCAACTGTATTCGCCAACTCTAACTTGTGAAAGGGGTGCTTACTTTAAAGGATTTCTTATTATTGTTGTTTACTAGTTCTTTAAGTTTCACGTTTTCTTTGATTCGTTTGTTATAGAGGAATTGTTTTATGGAATCCGGTGTTGTCTCAGATTTGAGACATACTACATAGAGCCATGGTCTCTTATCTGCAGCTTGTAGATTTGCATCTCGTGGTCCAACACCAGCCAGTGTCTTATGTTGGTTAGCTGGTTTTCTCTTTCTTCTATGGGCAACTTCAGTCCAGTGTTCTTCGTTTACATTCGTTTCCGTTTCTTGATATTGTGTCATGTCTCGTGTTGTACGTGTTTCGTTTTCTTTCATTTGAAATGCATTTTCGGTTTCCCTCTTCGTGGTGTTAGGTCTTTGCTGCGGTTTTGGCTTCAACTCGCAATCTCTTCCTTCATCAAAATCTTTATACTGTTTTTGAAACCCTGCATCGTGAGGCTTATCTTTGCGTAACTTTTCCTGTGATTTTTGTCTCTAATATTTTGTCGTGGTCAAGGGACTGGTTGTTGTAGTTACAAGTAGTTCCGCTAGATGTCAGTATGTGACGGTTGCCGCTCACCGTTTCTTGTAGTACGTTAACAGATGGCGCCACTTGTCCCACAACGCTGCGGCCCTCTCCCTGGGGTTTGTTAACCTCTCTTTCAGACATCGCATTGGCTTTATTTTTAGCGTTTTCCGTGCTCACGTCCAATTTTATTGCACCGAAACTTTCTCTCAGGATACTCACCGCCTTTAAGATGCCATCTTTCTCCTATTTCTTGAAGTACCCTCCGAATTCCACTACACTTCTCAAACTTTACAGAGCACATTTAACACATTTGTCTACTACGTGCGCCATATTATCCGTATACTGTGTTAAATGAGAACATCTACACATCACGTTCTCGAAGAAATGCACAGATGCACTTGAAACAGAGTCTGACAAGTCTTCACATAGTAAACACCAGTTTTCAGAAACGCAATCAGTTTTTAAAACTACACATACTTTAGACGGTAAAATTGTCCACAGTGTGTGCGAAATACTGAAATGTCTAATAACACGCCAGAGAGACAAATGGCACCCCAGACTATCACTCCCAGTCAGGCTGGTATCCCACTGCTGTCCTGGGCGTCTCCACACACGTCTTGGGTGTTCATCGAGGCTCAATTCAAAGCGAGGTTCAATAGTAAAGACAATTCTGCTCCAGCCAATAAGGCCGAATACGTGTATGGGGACGCGCCTGACAGCGGGGAGGATACGAACCTGAAGGTCTGGAGTACCACTGCCTTTCATAGCAAGACCCTTTGGTTGTCATCTGCAGCACCATTGCAGCACAGCAGTACGTATTCTACGCCCAGTTGTTTTGCCCTTTGTGTCAAGCCATACTGGGCTTACGTTTCAGCAAGATAATGCCCACTCGCACTCAGGGAGAGTTTTTACTATTTGCCTTCGTGCTTGCCAATCTCAGCCTTGGCCAGCAAGATCGGTGTTTCTCTTTCGTATTCAAAACGTTTGAAGCAGTAGGTGCAGGACCCTCCAACCAGCTTGGCATTTTGACATATGAGTATTTGGCACGATACTCCTCAGGAGGACATCCAGTAACTCTATAAATCAATTCCAAGCCGAATAACTGCCATTGTAAGGGTAACTGATGGGCCAACACGTTATAGACTTGCTCAATTTGTGAAGGTTTTTCTCTGGAATAAATCATCCAATTTTACTGAAATTGTTATCATGTACATCACACCTACGCGATTTCCTTCTCATTCGGATAATTCTTTAGTGGTGCGTCTCCTTTTTTTCTTAGAGTATATTACACACACACACACACACACACGCACGCGCGCGCGCGCGCGCGCTCATACGCTTCTAAAGGAATTGAATGACCCTCAGACGAGAGGAAAGATGTATTGCAAATACGACAATAACAAATAAACACTGACATTGTCCATATAAAAGATGGTATATCATTTTTTTAACATTTTCTGTTTGAAATTTTATCTTTAGAATGTCCTCACCACAGAGGTGGTGTGCAGTGCATGTACATCTGCAGATCAAAGCAGCAAAACAAATACCAGCAGTAACCGAATATCACAGCGCCATCTATTACGAAACGAAGAAAGTGGTCCAACTAAAACATTCATATTTATTTACGTACTACACGAACATGTAATAAAAATGGGGGTTCCTATTTAAGAAAACGCAGCTGATATCGGGTCTACCTATGGCAGCGCCATCTAGCGGGCCAATCATAGCGCTATCTGGCTTCCCCCTTCAAGCTAGACGAGTTTCGTTCTTTGTAGTTTTTTCGTTTGATTCTTATTTCGTGAGGTATTTAACCCGGTCACTATCATTGGACTACCTTGTATACTACTCATTAACTTTTTATTCCTTTTGCATTAACGTCAGAAAACTGTACTACTGCAGACTTGAGTTCGGTATTGTGAAGCTCAATGTATTCTGCTGAGTGTCACAGGTTAGAAATATCTGCTAACACTGGTATTGTAGTAGTCTAGACACAGGTTTAAACCACGTTTGTCATATATATGAATGTTGATTAAACTGAAATTTTGACACGATAAATAACAATGACTTAGAAACGTTTACACACGAGGTACACCGTCTGAGAAAAATATGCGAACACCCATTAGTAAACGTTTATATGGGATATATCCAACCTTCGCCTTTACGACCACTTGAACTCTGCTGCAGACATTTTCAGTGAAGTGTCTGAGTGTATATAGAGAATGGCAATCCGTTCTTCTTCAAGAGCCGAAACCGGAGAAGGTAGTGATGTAGCACGCAGGGGTCTGGAGCGTCGACTTTCTAACTCATCCCAAAGCGGTTCCATTGGATTCACGTCGATCCTCTAGACATTCAGGAATGTTATTGTCCACAAACCATTGCCTCCCAGGTGCTGTTTTATGAAAGAGTGCATTATCATGCTGATACAATGAGTCATTGCCTCCGAACAGTTCATCTACTGGACGTACACAGTGCTGTAAAATATGTTCACATCCTTCCGCATTTAACGTTTTTTACGCCCAATAAGGGGACCACGCCCTAACCACAGAAAACATCCCATACCGTGACACCGTCTCCTCCGTATTGCACTGTTGGCACTACGCATGATGGCAGGTAACGTTCTCCACGCTTTCGCCAAACCAAAATCCTTCCACCAGATTGCCACAGGATATAGGGTGACTCATCACTCGTTTCCAGCCACCAGCTTTGCACGAACGTCGGTCTCCACACCATCTCAAGCGTCGCTTGGCGTTCACTACAGAAATGTGTGGCTTATGACGAGTTGTTCGACCATTATATCCCTTTCCTTTTAATTCAATACGTAAAGTCATTGAGCTACCTGAACTAGTGGCAGCGCTACGCTACACTAAGCTACAAACAGCAGATGTGCGACTACTTACGTTGAAGTTCGTCACCGTTGGCTGCAACGTGCCTTAACGTTGTTTCCATTAGTTTATTTTTTGACTCCATGTATGGTAGCACTTTGAAATTCATGCGATATTCCTTCAGCTGATTTTTTACAAGCACCCTCCACAGCGCCCGAGGGTCACTGTGCATCAGTCAGTGCATAAAGTCTGCCAGGTATTGATTTAGCTGTGGTTTTTCCTTGGCATTTTCACTTCAAAACAGTCGACTTCGGTAGCTTTAGACGGATTGGAATGTCCCTAGGTGATTTGTTACTTGGCATCCCATGACTAGTCCACGTTCGAAGTCACTGAGCTCTGCTGACCAACCCAATCTGCTGCTACTGCTTCTCCGCTGACTGCACAGAGCTCTCCGTTTCCTATTATACTGACGGGTCCTCCTCTCGTGACATCTAGCGGTTAAGCCTCTAAGTCCATCTTTACACAGATGGTTGCAAGACCTTGGCTGTCCAATATAAAACATCGAATCAAAATACCTTCAGCCATCTAAATTGCCAGTTGTTATTTTATGTGAGCAACTAGTTTCAGCGCTACATTACGCCATTTAGTGGTCAATTCTGCATCGCTTAGGGGTGTCCGGATACTTTCGATCAGCTAGTGAATTTAAGACCGACACTTGCATATGTTTAGAGGTGGTATTAGGGATTATTCTAAAAGCGAAACGTGATATAAACATAGGTTCTGTTCAGGTTGAAACTTGCGGATGAAAGTTTAACGTTTCGTGGACGACAAGATAATTTCAGACTGACAAGCTCCCGATTATCCACACATCTGTCTACACGAGCTGTTGCACTGTACTTGCCGGTGCCATTTCTTATAGTGTTATAGAGAAACTTGAAGTAAAATAATAAAACACAACGAGTAAAAATTCGTTAATTTACTATTCCTTGCACCGTTTCCATTTCTGACTCTTTCAAATAACTATACCGCTAAACCGTTAAGAGTAGAGCATATATTTATACGATGCTTTATATTCAATAAAGTCACTCAATAATCACAATCACGCCAGTCACCACAATGGAATCCGACACCTCATGTTGGTCTTTGCCTTCTGGCCTCTCGACAGAACTGTCTCATTGTCTCCCAAATTGATTGGCCGTTCTAATTCATCATTTTGTGCTGACATCGGCCTAATGCTCATTGTTTCGCCGTCCATCATACGTAGTCCCATCAGTCACAGGAATAAACAGCTCTGACGTATTTCGCTCATTTACAAGGCGCCCGTCATTCCTGCGCTTGGGGTCACAGTGCCATCTGAAGCGTAGCTCGCACGGAAGCCGTGTGGCTTTCCGCATGAGGAGGAGGGGAGGGGGAGGGTATTTCTGTCTATCGATGACGTTCCATCTAATGCGGGCGTGTCCAACCCGCGGACCGCGGGCCGGATACGGCACAAAGCAAGTATCAATGTGGCCCAAGACTGATAAAAGACTGATAAAAAATCGTAAGTTTCTGATTGTGAAAAGGTATGATACACCTCCGCTGTACCTCCTGCCGTCCCAATTCGCCCCTCCCCCCCCCCCCCCCCAACACTCTCTCTCTCGCTCTCTCTCTCTCTCTCTCTCTCTCTCTCTCTCTCTCTCCCTCTCTCCCCTCCTCTTTCCCTTTTTATTTTGTCATCGTGTCAGTGTTAAGTGTATTACGCGCGGCCGAGAAACAGTCGGTCTCTTCCAGTTTCCAGTGCGGCTCAGGTAAGGTAAAAGGGTTGGGCACCCCTCAACTGATGTCTTGCAACTCACATTTCCACAAGCTTAAAATAAGCATTGTGATGAACAGAGGACAACAAATGTGTATGTCGTACAGCGTTGTTGACTGGGTGTTTGCTATGGGTTCAACCACTGCAATCGCGAAGGTTTGCATTATTCGCATCTCCATGCCTGATCGAGGCCCTTTCCTTTGCGATGTGCAAATGTTGTGTTTAAGGTTTAACTGTTTGTTGTACGTGCCTGATTAATGCATCTGAAGTGGAGTCACGTTAACGCAAGCTATGAGGAATGATTAGTGTTTAACATCCTGTCGACGACGAAGTCGTTAGAGTCAGGGAACAAGCTCGAAGGAGATCGAGATCTTGAAGGAAATCGACAGTGTACTTTTCAAAAGATCTGCTACGCCAACTCAAATCAGCTTCGTCCGACGGAGATGTGAACCCCGTCCCTCCCTATTCTAGTCCAGTGTGCACCACCTTGCTCGGTGGCATTGCCTTGCTTTTTTATGGAAATGAGGGAGAGTCGGGAGGCAAGGAAACCCCGTGCCGCCTGATAGCCTACACGCATGGAATGCCAGCTTCATCCAGTGGACGAATCAACTTCAACAGCGGCACATTTTCTGTCCCTCGAGGCTATGTGAATGACATTAGAACATTACCGCATGTTCACGTGATCAGGAACTTGACGCCAACACCTCTCGTCACTTTACCGGCCAAACATGGAATGATGGATGGCGAAGCAAATACTGTTAGGACGATGTCAGCACGAAGTGATGAACAGCGGCTGGCTGCTACCAGTGCTCCAAGCTGCGTCAGTGTTCTGGGGTAACGAGCGACCAACTTGTCTTTTACGAGATAGGCATTGCTTCGGTTACTACGAACAAAGAAAAACCTCGTCGTGAATGAATGACTTTATTTCACCTCGCAGTCACTTCTTAGCTAAGAAAGTTAGTTGACAAAGGGCTGTTTTTTACGATACCAAATAAAGAACTTGCTACAAGTCCACCTCAAAACGTAAGTTACACAATATTACGACACGTTAAGTAACTTTGATTGAATGCTGCACTTGTGCTTCACACTTACACAGATACATGCACTACACGAGCACCGATGTCTACAGCGCTGTGGAACTCATGGAGGAACAGAGTGAGCTGAGTTTCGCAAGATCTTTGATTTCTATAGAGGAGATATTTGCTCTTCAAAAACGTCATAACACATGAGCATAGATCATGTTCCATAATTCTACAAAACACTGACGTCCACGATATAGGCCTATAATAATGTGGATCAGTCGTACTACACTTCTTGAAAATGGGAATGGCCTGTGCTTTTCTTCAGTCGCTAGGAACACTTCGTTGCTCCAGCGACCTACAATAAGCTACTATTGGAAGGGGAGCAACTTCTTTTGCGTAATCTCTATAGAATCTGATAGGTATCTCATCTGGTCCTGATGCCTTTCCAGTACAAAGCGATTGTGATTGTTTCTCTGTTCCGCGGTTATCTCAGTATCTGTCATTTGGACTTTCCTATGATGATTGAAAGGAGAGCTCCTGTTACGATCTTCCGCGACGAAACAATTTCGGAAAACCGAATCCAGTGATTCGGCTTTCTCTCTGTAATTTTCCGTTTCGGTGCCATTATGGCCACTAAGTGACTGAACAGATGATTTCGAATAACTTACTGTAGGATTTTTACTCCAACGGCTGCAACAACTTCTCGTAAACTGCAAAGAGGATCGTGGTGTACTGCAGCTAAAATAAACTCTTCCATATCTCCACTTATTGCTGGTCTTCGTGTATTACCCCCGCGCCTTCCCACACTTCTTGTTTCTCGAAGTCACCGTTCAGCACGGAAGAAGTTAATGGCGCATGGGAGTTCTTCGACCAGGATATGGCACGGCACAAATCACGGTTGCTTCACTGGAATCGTCTCGGTATTCGCCGAGCTCTGGCAACATGTCAACGTACTCGTCGGAGGTGTATGCTATGCCTGTTACACGTCAATGTAAATAAACATTACACCAACAGAATAAAGAAGTTTTCCTGTGACTTAACTAACGATGAAATAAATGTCATATGCGTTTAAAAATTATGTGTAGTCGTGACTATCCTAAACGTTCAGCTTCAAAATTTTCATGTTTACAGCGTGGAAAGCTTATCCATTTTTGGATAAAAGAAATGGTTCAAATGGCTCTGAGCACTATGGGACTTAACATCTATGGTCATCAGTCCCCTGGAATTTAGAACTACTTTTACCTAACTAACCTAAGGACATCACACAACACCCAGCCATCACGAGGCAGAGAAAATCCTTGACCCCGCCGGCAATCGAACCCGGGAACCCGGGCGTTGGAAGCGAGAACGCTACCGCACGACCACGAGATGCGGGCTTTGGATAAAAGATAGACCAGCTAACGCACAGAGTGGCTAATATAAATCTGTCCTGCACAGCATTTATAGTAACACTGACGCGGCGTTGGCCTTTGTAACTGGAGATCACAGAAGATGCTGGAAATGGCCACCGTTGACGTCGGTTGAGGGCTGTGCTCTGTTCGTCAAAATGCGCAGCAGTTCTTTCTAGGGGAGAGCAGAAATAGCGTTTTCACTGGTCTGCTTTAGCTGATTTGCCCCACAGATGAAAGTCAGACGGTGAGAGATCAAGTGATCGAAATGGCCAGGAGATTGCGCTGCCTCTGCTGATTGTCCTCTCTTCACAGAACCCCTTATGCACTCATGGCAAGTTTGCAAGGCGGTGTGTGCTGTTGCTCCGCTTGGCTGAATGTATCCATATAGCCGTTCATGTTCTGTCGATGAGACACTTTCTTTTCTAGACGTACCCGTTAGTATTAATGATTTGGTGAAAGACACGTGTCACCATGGGAACATCATAATTGCGCACCAAACACCAGTCTTCACATTATGCAGACGCTCTTCGAAGTACTGACGGGGATTTTATGATGCATAATGGTGCATATTCTGAGTTCACGTATCGTGACAGGATGAACCAGGTCTTATCTGAAAATATGAAAACCTCAGGATCCGAAAATCCTGAAGCCATTTAGCTCAGAAACCACAAGCAGAATTCAGCACGCAAAAGCCGATACTTCGTCGGACTCTGTTGCTGGCTGTTCTTCACTCGAGCAATTTTTCTGGTGTTCCAACTCTTTATGGATATGCAATGTTATTTATAATCCGTCTTGATTGCAATCTTTTACAGTCTTAAACTCCTGTGCAAACGGTTCCACATAGGTTCTCCATGAACTGTGATACGCATACGAGTCGCTAATTTAAACGCATTGTTTTATCGTGATCATCATTTTGAGTTGCATTTACGTGGTCATTAAACACGTCTGCTCATCTCACTCGTGGCCGAGCGGTCCTAGGCGCTACAGTCTGGAAACGCGCGACTGCTACAGTCGCAGGTTCGAATGCTGCCTCGGGCATGGATGTGTGTGATATCCCTAGGTTAGTTAGATTTAAGTATCTCTAAGTTCTAGGGGACGGATGACCTGCGAAGTTAAGTCCCACAGTGATCAGAGCCATTTGAACCATTTCCTCTCACTCACTCAAACGTAATGACATAGCAAAGTACTCGGGACAGATCATGAGGGAGATATACACCTACAGAATGTGATAGCAAACGACTGGTGCATCGAAAGCACAGTTTCCAGCATTTTCTGTGATGGACAGTTATCTTGCTCGTTAACAAGGGTCATTTCTGCATCAGGCTTAGAAACATTTTCCGTGGCAGTTTTATTTTGTCTGTTCTGTATATATGCTCTAATTTTTTAATTGTTTCTCGATTTAGCTTTCTCATTATTGTATAAAATGTTTTAAGAAATGACTGCACCGTTACGATCTATTAATGTTCGAAAATGTTATTGCTCAGTTACTGCTCGAATTAAAACTTCTCAGTTCTTAATAATCGCTTTCATAAAGAATCGAATCAGTGTTCATTATCCTTTTCCTTTTACGGCCATTCACTCAATATCTACCACATCATATTGAAATATCAATTTGCTGCCATGTAGTTCGTTACGCAGAATACTAGCCGAGAACATAACAATTTTTACCAAGCCTTAAAAATTTACATATTCACTGGAAGGCTATTAATAGTTCAAACTCTAATCCCCAGTAACAATACTCTATGACAACTCCCAATAATAAAGTTAAAATGGTGGTATTAATGCTTCGAGTGTTCTAATTAGCCCCCCCCCCCCCCCTCCGCGACTTGAGTACAACGCACAGAAAATTCATACAACCATTTGAAACTGACAGAAAAGTCCTTTCGGATGTTGTTCAACTCCTACGTCACATTGGCTTTAATGTCAATTATTTCTTCAAAACGTTGATCCTTCGTGAAAATATCTGCACTTTAACATGTTCTGGTAGGTTGGTTTTGATAACACCAAGTCTCTTCATCCCTGATGATATTTTTCATAAAATAACTGTCCACGTGTTGCAGTTCAACCAGGCCGCAGCAGATGTTAACGCGTCCTTGTTTTCGCTGGAAACTCAAGATATTCGGGATAGACTTTGGATATACTTTTCACTTCTTCGAAACATTCTGTAGAATGGTTGAACACTTGATTTAGAGATGTTTGTCTATTGCGATTTGTGACACAGTAACGTTAACACTCTAACGTCTCAAGTCCCCTTCTTAACATAGCCCGAACACAACTGACTGGTTGAATACACACCTGTTGCTTATACTCCTTAGTTCAAGCTGCCATCATTGTTGTTAGGCTGACAATGCTTATTCGACAAGAATAAAACCAGTCTCGAAAATTTTTGGACGTATGAAATAGTCCAAACTGGACCAGATTTATACAAATGATTTAAAATTTTTATGATTACGTTTATTTCATACAGTTTATGCTACTATTAGTTAAATAATACAAAATAATTAACACACTTTGTCTTTCACATTTTAGTAATTCCCAAATATTTTGAAATGCTCCATTTTCGTGAGTAATTTAAATATTCCTCATTGTTGCGGCTTTGTGCAAACTATAAAATCTTTAGATTAAAATAACTTACAAATTATTGAACATTAGATATACTGAAATGAGTATTGCACTAAGTAAACATAGTAGTTTAAAATTAGTATGGTCAGTTTTCCAGTGTTTATTTATTAGCGTTGTCGAAATTCTTGCAGCACATAGTACCATAAAATTTTAAATATCGAAATGTCTGTAAAATACAAAATCCTCTGCAAAACTATGACAAAGGAGTCAGTGAAACATATATTTTTGTCTGAATGAAAATAATAATTCGGAAAACAAACCTGCGAACTTATTTCTATTTTTACTGGGTATTTAATAGCAGAAAGTAACTTGAAAAATGGGCAAAAGTTAACAAGCATTTAATCTGCGACTGGTAACAGAGAAAGTGAAGACGCTCTACTTTACTATGTTTCCTCGCAATATCAGTGTTTGGCAGGGGTGGGGGCGGGGATACAAAATGTGCATTTTACAGAAAAATCTTAAAAAATTTTAACATTTTTATGCAGCGACAGCAACTGATATTGTTTATATAAGAATATACAGCCTACAGTTGTAGGTTAACTTTATCGTTTACCTAGGTTTCAACGTTAGTAATAAAGTCTTCTTCAGAACATAAAGTATTATTTAAATGTTTGCCTAAAACAAGCCATCTCCTAAGTCAACTTTATAAAACCTGACGCATAACCATAAGGTTTTGTCACTTCTATTAAACAAGTTGTAGCAAACTCACTTTAAGCCCGTTGTAGGGGCCTCGTCGTGTGACTAGAGACTCTAGTTTGGCTTGTTTTAGGCAAACATTTAAATAATACACTCCTGGAAATTGAAATAAGAACACCGTGAATTCATTGTCCCAGGAAGGGAAAACTTTATTGACACATTCCTGGGGTCAGATACATCACATGATCACACTGACAGAACCACAGGCACATAGACACAGGCAGCAGAGCATGCACAATGTCGGCACTAGTACAGTGTATATCCACCTTTCGCAGCAATGCAGGCTGCTATTCTCCCATGGAGACGATCGTAGAGATGCTGGATCTAGTCCTGTGGAACGGCTTGCCATGCCATTTCCACCTGGCGCCTCAGTTGGACCAGCGTTCGTGCTGGACGTGCAGACCGCGTGAGACGACTCTTCATCCAGTCCCAAACATGCTCTATGGGGGACTTACACCTTCTAGAGCACGTTGGGTGGCACGGGATACATGCGGATGTGCATTGTCCTGTTGGAACAGCAAGTTCCCTTGCCGGTCTAGGAATGGTAGAACGATGGGTTCGATGACGGTTTGGATGTACCGTGCACTATTCAGTGTCCCCTCGACGATCACCAGAGGTGTACGGCCAGTGTAGGAGATCGCTCCCCACACCATGATGCCGGGTGTTGGCCCTGTGTGCCTCGGTCGTATGCAGTCCTGATTGTGGCGCTCACCTGCACGGCGCCAAACACACATACGACCATCATTGGCACCAAGGCAGAAGCGACTCTCATCGCTCAAGACGACACGTCTCCATTCGTCCCTCCATTCACGCCTGTCGCGACACCACTGGAGGCGGGCTGCACGATGTTGGGGCGTGAGCGGAAGACGGCCTAACGGTGTGCGGGACCGTAGCCCAGCTTCATGGAGACGGTTGCGAATGGTCTTCGCCGATACCCCAGGAGCAACAGTGTCCCTAATTTGCTGGGAAGTGGCGGTGCGGTCCCCTACGGCACTGCGTAGGATCCTACGGTCTTGGCGTGCATCTGTGCGTGGCTGCGGTCCGGTCCCAGGTCGACGGGCACGTGCACCTTCCGCCGACCACTGGCGACAACATCGATGTACTGTGGAGATCTCACGCCCCACGTGTTGAGCAATTCGGCGGTACGTCCACCCGGCCTCCCGCATGCCCACTATACGCCCTCTCTCAAATTCCGTCAACTGCACATACGGTTCACGTCCACGCTGTCGCGGCATGCTACCAGTGTTAAAGACTGCGATGGAGCTCCGTATGCCACGGCAAACTGGCTGACACTGACGGCGGCGGTGCACAAATGCTGCGCAGCTAGCGCCTTTCGACGGCCAACACCGCGGTTCCTGGTGTGTCCGCTGTGCTGTGCGTGTGATCATTGCTTGTACAGCCCTCTCGCAGTGTCCGGAGCAAGTATGGTGGGTCTGACACACCGGTGTCAATGTGTTCGTTTTTCCATTTCCAGGAGTGTATTTTATGTTCTGAAGAAGACGTTATTACTAACGTTGAAACCTAGGTAAGCGATAAAGTTAACCTGCAGCTGTCGGCTGTATATTCTTATATAAAAATCTTAATATTTATTTTTGTGGAAGATTTAACAATATTTATAATGTCTCGGTGTGGGCGTTAAAGATGACGTCCAGCGCCCAAAACGGCACGCTCGTCGTCAGAACACCCTACTCGTCCAGTACACAGATGACCTGTCGTCAGGCACGCGCGAGCTGGCACGGTGTGTTTTGCAGGCGGAGGAGCAGTCGCGGCGGTACGAGGGCGTGTCGGGGCAGTGCCGCGCCGTGTCGGCTCGCCAGGACGTGGCCAGCCTCGTGCACTCGCTGGCCTCGCCGCAACAGCACTCCCAGCGCCACGCACACACCCACGCCTTCGCGTCGCCGCAGCCGCCGCCCACGCCGCAGCCCGACAACCCGGATGGCACGCCCAACGACGGGCCGCCCACTCCGGTGAGTACCTCGATACTTTCGTCAAGTAACCACATTTCATTTCTGTGACACGCGTAATTCAAAAATATGGATCACGTTGGCATATTGGGTGATAAATACTTCTATGACTGTCAGCACGGGGTGGAGGAGGAAGAAGGAAGGCCGGCCGGGGTGGCCGAGCGGTTCTAGACGCTTCATTCTGGAGCGCGACCGCTACGGTCGCAGGTTCGAATCCAGCCTCGGGCATGGATGGGTGTGACGTCCTTAGATTAGTTACGTTTAAGTAGTTCTAACTTCTATGGGACTGATGACCTTAGAAGTTGAGTCCCATGGTGCTCAGAACCTTCCGGTTCTGGGAGAGCGTCCATTGCCATACATGTTATATCTTATTTTAAATGCGTGCAAAGAGGAACATCAATAAACAATGTGGCCAATAGGAGTAAATTTCTCAGTTCCAAAACCTTACGTATCAGTAATACACTACTGACCATTAAAATTGCTATACCACGATGATGACGTGCTACAGACGCGAAATTTAACCGACAGGAAGAAGATGCTGTGATACGCAAATGATTAGCTCTTCAGAGCATTCACACAAGGTTGGCGCCGGTGGCGAGACCTACAACGTGCTGACATGAGGAGCGTTTCCAACCGATTTCTCATACACAAACAGCAGTTGACCGGCGTTGCCTTGTGAAACGTTGTTGTGATGCCTCGTGTAAGGAGGAGAAATGCGTACCATCACGTTTCCGACTTTGATAAAGGTCGGATTCTAGCCTATCGCGATTGCAGTTTATCGTATCGCGACATTGCTGCTCGCGTTGGTAGAGATCCAATAACTGTTAGCAGAATATGGAATCGGTGGGTTCAGGAGGGTAACACGGAACGCCGTGCCGGATCCCAACGGCTTCGTATCACTAGTAGTTTAGTTGACAGGCATCTTATCCGCATGGCTGTATCGGATCGTGCAGCCACGTCTCGATCCCGGAGTCAACAGATGGGGACGTTTGCAAGACAAAAACCATCTGCACAAACAGTTCGACGACGTCTGCAGCAGCTGCAACACAGACAGGAGCGCCTGTGATGATGTACTCAACGACGAACCTGGGTGCACGAATGGCAAAACGTTATTTTTTCGGATGAATCCAAGTTCTGTTTACAGTATCACGATGGTCCCATCCGTATTTGGCGGCATCGCAGTGAACGCACATTGGAAGCGTGTATTCCTCATCACCATACAGGCGTATCACCCGGCATGATGGTATCGTGTGCCACTTGTTACACGTCTCGGTCACCTCTTGTTCGCATTGACGGCACTTTGAACAGTGAATGTTACATTTCAGATGTGTTACGAGCCGTGGCTCTACCCTCCATTCGATCCCTGCGAAACCTTACTTTTCAGTAGGATAATGCATGTCCTGTACGGGCCTTTCCGGATACAGACTGCTGCCCTGGCCAGCACATTCTCTGTTTGACTTTAACACGTTCGCATTCAGATGTGGAATGCAAACATCTGAATGTGAGAGTCTTAAATGGTGATGTTATGGGTATTATTGTGGTCTGAGTGCCAGATAAAATAAATTTACAGCAAAAATGATCAAATTTAGGTACATAATCTCACTGGCACAGCCAACTAATGATAGTCGGCACACCTGAGATTAATGTACACGTAACTGTACTGCATCTGATGATGGTAGCATGCAGCCGAAACACGTCGTGCAAATAAATGTTAGTAAAAACTGACTGAAGCAACAAAAATTATTTCTGGAATTTATAATACACGCACTGATCTGAACCAATCCCATTCAAAGTGAATAAATTCAAGTATAACGTATTTCCAGTCTGAAATAGCGTTACCGCCAGCAAATGCTGCAACTAACTGTGCGAGTTACCTGTCCAGTTAGCGCTCCAGTCGCAGGCCTCACGAAATTAAAAATGCGCGAGTCAAAGTAGGCGATTGTTGCACGCTCCATAGCAGCCATGCGGGAATATGAAGTTTAAGCCCAGTCCTCCAGGAGGTGCACCGACAGCTAAGAACCAACGTGTGCCTCGCCAGATATCAGCAAGACGTTGCTGGCTCTCCGCAAAGCCACGCATCCATCCCTTCACGAGTGACTAGGGGCAGCGTGTCACTGCCTAAAGAGAGACTACTGAAGCCAACCCAGGGACTACTAGGGACAGTACCTTGCCCGACATGGGTCCTCTACCGTGTTATCAAATTCCCACCCCTCCTTGCCCACATCGAACATGTCCGCATCTCTTATACTATCCGTAGGCTAGATTCCAATAGCGCCATTGCCTCGTCTCTGATCATCAACACACGGGTACGTTGCCGCGCCTTGATATAAACGCAGCCCTCTGTCCATACATCTACACACACTCCATATCCTGTCTCAACGCAACTTCAACCAACTCTGTCTCACAGTCAGTGAGATCCGCCCCGATATTTATCCATCCAACCAACTTTAACCATTCCCCACCTATCCCTCTTCACCCAGCCCTATCCCCTTCTTCTTGTACCACTACCCTCTCCACACTCCATTAGTCCGCCTCACACTCTTCTTATTTTTTAGTTTATTTACACGTCAAGTTTCGTACGACCAAATTAAAGAGCAAATCTATAAGGTCATGGAATGCGTCAGTACATGAAATTACAACATAAAAGAAATAAGAGATAAAAATAAAATGTTTATGACCCCGAAAAAAGTCAATCCATAAGTTTAAGTAAATGAAATCAATAATAAAACAAGAATCAGCTTAATTTTTCAAGGAACTTATCGACAGAATAAAAGGAGTGACCCATGATGAAACTCTTCAGTTTCTATTTGAAAGCGCGGGGATAATTGCTAAGATTTTTGAATTCGAGTGGTAGCTTATGGCAAATGGATGCAGCAGTATACTGCACACCTTTCTGCACAAGAGTTAAGGAAAGCCGGCCGCGGTGGTCTCGCGGTTCTAGGCGCGCAGTCCGGAACTGTGCGACTGCTACGGTCGCAGGTTCGAATCCTGCCTCGGGCATGGATGTGTGTGATGTCCTTAGATTAGTTAGGTTTAAGTAGTTCTAAGTTCTAGGGGACTGATGACCACAGCTGTTAAGTCTCATAGTGCTCAGAGCCATTTGAACCATTTGCCAGTTAAGGAAATCCAATTCAAATGCACATGGTATTTCTGCCGAGTATTAACTGAGTGAAAGCTGCTTATTCTTGGGAATAAGCTAATATTGTTAACAAGAAATGTCAGTAAGAAATCTATATACTGAGAGGCCAAAGTCAAAATACCCAGACTCGTGAACAGGGGTTGATAAGAGGTTCATGAACTTACACCACTTATTGCCAGAACCACCCGTTTCTGAGCCAATGGAAAGAGTTACCCAAAAATATAATACCATACGATATAAGCGAATGAAAGTAAACAAAGTAGACTAATTGTCGTGTCCAAAGATCATTCACTTCAGATACCGTTCGAATAGTAAAAATGGCAGCATTAAGTCTTTGCACAAGATCCTGACCTGGGCTTTCCACGACAGTGTACTATCTCTCTGAACAACTACATATTTGAGCTGTTCAGTTTCACTAATCATATGCCCATTCTGTGAAATGAAAACGTCAATTTTTTGTTGAATTGAGTGTTACAAACTTAAAAACTGAGTCTTACTGTGAGTTAGCATTTGTTTATTTTTTACAAGCCATGAATTTATGTCATGAACTTTACTGTTTGGAACCGAGGCAATGTTGCACACAACATCCTTTACTACCAAGCTAGTGTCATCAGCAAACAGAAACATTTTAGAGTTATCTGTAATACGAGAGAACATTTCATTTATAGAAATAAGGAACAGGAGTGGCCCCAACACTGATTCCTGGAGCACCCCCCCCCCCCCCCCCCCCACTTGACCGTACACCACTCAGACCCCACGTCACTACCATTCTCAACATTGTGAATAATGACCTTTTGCTGTCTGTTGCTAAAGTAAGAAGTAAACCAGTTGTGACACGACACGATACAAAGGAATTACCCGAATGGGGCGCACGTTCGTCTTCTCTCGTCATCGCGGCTCAGTACGAAGCGGCATCCACGACAATTCTAATCCAGTCAATGAGATTTCAGCCCGAAAAACTCTCTGGATATGCTCCCACAGCAATGGGATACCATTCAGACTGATACCCGTTGTACAACCCCACAACTGGGAGTAACCGTCTGTGGTGCTTAGCAAGACCCCTTTGGTTGTAATCTGCGGCACCATCGCAACATAACAATAAGTGGACGATATTCTACGCTCCATTCTGTTGCCCTTCATGGTAAGTCATACTGGGCTTACATTTCAGCAAGATAATGCCCGCTCACACACGGTGAGACCTCTACTGCTTGTCTTCGTGTTTGCCAAACCATACCTCGGCCAGCAAGGTCACCGGATCTCTCCCCAAGGAGAAAGTTTGCAGCATTATGGGCAGGACCCTACATTCAGCTCGGGATTCTGACAATCGAACGTGCCAATCGGATAGACTTTGGCACGATATCCATCAGGAGGACATCTGTATAAATAAATGACAAGCCAAATAACTGCTTCCTGAAGCGCCAGAGATGGAGCAAAGCCCTACTGACTTGCTCGATTCGGGAACCTCATTTTCTTGAGCAAATTATCCAATTTTTCTGAAATTGTGAATATTTGTTTGTCTGTACATGAACACCACAGCTAACGATTTCTGTCACATTCGGGTAATTCCTTCGTGGTGCGCCGTTTACTGTGTCGGAATGTATATCAGTGACTTTCCAGACAGTGTAAGACATGGAGAAAAAGTTCTCTTTGCCGACGACAGCAACTTCATAGTCACTGATAAAACATCACGACTCCTATTAGGGAAAGCAAATGAAACTCTCAATGATTTTTACAGTTTGGCAGCATGTAATGAATTAACATTGAAAATAAGGAAAACTTAGCGTATGCACTTGAGCATAAAGACAGGAAGCAGCTCTCTCACAGCAGCACAGATGATAAATCTATAGCTTTTGTGGCAAACGCGAATTGTTTAGGGATGCACATTGATAGTCAGCTGACATAGACTGAACATAAATAGATACTGGTCAAAAGAATGCCATCAGCAGCTCTTAAGGTGTTAGCGTCAGTATGTAACAGCCAATGTCTTGTGGTGACAAACTATGTCTACATACACACAATTGTTGCCTATGCGACTCTTTGCTGTGGATCGAAGGCACAAAACATGGACACTGTTTTAAACTGTAGAAAGTGGCATAAGCATAATAGTTGGAAGTAGTAGGTGGGCTCATTGTAGAGAGAAGTTTAAAAAATTGGATATCTTTACTGCATCAGATGACAACATATACCAATCTGAAAGGAGATAACTACAACACCTTGTCGCATTTCAATACATGATTATGATTTACTGCTTTTACAAGGTTTATGAATCTATATGTTAAATACTCGATATTAAGGTCTGTTGGCTTAGTTTTCAGGTGGGTAGTGGAACATAGCTGAATGTAGAATCTGGAATTGAGTCAAGTAACACAGCAGCATCTTCTCAGCCCAGGAGTCTTTGGTGGGTGTCTTTGTGTGAGTGGCAGTGAAGAGGTAAACCCTGTTTTCCGTAGCAAGTGACCGGAAACAGCCCAGGACTCATGAACAGGTGTCCTCAGTGTGTGGACAGTGAAGAAGAAAATTATGTTTCATATTTGTGTGTAAATGAAGAAACATTATTCTGCTCGTGTGACACTGACCTCATATCCGGGATCTAGGAACTGCTTTATCCAGCCATCCTCATTTACGTTTTCCGTGGTTTTGCTACATCGCTAAGGCAAATGCCGGGATGGTTCTTAATCAAGATCACGGCTGACTACCTATCGTATCCCCAAATGCTGCCTGTCCTATCCTCTAAAAGCATATTATGTGTGCTATATGTTATATTTTGGCCCACTGGCGGCATTGTTTTACCTTAGTAAATCCTATATCATTGTGATCTTATCTTTGGTTGAACAAAAAATAAATAACATATTTAATCTTTACAGCAAACTTTCTTCAAATGTGTATTCCTATTGATACATAACAAATTACGTAGTCATTGTTATTCGCTATCGCTTGCTGTGCTAGAACAGAATTTCAGATGGTATCTGCCGCAGAAGCAAACGGGGCACAAATTCGTAGAGCACCACGCACATTTAGTGGAAGCTAGTGCTTTACAGACATCCAGATTTTTCTGAAGCAATACAGGGAAAGACAGTTCCCTTAAATTCACAAAGACTGTTCTTTCCTCAATGAACTTCGGCCCGAACCACGCATATTTGATCACTGCTTGAAAGCGGGCGGACTAAACGTATTTTTATGATGTCTTCCCTTGAAGCGATGAAATTAAGGAAAAAGAACATACGCAGGACTTGTACTCATACTGCCAGCATGGTAGCCGTGAACCTTACCTCCTGTGCTACACCCGCTTAATTTAAAAATTGCTAACTTTACTAGTAGACAAGGTACGCATAAAACTTCATTTTTTTGGAAACTAGGGACTGTCACATGAAAAGCCGTTAGCCAGAACTCAGGACAGATCCCTCTACTCATCTAAATCCCTGATTAAAAGGTCTGATTATCTTCTTGTTAGAAGTCAATATAAATTTTAGAGGTGTGGTTCTATCTCTCTCTCTCTCTCTCTCTCTCTCTCTCTCTCTCTCTCTCTCTCTCTCTGTCTCTCTCTCTATTCGTTTAGTCGGTTCCGACACTTCGTGACTCCATGAACCAAACCACTCCACTTTTTCCTGTCTTGCACTTTCTCCCGTAGACCTTCCAGGTTGGAACACAATGCTTCTGTGATGCCATCGATCCATCTCATCCTCTTCTTCTAGTTCCTTCAATCTTCCCCAGCATTAATGTTTTTTCCAGCGAGACATGCTTCGCATTGTGTGTCCAAAGTAGGTCAGCTTTTGTTTTAACATTAGACCATCCAGGGAGAAATCTGGTTTTATTTACTCTAATATTGATCTGTTGGTTCTCTTTGCAGTCCACGGAACTCTAAGAAGTTTCCTCCAACATCACAATTCGAAGGAGTCAATTCTTCGCCGTTCAGCCTTTCTAATCGTCCAGGTTTCACATCCATACATCACAACTGGAAAGACCTTAGCCCTCACAATACGGATCTTTGTTGCTAGTGTTATATCTCTGGACCTTATAACCTTGTCAAGGTATGACATCGCCTGCCTACCGAACAACAGGCGTCTCCGGATTCCATGGTTGCAGTCGCCATTAGGAGAGATTTGGGAACCGAGATAACTGAATGTGGTCACTACCTCCATTGTTTCTCCTGCTATATCCCACCAATTGGTAGGTGTAGTTGCCATAATTTTCGTTTTCTTCACATTCAGCCTAAGACCGGCCTTTTCACTTTCGTCTAGAGGGGTGATTACACAGCATTTATGCGACACCTCCGTTCCTACATCTACATGTATATCTACGTGATTACTCTGCTATTCAAAATAGTGCTTGTCAGAGGGTTCAATGAACCACCTTCAGGCTGTCTCTCTACCGTTCCACTCTCAAACGGCACGCGGGAAAAATGAGCACTTAAATTTTTCCATGCGAGCCCTGATTTATCTTATTTTATCGTGATGATCATTTCTCCCTATGTAGGTGGGTGCCAACAGAATGTTTTCACAATAGGAGGAGAAAACTGGTGATTGAAATTTCATGAGGAGATCCCGTCGCAACGAAAACCCCTCTGTTTTAATGATTGCCACTCCAATTAACGTATCATGTCTGTGACACTATCTCCCCCATTTTGCGATAATACAAAACGAGCTGCCTTTCTTCGTACTTTTTCGATGTCATCCGTCAGTACCACCTCTTGCGGACCCGACACCGCAGAGCAATACTCCAGAATAGGTGGCCAAGCGAGGTGTAAGCAGTCTCTTTAGTAAACCTGTTGCACCTTCTAAGTGTTCTGCCAATTAATCGCAGTCTTTGGTTTGCTCTACCCACACTCTTATCTATGTGATTGCTCTAGTTTAGGTTATTGGTAATTGTAATCCCTAAGTATTTGGCTGAATTTACAGCCTTCAGATTTGTGTGACTTATCGCGTAATCGAAATTTATCTCATTTCTTTTATTACTCATGTGAATAACTTCACACTTTTCTTTATTCAGGGTCAATTGCCACTTTTCGCACCATACAGATATCTTATCTAAATCATTTTGTAAGTCGTTTTGATCATCTGATGATTTCACAAGATGGTAAATGACAGCATCATCTGCAAACAATCTAACACGGCTACTCAGATTGTCTCCTAGTCGTTAATATGGATCAGGAACAATAAAGGACCTATAACACTTCCATGGGGAACGCTGGATATTACTTCTGTTTTACTCGATGACTTTCCGTCTATTATCACGAACTGTGACCTTTCTGACAGGAAATCACGAATCGAGTCGCACAACTGAGGCGATACTCTGTAGGCACGCAATTTGGTTAGAAGACGCTTGTGAGGAACGGTGTCGAAAGCCTTCTGGAAATCTAAAATATGGAATAAATTTGACATCCCCTGTCGATAGCACCTATTACTTCATGAGTATAAAGAGATAGTTGTGTTTCACAAGAACGATATTTTCGGAATCCGTGTGTGTGAAATCTTATGGGACTTAACTGCTAAGGTCATCAGTCCCTAAGCTTACACGCTACTTAACCTAAATCATCCTAAGGACAAACACACACACCCATGCCAGAGGGAGGACTCGAACCTCCGCCGGGATCAGCCGCACAGTCCATGACTGCAGCGCCCTAGACAGCTCGGCTAATCCCGCGGGGCTCGGAATCCGCGCTGGCTGTGTGTCAATAAATCGGTTTCTTCGAGGTACTTCATAATGTTCGAATACAGTATATGTTCCAAAACCCTACTGCAAATCGACGTTAGTGATGTAGGCCTGTAATTCAGCGGATTACTCGTACTTCTCTTTTTGGGTATTGGTGTGACTTGAGCAATTTTCCAGTCTTTAGGTACGGATCTTTCTGCGAGTGAGTGGTTGTATATAATTGCTAAATATGGAGCTATTTTATCACCATACTCTAAGAGGAACCTGACTGGTATGCAATCTGAACCGGAGGCCTTGCCTTTATTAAGTGATTTAAGCTGCTTTGTTACACCGAGGATATCTACTTCTATGTTTCTCATCTTGGCAGTTGTTATTGATTGGAATATTTACTTCATCTTCTTTGGTGAAGGGGTTTCGGAAAATCGTGTTTAATAACTCTGCTTTAGTGGCACTGTCATCAGTGACTTCATTGTTGTTATCGCGCAGTGGACGTATTGATTGAGTCTTGCCACTCGTGTGATTTATGTATGACCAGAATCTCTTTGGGTTTTCTGCCAGATTTCGAGACAGAATTTCGTTGTGGAAATAATTAAAAGCATCTCGCCTTGAAGTACACGCTATATTTCGAACTTCTGTAAAACATTGCCGATCTTGGGGATTTTGTGTTCTCTTAAATTTGGCATGCTTTTTTCGTTGCTTCTCCAACAACGATCTGACCCGTTTTGTGTTCCATAGGGGATCAGTACTATCACTTATTAATTTATGTGGTACATATCTCTCAATTGCTGTCGATACTGTCTCTTTGAAAACATTCCACAACTTTTCTACACGTACATGATCAGATCGGAAGGAGTGGAGACTGTCTCTTAAAAAGGCGTTAAGAGCATTTTTATCAGCTTTTTAAAATAGATATACTTTGCGATTCTTTTTTATGGTTGCAGGTGTTACGGTATTCAGCCTAGCAGCAACTGCCTTGGGGTCGCTAATCCCTGTATTTGTCATAATACTCACTATTTGTCCAGGATTATTTGTTGCTAAGAGGTCAAGCATGCTTTGGCAACCATTTACGCTTCGAGTGATCTCATGAACTAATTGTTCAAAATAATTTTCTGAGAAAGCATTCAGTACAATTTCGGATGACGTTTTATGTCTGCCGCCGGCTTTAAACGTATGATTTTTCCAGCATGTCGAGGGTACATTGAAGTCACTAGTGATTATTATTGTATGAGCGGGGTACTTATTTGAAATGAGACTCAATTTTTCTTTGAACTGTTCAGCAACTGTATCTTCTGGGTCGGGGGGTCGGTAAAACGATCCAACTAATAGTTTAGTCGGATTGTCAGGTATAACCTCTACCCATAATATTTCACACGAACTATATACTTCAATTTCGCTACAAGGCAAACTACCTCTGATAGCAATAAACACTCCACCACTTACTGTATTTCACCTATCCTTTCTGAACACTGTTAGATCGTTTGAAAAAAATTTCGCTGAACTTATTTCCGGATTTAGCCAGCTCTCTGTACCTACACCTATTTGAGCTTCAGTGCTTTCTATTAGGGCTTGGAGCTCTGGTTCTTTCCCAACACAGCTACGACAATTTACAACTACGATACCAATCGTTTCTACAACTACCTTACTGAGTTTTTAAATGCCCACTTTTAGACGGACACCCCTTCTGTGGTTCCCTGAGACCCTAGGGAAACGTTGCAGACACTTTCAAGAGAATGAAAATTTTTCAAGGTCTCTATTTAATCTTAGCGAAGTATCTTAACCTACTCTTTAAAACAATAAGACACCTCCTATCAGTAAATTTCTTGCCGATTATTGTTAAACCAGGTCGATGTTCGCGCCCAGATACGCGGTCATCCTGGCGAGCGGCTGCTCGAAACATGCAGCGCGCCCGGACTCAAGCCGCTGGGAGCAGTATTATATCATGGGGACATTCACCTGCGCCTCCATGGGACCTGCGGTAATCATCGAAGGCATCATGAACAGCTGTGGGATACGTGAACATTATTGGGGACCACCTGTGACCGCTTATGTTGATATCTTCCTCAACAGCGATGGCATCTTCCAGCAGGATAACTGTCCATGTCACAAGACCAGAATTGTGTTGCAATGGTATGAGGAGCATCATAAGGAACTCAGTTTGATGTCTTGGCCATAAAATACGGCTTTTATGAATCTGATGAAACCCAAATGGGACGCTATCAGGCACCAGCTCCACGCCCACAAATCAACCTCCCATAAATTACGGGAAGTGTGACCTATGCTTTGGCGTCTGGTGCCACAAACCACTGAAAACTTATCAAGTACTTTCAAAATCCATGGAATGCAGAATCACTGCTGAATTGCGTTCCAGAAGTGGACTAACACCAGATGGTCATAATGTTTTGGATCATCAGTGTATGGAAATGGAAGTTTGGCGTCATTGGCCGGGCTGCCTTGATGTAAGTCTTATTACATTCGACGCCACATTGGGCGACCTGCAACGCCGGATGGAGATGAAATGATGATGAAGACATCACAACACCCAGTTCCTGAGCAGGGAAAATCTCCAACCCAGCCGGCGGTCGAACCCGGGCCCCTAGAACGGCAATCCGTCACGCTGACCACTCAGCTATCGGGGCGGACATCATCAGTGTATGCCCCAAATACTCTACATAGAATGCGAAAAGAAACTTGCTTTAGTCTACGTTACAATGGAACTTATTGTCCAGCAGCTACTGAAATAGTGTTCGTAAGTTTTCCATGTGCTCTTCCCTAGTAACATCCGTCACCAAAATGTCATCCCAATAGTTTAAGTACTTTGGAATACCCAGAGGTAGCTGCTCTGCGCACCTTTGGAAAACTCCTGGTGCTGACGCGATCCCAAAAGGCAACCTCTTGTGTTGATAATTTCCAAAAGACGTATTTAGTTCCAGAATTTTCCATGTATTTGTGTCTAGAGGTAAACACAAGTATGCATCCTTCAAATCAATGTTTGAGAAACATTACCCCTGCTACTAACTTTATTACACGTTTCTCTAACCGAAGGACTGGATGAATGTCGATCTCACGTCTCGCGTTAATCGTAGCCTTAAAATAACCATAAATTGTGATGGAGCTATTTACTTTCTTCACGACAACAGTTTGAGTCGACCACTGACTAGGTCAGATTGGCGCAATGACACCCATATCCCGTAACCTGTCTAACTCAGCCTTCACTGCATCACGCATTGCGTACGTCAATGGAGCTGGTGACGCAAGAAAAAAAGACACAGCGGACTGCTTGAGTGAATACGAACTTCCAATTCTTTGTCCTGACTCAACGATGGTTCGAATAGCTGATTATCATTCTCTGTTAACGATTCTGAATCCTCGAATGGTACTGAGATACATACCAGATTCGCCTTACCCAATACTTGGAAATCAAATGTGACGAAGTTATCTAAACCACAAATATTAACAGTCGACTGCAAACTTACGATCAACAAATAGATTTTCCGTTCTACGTTCTTGCATTTTACCCACACAGTCATTTGCCTACGCAAACGGACCCTCACTGGCTATATGGAACAACCTGCAGCTGCAGCAGCTGCAGACAGGGGTCGCCCAGAAACATTCATAGGTTTCTTAGTTAATCAGAGACCAGAGACATATCCATGTGGAATTGGGCTGTAGGAAATTGAAAATTTCGGTAAGGTTACATGGGACCAAACTACTTAGGTCATCGGTCCCTAAGCCTACACACTACTTAACATACCGAGCGAGGTGGCGCAGTGGTTAGACACTGGACTCGCATTCGGAAGGACGTCGGTTCAATCCCGTGTCCGGCCACCCTGATTTAGGTTTTCTGTGATTTCCCTAAATCGCAACAGGCCAATGCCGGGATGGTTCCTTTGAAAGGGCACGGCCGACTTCCTTCCCCATCCTTCCCTAATACGATGAGACCGATGACCTCGCTATCTGGTCTCCTTCCCCAAACAACCCAACTACTTAACCTAACTTAAACTAACTTACGCTGTGGACAACACACACGCCCATGCCCGAGGGAGGACTCGAACCTCTGACGAGGGGAGCAACAAGGATCGTGTCAAGGCGCCCGAGACCGCCGTATTAGGCGCTTGGATTGATTCTGCCGAGAGTGAAGTTAAAGCAGACACGAACGCTAGGTCATTTAATGCTGCCCGCAGTGTATTGGTCAATACAGGCACATCGGCCTACATTGCCGTTTTTCTGCCCAAGCACACTGCTGCAAAGTGTCCTCACTTCCAACAGATGCTACATGTATCGAAAAACTGTGGACACTGCCGGCCCTTATGGCACGTTCAACAGCCTTGAAAATACTTAAAAATCAGGAGGGGTAAATCCGACGCTGAGGGGGAACTTTTCTTATTGTCTAAATAACGTGATCCACGTCGGAGCCTGTCTCGATTGCGCCTGTTTACTTAGTCCACCGAAGTATACCTGGGAGCAAGAAAATATTCCTTGTGTAGTACTCACACCCTGTGCGTCATCCGAGGTACTAACCTGCCTGCACGTGGCAGAGAACTGAGCTATTTGCCAGTTATCTGAAATCGCACTCTGAGCTGCTACCGCCACCTAAAAAGTTTTAGCAGTATTTTTGGTAGTGCTTCATTCGGTGTCTGACGATTCCAAACCTCTAGACTGGACCTCCTTCTCCGGCACTAATTCTGGTATCCCAGTCTGGCAGAGTTTAAACGGCCACCAGAAGGTATGGAACTCTATGACAGCTGCTAGACGGCACTGCTACAACTGCGAACGCTGGTGTCGTTGCTGCAAGCGCCACCGTGAGGATACACTTGCGGCCCCCCTTTAAAACCAGCACTGCAGCAGCTCATCTGTCATTTCTGATTTTCATTTGAGCACTGTAATATATTCCCTTATGTTTTCAGCATTTGTTGTACTGCATTCTGGCTTAATTAGAAAGTTCAATATTCGAATGATATTAATTTCGAACACTACGTGACTAATAACTCCATTGCTACAAGACCACCACTCTGTTTACATTTACAGCATTAACAAGATATTATAACACCCTAATTGCTATCATCTGAGTCATTACACTCTACAGAAGTATAATTCTGTATTTCGTCTGTCTGGACTCTGTACGTCTCTTCATCGCATAACACAACAGCGTTAAATAAACATTCGTGAATATGAAACAGTGTTAGCCTGGTAACATTTCAATCAATGGTAAACCTTACGCTGTTCTTCCGTGAAACAGGTTACAGCTTCTATTCAGAGAGAATTTTCAGACAATGAGATAAACACAAGGCTATCAAATAGCCCTCAAGAGCTTGCACATTGCCTTATGCCTTCAACGCAGACCAACCGCCACGAAGAAAACATGACCTCCCGTACTATTCAGAGCGAACCGCGCCGATTAAGGCATTCAGGCACGCTTTCATGACCCACTAAAACTCTCACCATCACTGATCTTCTCATTACTGCTGACTACAACGAAAGGTTCTCCCATGAATTATGGTGCAATAGCTCCATAAAGTCAACGGATTTGTTAGGGGGAGTCGAGCTGTACTGAATGCGTAGCATTGTAATATAATTTTCCCTTGTTACAATGGATAAATAATACAGGACGGTTCATAAGTAGTAGAATAGAGACTTGACTGCCCTAATGTCTACAGAATTGCTGTTTCTGACAAATTTTGCTTGTTACAAGCATTTCCATGGAAAAAGAATATAAGCTACACCTGCGTTGCATAAAATAGTGACTTGTTCAAAAGTATACGAACGACATTAATTTTGTATCATTTTAAAAAGTATCCGAATGACCTAACTTTTATGTCATGTTCAAAAGTATCCGAATCATCTGAATTTTGCATCATGTTCACAAGCATATGAAACAAGAAATTGTTGCGACATATTCAACAATACCCCATACATTTGAACTTTGCGTAAATTGACACGGTGCTAAAAAGTACCAAAGGGAAGAAGCTACTCGGACATCAGAGTATTATTTATTTTTTTTTTTTTTACTAGGCGGTAGTTTGAGGGTCTCTGTTGAACGCTCGTCATTCGATACTCAAAGAACGAAATCAGATCGCGTAGAAAGTAGACACACTTCGACTATCAAAGTTTTAACGGTAAATTGGCGAAGTACCGGTAACAAAGTCCCTGAACTTCCTGCTCTCCAGGAAAGTTCTCCCGAGCAAATTATTCCCGGAACCGAGAGCTGTCTGAAAGCCGAAATAGAAAGTTCTTAATTAGTTAGCAAGGTGTGGAAGGTATTTCAAAAAGACGGAGTAGACGATACAGGAGGGGGAATGTTCATTGCTGTCGACAAAAATATTGTGTCTATCGAGGTTGAAATTGAGTCTTACTGTGAATTCATCTGGACATTAGTAGTACTCCTACATGAACGCAAGTTAATTATTGGATGCTTTTACCGGCCACCTGATTATGCCGTCACAGTTGCAGAATCCTACAAGTAGAGTCTACGCTCAGCAGTTCGGAATACCCAGACCATGCAGTACTACGAGTAGTTGGAGGCGACTTTAATCTATCGAGTATAGACTGGGACGTTTACGGATTCTCTGCATGTGGTGCAGACAGACAGTCTTTGGATGTATCTTTGAACATGTTTTCCGAATAACTAGTTCAGACAGCTCACACGCAACAGAAATTTTTTAGACCTTGTAGCTACAAACAGGCCTGACCTTATCGATAGTGTCATTATTGAGACAGGGAATAGTGATCATCATATTATCATAAGGACGAAGCTTATTAAAGTCGATAAATGAGTAAAGAAGACTAGGAGAGCATTGATGTTAGAAAAAACAAATAAGCTGTTGTTAGCATCCCACTTAGATAATGAATGGACGTTTATTTCCAATACGTCACACGTAGAGGATTTATGGGCAAAATTTAAACTGACTTTAAACATGTGCGAAGTAAGTTAATTGAGAAAGTAAATGTCCATTTAATAATAAATTTGGAAAATACCGAGCAAACAGACTGTTGCACTGCCGGTTCGAAGAACGCGCAAATGTCGACAGCCAAAGGCTAGAAGAAATTCGTGCGTCCGTAAGAAGATCAATGCGCGAAGCATACAACTTCCACCATCATACCTTATCGAAAGATCTTGACGAGAATGCGATAAAATTCTGGTCATACGTAAAATCACTGAGCGAATTGAAGGCTTCTACCCAGTCACTTGCCTGACGGGCTGTTGCGACAACAGCAGACAGCAAAAGGAAAGCTGAAATTTCAAATTTAGCGTTTAAAAAAATCATTCACCCAGGAGGACCGTACATACAGACCGTCGTTTGACTATCATACAGACTCGCGCATGGAGGACACAGAAATAGGCATTTCTAGCAAAGAGAAGCAACTGAAAGAGCTGAGAAACATTAACTCACCAGGTACAGACAGAATCTCAATTCGATTTAAAAAGGAGTACTGGATTGTATTGTATTGAACTGGTGACCTAGAAACGACGGAGAGGTTTCGCGCCGCTGTAGTCCTCAGTGGTACACAACCCCACAACAGACTACAGCAGTCCACTCACCACAACGCCGCCCCACACCGAACATAGGGTTATTGACCCCAGTGGACACCCCCCCCCCCCCCTCCGGGAACGTTTCACACTAGACGAGTGTAACCCCAATGTCTACGTGGTAGAGTAATTAAGGTGTAAGCGTGTGTGGAGACAGTGCTTGCGCAGCAATCGCCGACATAATGTAACCGAGGCGGAATAAGGGGAACCAGCCCGCATTCGCCGGAGCAGATGGAAAACCGCCTTAAAAACCATCCACAGGCTGGCCGGCGTACCGAACCTCGACACTGATCCACCGGGCGAATTCGTGCCGGGGGACCGGCACGCCTTCCCGCTCAGGAATCAGTGCGTTAGACCGCACGGGTAGCCGGGTGGGCTAACAAGGAGTGCGGCATTTTCTTCTTACTTAACTTTCATTTATCGCGAACCTCGTGCCCGGTGCGAAGTTCCAAGCGACTAGAAGATAGCGCAAGCGACTCTTGTATATAAAAAAGAAAAAGAACGAACCTGTATAGTTACAAAACCAATATCCTTGACATTGGTTTGCTGCAGAATTCTTGAACACATTCTGAACTGGGATATAATAAATATCCTTGAGACGGAAAAGCTTCTGTCTGCGAATCAGCACGGTTTTAAAAGGCATCTCTTGTGCGAAACCCCGCTTGCCCTTTCGTACACATCCTACAAATCATAGATGGAGGGCAATAGGGAGAGTCCATATTCTTAGATTTCCGGAAAGCATTTAACACGATGCCCCACTGAAGAATGCTGACAACGGTCCGAGCATACGTATTAGATTCCCTGATATGTGAGTGGCTCGAAGACGTTTTAAGTAACAGAAACCAGTACGTCGTCCTTGACAGCGAGTATCCATCACAGACAAGAGTATCGTCAGGAGTGCCACGTGGAAGTGTGATAGCATTGCTCTTTCTCTCTATACACCGAAATGATGTGGCAGACAGGGTGAACAGCAATTTACGGCTTTTTGCTGATTACGCTGTGGTGTCGTCGTTGAGTGACTGTAGGGGTGTACACGATGACGTAGATAGAGTTTGTAGTTGTGATGAATGGCAGCTTGCTCTAAGTGTAGAAAACTGTGGATGAGTAGGAATAACAATTCTGTAACCTTCGAATACAGCAATAGTAATATGCTGCTTAACACAGTCACATCGATTAAGTATCTAGGCATAACTTTTCCAAGTTATATGAAAAAGTCAGGTTGGTAATCGCGAAGCCGAATGTTAGACTTCGTTTTCTTGGGGGAATTTTGGGAAAATGTAGCTATCTATAAAGAAGACGGTGTACTGAACGCTAGTGCAACCCGTTCTTGAGTACTGTTCGAGTGTTTGGGATTCCCACCAGGTCGGATTAAAGTAAGTCATCGAAACAACTCAGAAGCATGCTGCTAGATTTGTTACCGGTAGATTCTATCAGCACGCAAGCATTACGGAAATCCTTCGTGAACTCAAATGGGAATCCTTGGAGGAAAGACAATTCACTATTGCGGAAATTTAGAGAGCCGGCATTTGAACCCGACTGCAAATTGATTCTACTGCCACCAATGTACATTTCGCATAAAGACCATGAAGATAATATGAGAGAAATTAAGGCTTCTACGGAGGCTATATAGACAGTCGTTCTACCCTCGCTCTCTGTGCAAGTGCTACGTGGCATCCTCCGTCATGCACCGTATGTTGGCTTGAGGAACGTGTATGTAGATATAGACGCTGAAATTTCGTTAGTTAGCACCTTGTTCAGAAGTATCAGAAAGAGTCGAATTTTTCGGGAATTAGCACCATGTTCAAAATTATCCAACTCAATGAATTTTGCGTAAATTGGCATCACGTTCAAAGCCAGTCACTAGCATCTATACGTGGTTGTAGGTGTAGGCAAGGAGAGCAGCAGGATCCTTTGTCGACAGCTTCGTCAGACCTGGCCACTGCAGAAACCTGACACTCACACTACGTAATGTCTACATGTGTTCGTAATGCATCCAGGCCAGTCCTTACTCTGAAAGCTGCCTTGTTTCACAGTCGCGGCTGTATTTCACAACCACAGCAGATAAACTATTATTTTTCGTTACAAATATATGTAAACAAATGTGTAAAATGGCTACAATTTTGTCCAAAACTCGTCTCAGTTCGGTTAAAACCGCTATCAAAGTCAGCCAAACATTGTGGAGACACCCATCCTTCTGTATTAACTTAATCTTGCAGTATAAAACGTTTGTCATTTTTCGCTGACATGGCTGGGGTGCACTTTGTATTTGGGTCAGCAACACAGAAGGAAAAGACAAAAACAAATGTATGTCTATGATCTTCTACATTGGCAATATAGCGCAGAAGAATGCAAATATTTTCAAAAATCATAATGTAAAACTTGGGTTTTCTACATCAAACAAAGTAAAATAAAAACTAGTACATAATATAAACTGTAATCACGACCCATACTCAGACTCTGGAATATTCAAAGTAACATTCTAGGAATGCTCCATGTCCTACTTAGGACAAACAGGCCGAAATTTCAAGACCAGGTGCACAGAGCACATTAAAGTCTACACATGCAACGGACACACATCATCATCAATAGCCACACACATACATAATACAGGACACTATTTGGAAAAATAGAGCAAAATATCAAAGTACTCCACCGACTAAATAAGGGGCATAAAATGGATTTATTAGAATCGTTGGAGATACAGTGTGACAACTATTGAACTATATGAAATAAAATCGTAGTAATTCGTGAACAGTTTGCGATACGACGTTCAAACAGCACGTATGGCCGCGGGACATGATGGGAATTAGTATGCACTGTGAAGTTTGGTTTAGCGACGAAGTCCACTATCATTTGGATGGGTTCGTTAGTAAGCTAAACTGAAGCATTTGGGGGGCTGAGGTCCGCATTTCGCGATCGGGAAGTCTCTTCACCCTCAGCCGGCGACTGTTTGGCGTGCAATCTCCAGCGACGGAATAGTCTGTACGGTATTTCTTCATGGCACGGTAACTACCGAACGGCCAGTGAAGTTTTGGAAGGTGATTTCATCCCCATTATCCAAAAGGACCCCAATTTCGACAATATGTGGTTCATGCAAGACGGAGCTGGAACCCATCGAAGCAGGAGAGCGTTTGATGTCCTGGAGGAGCACTTTGCACAATGGCAGGTTATCTAGTTTTAAGTGAATCTGAACGTGGTTTTATAGTCGGCGCACGAGCGGTGGGAGACAGCATCTCCCAGGTAGCGACCAAATCTCCAACATCGTTGCAGACGGAAAAATATCCTGCAAGATCGGGATCAACGACGACTGAAGAGAATTGTTCAACGTGACACAAGTGCAACCCTTCCGCAAATTGCCGGAGATTTCAATGCTGGGACATCAACAAGTGTCAGCGTGCGAGTGATTCAACGAAGTATCATCGATATAGGCTTTCGGAGCAAAAGGCTCACTCGTGTACCCTTGATGTACCCCTGCAGGGCACAAAGCGTGAGTCCGTCAATACCGACTTTGGACTGTTGATGGCTGGGAACTTGTTTCCTGGTCGGACGAGTCTCGTTTCGTGTTGTATCGAGAGGATAGACGTGTACGGGTATGGAGACAAACTCATGAATCCGTGGACCCTGCAAGTCAGCAGGGGACTGTTCAAGGTGTTGGGGGGTAGGTAATAGTGTGGGGCGAGTGCAGTTGTAGTGATATGGGACACCTGATACGTGACACGTACGTAAGCATCCTGTCTGATCACCTGCATCCATTCATGTCCATTGTGCATTCCGACGGACTTGGGCAATTCCAGCAGGGCAATGCGACACCCCACACGTCCAGAATTGCTTTTTTTGCGGGGGAGGGGGGTGTTGTGTTCCTGTAATTTGTACAGTCGTTCATGGTAGTACTGTAATTCCACACTTCTGTAATTATTTATTGTTACTGCTTGTTTAACTGTTGCAACTTAGACCTAAAGGTGATCTGCAGCACAGGTTGAAACTAGTAGTCGGAAAAAATTGTGATCCAAACAGTGTGTGTCTCGTTATATTGAATCAATGTTTCCGTAGATATTTTTTCCATAAATATAATCATACCTGAAGTATTTGTGACATCATGCTAACATGTAATGAATTAAGTGAATCGTCCCGTGAGTAGACGTCTAGTAGTAGTGTGCGGAAATCGTAGCTGGCAACATCAGTGACAATAAAAGCTTGAGGATATCCTGGAGGCGCTCAGACAGCTTGATGACTAAGGCGACTACTCCCTGTTCGAGTCGCAATCTGGAACAAATTTCAGTTGTCACTACATCTACATCTACATTTATACTCCGCAATCCACCCAGCGGTGTGTGGCGGAGGGCACTTTACGTGCCACTGTCATTACCTCTCTTTCCTGTTGCAGTCTCGTATGGTTCGCGGGAAGAACGACTGTCTAAAACCCTCCGTGCGCGCTCTAATCTCTCTAATTTTACATTCGTGATCTCCTCGGGAGGTATAAGTAGGGGGAAGCAATATATTCGATACCTCATCCAGAAACGCACCCTCTCGAAACCTGGCGAGGAAGTTACACCGCGATGCAGAACGCCTCTCTTGCAGAGTCTGCCACTTGAGTTTGTTAAACATCTCCGTAACGCTATCGCGGTTGCCAAATAACCCTGTGACGAAACGCGCCGCTCTTCTTTGGATCTTCTCTACCTCCTCCGTCAACCCGATCTGGAATGTATCCCACACTGATGAGCAATACTCAAGTATAGGTCGAACGAGCGTTCTGTAAGCCACCTCCTTTGTTGATGGACTACATTTTCTAAGGACTCTCCCAATGAATCTCAACCTGGTACCCGCCTTACCAACAATTAATTTTATATGCTCATTCCACTTCAAATCGTTCCGCACGCATACTCCCAGATATTTTACAGAAGTAAGTGCTACCAGTGTTTGTTCCGCTATCATATAATCATACAATAAAGGATCCTTCTTTCTATGTATTCGCAATACATTACATTTGTCTATGTTAAGGGTCAGTTGCCACTCCCTGCACCAAGTGCCTATCCGCTGCAGATCTTCCTGCATTTCGCTACAGTTTTCTAATGCTCCAACTTCTCTGTATACTACAGCATCATCCGCGAAAAGCGGCATGGAAGTTCCGACACTATCTACTAGGTCATTTATATATATTATGAAAAGCAATGGTCCCATAACACTCCCCTGTGGCACACTAGAGGTTACTTTAACGTCTGTAGACGTCTCTCCATTGATAACAACATGCTGTGTTCTGTTTGCTAAAAACTCTTCAATCCAGCCACACAGCTGGTCTGATATTCCGTAGGCTCTAACATGTTCAATTATTATCATTACTTGCACTGTTTATTAGCTGTATGCTCGAAATGTGTTACAGGAGCAGACTCCGCCACCGCTACTCAAGAATGAAATCATCGTGGACCGACTGGCTTCGGTGAGCGTGCGAACACGGCTGGATGCTCTCCGCAAAGAAGCCATGGATCTGGAGCAGCAGATGAAGCAGAACCAAGACGCCTTGGACACTCTGCTGCGCATTCAACAACGGTACGTTCTTTTCATTACTTTGTTATCAGGCCGTATTAGAATATCATTCGAATGAGGTGTACAAGCAAACCGGCAGATGCAAGTGATGGCCTGCTAGCAACAGTTTATCGTCGGTCACTCGAGCAACAAAGCGTACCGAGCAACTGGCAAAACGCGCTGGTCATTCTTATTTTCTAGACGGATCGCGAGGCAGATGCGTGTTGCTATAGGGCTATACGTCTGAAGTCAATATGTTGTAGAATTATGAATTACGTTTTTAGTTCGCATATAATGACACATTTTGAGACAGTAAATCTTCTCTATGGGAGGATTCGATAACCAATGACCGTATGAAATTCATCTCGCATGCGATCCTAAAGGCAATAGATATCGGCCTCCAAGTTGATGCAGTGTTCTTTGACTTCCGAAAAGCTTTTAACATGGTTCTGCAACATCACTAATGAATGAAGTACGAACTAACGTAATAACGGAAGAGCTTTTCCTACATCTACATCTACATCCATACTCCGCAAGCCACCTGACGGTGTGTGGCGGAGGGTACCCTGAGTACCTCTATCGGTTCTCCCTTCTATTCCAGTCTCGTATTGTACGTGGAAAGAAGGATTGTCGGTATGCTTCTGTGTGGGCTCTAATCTCTCTGATTTTATCCTCATGGTCTCTTCGCGAGATATACGTAGGAGGGAGCAATAGACTGCTTGACTCTTTGGTGAAGGTATGTTCTCGAAACTTTAACAAAAGCCCGTACCGAGCTACTGAGCGTCTCTCCTGCAGAGTCTTCCACTGGAGTTTATCTATCATCTCCGTAACGCTTTCGCAATTATTAAATGATCCTGTAACGAAGCGCGCTGCTCTCCGTTGGATCTTCTCTATCTCTTCTATCAACCCTACCTGGTGCGGATCCCACACTGCTAAGCAGTATTCAAGCATTGGGCGAACAAGCGTACTGTAACCTACTTCCTTTGTTGTCGGATTGCATTTCCTTAAGATTCTTCCAATGAATCTCAGTCTGGCATCTGCTTTACCGACGATCAACTTTATATGATCATTCCATTTTAAATCACTCCTAATGAGTACTCCCAGATAATTTATGGAATTAACTACTTCCAGTTGCTGACCTGCTATTTTGTAGCTAAATGATAAGGGACCTATCTTTCTATGTATTCGCATCACATTACACTTGTCTACATTGAGATTCAATTGCCATTCCGTGCACCATGCGTCAATTCGCTGCAGATCCTCCTGCATTTCAGTACAATTTTCCATTGTTGCAAACTCTCGATTTACCACAGCATCATCCGCAAAAAGCCTCAGTGAACTTCCGATGTCATCCACCAGGTCATTTATGTATATTGTGAATAGCAACGGTCCTATGACACTCCCCTGCGGCACACCTGAAACCACTCTTACTTCGGAAGACTTCTCTCCATTGAGAATGACATGCTGCGTTCTGTTATCTAGGAACTCCTCAATCCAATCACACAGTTGATCTGATAGTCCGTATGCTCTTACTTTGTTCATTAAACGACTGTGGGGAACTGTGTCAAACGCCTTGCGGAAGTCAAGAAACACGGCATCTACCTGTGAACCCGTGTCTAAGGCCCTCTGAGTCTCGTGGACGAATAGCGAGAGCTAGGTTTCACACGACCGTCTTTTTCGAAACCCATGCTGATTCCTACAGAGTAGATTTCTAGTCTCCAGAAAAAGACATTATACTCGAACATAATACGTGTTCCAAAATTCTACAACTGATCGACGTTAGAGATATAGGTCTATAGTTCTGCACATGTTTGACGTCCCTTCTTGAAAACGGGGATGACCTGTGCCCTTTTCCAATCCTTTGGAACGCTTCGCTCTTCTAGAGACCTACGGTACACCGCTGCAAGAAGGGGGGCAAGTTCCTTCGCGTACTCTGTGTAAAATCGAACTGGTATTCCATCAGGACCAGCGGCCTTTCCTCTTTTGAGCGATTTTAATTGTTTCTCTATCCCTCTGTCGTCTATTTCGATATCTACCATTTTGTCAACTGTGCGACAATCTAGAGAAGGAACTACAGTGCAGTCTTCCTCTGTGAAACAGCTTTGGAAGAAGACATTTAGTAATTCGGCCTTTAGTCTGTCATCCTCTGTTTCAGTACCATTTTGGTCACAGAGTGTCTGGACATTTTGTTTTGATCCACCTACCGCTTTGACATAGGACCAAAATTTCTTAGGATTTTCTGCCAAGTCAGTACATAGAACTTTACTTTCGAATTCATTGAAAGCCTCTCGCATAGCCCTCCTCACACTGCATTTCGCTTCGCGTAATTTTTGTTTGTCTGCAAGGCTTTGGCTATGTTTATGTTTGCTGTGAAGTTCCCTTTGCTTCCGCAGCAGTTTTCTAACTCGGTTGTTGTACCACGGTGGCTCTTTCCCATCTCTTACGATCCTGCTTGGCACATACTCATCTAACGCATATTGTACCATGGTTTTGAACTTTGTCCACTGATCCTCAACACTGTCTGTACTTGAGACAAAACTTTTGTGTTGAGCCACCAAGTACTCTGAAATCTGCTTTTTGTCACTTTTGCTAAACAGAAAAATCTTCCTACCTTTTTTAATATTTCTATTTACGGCATCCGAGAAGTGGGCTACCGTCTTCGCATGCGAGGCGCGAGAAAACTGCGGCTGCAAATCACGGCCCAGCTTGCACGGACAGTTTTTTTTTTGGCATGTTTTGTTCAAAGAGTGATCCCCTTTGGCGATATTTTCTTCTGGAGTGACAAGGTGTGATAAATGGTTTCACTTTGTTGTGTATTCACTTGCAAAGGGGCTTGTACTCTCGGTGGGTCCTTGAGTCCTTTTAGGGAGTTGGTTCTGTAGTCGTACAAGTGATGGACAGTAACTACACCGAATAACTGGAGATTGCATCATCTTTGATAGTCCTGTGGGCGTACAATAATGGCTAGAGGCCCCTTGTACAGGGTGTTTCAAAAATGACCGGTATATTTGAAACGGCAATAAAAACTAAACGAGCAGGGATAGAAATACACCGTTTGTTGCAATATGCTTGGGACAACAGTACATTTTCAGGCGGACAAACTTTCGAAATTACAGTAGTTACAATTTTCAACAACAGATGGCGCTGCAAGTGATGTGAAAGATATATGTAGAAGACAACGCAGTCTGTGGGTGCGCCATTCTGTACGTCGTCTTTCTGCTGTAAGCGTGTGCTGTTCACAACGTGCAAGTGTGCTGTGGACAACATGGTTTATTCCTTAGAACAGAGGATTTTTCTGGTGTTGGAATTCCACCGCCTAGAACACAGTGTTGTTGCAACAAGACGAAGTTTTCAACGGAGGTTTAATGTAACCAAAGGACCGAAAAGAGATACAATAAAGGATCTGTTTGAAAAATTTCAACGGACTGGGAACGTGACGGATGAACGTGCTGGAAAGATAGGGCGACCGCCTACGGCAATCACAGAGGGCAACGCGCAGCTAGTGCAGCAGGTGGTCCAACAGCGGCCTCGTGTTTCCTTTCGCCGTGTTGCAGCTGCGGTCCAAATGACGCCAACGTCCACGTATCGTCTCATGCGCCAGAGTTTACACCTCTATCCATACAAAATTCAAATGCGGCAACCCCTCAGCGCCGCCACGATTGCTGCACGAGAGACATTCGCTAACGATATAGTGCACAGGATTGATGACGGCGATATGCATGTGGGCAGCATTTGGTTTACTGACGAAGCTTATTTTTACCTGGACGGCTTCGTCAATAAACAGAACTGGCGCATATAGGGAACCAAAAAGCCCCATGTTGCACTCCCATCGTCCTTGCATCCTCAAAAAGTACTGGTCTGGGCCGTCATTTCTTCCAAAGGAATCATTGGCCCATTTTTCAGTTCAGAAACGATTACTGCATCACGCTATCTGGACATTCTTCGTGAATTTGGGGCGGTACAAACTGCCTTAGACGACACTGCGAACACCTCGTGGTTTATGCAAGATGGTTCCCGGCCACATCGCACGGCCGACGTCTTTAATTTCCTGAATGAATATTTCGATGATCGTGTGATTGCTTTGGGCTATCCGAAACATACAGGAGGCGGCGTGGATTGGCCTCCCTATTCGCCAGACATGAACCCCTGTGACTTCTTTCTGTGGGGACACTTGAAAGACCAGGTGTACCGCCAGAATCCAGAAACAATTAAACAGCTGAAGCAGTACATCTCATCTGCATGTGAAGCCACTCCGCCAGACACGTTGTCAAAGGTTTCGGGTAATTTGATTCAGAGACTACGCCATATTATTGCTACGCATGGTGGATATGTGGAAAATATCGTACTATAGAGTTTCCCAGACCGCAGCGCCATCTGTTGTTGACAATTGTAACTACTGTAATTTCGAAAGTTTGTCTGCCTGAAAATGTACTGTTGTCCCAAGCATATTGCAACAAACGGTGTATTTCTATCGCTGCTCGTTTAGTTTGTATTGCCGTTTCAAATATACCGGTCATTTTTGAAACACCCTGTATTTGTGCCACTGTTGTGGTAGGGCCTGGCCCTAGACGTCGAGCCGTACAGTAGGGAGGATTGTACCGTTGCTCTATAAAGTTTTAATTTCGTTGACGGGTTTAGATTCCTGCTCGTGAAAAACGGTGTGTCGCCTGCTGTGGCCGAGCGGTTCTAGGCGCTTCACTCCGGAGCTGCGCGAATGCTGCGGTAACAGGTTCGAATCCTGCCTCGGGCATGGATGTGTGTGATGTCCTTAGGTTAGCTAGGTTTAAGTAGTTCTAAGTTCTAGTGGACTGATGACCTCAGATGTAAAGTCCCATAGTGCTCAGAGCCAATTGAACCTTGCGTCCTCTGCATCCTGTGGGGGCGGAGCTGTCATGTGGTGTTCATATACGTCGGCAAACAATTCAGCTTGGACAAGAGAGTCGTATAAGAGGCTATCGGCGCCTCGTATTGCTCTCTTTGGTGGTCTCGGTTGGCCTAGTGTCCTGACGAGCTGCCACTCTTCCCTAGTCTGGAGAAACATTTCGTCCATCTTTGTTTCCCAGAGGTCTTGCCGCCATTCTTCAGATCGGCGACGTAGCTCCCCGGACAAACGATGCTTCAGCCATCTATCATCTGGATTTCTATATCGTTGCCATCGTTTTCTGTGAGCATTCCGGCGATGCTTGATGTCGGTGAGATGAGGTGGGAATGTATCAAATTGATGCTCATGACGAAAGATATCAGTCGCTGCACGTCTTGTTTGCCGTTGGAGTTTAGTTGTCAAGTTGCCACAGCGATGTCAATTTCCGGAATTGCAGAGACTGCTTGGGTCGGTCGAGCGTTATTGTTAAGGTATGTCGCAAAGAGATTCCAGTTAACAGCTCTGGAGATAGAAGGAGGTATTGGGAGGCCGCCACCCTCGAAAAGTCCGAGAACTGGTAGATGATCAGATGACAGGTCGTGGATGGTCTTGAGCTGTAGATTTGCAGCGACATTTTTAACAATCGCTATATCGAGAACGTAAGCCTCCTGGGCGGCGAACTCAGGGATGTAAGTCGGCTCCCGTGCCCCATATATTGTGACTTGAAGATCGTTCTCTAGATCGTATAGTTGCTGTCCCTTTCGCCTGGCGCTCCTTGAATGCCAAGTCCCATGTTTGGAGTTAAGGTCTTCTCCCAGCAAGACCTTATGAATCGATCGAAGACAGCATGAAGATCTCTGGCCACCAGTTGTTTCTTGGGGCTAAGATACGCCGCCACGAGAGTTATTTTTCCTATTCCCGTGAAGATTGTAACCACTGTGGCTTCCAGTGAGTCCAGGGGCTGTAGATCCTCCTGATAATATTGTATGGTGTTTTTGACGAACACTGCAGTCCCGCCACCTCGTTGTCCAAGCCGGTCCGTCCTATAACCACGCATGTTACGTAATTTGAAACTAGCCATGTCCGTGAGGTTCGTTTCTGTTATCAAAACTATGTCCAACATGTGCCGACTAACAAATCGTTAGCCGGCCGCGGTGGCCGAGCGGTTCTAGGCGCTTCAGTCCGGAACCGCGCGACTGCTACGGTCACAGGTCCGAATCCTGCCTCGGGCATGGATGTGTGTGATCTCCTTAGGTTTGTTAGGTTTAAGTTGTTCTAAGTTATAGTGGACTGATGACCTCAGATGTTAAGTCCAATAGTGCTCAGAGATATTTGAACAAATTCGTTCAGTTCAGTTTGTTTGCGTCTTGCGCCATTGACATTCCAAATGGAGAGTCGTAGGTGTCTTGTTCTGCGGCCGTTATCCATTCCTTAAGGAGCGGTAAACGCCTTGATGATTCCCTCCACCAGCGTGAGGATTTCTGTCAGTTTTTGTTGAAGTTGTGCTGCGACGTTCGATATGGCTGGAGTCGAGGTGCCTAGAGTGGCTGTAGCGGAAGCAGATGTTGCAGGTTGGTCGCTCCTAGGCGACAGTGTGTCTGCATAGGATCGTGAAATCCGTCGTCTTGGAATCTTCTGTAGGGTAACTGATATTGGGGGCTGTCCGGAGGGCTGTTGTTCAGTTGCCTCACAGTCCTTGTTGCTGGTGGTCGCTGGCGTTGTTGATTGTTGAACGATCTTCACCGTCGGTTTCTTGACCTGCTGTTGCGGCTGGACTTTATATTTCCGGAGGAGTGCCTGGTATTTTCGCAAACGCGCCACGACGCGCAGTGGTCTTTGTCACAATGAGCACATTTTGCTTTGGAGGTGCAGGGCAGGCGGCAGTCTTTGGTTTGATGGTCTCCAGTGCACATCATGGCAATAATTTGCCGTATACTCGAAGCGTTGACAGTTTTTGCACTGTGTCGTCCCATCCTTGGACCGATAATCTTCAATGCGCACCCTCGAGTAGAGAAATTACCGGATGTCGTTGATTTTATGGTTCAGTACGTGGGCAGCCTAACTAATTCACCACTGACTTGATCTCCCTATCTCTTTTTATATTGATGTACCCTGGTGTGGGGGAATCCTTTTCACTTAAATGCCTCCTGGAGATGATCTGTGCAGGCAGTCGTTTGATCAGCACCTTAAGTTCCTTTTCCTCCAGTGGTAGAAGGGTGAAATGTGGCAAGTCGTAGGTCTCAAAAAAAAAAAAAAAAACAGAGCCTTTCTTTGATCCTCAAAGGACTCCAAATGGTAGTTAATCTGGTCTTTCTGGAAGATGACCTTCAGGATTAGTTGTTGTAGCGCATTATTCATTCCCACATACTGGCCAGTATCATAAATCGTCGCTGGTGGAACACGTTTTTGTTTTTCTGCGTCTGATGCAGCAGCGGCTTGTTGTTCCGACGTTCCTAATTCGAGGTTTCGTGGCCACGCGGAGTCGTCCTTGATGTCAGCTCTGGGAGTAATAAGTGTGAACCTATTGGTAGTCTCAATAGTCCCAGCTCATAGTTTCTTCTTTCGAGTTTCTCCGATAGTGCCGTTTGTGTCGCACTAGGATAAAATCATTCGTTTCTGCAAAGCTAGTATGTCTTTCCAGAGGTTCTTGGTCCATCAATTCGACGTTCTCGACGAATTCCAGCGGTGTTATTCTGTCCTGTTCCGCGTCACGTTCGTCGTGAAGGACGCTACCCCGCGGAGCGTACGAGTATTCCTCGTCCGTGAAGGTCGTAATTTTGCGCGGCGACGCAGCTTCCGCGAACGCTCTTGTTTAGCGGCAGAAGCGGCTGTTGGTGTCAGTTCGGCGTGGTGTTCTCTTGTCGCCGCGGAGTCAGGGGGTTGCACAGCTCAGCCCGAGTGAAACTTTGAACTCTCCTATGTCCATCTTCCGGTGCCGAAGTCGTCGTAAGTGGAGTGGCCGATGTGGCCTGCGGCGGGGCAGACCCCGCAGACCGGCGATCGACCCATTCCTGCGCGCGCCCTGCACGGTTTGCTCGCGTTAACATCGCGCTCTCGACTGACGCGGAGAGTTTGTTGGCGCCCAGTGTAAGTATGAGGACTCTGATTACCCGTCCGTGTTAACTCCGATTCGTTCGTCTGCGGCTGACGATGCCTTAGTACCGCTAGTGCTGGTTTCCATACATTGCTGAGTTGAAATCCCGTGTCTCTATTAATTACGTCGTTACTTATACGTGTTTAGACTGCTTCTTTAATGATGAGATCCCAGTACGTGGAAGCGGACGAAAGAATATTTGTCTCTCCATAGTTCATACTATGCTCCGTGTCAACAGAGTTTTCAACCACAGCAGACTTTTCTGGCTGACCCAGTTTGGTGTGACGTCTATATTCAGCGCATTTATCCTCAACAGTGTGACACGTCTGGGCAATGTATGATTTCCCGCGCTGGCAAAGGATTTTATCTATCTCTGGTCTCGTTAGACCTAGATTACCTTTAACAGAACCCAGCAGAACTCAGCAGAACTCAGCAGAACTCGCGCTGGACGGCGGAAAACACATTTTATGTTATCTTTCTTGAACGCCGTGCGGAGTGGCCGTGCAGTTAGAGGCGCCATGTCACGGATTGCCCGGCCACTCCTGCTGGAGGTTTTAGCCCTCCCACGGCATGGATGTGTGTGTGTTGTTCTTAGCATAAGTCAGTTTAAGTCAGTTTAAGTAAGTATAAGTAGTGTGTAAGTATAGGGACCGATGACCTCATCAGTTTGATCCCTTAGGAATTCACACACATCTGTGCCTTTTTTTTTCTTGAACAGCGTGCCAATCTTAAAGGGCACGCCACCAACATAAGGTAGAAAAACTATCCTCGTGGAGTTCTCCATTTCTTCTGGCTCATCTTGACCTTTAGTACGTGAAGGTTGAAATGCGTTACGAATCTCTTTATCAGAGTACCCAGAGCGAAGATGGCTAAGCTCTGCTGCTAAGCGCCCTGAACCTAAGATAACTCTAGCTCTAAATACGCCACTGCGTTGAGATGAGTGATCGTAGCTCGTAGATATAGGTCAGTGTGAGTTGGTTTGGGAAACATGCTGTGATCCAAGGAACAGTCTTCTTTTCTGCAGACCAAGCCATCTAAGAACGGTAGGTCCTCATTTTTCTCCAAGTTCATGGTGAATCAAATGCTCGGATGCAGGGGGTTAAGATGTGCCCGAACTACAAAGCCGACTCCACACATCTCCAAAAACATTTAGGTTTCAACGTCGCTGACTGAAGTGTTTTTCCTGGAAGTCTTCCATAAAAGGTTAGCTAATTGGGAGACAAAGGTCTACCCATAGCAACTCCGTCGGTTTGTTTAAAATATTGTTCAGTAAATAAAATATAAGTCGAGGTAGGCACATGCTTGAATAGATGTAAGATGCTCGCTTCCAACTTAGCCCCTATAAGTTTTAGTGATCCACCAGAGGTACTCGTGAGAGTTTCGACGTGGTCTCGTTGTTCAGACAGACGGGTAATCGAAGTCCGCTCACTTGAACTGGGCGCCAACACACTGTCCGAGCAATTATCTCGAAATATCGTGCAGCTTCCATAACATTATGGGAAGCGACGCCCGTGAACCAATAAGCAGAAATAAATTAGTCTGCAGTAGGAGACGAACAGATTCTTTCCGTCGACACTGAGCGTCACACGAAAGACTTGGTGAGCGGTATTTGTTTGGGATGACAACAACTACACATTGCAGAAACGAAATTAGAAATATCTACGGGAACATCAAATAAAAGTCACCTGGCGACTCGTCGGAGGGACGCCATGTATATATATACTGTCCAGTCACATTAATGTGCCCACCTGCCAGATGCCTGAGTAACAACCTCTTGCAGCGACAGACAGGGATGTAGACACCAGTGCCGTGGGCAGCTGCACTAGATTTCTCGGTTGAGGATCCATAGCGTGAACAGACTGATCGTGGTGGTCCAATAAGTTATCGACTGGGTTTAAATCTGGAGAGTTTGGTAGGCAGGGGAGTACAGTACACTCATCCTGGTATTTTTAGACCAGCGCACTTGCACTGTGATATGTTTGTCACGTTGCATTGTTCTAGTGGTAGATGCCATCTTGCCGAGGAGATGTAGGATATGGACATGGTTCACAAGGATAGATGCATCCTTGTATTGTTCCACTGCGCCTTTCAAAATGACGAGATCGCCCAGACAAAGGCGCGAAAGCATTCTCCAGGCCATAAAGCTCCATTCTCCGGCGTGGACCATTATGCCGATTGTTGCAAGGTGTTTGCTTGCAGTCTGATGGAGCATAAAACGTGATTCACCCGAAAAGGCTATCTGTCGCCACTCAGTGGACGTACAGTCGCGGTACTGGGGTGCAAATTCCAGTTTTCGTCACCGATGAATAGCAGTCAGCTTGGGTGCATGAACAATGCGCCTGCTCCAGAGACCCATACGGAACATTCACTGAGCCGCAGTTGAGGAGAGACTGTTAGTAACCCCTTGGTTCATCTGGGCGGTCAGTTGCTCGACCGATGCATGTCTGTTCGCCGGTACGCATCTCCGCATCTGTCATTCACTGCTGTCACCTATGTCCCATGGTTCACCACAGTTGCCTCAGAGCTGCCTTTGGGTAGCGCCATTGTCCCATGCACAGTGTACTTCAACCATAGCGGCACGCGAACAGTTTACAAATGTGTCCGTTTCGGAGATGCATCCGTCGTTGACCCAAAAGACAATGATCATGCCCTTTAGGATGTCAGATAAATCGCTCCGTTCCCGCAACACGAGAATGATTGGACTGTTTTACGCGTCACTCCGACACCCTTTGTGTAGCCTCCACTGCTAGTTAAGCTATCTGCCGTCTGCGGGAGGGTATTGCACATTGACGTCGAACACAGGCAGTGGTCATATTAATGTGACTGGGCACTGTATGATCTGGTGATTCTTACCGATAAATCTATGAGGTTATTGTGTATAGAAAAGTTGTAATGTCACTATTTTGTAGAGAGGTGCTGTAAGACCGTCAGAGGATCAGTACCTTGTGCAGGGACATACCAGTTGATCCAGAACATAAATAATAGTAGTTTACATGCTGGAAGACCTTTTATACACTCCTGGAAATGGAAAAAAGATCACATTGACACCGGTGCATCAGACCCACCATACTTACTCCGGACACTGCGAGAGGGCTGTACAAGCAATGATCACAAGCACGGCACAGCGGACACACCAGGAACCGCGGTGTTGGCCGTCGAATGGCGCTAGCTGCGCAGCATTTGTGCACCGCCGCCGTCAGTGTCAGCCAGTTTGCCGTGGCCGGGTGGACGTACCACCGAATTGCATGAGGTTTCCACAGTACATCGATGTTGTCGCCACTGGTCGGCGGAAGGTGCACGTGCCCATCGACCTGGGACCGGACCGCAGCGACGCACGGATGCACGCCAAGACCGTAGGATCCTACGCAGTGCCGTAGGGGACCGCACTGCCACTTCCCAGCAAATTAGGGACACTGTTGCTCCTGGGGTATCGGCGAGGACCATTCGCAACCGTCTCCATGAAGCTGGGCTACGGTCCCGCACACCGTTAGGCCGTCTTCCGCTCACGCCCCAACATCGTGCAGCCCGCCTCCAGTGGTGTCGCGACAGGCGTGAATGGAGGGACGAATGGAGACGTGTCGTCTTCAGCGATGAGAGTCGCTTCTGCCTTGGTGCCAATGATGGTCGTATGCGTGTTTGGCGCCGTGCAGGTGAGCGCCACAATCAGGACTGCATACGACCGAGGCACATAGGGCCAACACCCGGCATCATGGTGTGGGGAGCTATCTCCTACACTGGCCGTACACCTCTGGTGATCGTCGAGGGGACACTAAATAGTGCACGGTACATCCAAACCGTCATCGAACCCATCGTTCTACCATTCCTAGACCGGCAAGGGAACTTGCTGTTCCAAAAGGACAATGCACGTCCGCATGTATCCCGTGCCACCCAACGTGCTCTAGAAGGTGTAAGTCAACTACCCTGGCCAGCAAGATCTCCGGATCTGTCCCCCATTGAGCATGTTTGGGACTGGATGAAGCGTCGTCTCACGCGGTCTGCACGTCCAACACGAACGCTGGTCCAACTGAGGCGCCAGGTGGAAATGGCATGGCAAGGCGTTCCACAGGACTACATCCAGCATCTCTACGATCGTCTCCATGGGAGAATAGCAGCCTGCATTGCTGCGAAAGGTGGATATACACTGTACTAGTGCCGACATTGTGCATGCTCTGTTGCCTGTGTCTATGTGCCTGTGGTTCTGTCAGTGTGATCATGTGATGTATCTGACCCCAGGAATGTGTCAATAAAGGTTCCCCTTCCTGGGACAATGAATTCACGGTGTTCTTATTTCAATTTCCAGGAGTGTAGTTCGATTACACCTTTGGTGATCAATCACTGAAAGGAAGAAGCACAGAGACACGGTGCGCAAGCTCGGATTATGAAAAAACGCGGGACGAAATCAGTCACGACCTTTTAAAATATCCATCCCGCCATTCGACTTACACGACTAGGGGGAGTCACGCGAAACCTAAATCGGGATGGCTGAAAGGGAGGTTCAGTTGCAATCCTTCCGAACAGGAGTCTTACTCGGTGAGTCAGCGGTAGCAGTAGCAGAAAAATACACTGATGAGGCAAAATAACTCCACCACTGCCAGCCACGACGTTAAAAGCCGCCAAATGGCGTTGTGGGAGCGTGACTCGATAGGAGAAGTGTATAAGCAGAGCAGAGGCGCTTGGGGAATCATTCTAGCGACGATACGGGCCGAAAGTGGACAAAGCCGCTGAAATAAGGGACTTTGACAAAGGAAAAACAGGTATGGCCTGGCTACTAACAACGAGAATTTCGGGAAAGGCTAATTTGTAGACTGTTCACATGCTACCGCCGTGAGCATCTGTGGAAAGTACTTGGAGGATGGTGAAACCACGATTAGGTGACAAGGTGTATGACGTCTACGTCTCATACAAAACGTGGAGGTCGGAGGTCTATCAGTCCTGTAAAGCGGCTATCTGTGGCAGATCTGACGGCAGAGTACTATTCTGAAGCAGATACAAGTGATTCGGAGCACATTCTTCAGTGCACGTTGTTGAACAAGGGAATCCGCAGCAAATGACTCTTACGAGTTCCCATGTTGAACGAACGCTATCCTCAATTACGATTGCAATGAGGACGGAATCATAGGGATTACACGATTGCAATGAGGACGGAATCATAGGGATTACACTCTATGTCAATGGAAAACTGTTTGCTGCTCAGATGAATCTCGTTTTTTCTTATACCTTGTTGACGGTCGTTGTTGGATAAGTCATCCAGGCGAGCGTCAGCTCAAAACACGCACTGCGCCACGGAAGCAGGACTGTGGAGTCAGTATTATACCAGGAGGCACATTCACCTGAACTTCGATCGGACCTTTGGTGCACCGTGAGAGCTGAGGGCTATATGAATGTTATTGCAAACCACCAGCATCCCATCCTGCTTGAGCCTGATAGTGAACTCTCGTCGGTGTCCTCGCCACCAAACTCACGTCATCTGAAACCGACCGAACACATCTGGGAGGCTATCAGGGGGCAACTCCGCGCGCCCGTAATTTACGGGAACTGCTTGTTCTGTGCGTAGACATTAGAGTCTTGCATGACCGAGTAAGCGAGCACAAAATACGGGATGGGGCGAGGACACCCTAACTGGATACGCTGCCCGCACTAGTTCTTGTGACCGAGCATAGAAGCCGTGACCGAATACGTAGCACGTAACTTCAAACACATTACACGTGTCATTATCCGTGTGAGACTGTAGCCAGCACGGGCTTCTCATTTGTGGTGTGTCTCTCTCTCTGAAATCATGCAGTGCGAGGAAGCCAGTGCAGTAAGACGTAAGATTGAAACCAATGTTTATACATTGAAGTGACGGAAAGGTCTAAAAAGCCAAGTATGGAGCACATTTTTGTTGGTTGTAGGCGAAAACAGTGCGTCTACTGGGTACGTATCGAGCATAAACTGCTCCACATTATTGTGTTTCCAATCGGGAACCACTCATTTAAAGAATCACAGTTGCAAGAAACCTCACAAAGATACAGCTCCTTCAGGGATACAGGCAGTAATAAAAAACAGTATTACAGCAAAGTCTGTTGTAGTGTGTGCGAAAGATATGAGACCTTTTAATGCTGTTTGCGGTGAAGGTTTCAGCGAACTAGGCCAAGTATTAATACATATGGGTGCGCATTATGGAGAAGTTAACGTGGCAGATGTCATGCCACATCCCTCTACTATAAGCAGACATGTCAAAGAACGAGCTGATGTAATACGAAACAGCAAAATGCCTTCTGTTATTGCAGAACTTTATTAATAAAACATGTGCTGCGACAGTTGATATATGGACTGATTCGCATAATCAGGTGCACTATTTGACGCTTACAACACATTACATTAACACAGATTGGTTTTATTTACAACAAAATTCCCGGACGTTAGGAAGACGGGAACAATATAAAAGAAAGTGCTCTATGAATTTATCTGTGTTGCGCACCCGCTCTTGGAAACGTTACTTTTGTATTAAGAGAGAGAGAGAGAGAGAGAGAGAGAGAGACAGAGACAGAAACAGAGATAAATACATTGTGTACATGTGTGTGTGTGTGTGTGTGTGTGTGTGTGAGAGAGAGAGAGAGAGAGAGAGAGAGAGAGACAGAGACAGAGATGCTTTGGATTTGTACAGTACAGTGCAGCGAGCCGGGGCGAGGCGAGGTGAGACGCCAGCGCTGACCGGTCATGCTCGGTTATCCGCGTGTCCGGAATCCGGACATGAGACATGGGGCGAGTACGTGACCGAGCCGAGTCGTATGGGGCCGGACAATAGCGGCTGGATCCCCCGGTCAACAGGCGAGCTGTGACCGGTCAAACATGGAGCGTTGCAGCACTCTAGTAGACATCGGTAGCCACTTTTACTCCCGGAAAACTCCAAAAGACTTGTCGAATACTTGCCACGCAGAATCGCTGGTGTATTGCACTCCAAAGGTGGACCAACACTGTATTTACCACGCGTTTGTAATCTTTTGACTCATTTTTGTGTCTCTACGAGTATGCCTCAGAAGCGAAGTAAAGTGGAACGACCCCATAATACTCTCTTTTTCCTGGCGGGATCCACTGTTTACATGTTTTGAAAAAAATTTATTTTTAGTTTCACTATATGGCTAGATACCCTCCCTTTCGCCGTTCACTGAAGGGACGGAAGTCATGGAATACCTCCTGATATTGTGTCGGACCTCTTTTTACGATCGTGGTGCACCAACCCGACGTGGCATGGATTCAACAAGTCGTTGGTAGTCCCCTGCAGAAATATTGAGCCATACTGCCTCTATAGCCATCCGTAATTGCGAAAGTGATGCAGGATTTTGTGCACGCACTGACCTCTCAATTATTACCTATAAACGTTTGATAGATGGCCAAATCATTCGCTTGAAATTTCCAGAATGTTCTTCAAATCAATTGCGAACAATTGGGGCTGATGATATGACTCATCGCTATTTGCGAACATGAAGTCCATGAATGGCTGCAAATGTTTCCCAAGTAGCCGAACATGACCATTTCCAGTCAGTGATCGGTTCAGTTGGACCGGAGGACCCGGTCCATTCCATGTAGACACAGCCCACATTGTTAGCCACCACTAGCTTCCAAAATGCCATGTTGACAACCTGCGTCCATGGCTTCGTGGGGTTTGCGCCAAACTCGGACCCTAACATCAGTTCTTAGCTACTGAAATCGGAACTTGTCTGATCAGGCCACGGTTTTCTGGTCATCTAGGGACCAGCCGATATGGTCACAAGCCCAGTTGAGGTGCGGCAGGCGATTTCGTGCTGTTAGCAAAAGCACTCGCGTCGGTCGTCTGCTGCAATAGCCCATTAACGCCACATTTCGCCGCACTGTCCTAACGCATACCTTCGTCATACGTCCCACATTGATCTCTGCGCTTGTCTTTTAGCACTGATAATTCTAAGCAAACACCGCTGCACTCGGTTGTTGAAGGCATTCGGCCACTACGTTGATTATGGTGAGAGGTAGGGCCTGAAATTTGATATTACCGGCATATTCTTGTCACCATGGATCTGAAAATATAGAATGCCCTAACGATTTCCGGAGCAGAATGTCCCATGCGTCTAGCTCCAACTACTAGTCCGTTCAAATGGTTCAAATGGCTCTAAGCACTATGGGACTTAACTGCTGAGGTCATCAGTCCCCTAGAACTTAGAACTACTTAAACCTAACTAACCTAAGGACATCACACACATCCATGCCCGAGGCAGGATTCGAACCTGCCACAGTAGCAGCCGCGCGCTTCCGGACTGAAGCGCCTAGAACCGCTCGACCACACCGGCCGGCTACTAGTATGTTAATTCCTGTGACCACATCGGCAACTTTTTCACATGAATCACCTGAGAATAAATGACTGTTCTTCCAGTAAACTGCCCGCGTATACGCAATACTACCGCCATCTGTCTGTGTGCGTATCACCATGCCATGACATTTGTCACTTCAGTCTAGTTGACAGTTAATCTAGGGGCAGAATTTCCTGAATTTTGGAATATTTATTGTGAGATAAGGAACCACCCAATCACTTCACACTCAGGCTGGCCGGTATTCCAGATAAACGGTCGATAATTTGCCGCGGATTCTAACCGGATATGGCTCACTTCCTGGTCTCGCAAGCTAGCGCACCGCGCGTTAAACTATACGAGCAGCTTAGCGGCCACATAACGCCAGTGATAAGAAAGTCAAATACCAGACTAAGATTTGTGGGAAGAATCGTAAAAAGATGTATTTCACCCACGAAAGAGATAGCTCATAAAACCGTCGTTAGACCGGTTCATTGCGATTGCTAGTTATCCTGTGGCTCTTAGCAGTTTCAAGAGTACCTCATCAAACTTTAGTGGCAGATCCCACAAAGCGAGTCTTTGTAAATTACAATGAGATCAGTTCTTCAGTACTATCTGATAAGAGTCAAGTGACATAGGCTTCCAGTCACATATCACGCAAAATGACCGCGTCTGGAAATTATAGAAATTCAAGCTCATGCGGAGGCTTTCCAGCTGTCGTTCTTGCACTGCAGAATTCGCGAGTTTAACAGGAAGAGTGGAAATAAGTGTAGCTCCAAATTCTCTCCTTCACATGCGGAGTGTAATTTTCCTGTAACACGCGAGAATTTGTTCCTCCGTGCATTTTAGAACGAAAAACTTGTACAAACATAGTTTCTGTACTCTAACGAACATGTAGGCTGCAGTGCAGTGTCTCAGACACTGCGTTGACGATCAGCACCCGCAATGCGTTAAGCATGAACTCGTAAATTGCGATTATGAGTCCCCATCAGCTGTAGAATATTACAGGACAAAGGCGACCGCTCGTGAAAAGCGGGAAATACAGGTTCGAATTCCTGTTCGGCACGTATTTTCATTTGTTCTGAAATTTTGTACAGCTGATGCGGAACCATAATCGTGAATTGCGAGTTCATTCTTACTTGGACAAGTAAGCGCGACCAGGCCATCACACAGTATGTTTGCCGGTGACCATAACAGCCGCCCGTTAACAAAGATAGGATGTGTCTGTTTTCCTTCCACGAGGGATTACTTGCCACCCTGACTTGTAAAGACAATGTGACGAATTGTGTCACCTGACTCAGCGGCATCTACTACAAATGGCTATGGTTATTACCGTTGTGTTCGTAGTTGATACGGCATGTTATAGAACACTACAAACGTTAATCAAATGTTAAAAACATCAAAATTTTCATTACACTGTGTAGAAATTAAAGTATATTATACACTCCTGGAAATTGAAATAAGAACACCGTGAATTCATTGTCCCAGGAAGGGGAAACTTTATTGACACATTCCTGGGGGCAGATACATCACATGATCACACTGACAGAACCACAGGCACATAGACACAGGCAACAGAGCATCCACAATGTCGGCACTAGTACAGTGTATATCCACCTTTCGCAGCAATGCAGGCTGCTATTCTCCCATGGAGACGATCGTAGAGATGCTGGATGTAGTCCTGTGGAACGGCTTGCCATGCCATTTCCACCTGGCGCCTCAGTTGGACCAGCGTTCGTGCTGGACGTACAGACCGCGTGAGATGACGCTTCATCCAGTCCCAAACATGCTCAATGGGGGACAGATCCGGAGATCTTGCTGGCCAGGGTAGTTGACTTACACCTTCTAGAGCACGTTGGGTGGCATGGGATACATGCGGACGTGCATTGTCCTGTTGGAACAGCAAGTTCCCTTGCCGGTCTAGGAATGGTAGAACGATGGCTTCGATGACGGTTTGGATGTACCGTGCACTATTCAGTGTCCCCTCGACGATCACCAGAGGTGTACGGCCAGTGTAGGACATAGCTCCCCACACCATGATGCCGGGTGTTGGCCCTGTGTGCCTCGATCGTATGCAGTCCTGATTGTGGCGCTCACCTGCACGGCGCCAAACACGCATACGACCATCATTGGCACCAAGGCAGAAGCGATTCTCATCGCTGAAGACGACACGTCTCCATTCGTCCCTCCATCCACGCCTGTCGCGACACCACTGGAGGCGGGCTGCACGATGTTGGGGCGTGAGCGGAAGACGGCCTAACGGTGTGCGGGACCGTAGCCCAGCTTCATGGAGACGGTTGCGAATGGTCCTCGCCGATACCCCAGGAGCAACAGTGTCCCTAATTTGCTGGGAAGTGGCGGTGCGGTCCCCTACGGCACTGCGTAGGATCCTACGGTCTTGGCGTGCATCCGTGCGTCGCTGCGGTCCGGTCCCAGGTCGACGGGCACGTGCACCAGCCGCCGACCACTGGCGACAACATCGATGTACTGTGGAGACCTCACGCCCCACGTGTTGAGCTTTTCGGCGGTACGTCCACCCGGCCGCCCGCATGCCCGCTATTCGCCCTCGCTCAAAGTCCGTCAAATGCACATACGGTTCACGTCCACGCTGTCGCGGCATGCTACCAGTGTTAAAGACTGCGATGGAGCTCCGTATGCCACGGCAAACTGGCTGACACTGACGGCGGCGGTGCACAAATGCTGCGCAGCTAGCGCCATTCCACGGCCAACACCGCGTTTCCTGGTGTGTCCGCTGTGCAGTGCGTGTGATCATTGCTTGTACAGCCCTCTTGCAGTGTCCGGAGCAAGTATGGTGGGTCTGACACACCGGTGTCAATGTGTTCTTTTTTCCATTTCCAGGAGTGTACATAACGTAGACTTCTTGAGTGTTCTGTTCCATACTCTTTCCCATACAATCAATCGCTGAATTACATGAAATGTGTTAGCAGTTGCGAATATGAACAAACATCAGCTGTATAATGGAATGACGACAGTGCAAATCTGCGCCGGACCGGGATTTCCCGTTTTATGCGAGCGGTCGCCTTAACTACTTTGGATACCCGTGCACTACCCACGGCCATGGGTCGTCGTCCCTGTGTCACAATCTGTACTCGTACATACATAATGTAATTCCCGTACAGGGCAGGACATTTCAACTGAAAGTCACTGTTCGGTATCATTGGATAAATAAGACACTGAATGCATGTATTGTTAATAACAATGCAACGTTCCTTCGGACATTCATGCATGTGTGGAGTACTCAGTTCTGTGTTCTTCGTTCTCGGTCGTACACATAGAGTGTCTACGTCCAAAACATGGGAATTCTAGTGATGTGCTGCACTTCTAATGCAAATACACTACTGGCCGTTAAAATTGCTACACCAAGAAGATATGCAGATGATAAACCGGTATTCATTGCACAAATACATATACTAGAACTGACATATGATTACATTTTCACGCAATTTGGGTGCATAGATCCTGAGAAATCAGTACCCAGAACAACCACCTCTGGCTGTAATAACGGCCTTGATAAGCCTGGGCATTGAGTCAAACAGAGCTTGGATGGCGTGTACAGGTACAGTTGCCCATGCAGGTTCAAAGCGATACCACAGTTCATCAAGAGTGGATCCTGCTGAAATGTAGGGTTTGGCAGGGATAGAATGAAAGGTAGAGCCACGGGTCGTAACACATCTGAAATGTAACGTCCACTGTGCAAAGGGCCGTCAATAAGAACAAGAGGTGACCGAGACGTGTAACCAATGGCACCCCATACCATCACGCCGGGTGATACGCCAATATGGCGATGACGAATACACACTTCCAATGTGCGTTCCCCGCGATGCCGCCAAACACGGATGCGACCATCATAATGCTGTAAACAGAACCAAGATTCATCCGAAAAAATGAAGGTTTGCCATTTGTGCACCCAGGTTCGTCATTGAGTACACTATCGCAGGCGCTCCTGTCTGTGATGCAGCGTCAAGGGTAACCGCAGCCACGGTCTCCGAGCTGATAGTCCACGCTGCTGCAAACGTCGTCGAACTGTTCGTGGAGATCGTTGTTGTCTTGCAAACGTCCCCATCTGTTGACTCAGGGATCGAGACGTGGCTGCACAATGCGTTACAACCATGCGGATAAGATGCCTGTCATCTCGACTGCTAATGATACGAGGCCGTTGGGATCCAGCACGGCGTTCCGTATTACCCTCCTGATCCCACCGATTCCATATTCTGATAACAGTCGTTGGATCTCGACCAACGCGAGCAGCAATGTCGCGATACGATAAACCTCAATCGCGATAGGCTGCAATCCGACCTTTATCAAAGTCGGAAACGTGATGGTACGCATTTCTCCTCCTTACACGAGGCATCACACCAACGTTTCACCAGGAAATGCCGGTCAACTGCTGTTTGTCTAGGAGAAATTGGTTGGAGACTTTTCTCATGTCAGCACGTTGTAGGTGTCACCACCGGCGCCAACCTTGTTTAAATGCTCTGAAAAACTAATAATTTGCATATCACAGCATCTTCCTCCTGTCGGTTAAATTTCGCGTCTGAAGCATGTCATCTTCGTGGTGTAGCAATTTTAATGGCCGGTAGTGTAGTTTTGTATATATGGATAAAAGCTACAATAATTCTTGGATTTACATTTGTGGGTAGTACTCGCTTCTTAAATAACTTTATAAAAATGAGTTTTGAGTTGAACATAGTTTCTGAGCTTGAAGTTTAACTCATACAATTTAAAGGAAAGTGTTGTATGGAAAGAAAGTTAAAGTAAAAGTAGTTCATATCGTAACAGATTATTATTTGCTTCGATCTGGGCTGATTTTTATTAAAATATTAAGAACGATGTTGGTGGTTCCTCAGTAATGTCAAAAGGAAACAGTGACTTCTCAGATTCTTATAGTTCATATCGCTGTTTGATAACAGACTGTCTGTTTTTATTTATTGGTCGTATTTATTATGACTCTCCCAAATAATGTAACCCACCTCACATAATTCTAAGAGTTATTATTGTTAGAAAAGTATAGCACTATAAACAATAATAATTGTAATGATGATTTTGTGACGCCAGATTTTAACTAAGTCCTCCTCCCTTTTTGCCATATCTGTCACGTTAGTGGCTATATCAGTCCTGGCAGTCCCACCCTCGCGCCCCCAAACCCTCTCCGACAAAACTGCGACGTAATTTATGGACAGCTTCATTGTAGCCAATCTTCATTCCCAGTTTATGGTCATTTCAGATCTACACTTTCATTAACGTTTATTTATGTGGAAAATAACAGACAGAAGAATATCTGAGAACTTAATCTATAATTCAACTACCAGCTGAACAACTTGTATCTCCATCGTAACTTGTAATCAAAGCATTTTATCCTCTTGCGTTTTCAAAATCATTTCTGAAATTTCATGGAACAGTTCTTAGCAAAATTCCCAGCTTATGTTAACTCAAACATAAACTGTGAACGATCAAAAGTTGTTTCCTAAATATACACACATCGAGAAACGTTTTTCGTCACCCCATTTACCTGAACTCCTGAAGACAGGCATTGACTGTGAATATTGTATCACAGACACAGTCCCTTTGACTGTTCAGAGATGACACTAAAGCCGTCCAAAGATGTAAACAACCATGCATGAGCAGCACCTTTTAGACGTAGGGGGTCGACAGTCGATCAGTTCCAGTCATTCCACTAGGTACACGACTCGTGTTGTCTGTAGCTCAACCACGCCTGGACGGTCAATACCGTGGTTCGACCGCGTCCGAATTGTTACTTTGTGCCAGGAAGGGCTCTCAACAAGGAAAGTGTCCAGGCTTCTCAGAGTGTTGTTTGGACATAGATAAGATACAGAGAGACAGGAACTGTCGATGATATTCCACGCTCAGGCCGCCCAATGGATACTACTGCAGTGGATGACCGCTATCTACGGATTATGGCTCGGAGGAACCCTGACAGAAACGCCACCAATTTGAATAATGCTGTTCGTGCAGCCACAGGCGTCGTGTTACGACTGAAACTGTGCGCAATAGGCTGCTTGGTACGCAATTTCACTCCCGACGTCCATGGCTAAGTCCATCTTTGCAACCACGACACAACGCAAGATGGCATAGCGTGCTCTTATCGTATAACAAGTAGAATGATGAAAAACTTTTCACTGATTCTCCTACTAATAGGCAACTAGAATGAAACGGAAATGAATAAATATACGAGAATCGAGAACTTGTAGTGTACAAACAAAGACTGTTCTCATTCTGGTCTCGAGTACCGTCGACGCGAGCCTACCCGCAACGTAGAAAAGGTGGTCTGGTTCTCAGACACCGTATTCGAATACAAAACGTCACTTTTCGAGAACACGAAAAATGCTTTGCATCTGAGAATTTCCAAGTTCTCGGATTATGGGTTGCCCAACACTGGCGTATTCAAGGATGATCCAGTGGTGCAGTGGGATAATTCATTTGTAGTTTCATTGTAGGTGCACGCCTTGGAGAAAAGCTAATAGTTGTTTTCATGTGTTACACCCAGTTTTTGTCTATCCAATTTATAATATCGACACAAGACACATTAACTAGCTTTTTTTAAAATGGACATAAGATTTTTTTAATTACCGGCTTCTGTGCTCAAGTCGCTTAATGAACCAAATTAGACTAGCGACAAATGCAGCACTAATGACAGCAGCAAAATGGTAGCACAGCTGAGGTGCCTGGAGTGAGCTGCGTGTTGAATAACGTCAGCAGACAACTCATTGATCATGTATCCAGTGCCACTGGTTACAAATAGTGTGTGGCCACTACCGGCACAACACAAAATGTCAGGGTAGGAACATAGATTATGCTACAGCGCTTTTAGTGTCCTAATTTAAGAGTCCCCTGAAGAAGTGGTACCGTAAACACATATCTACATTTTCACACATACTCCGCAAGCCACCATACATTGCATAGCTGAGGGTACCCTGTAGAACTGCTGTTCATTCCCTTTCCTGTTCCACCCGCAAATGGAGCGATCTAAAAATATGCTATATGTTTCCGTACGAGCCCTGATAGCTCTCATTTTGTCTTCGACATTCTTACGCGAGATGTATGTTGGTGTACGCAGAAATGGTCTTACCGTCTGTCACAACTGCGGGCTGTCTGTATATTCGACAAGAGCTTCTTATTTTCCCCAGAGATTTGCATTTGAATTCACGATGCATTTCCGTAATACTTGCGTGTTAATGTACCTGTAACTACTCTAGCAGCACCCCTCTGAATAGGTTAGATGTGTTCCTTTGACCCGACCTGGTGGAGATCTCAAATACTCGATCAGTACTCAAGAATACAGGAGGTGTACAAATATATGGAAACACAACGAACACAACATATTAATATGACTAATATGGCGTAGTAACCCCGTTGGAATTCAAAACAGCTTCCAGTTGTCTCGCAATGGATAAACACACGTCCTGTATGGTTTTTAAGGAAACATTATACCATTCTTCCTGCAAAATACTGACAGGTTTAGGTAACGATGATAGAGGTTAATAGCGGTCACGCAATCTTCTCCTCAAAGTATACCATAAAGGCTAAATAATATCGAGAGTTTGTGGCGGTCAGGGGAGATGCGACAGTTCATCTTCACCCACACAAAACCAGTCATGAAAAGGAACCCTGCTGTCTTGAAACACAGGCTCACCATTTTGTCCATTGGGGAAGAGACATTTTATCGTGGAATTGACATGATTATCCTATGGTTACGTACTCGTTGCCTGTAATGCGACATTGCTGAGTAATCATGGGGCCCATGGAATAGCAATATATGGCTGCCCAAATCATCAGCGAATCCACCTCAAATTTCGGTCCTGGGAAGTAAACTCGGCTGTAAGTTACAAATAATGTGAGACAAGACTCATCCGACCAAGTGACTTTCTTCCACTGCTCCATATTCCAAATTTTATGGCTTCCGGGCCAGGTTTACCTGTTACATGCATTTGCATCACTGATCGGTGGTTTCTGAATTCTAGTTCACCCTGCAATTCCTTATTTATGGAGCCCCCTTCGTGGTGTTGAGGAGCTGACAGAGCTGGCGAATGCGACATTCAGTTCTTCAATGTCTTTTGTAGCAGTCGTCCTCTTATTTCTAAGTCGCAATCCATTTCAGTGACCGTTTGTCACGATCACTCAACACACACTTCTGTCCGCGTTGTGACTTAGCGTGTGATGTCTTCCGCTTTCTCTGTATGCGCTTTAAATCTTCGATATAGTGCCTCTTGAAATACCAAACAATTCGGCTACGTTAGTTACGAATGCATCCACCATACGAGCATCAGCAGTTTGTCGTCTTTCGAACTCACTTAGCTCCGACATAATGCAGTCACGATTACACAGAACGCCATTCTGATCACGACTGTCAGTTGCAAGGTATTGAGAACATTCCACACGTTTCGTTCGTGGTCAAATACAGCAGCACAACTTGCATTTATATTCAAGCAAGCAACCTGATGTTTCACTTTTTTGTCCAACCGCTTTAGGTCGCACACGTATTCTGTACGCCCGCTCTTGTGTAGACCGTCTTAAATAATCCCAATAAACCTATGTCGGCCATTCAACATCCACACAATTGAACTCATGTGCTCTACAGCAGCACAACTTGCATTTATATTCAAGCAAGCAACCTGATGTTTCCACTTTTTTGTCCAACCGCTTTAGGTCGCACACGTATTCTGTACGCCCGCTCTTTTGTACACCGTCTTAAATAATCCCAATAAACCTATGTCGGCCATTCAACATCCACACAATTGAACTTATGTGCTCGTTCCATCTTTTATGTCTTTGTAACGTTACCACTAGATGTTTAATCGACATATCAGACTAAGGAATTACATGTGTGCGTAGGGTCTCACACATATAGGATTAAAAGTATACAGGTGGTAACTGATCCTAAGCTGAGTATTCTGAGACATGGAACCAATGAGGAGAGAGCAATAGTTATAGTGGAACTTAAACTCAAGTTTTTGTATCGGTGCGCAGATGACACCCTTTGACGGAAAGGTGTTAATCCTTTTTTTATACATATGTTTGAATTCGAGGCACTAGAATCTTCAGTGTACGATGGAAATGGGTAACAGTGGCTGTGTACCGTTTATAGACGTCTACGTCAGTCGAAAAGCCAAAAAAACAGTAAGCTGTTAGGACATGCAGTTTACTGCAAGCCCACATCGCTAAGAACTGTATTTGCAAGCCTCATGCTGCCAGCACTTTTCACGAGCTATGGGCGTATTCAGAACGCAGTTCACCAGGAACATGTGCCTGATAAGAAGATCCTTGCAAAGGAATTGGAAATACTGAAATCTGTATTCAAGGAAATTGGTTTTATTCTCGTAAGGTTTGCACAGGTAACGTGAGGAGTGTATGTGGCCTCTTACACTATAAAAAGAGTAAGGATATTGAGCGGAACATTCAAAAAGCTTTTCGATAATGTAATTTTTCGGCTACCTACAGAGACCTGTGCTCTTCTAGGCTTCTTTAGAACGCAGTTCACCAGGAACATATGCCTGATAAGAAGATCCTTGCAAAGGAATTGGAAATACTGAAATCTGTATTCAAGGAAATTGGTTTTATTCTCGTAAGGTTTGCACAGGTAACGTGAGGAGTGTATGTGGCCTCTTACACTATAAAAAGAGTAAGGATATTGAGCGGAACATTCAAAAAGCTTTTCGATAATGTAATTTTTCGGCTACCTACAGAGACCTGTGCTCTTCTAGGCTTCTTTAGAACGCAGTTCACCAGGAACATGTGTCTGATAAGAAGATCCTTGCAAAGGAATTGGAAATCCTGAAATCTGTATTCAAGGAAATTGGTTTTATTCAAGTAAGGTTTGCACAGGTAACGTGAGGAGTGTATGTGGCCTCTTACACTATAAAAATAGTAAGGATATTGAGCGGAACATTCAAAAAGCTTTTCGATAAAGTAATTTTTCGGCTACCTACAGAGACCTGTGCTCTTCTAGGCTTGGAAAAGGATGCTCTGGATTTGCGAAGAACTGAAGTCTATAGAATACCGCGTCAATATGGAACGCTGGCATTGGCCACACCATATCTACAACACTGAAAATGTGCGTTGAACGTGATAGTAACACTCACCTTTCTTAGCATGGTAAGTCAATCATTTTTGAGAATTGTATGTCCGTGGGACGTACCATGGATTGATGTGGCATCGAAATCTTGCAGAAGACGATATCTGCTTACATATACGGTCCTGTAAGGTTAATGAGACCGCCGCCAATGTTTGAAATCGACGGTCAGTAAGCACTCACAGACGGCAGGTGGCAGCACCAGCAGTGCAGGGTATATAAAGAGTATCAGGAAGACGCAGAAAACAATGCACTTGTTGTCATGTTGTGGAGTGATTTATCTAGCGTCGAAAAGGAAATGAGCGTTAGCTTTCGTGCCGGCTGGGGTTAAAGTATACCGTGAATGGCAAAATGATGGTATCCAAAACCAGCACCGAGGCAACTGTGGTGCACTATAGGTCATACACTCCTGGAAATTGAAATAAGAACACCGTGAATTCATTGTCCCAGGAAGGGGAAACTTTATTGACACATTCCTGGGGTCAGATACATCACATGATCACACTGACAGAACCACAGGCACATAGACACAGGCAGCAGAGCATGCACAATGTCGACACTAGTACAGTGTATATCCACCTTTCGCACCAATGCAGGCTGCTATTCTCCCATGGAGACGATCGTAGGGATGCTGGATGTAGTCCTGTGGAACGGCTTGCCATGCCATTTCCACCTGGCGCCTCAGTTGGACCAGCGTTCGTGCTGGACGTGCAGACCGCGTGAGACGACGCTTCATCCAGTCCCAAACATGCTCAATGGGGGACAGATCCGGAGATCTAGCTGGCCAGGGTAGTTGACTTACACCTTCTAGAGCACGTTGGGTGGCACGGGATACATGCGGACGTGCATTGTCCTGTTGGAACAGCAAGTTCCCTTGCCGGTCTAGGAATGGTAGAACGATGGGTTCGATGGCGGTTGGGATGTACCGTGCACTATTCAGTGCCCCCTCGACGATCACCAGAGGTGTACGGCCAGTGTAGGAGATCGCTCCCCACACCACGATGCCGGGTGTTGGCCCTGTGTGCCTCGGTCGTATGCAGTCCCGATTGTGGCGCTCACCTGCACGGCGCCAAACACGCATACGACCATCATAGGCACCAAGGCAGAAGCGACTCTCATCGCTGAAGACGACACGTCTCCATTCGTCCCTCCATTCACGACTGTCGCGACACCACTGGAGGCGGGCTGCACGATGTTGGGGCGTGAGCGGAAGACGGCCTAACGGTGTGCGGGACCGTAGCCCAGCTTCATGGAGATGGTTGCGAATGGTCCTCGCCGATACCCCAGGAGCAACAGTGTAGCTAATTTGCTGGGAAGTGGCGGTGCGGTCCCCTACGGCACTGCATAGGATCCTACGGTCTTGGCGTGCATCCGTGCGTCGCTGCGGTCCTGTCCCAGGTCGTCGGGCACGTGCACCTTCCGCCCACCACTGGCGACAACATCGATGTACTGTGGAGACTTCACGCCGCACGTGTTGAGCAATTCGGCGGTACGTCCACCCAGCCTCCCGCATGCCCACTATACGCCCTCGCTCAAAGTCCGTCAACTGCACATACGGTTCACGTCCACGCTGTCGCGGCATGCTACCATTGTTAAAGACTGCGATGGAGCTCCGTATGCCACGGCAAACTGACTGACACTGACGGCGGCGGTGCACAAATGCTGCGCAGCTAGCGCCATTCGACGGCCAACACCGCGGATCCTGGTGTGTCCGCTGTTCCATGCGTGTGATCATTGCTTGTACAGCCCTCTCGCAGTGTCCGGAGCAAGTATGGTGGGTCTGACACACCGGTGTCAATGTGTTCTTTTTTCCATTTCCAGGAGTGTAGATGACAGGGGTGAACAACGACTGCGGAGATTTGTACCGGTTAACAAACGTGCAAATGTAGAACAGTCGACCGTTCAGATGAACCAAAGGGCTACCAACAGTGTTTCCTCAACAATGGATCACCAAACGTTGCTGCCCATGGGCCTCCGCAGCAGGCACCTTGTTCACGCACCCAGCTTGACTGCTATTCATCTGCGACGAAAGATGGAATTTGCACGCCAGTACCGCAGTGTTACGTCCATTTATTAGCGACGGGCGGCCTTTTCAGTTGAATCACGTTTTATACTCCATCACACTGAAAGGAAAGACCCTGCAACAGTCGTCGGAAGGAACCAGGATGGAGTAGGGAGCGTTTGTTCTGGGTAATGTTTCCAAGGTGCTCCTTGGTGATTTCGTCATTCTGTAAGGCACAATGGTTCAACACAAGCGCCGGCTGGAGTGGCCGAGCGGTTCTAGGCGCTACAGTCTGGAACCGCGTGACCGCTACGGTCGCAGGTTCGAATCCTGCCTCGGGCATTGATGTGTGTGCTGTCCTTAGGTTAGTTAGGTTTAATTAGTTCAAAGTTCTAGGCGACTGATGACCTCAGAAGTTAAGTCGCATAGTGCTCAGAGCCATTTGAACTATTTGAGCTTACCACACTCCTCCTGGCCACTAACCTCCCCGGATTTAAACGCAATCGAGAATCTGTGGGTCCACCTCAATCAGGCTGTTCGCGTCATGGATCCTCAACCGAGAAATCTAGCGCAGCTGGTCACGGCACTTGAGTCAACATGGCTCCACCTTCCAGAACACCACGGAGTCTCTTCCTGCTCGTCTCGCCGCAGTCCGCGCTGAAAACGTGCATATTCGGGCTTTTGACACGTGGTCACATTAATGTGACTGGACAGTGTATTTGGGCTGAAGATGTTATCAAGCGGGCTATAGTTTTCAACTGAATAAGGGCACGTTCAGCAACAATTAATTTTAGCATTGTGACTATTGATTATGAACTCCGCAGCCGCGAAATTCGACAGGGCGCGTGAATGTAGCAAAACCATTACGCATGCTCTGCCGCATCTCAATTGCAGTTCAGTTTGACAGAGGGCGGCTATGGCCCGAATAACATGCTCTAGTACTTCAGTCGTAAAATTAACTTGAAGATGGCTGCCTAGTTTTCAGCTGCACGTCAACATCAGCCGGCTGTAATCCCGAAATCTCATGGGATATCTATTACGACGGAAAAACGTGAATATACAGAAGGAACCAATGGTCGGAAACGAAAATTTCAGGGACTAAGAAGTCCCTAATGATAAAAAGGGCGTGACTCAGAAAACAACTGCGTGCCGCATCTAGGAAGGTGGCCCTACCTTGAAAAAGAACATAAAGTCATCTTTGATGCGTTTACAGTGTATAGCATCGTTGGCAGTTCATTACTGGGGAAAGCCGACCGAATATACAGAGATCAGTTTCTACACAACCACAATCGTAATAAGAAGAAATTTAACAGCGCGGATAGATAGCTGCAATAAACTAAGTCGCTCAAGCTACGGAAAGTTGGGCAAATTTCTCGAGAAAGAAAATTTTGCACAGTATAATTTGAGGAGATGGTGATGTATCCTATCGTGTTGTGAAGGATTCATCAATCCCCCCTTCAACAAGCGCGTAAGATACACACTACCAGCAATATCGTGTAAAGAACTGGTGGATTAGGCACCACAACTAAAGTGTACAATCTGCCACGCAGGATTAGCCGAGCGGTCTGGGGCGCTGCAGTCATGGACTGTGCGGCTGATCCCGGCGGAGGTTCGAGTCCTTCCTCGGGCATGGGTGTGTGTGTTTGTCCTTAGGATAATGTAGGTTAAGTAGTGTGTAAGCTTAGGGACTGATGACCTTAGCAGTTAAGTCCCATAAGATGTCACACATTTTTAAAGTGTACAGATAATGAGACCAAATTGTTCTGAACCCACAGTTGAGGTCCCTCGACCAATTACGGGTGTTAGTATTTCAATAGGGTAAGCTGGCGATGTAAAATGTAAGGCTTTTATGTCAATGGAAATCTAAATACACATTTCCAACCATTAGTTCAATATCTCACAGTACTCATCCCAGGATCCTCTGGTATCCGGATAACAAACAATCTAAAAATGTTTGGCGCATTCTCTGCAAATCTTATTTTACGTCTGTCAAAACGTCATTCTTGGAAAACATCTGAGGAAAGGCTCTACCCTGTTTGATGTCGAAGTGTTCACAGCATGTTATGCTTCACAGCATAAAAATAATTTACAACGAATTTGTTTATCTTGTAATAATGCGATGAGTCACTGTATCCAAACATAATTCGAATTTTTCCCGCCGTAGTGTCCCACATAGGTCGATTTATTTATTCTAGAAGTTCTTCTAGTTCTTCTTGTACTTCACACAATTTAATGAAATCTGCAACAGCTTGAGTGTATGCCTTGCAGAAAAATGTGCCTACTCAAACATTATGAGCCAACACGATAGCAGATGTACGTCTAGGGAGATATCCCGTGAAAAGATTGCCATACATGCAGAGTAAATAATGTATTTTTCAACTATGCATAAAATAAGCTCGTGACACTCTTAAATGGAGCCAGATTCTCATTCCTGCAAAATGGAGGTGCATCGACATGTCTGATCGAAAGTATCAGGACACCACTATGTGACACGGAATTGACCACTAGAAGTCACGAGAGGCGGACCCGCCAGCTCAAAAGAAGGCGGAGGGTATTGTGTTGTCAGTAGAGAATCAATAACAGGAGAATAGCTCGATCAAGGGAGCTCAATGTCTTCATACAAGGAGTCGTCATTGAATGCCATGTGAGTAACAAATCCATCAGGGACATATCGACCCTTCTATAGCTGACAAAATCGACTGTCAGTGATGTGACTATAAAGTGGAAAAGTTAAGGAACAACCACGGCCAATCCAAGACCATGTACCGACCAGGAACCGTTGAACATCAAGGAGGGAAGCTGTAAAATAATGCATGAAATCAACGGAGGGAATTATTCGCGACTTCCAAAATACTATGAGTAGTCCAGCTAATACAATGGCTGTGCATACTGAGGGATTCCACTCTTTGTGACCCATTTGTCACGGTCATCGGCGATCAGATGGCGCTGAGGACACCTGTCTGTGCGCCCTCTGTTTCGACTCTGCAGGCAGTAACATGTGCTGGGTTTAGAGGTACACACTGTTTGCAACATTCATTATGAGGTACAACCAAGTCCCATGGAAGAGTACGTACTCCTGTTGAATAGGATCAGTCATTCGAATGGGGCCACACTGTTGGCCTGTGGAAGGCTCTATGGATGTATCGACGGATTGCTGCAAATGTTGGGCAAAATGTACCGGTGACGTGCCACTGTTTTCAACCTGGTGGGAAGAGCATTCTCACGCCCTTAGACCAGGATCTGGACGTCAGCGTGGTACAGACGCACGTCAAGATCGATGCGTTGTTCAAACAACGGTGGCCGATCGAACACCATCCAGCGGGAAAATCCTGAGACACGTTGCACCTGCTGTGTCGTCAGGGACCGTCTGCTTACTCCAGGATTAAGATCATGTGTGCCTCTGCCAGGGCTACCACTGACACTACCAAGACACCGCCAAACATGGCTACTCTGGACTCGTGAAAGATTTGACTGGAGAGTGGAATGGCGAACTGTTGGCTTCAGTGATGAGAGTAGGTTCTGTCTGTTTCCGAGTGATAGGCTTCTGTTTGTATGGGAGTGGTGGAAATACGTATGTATACCGTAGACCTAGTGAGCTGCCTATTTCAGGGAGCACTTGCCCACGACACACACGCCCAATCCCAGGTTTCATAGTGTGGGGGAGGGGGGGAGGAGACGATTCTGTTACAGCTTGTCGTCACATTTGGTGTTTTTGCAGGGTAAAATAACAGTGTCCGCTATTGTCACTACTTCGACAAGAAGGTAATGTTCTTTTTCACCAGGTCAATGCACGTCCACATACGGCTGCATGTCCACAGAGAGTTGCACGTCCACAAACGGTTGCTGCGATGCAACGTGTTTTCCGTGTTGTACAACTACTAGGGGAAGGCGGGGCTACAAGTTCCGATTTTTAGTTAACCTCAAAATTCGTTAAGGATACTTGGTTTTAGTATTCATGTGATCCAATCAAAATTAACTTATATATGTAACGTTGATATTAAGACAGTTATTTGGGTCGTTTGTTGTGGGATTTTTTTTTGTAATAATTTTTTAATGTCTGAAGTCGTAAAATAACTTACCCCGACTTGGAGAAAATTGTTAACAAGCCGGGGTAAGTTGTTACTATATTTGTTGAAGCTATTATTTGTGAAAAAAACAATAAATGATTAAACAATGTCTGTTTATTTAAGTAACAATAAACAATGTCGTACGAACCATAAGATAAAAATTTGTATGTTATATAAAAAGTAACGATAATTTGTACTAAAACAATTATTAACCCTTTAGTAATTAACAGATTACCAGATAACTTGTAACTACTCAGACTTGATAATTCAGTCCTCAATCATACTGGCCTTGTCTTAGGCTGAAAATATGCTTCATATTGCCGTCATAGGCAGAAAACATATATACTTATAATTAATTAATCGTCAGAAGACATATGACAATCACAGTTCGGGTGTAGGTAGGTTAGTAAGGCTTGATTCTTCCTACATTTGGAATGAGCCCAGTACTTATATTCTTGGCACTGAACCCATTCTTTCCCGGAACGTGAATTAGAGTAACTGTCACAGCACACTAGACACTAATACTCTAAACTGTCCTCTTCATTCTCAGACCTTTCACTACTCGCTTGTAAAACACGTCGTTTAACAGACTTCCCTTTTCCTTTACCTGTACCTTTTCCTGTTCCATTCCCTTGTGTTGTTTTACCTTTCAATTTTCCATTATTTTTTCTCGCTTTTTCATCATCTATGTTCACTTCCCTTTTTTTGCTTTGCTCTTCTGCTGAGGTTTGTTTTACTGGAGTATCTGTTAAAATAGTGGATTTTCTAAGGCGTCTCTAAGTTGTTTCAATCCTTGGCGGTGCCTCCGGAAAAGGACGTACCGCTTCTGCAGAGAAAGGGACTTGCCCTCCGAGTTCTTCTATGACATCAGAAGATGCAGGGAGATTAACAACCCCTGATGGCCCTGGCGCACCAACGATTTGCCTTGTATCTGTACTAACGTTTACAATTTCAGATGCATTAGCGTCTGTGTCAGTAACCGTGTCTGATACTGCTTCCGACCTATTGGTGGTGATGTAATGTCAATTGCCTAAAGCCACATCTGGTGCATTTAATAAAGCTTAAGGGCGATCTGTAACATCCGACGGGGCATAGTCGTCTTCTGTAAAAATATTGGGGCCGTAAGGCCAAATGCCAGGTTTTCTGAAAGCGCTCATTACGTTTATGGTAGTCACTGCACGAGGTAGCTCGTATCTAACAATTTCTGGGATCTCATATACCGACATTGTTTTGCCATGATTATTGCGTAGCCAATTGTCCTGAGATTTTACACAGTAGCTTTTGAAAGGCGCATTTACTCCAACATCCATTGGCTGAAGGCGGTGCGTACAATAAAGCGGGAATGACAGCATTATAATGGAGTTAGATTCCACTTTTTCCACCACATTGATATCAGTATGAGATTGGCGATTATCGAGCAACAACAAAATCGGACGTGCATGTGATGGTTTAGTATGTTTGATAAAATGATCCATATGTTTCAAGAACTCCGTAGCTGTCATCCACCCTGAACTGTTTCCTGAGCCAATAGATTCCGGTGGTCCGCCTTTTATAAACAGATCCTTGTAGTGAAGCCTTGGGAAAATAAAAATGGGAGGAACTGCATTACCTAATGCATTTACTGCCAGTTCCACTGTAACCAGTGTCCCACGTTCAGCAGATACTATGGCTCCAACTTGCTTCATTCCCTTCTTGGCAATAATTTTCCTCGGCCTTAGCACTGAGGTAACGCCTGTTTCATCTAAATTACATATTCTTTAACGTGGAAATTTATATTTATCCAACACTGTTCTGAGCTTTGTAAAAAATTCGGTAAAATTGTGTTTATTATACGATGTCGCTTTGCTGGCACCCGTTGACTCCGGTCTCCTTATTGACAGGTGAGAATGTCTTTTTAAAAAAACACTCATCCAGCCTCTACCAGCTTTTTATTTTCGTGCCACGATGGTGGAATATTGGGAGCACTGAAATTCAATGCACATTCGTACGCTAAGTTTTAGACTTCTTCTGGCAGAAGACCAAAGAAAATTGAAGCACACTGCAACAGATATTCTGCTAACTTTGCTTCCTGTTCTTCAGTAAAGAGCACTCTTACTATTTTGTAACCAATCGCGATATTTTCTACCCCAGGTCTTAGCTTTTTTGACAAATCTGTATAAAGTCATCTGACTAATACGTAATTCCTTATCAACAGTTTTTATTTTCCTGCCATCGTTGAGAACTGCATCTGCTGCTTTTTGCATCAACTCCTGTGACACAGATCCTCGTGTTGTTTTTCGGGTATACGTCATCATACTACAAAATAAAGAAAATAACATATTTATATTCCATTGGTGGTACAAATGAATTGGAGCAAGTTGTTCCGAGGTCACAACGTGCCCCTGAAAATCGGGACATCTCGCCCGAATCACATATGTTGAAATAAAAGCAAGATATTGATTACGTTACGAAACATAGGCAATTTACGCATTTTGTATCAAAGCAGCAGATAAATCTTTACAATAAAACACCGAAACACTAAAGGCTACTCGTTAAAATTCGTGAGATAGATGAAAAATACCAAATACCAAAAAATTTGCCTACGTGAACCAGCGACGCACGTAGTGTCGTTCCGGTGTTCTCGCGACTATTGGCCTGTACACGATAGCTGTCGTCGGGGCGCTGTGGCGTTTCATTTCAGACGTGTGTAGTTCATATTCATATCTCTTTCTCTCGCGGAATTATTTCAATCGGAACAACTTACCGCTCTCCCCTACCCTGACCAGCAAGATCACCAAATCTCTCGTCAATTTAACACTTACGGGACATGGAATGTGGGAACTTGGTGGTTGCCATGGTCTGCAAGAACCATTGCTTAAATCCAACAGGAAGCCCAAGATTCTTGGGACAGTATCGCATGGTGTCATTCGACATTATTGTGATCCTTTGGATACGTAAAAACATGCCTACGTTGCCGACTAGGAGTTACATTGCGTTTTTATGCGACTGTCTGGGCACCTTTTACTGTGATCTCTGTGTTTCATTTGGTCTGAATTTTATTATCATATACTGCTACAATAACACCTCTATCCTCACCTGTCAATAAAATTAACCTTGAGTTTTTGGCATTTTTTTCCACAGCGGTGTAGATGGTTTCGAAGCAGTAGAATGTATTTTCTTTCTTCAATGGGAAGCTGTATCTATAAAGTTAGAAAAAATTTAAAGCGATATTAAAATGTATGAAAATATTTCTTTTATCTAAACAATGAATGAAACATGTTTATTTGTGGGGAAAAGTTATATTACACCGTCTAAACTCTGTAACCGTTTTTCAAAAAATTTTATACTCGCTACAGCAAATCTTAATTTTTCATGTTCTTCAATAGATTTAAAAATGCGTATAGAAAATAACGTGCTCTTTTTATTTCAACAGGAGTTTGGAGTCGAGTCTTTTCAACAAAGCGAATGAGCTGCAAGAGGACATCAGCTTAAAGAGGTTTGATCTGCGCGTCGCCCAGATCCATTTGGGCGCAGTTAAGGCACAGGTACGGACAACACACGCTCTCTCCACGTTGTACACTGACATGCATAGTGTAGGAGGAGTGGTATGTATCCCTCCTATCCCTGACTCCCCCTCTAGCTTCGTATGGAACATAAAATGTAATGATTATTTTTCTGTTATGAGCAGAATGCTACAAGGTCCAATCGTCTGCAGAAGCATCTCCTAGGTTTATGCTATGACTACCTACATTACCCGTAGCTTTTATGCGTTTGCCAGCTATAATCGTGGGCCTGGGGACTTGATTCTGATTGCCCACTCTCCAGCTAGCAACTGTATGAATCAGGTCTAGACAGATTAAAAAAACTAGGCGTTTCCATCGTGAAGTCAATACAAAAGATCGCCTCGATAAGCGTCATGACTTTGAAATAAGTGGGTTTGTACGAGGATACTTCAGGAAGTAAGTTACAATTTTTATAACACTCCAAGTAACTTTTAATAAATGTTGCACGTAGAAGTTGACAGACGCATTTGTGCCCTACTAAGCTAGCTGAGTACTATCGCCTACCTTTGGTAATCATTCGGCTATATTCGGTAAACAATAGAACCGTCAATTGTTTTAGAAACATGATCCATACAATTTCTAAGTACCATAACAATCATAATTCACAGACAGATTTCCCTTAAATCCTACAAATTAATAATTGCTATCTTATATTTTAAATAAATGAGAAACCATAGTATCATTCACATCTGAACTGCGAATCTTTCCCTTAAAATCACGTCTTGCGTCATCTCGAATTTTCAGGCTGAGCGATATACCCCACCTAGGAGCCTTCAGACGGGAAGCACGGAGCAGAATGCCCTTTGCTCACAGTTTAGGTATGCATTGTTAAGTCAGCAGCTCTGTTCTTTCTCCCAATTGTCGTCTGTTCGTCTTTTGTGCACAGTATACTAAAGGTTTTCTGTGCGTGTTTGTCATTGAGAAAAACTGTGACTGTATGCGACATAGAAAGTTCCATTGCGGAAGCGAAAATTAAACCAGTACTGTGAAACTGGTCCATGCCGGATACTCCAAACAAATTAAAAGTGACTGAAGCTTAAAATGAAATACACTACTGGCCATTAAAATTGCTACACCACGAAGATGACGTGCTACAGACGCGAAATTTAACCGACAGGAAGAAGATGCTGTGATATGCAAATGATTAGCTTTTCAGAGCATTCACAAAAGGTTGGCGCCGGTGGCGACGCCTACAACATGGTGACATAAGTAAAGTTTCCAACCGATTTCTCATACACAAAAAGCAGTTGACCGGCGTCGCATGGTGAAACGTTGTAGTGATGCCTCGTGTAAGGAGGAGAAATGCGTACCATCACGTTTCGGATTGTAGCCTATCGTGATTGCGGTTTATCGTATCGCGACAATGCTCCTCGCGTTGGTCGAGATCCAATGACTGTTAGCAGAATATGGAATCGGTGGGTTCAGGAGGGTAGTACGGAACGCCGTGCTGGATCCCAACGGCCTGGTATCACTAGCAGTCGAGATGACAGGCATCTTATCCGCATGGCTGTAACGGATCGTGCAGCCACGTCTCGATCCCTGAGTCAACAGATGGGGACATTTGTAAGACAACAACCATCTGCACGAACAGTTCGACGTCGTTTGCAGCAGCATGGACTATCAGCTCAGAGACCATGCCTGCGGTTACCCTTGACGCTGCATCACAGACAGGGAGCGCCTGCGATGGAGTACTCAACGACGAACCTGGGTACACGAATGGCAAAACGTCATTTTTTCTGATGAATCCAGGTTCTGTTTACAGCGCCGGCCAGTGTGGCCGAGAGGAACTGGAACCTCGCGACCGCTACGGTCGCAAGTTCGAATCCTGCTTCGTGCATGGATGTGTGTGATGTCCTTAGGTTAGTTAGGTTTAAGTAGTTATAAGTTCTAGGGGACTGATGACCTCAGATGTTAAGTCCCATAGTGCTTAGAGCCATCTCAACCATCTGTTCACAGCATCATGGCTCAAATGGTTCAAATGGCTCTGAGCACTATGGGACTTAACATCTATGGTCATCAGTCCCCTAGAACTTAGAACTACTTAAACCTAACTAACCTAAGGATAGCACACAACACCGTCATCACGAGGCAGAGAAAATCCCTGACCCCACCGGGAATCGAACCCGGGAACCCGGGCGCGGGAAGCGAGAACGCTACCGCACGACCACGAGCTGCGGACTTACAGCATCATGACGGTCGCATCCGTGTTCGGCGACATCGCGGTGAACGCACATTGTAAGCGTGTATTCGTCATCGTTACACTGGTGTATCACCCGGCGTGATGGTATGGGGTGCCATTGGTTACACGTCTCGGTCACCTCTTGTTCGCATTGACGGCACTTTGAACAGTGGTCGTTTCACATGTGTTACGACCCGTGGCTCTACCCTTCATTCGATCCCTGTTAAACCCTACATTTCAGCAGGATAATGCATGACCGCATGTTACAGGTCCTTTCTGGATACAGAAATTGTTCGACTGCTGCCCTGGCCAGCACATTCTCCAGATCTCTCACCAATTGAAAACATCTGGTCAATGGTAGCCGAGCAACTGGCTCGTCACAATACGCCAGTCACTACCCTTGATGAACTGTGGTATCGTGTTGAAGCTGCATGGGCAGCTGTACCTGTACACGCCATCCAAAGGTCTGTTTGACTCAATGCCCAGGCGTATCAAGGCCGTTATTACAGTCAGAGGTGGTTGTTCTGCGTATTGATTTCTCAGGATCTATGCACCCAAATTACGTGAAAATGTAATCACATGTCAGTTCTAGTATAATATATTTCTCCAATGAATACCGTTTTATCATCTGTGTTTCTTCTTGGTGTAGCAATTTTAATGGCCAGTAGTGTGTGTGGATCATACAACAAAGATTTTGAACTCCTGCTACTGCGGGAGAGGGCTCTTACTGCTAGGTGCTTGCAATTATTTATCGATCCTTAGCACGGTATTTAGCGAACAAACATGTATACCTGATGGAGGGTGGCAATTATTGAACTAATGGTTCAAATGGCTCTGAGTACTATAGGACTTAACTTCTGAGGTCATCAGTCCCCTAGAACCTAGAACTACTTAAACCTAACTAACCTAAGGGCATCACATACATCCATGCCCGAGGCAGGATTCGAACCTGCGACCTTAGCGGTCGCGCGGTTCCAGACTGTAACGCCTTGAACCGCTCGGCCGCCCGGCCGGCAATTATTGAACTACATGAAAAAAATATGTAGTTACAAACTAAAGCGTAAACAGACATTATTCAACATGTAAACGTCACTACAGGTATTCGGATTTAGGTTATAACATGCTCGATATGCCTGCCACCATTGGCGATGATGAGCCGCAGGGAAAGAGCAAAATTCTGTCACCCGCTCAAGTGTCGGAACATCTATGCCTTCAATGACCTCCCAAATGACTCTTTTCAGCTCAGTAATGGTTTTGGGCTTATTTCTGTACACCTTGTCTTTAATATGGGAGTCGCATGTTTTCAGATCCGGAGAATATTGCGGTCAGTCGAGTGGCTAGTGGCTAGTGGCAATGCGGTCCCCAAAGTACTCCTCCAGGACATCAAACACTATTTTGCTTCGATAGGGTCGAGCTCCGTCTTGGTTGAACCACATTTTGTCGAAATCAAGGTCACTTTCTATAATAGGGATAAAATCATCTTCCAAAACCTTCACGTATCGTTCGGTAGCAACGAATATCGCACCAATTATTTCGTCACTGGATATTACACACAACACTGTCACCCGTTGAGGGTGAAGAGACTTCTCGATCGCGAAATGCGGATCCGTCGGCCCCACTCCAAAAGAGCAGGGAACCTCCACATTGCTGCACTCGATGGACAGTGTGTCTAAGGCGTTCAGCCTGACCGGGTTGCCTCCAAACACGTCTCTGACGATTGTCTGGTAGAAGGCATATGCGACACTCATCGGTGAAGAGAACGTGATGCCAATCGTGAGCGGTCCAATCGGCATGTTGTTGGGCCCATTTGTACCACGCTGCATTGTGTCGTGGTTGCAAACATGGGCCTCGCCAAGGACGTCGCGAGTGAAGTTGCGCATCATGCAGCCTTTTGCTCTACATCTACATCTACATCTACATCCGTACTCCGCAAGCCACCTGACGGTGTGTGGCGGAGGGTACCCTGAGTACCTCTATCGGTTCTCCCTTCTATTCCAGTCTCGTATTGTACGTGGAAAGAAGGATTGTCGGTATGCTTCTGTGTGGGCTCTAATCTCTCTGATTGTATCCTCATGGTCTCTTCGCGAGATATACGTATGAGGGAGCAATATACTGCTTGACTCTTCGGTGAAGGTATGTTCTCGAAACTTTAACAAAAGCCCGTACCGAGCTACTGAGCGTCTCTCCTGCAGAGTCTTCCACTGGAGTTTATCTATCATCTCCGTAACGCTTTCGCAATTACTAAATGATCCTGTAACGAAGCGCGCTTCTCTCCGTTGGATCTTCTCTATCTCTTCTATCAACCCTACCTGGTGCGGATCCCACACTGCTGAGCAGTATTCAAGCATTGGGCGAACAAGCGTACTGTAACCTACTTCCTTTGTTGTCGGATTGCATTTCCTTAGGATTCTTCCAATGAATCTCAGTCTGGCATCTGCTTTACCGACGATCAACTTTATATGATCATTCCATTTTAAATCACTCCTAATGCGTACTCCCAGATAATTTATGGAATTAACTGCTGCCGGCCGCGGTGGTCTCGCGGTTCTAGGCGCGCAGTCCGGAGCCGTGCGACTGCTACGGTCGCAGGTTCGAATCCTGCCTCGGGCATGGATGTTTGTGTTGTTCTTAGGTTAGTTAGGTTTAAGTAGTTCTAAGATCTAGGGGACTAATGACCACAGCAGTTGAGTCCCATAGTGCTCAGAGCCATTTGAACCAATTAACTGCTTCCAGTTGCTGACCTGCTATTTTGTAGCTAAATGATAAGGGACCTATCTTTCTATGTATTCGCATCACATTACACTTCGCTACATTGAGATTCAATTGCCATTCCGTGCACCATGCGTCAATTCGCTGCAGATCCTCCTGCATTTCAGTACAATTTTCCATTGTTGCAACCTCTCGATACACCACAGCATCATCTGCAAAAAGCCTCAGTGAACTTCCGATGTCATCCACCAGGTCATTTATGTATATTGTGAATAGCAACGGTCCTATGACACTCCCCTGCGGCACACCTGAAATCACTCTTACTTCGGAAGACTTCTCTCCATTGAGAATGACGTGCTGCGTTCTGTTATCTAGGAACTCCTCAATCCAATCACACAATTGATCTGATAGTCCGTATGCTCTTACTTTGTTCATTAAACGACTGTGGGGAACTGTGTCAAACGCCTTGCGGAAGTCAAGAAACACGGCATCTACCTGTGAACCCGTGTCTAAGGCCCTCTGAGTCTCGTGGACGAATAGCGCGAGCTGGGTTTCACACGATCGTCTTTTTCGAAACCCATGCTGATTCCTACAGAGTAGATTTCTAGTCTCCAGAAAAGACATTATACTCGAACATAATACGTGTTCCAAAATTCTACAACTGATCGACGTTAGAGATATAGGTCTATAGTTCTGCACATCTGTTCGACGTCCCTTCTTGAGAACGGGGATGACCTGTGCCCTTTTCCAATCCTTTGGAACGCTTCGCTCTTCTAGAGACCTACGGTACACCGCTGCAAGAAGGGGGGCAAGTTCCTTCGCGTACTCTGTGTAAAATCGAACTGGTATCCCATCAGGACCAGCGGCCTTTCCTCTTTTGAGCGATTTTAATTGTTTCTCTATCCCTCTGTCGTCTACTTCGATATCTACCATTTTGTCAACTGTGCGACAATCTAGAGAAGTGCAGTCTTCCTCTGTGAAACAGCTTTGGAAGAAGACATTTAGTAATTCGGCCTTTAGTCTGTCATCCTCTGTTTCAGTACCATTTTGGTCACAGAGTGTCTGGACATTTTGTTTTGATCCACCTACCGCTTTGACATAGGACCAAAATTTCTTAGGATTTTCTGCCAAGTCAGTACATAGAACTTTACTTTCGAATTCATTGAAAGCCTCTCGCATAGCCCTCCTCACACTACATTTCGCTTCGCGTAATTTTTGTTTGTCTGCAAGGCTTTGGCTATGTTTATGTTTGCTGTGAAGTTCCCTTTGCTTCCGCAGCAGTTTTCTAACTCGGTTGTTGTACCACGGTGGCTCTTTTCCATCTCAGTTTGAATCGCAACACGACGTCCTGTGGCTGCACGAAAAGCATTACTCAACATGGTGGCGTTGCTTCAGGGTTCCCCCGAGCTATAATCCGTAGGTAGCGGTCATCCACTTCAGTAATAGCCCTTGGGCGGCCTGAGCGAGGCATGTCATCGACAGTTTCGGTCTCTGTTTCTCCTCCATGCCCAAACAACATCGCTTTGGTTCAGTCCGAGACGTCTGGACACTTCCCTTGTTGAGAGCCCTTCCTGCCACAAAGTAACAATGCGGTCGCGATCGAACCGCGTTATTTATCGTCTAGGGATGGTTGAACTACAGACAACACGAGTCGTGTACATGGTGGATTGACTGGAACTGATCGGCTGTCGGACCCCCTCCGTCTAGTAGGCGCTGCTCATGCATGGTTGTTTACAACTACGGGCGGGTTTAGTGACATCTCTGAACAGTCAAAGGCACTGTTTCTGTGATACAACATCCACAGTCGACGTCTGTCTTCAGGAGTTTTGGAAACCGGGGTGATGGAAAACTTTTTTTGGTGTGTGTAGTAGGCTGTTTCGTTGCCAGTCGCATTTCGCTTCTTATATTTTCGAAGCATGTTCTGTGGCGATTTCGTGTGGTCCTTACTTCATATGTACGCCGTCTTTGGATATCCTGTATAGCCTAGAATAATCCTTTTTCTTGACATTTACCTCCACATTTCTCTACATATACGCAACTGTTTTTTCCAGATACACTTATCTGTGGTGACAGTAATTTGTGAACTCCTGGTACTGATTATAAATAAAAGAAAACGAGGACTATGTAAAATTATTAATAGAAGGCTAAATTTAAAACACCTGAAAATTCTTTATTCTTGTTTTGATAACGATTATGTTCTCACATCGCCAGGATTTCTACGGTATTAAAATAGAAACAAAGAGAACACATCGCAAAGGTTCATTCGAAAATTTTGACACATTGCATTTGCCATGCTGCTGAATGTGTAAATGTTAGTACTTGTTTAACTGCCCTTTGTATATCGGTAACGGTTGTTACTGCAAAAGCTTTGTGCTTACCGATACTTCCTCAAAAAGATCAGTTGTATTTATTCTTATTAGATCTAATATAAATGTATCATGAGTGGGTTTTCGAAGTATCTGTTCTAAGAAGTTTTCAGAGAAACGATTTAGTATTATTTCACAGGCTCGCTCGTCACGCCTAACAGTTATAAAACTGTAATTATCCCCAATGTTGGTTGACTATACGGTCCTCCAATGATGACAGCATATTGGGGAGCATACGTAATAGCTGTCTGAAGTTCTCTGTTACTTTCTCATGAAAATCTAAGGGTGAGTCTGTCAGTCGATAGGAGGATCCAATTATAAGTTTATGCCCTCCTTTGACATTTCACCAGCTCTAGTCAAGTACTGACTCAAAGGTGCAACTTGCCAATAGTTCGTGTATCGTGGAATTGATTTTCACGGTGGAAACTCGGCAGGCGCGTTGCTCTACCTCCAAGGAATGGCTACCGACCGGAGTAGTTTGACGGTAGGTTCAATAGTGGAAACGATAGTCTACAATTTAGATGTATCCTAATTAATTAAATAATAGAGAAGTGTACTAATAGAGAAGTGTACGGATTTTAGTCACTAAGACAGTATTACCAACAGCACTACTAGTAGTTGGGGTTGAACATTAGTTTCGTAATGGTAGAAGAAAGATCTTATTCTTTTCCTTTTTCAGTTGATTTTCTTTACTAGTATATTTACTTTTTGGTATTTTTTAGCATTCGAATTTTGCCTTTGTAATATTTAACTACCGGGTTGAATTAATTATTTTATACATTTTTATTATATGCAAAAATGTAAGTTGTAAAACCTGTTATAGCTTTCCAGGTAACAAACTGTAATTGTGAAGAATAGATAAATAAAATGTTGCCAATACTTCCTCTCCGTACATCACCTCATGTAAACAGTTAATAACAGTTCTTGAAACATATTGTGCCTTGAGTAATAAACATACCTACGTAAATGAAAAATGTTATTTTGCAACGGAAAGCGTTCTTTACAGTGCCAGTAAATTGTGGTTTTACAGCCACTGCCGTTGCAAGACACATGTTAATGCTGATTATGTGAAATTACTGAGATCTCTTCTGAACGCAATAAACGCAAGTCTCTGTTATCAACTTATGAAAAAGGGCTTCATTGGTTACTGCAACTGAATATACACAAATTTGGTTCAAATGGCTCTGAGCACTATGGGACTTAACATCTGAGGTCATCAGTCCCCTAGAACTAAGAACTATTTAAACCTAACTAACCTAAGGACATCATACACATCCATGCCCGAAGCAGGATTCGAACCTGCGACCGTAGCAGTCGCGTGGTTCCGGACTGAGCTCCTAGAACCGCTAGACCACCGCGGCCGGCGAAAAGGGGCTGGAGTTCGAACAGACAAGAGGTGAAGAATGGTTCCGTCGGTCCATCTATATACGTCAGGTTATCCAGTAAGAGCTTAACACTATTGAGAGGCGCGTTCGGGGAAGAAAGATATATTGTGCCAGTTTTGACGGGTCCTCTGCGCTTGTGAAGAGAAAGAAACAAGATCCGACTCGGAGCTGCCATTAGCCGTTGATATCATTCGTCATACTTATAAGCACTGTTTACGTCGGTGCATTCTAACGGACCCAATTACTCGTTCTAAATCTTCTAAAATCTGCCGCATCACTACATAATTTTAATTAACGTCCCCGCCGCGTTTTTCTGTCGGTATGTGAAGGCTACTGTCAGGAACTACTGCAAGCTTTTGATATGGTTTCACTAATACATTGATACTTCCACGAGCAAGGTTGGTTTTTATACATAATTTATAAATATTTCGTGCAAACTGGCTGAACTATGATGAATTAAAGTCCTCCCTGCTTTTTTTTCTGTCTGTATATGAAGGCTCTACGGCCGCGGTGGTCTCGTGGTTTAGGCGCGCAGTCCGGAACCGTGCGACTGCTACGCAGGTTCGAATCCTGCCTCGGGCATGGATGTGTATGATGTCCTTAGGTTAGTTAGGTTTAAGTAGTTCTAAGTTCTAGGGGACTAATGACCACAGCAGCTGAGACCCATAATGCTCAGAGCCATTTGAACCATTCTGAAGGCTCTAACAATCCTACCACAACAAAGGTTAAAAATTAATTATGATTGTAGTGTTGCTCACGCTGCTAAATATTGCAGTTATATTATGTGGCAGGTGTCATTACAGCACAGTTAATAAAGTCATAAGTCAATAATGGATAAACTAGGCACTCATCTTTTCGTGTTTTCCACGCTGGTCTCGTTGTGAACTCATGGCTCATACCTCGAAAATCTAGGTAGTGATGATTCCAAGCTCGGATGCAAAGACGACTGGGTGCTATTCTGCGATATTCAAAAGTTTTATAGCTGTGTTTCATAAACCATTCTTGAAGATTAAACTTTTGTAAGTTAGGGCAATGATGATGTAAAAAAGTAATCAGCACTCCGAATTTAAGTTACACTCCTTTTTTATTACTTTTGTTGCAATACCACGTAACTCATCCAAAACATCACTTCACAATATAATACATACTTGAAAATATCTTCCTCACTGTTGAAGTTCACATTTCATAAACTGACTACAATTTGCGACATGACGACCAAAGCTTGACTCTCTAATAACCGCTTACGCGCACAAAAATCAGAGTTACAAGTACGTCAATGATCATAGTGACAAAAGAAAGAACACACATAAGAATAATATCATTGCAATATATACATATCAATGTATCGAAGTACCTCTACATTAATAAAATCAAATCTGAATGTTGTCACAGAAATATGTTAACTATTTTACGGAAACACAGTAGAATATTGCTGGTATCGAGAGGTTGAGGTGAGGTGCCGTAATGGTTACGTAATTCAAATACCATGACAAGGCTAATATCGAGAACTATTGCAGGGATTTTGACACACTTTTCATTAATAGAGTGGAGGTTAGTGTAGTAATTTATTACGAAGATTTGTGCACGTAATTCATTACCACTACATCAGTCAAATCGTCCTGCCATAGGTACTTAAGCCGGCCTTGGTGGCCGAGCGGTTCTAGGCGCTACAGTCTGGAACCGCGCGACCGCTACGGTCGCAGGTTCGAATCCTGCCATGTCCTTAGGTTAGTTAGGTTTAAGTAGTTCTAAGTTCTAGGGGACTGATGACCTCAGAAGTTAAGTCCCATAGTGCTCAGAGCCATTTGAACCATAGGTACTTAGTGCGAAGCTGGGACGGGTCACTAGTATAATCATAGAAAGAAATACATAACAGCCCATGTAACTCGATACGCCTGATAATCCCCCGTAACTCATTTTACTGAAAAACAAGGGAACCCACAACAACAGCCAAGATTCTGTTTAAATCTTTGTAAGTCTTCTCCTATTCAGTCTAGAATATTGCCCAAAACAAAAAAAAATAATCACTCCCCGTCATTCATTAGAGAGTATAAAGCCCTGCACCGCGAATCGATACATAGGATTAATATTTATTTGAACGAAACTTTATTTGGAGAGACCTTTGATATCTAACGGATGATGGAAGTATGAAAAACTTCATATTGAATGAAATAATCCCGCAACGGTGTAGAAACTATTTATTTTAACTGGAAAATTACACAGGCTTTTACAATGCATCGGTGGATCTCCAGCGCGGAGGCCACACCAGCGCACCGCACTACCCACTGTGTCAAATACAATGCCCGAAAAAAAAGTGATGCACCAACTAAACATGTCAATATAGCTTCGTACACGTACATTCCATTTGCGGGTATGTAAACTATCAGAGTTGCATTGCAATTCTCTGTGACAGGTAGAATAGCCACCAGAGAGAATTGCTGTTGTTATTGTTTGTTGTTGTTACTGCTGTGTCTGTCGGTGTAACGAAGTAGATGAACACTCCAGAACACAAGAAACACTATAGAATGATTAAAACACAAATGTGTTTATTTACAATATATACAGTATTGAATATATGTAACTTTATATCTTGTAGTCTCCCTGCCTGTTTCGCTAGTACTGGTTATCAACAATCACTAGCAGTCCGAGTATGAATAGCGCTGTGCTAGTTTCGTAAGATCTCATTGACGCTCCACTAGGTTCTTAGGATGTTACTGTACTGTCTTTCGTAACCTCGGCGTGATCTGCGAGTAGTCTGAGGATAATTTGATAACAATTTGAGGGGGAGCTCTGAGTTCGTCGGCTTAAAGAGACGCGCTGGGAATCACAATTGCAGGCAGTGCGGCATGCGAATTCGGCGTCCTCTGGAGGCGTACTTACTGCCACCTGGTGGCATTTGGCGAGCCTTCCGAAATGTGCATTCTTATAGGACAACTATACAAGGAGTTCCACCCAATAATATCCAAACAGCAGACTCTGTACACAATTTATTAAATTACCAATAATAAACTCCTTTAAATAACAACAAATTTATATAACTTACAAAACTTAACAAATGGTTAAAGAGTGAGCTTAAAAAAAAAGTAACGGCAGCTTGCCACCATAAAATCAGGAACCTTTTGCAATAGTGCTTTTAGAGTTTATCCAAAAGACAAAATCCAATAATAAATTAACTTGGCATTACAATTTAAATGATTTATATAAAAAACTAAGATAATGGCGCTTGGCACCATAAAATGAAAGAAACGCAGCACACAACCAATAAATATAATGACTAAATAATTTGATACAACCAAAGGGCGCGGGCAACTCCCAACGCAATCACAGAAGAGCGAGCTCTCAACACTTCTGAGCCTTCCCACTAGAAACGGTCCCCGAAATAAGCCGTTGAGAGCTCCCCGACATGCCTCCCACAACTGCCCATCCCTTACGCACCTTGGTTATGTTCTGTAGCACACGACAGATAATGTCAACACAAGATAAAATTCAAAATACAGTATAACATCCCTGCAGCACATGATAACCACAGCGCCGTTAACTCGGGCGCTCTTAAGTGCCGGAAGCCAACACACAAACCTCAAACAATTCTCGCTTCCTAAAACGAAACAATAAAAGCCAAGCGCACATGAATAGTCAAACCACAGTCTTATCAGTGCCTTAACGATACCAAATGCGACCATTCCACCAAGTTAATAATAATAATAAAAATACAGAACATACCACTAAATGTTTTTACACAACCAAATTGACTAGATCGTGTGGTTCAGGTCCCAGAAGACCACAGTTACCAAGCAGCATGTATATACTGTACAAAACCACCCTTCTTAGGGAGACTTTACCTATCACATCGACTGCCAGATGTACCACACATGAACGCAACTCCGGGCAGGACTCCAGTTGAGCAAATAAATTAGTACCATCGAATATCGAAGCGAGCCACACCCACAGCAAAAAGTTCCAACAACACCGTCCCACATCAGAAAAGTTCAGAAACCGCTGCTGGAGCTTCCATGGGAAAATCTGAAGAGCCAACCGAGGCCACACTCTAACCTGGCAGACGACTCCAAAATTCAGCAACTAGTTGTCTCCGAGCCAGAGTATCACAGGACCCCACCGGGGTCCACATCAGACAGGCAGAAAGAACAAGTACGCCGACTCCAATTAATCACCATCGCATGGCCAGCACGGCGGCGAGTCGCCTCCGCTCCAGACCACTCTGCTTATATTGTGAGGCACAACACCCTTAGCGCTAGTCACTAGCAGGTCAGGCAGAGCGAACTTCACGTTCCGTCCAGTCCCCGAAAAAAAAAAAACTACCCTCTCGCTTTCCGCCGGCCACCGCAAACACACGCCAGCGATGTCATAGCAAATCGCCACCGGAGCGCCACTCGCACCAGGACAGCAAACTATAATCGATTACAGTGCGCGCTCTGAACGAGATCACAGGTTAGGGGCGAGCGCCATATCACATTCTATAGCAGCGGCTGGTTTAAATCTTTATTCAGTGAAGATAACATGAGGCGCGCGTAACGATGTGTGCGGTCGACGAAGGCACCGTCAATGGCGTAGTTACCAGGCCTGATAGGGGCGAGAACAGCGTCAGATATTGAGTGATTACTGTAAAGGACATTCACTGAGTTACCACGCGCACATGTCAGACAGCGTTTGAAGAGGTCCCATTGCAGGTCTCTGTTTGGCCGGCAGGTCGAATCGCTCAGTAACCAGATTTGAGAGCATTAGGATGCTCCAGTATCCCGATTTGGAATGCAATGGAACGTGAGGACAAGCGTACTTGTTGTCAAGGATCCGGTTGACGACGTCTGGCCCTACAAGGGAGGATCGCCGTACTGTGCACCAAGCACGTCGTAAACCCTTCACGCTTCTGCTTGCCATTCGAGAACAAGTAATTGAATCCTTGCAACATTCTGTGTCATCTCATACCAGTACTCAGATACTAGCAGCAGACGGGCTAGAGAATTACTGTCCCTTGCGTAAGCTGCCGCCAGCACACAACAAAAATGGGTGCATTTGGAGTGGTACCATGACTGGAAGCGTAGACTGCTGGGGGCTGGCGTCGCGTTGTGTTCAGCGATGAATCTCGTTTCTGCACTACTCTAGATGACCATCGTCGACGAGTATGGGAAGAGGTACGATTCTTCCAATGTTTTGGGGAAGCACAGCGCTGTTACTCTTCGCTTCGTAGTGTGGGGATCCATCGGGTATGGTTCAAATGGTTCAAATGGCTCTGAGCACTATGGGACTCAACTGCTGTGGTCATTAGTCCCCTAGAACTTAGAACTACTTAAACCTAACTAACCTAAGGACATCACACACATCCATGTCCGAGGCAGGATTCTAACCTGCGACCGTAGCAGTCGCACGGTTCCAGACTGCGCGCCTAGAACCGCGAGACCACCGCGGCCGGCCATCGGGTATGACTTCAGGTGACAGCTGGTAGTCATTGGAGGAATTCTGGTGACACAACAGTACGTCAGGGATACACACACATCAAAAAACGTTGTTCATCACAGTGGTTCCCAGAACTCCTGAACACAGATGTTGACTGTGGATATTGTATCACAGACACGGATCGTGTTGTCTGTAGTTCAACCATGCCGAGATGGTCAATACAGCAGGTCAGTCATGTCCGCATTGTTACACTGTGCCATGAAGAGCTCTCAACAAAGGAAGCGTCCAGACATATCGGAGTGAACCAAAGCGATGTTGTTCGGACATGGAAAAGATACAGAGAGACAGGAACTGTCAATTGCATGCCTCTCCCAGGCCGGCCAAGGCTACTACTACGGGGCATGATGGCTACCAATATATTATGGCTTGGAGGAACCCTGACAGCAACGCCACCATGTTGAATAATGCTTTTCGTACAGCCACAGGACGTCGTGTTACGACTCAAGCTGTGGGCAATAGGCTGCAAGGTGCGCAGCGTCACTCCCGACGTCCATGGCGAGGTCCATCTTTGCAACCACGAACAATGCAGTGTGGTACAGATGGGCCCAACAACATGCGGAACGGACTGCTCAGGATTAGCATCACGTTCTCGTCACCGATGAGTGTCACATGTGCCTTCAACCAGACAATCGTCAGAGACGTGTTTGGAGGCAACCCGGTCAGGCTGAACGCCTTGGACACACTGTCCAGCGAGTGCAGCAAGGTGGAGGTTCCCTGCTGTATTGGGGTTTCATTATGAGGGGCCGACGTACGCTGCTGGTGTTCATGGAAGGCGCCATAACGGCTGTGCGATGCATGAATGCCATTCTCTGATCGGTAGTGCAACCATATCGGTAGCATATTGGCGAGGCAATCGTCTTCGTGGACGACAATTCGCGCCCCCATCATGCACATCTTGTGAATGACTTCCTTCAGGATAACGACATTGCTCGACTAGAGTGGCTAGCATGTTCTCCAGACATGAACGGGATAGATTGAAAAGTGCTGTTTATGGACGAAGTGACTCACCAACCACTCAGAGGGATCTCCACCGAATCACTTTTGAGGAGTGTGACACTCTGGGCCAGCTTGATGAACTTGTGGATAGTACGCCACGACGAATACAGGCATGCATCAGTGCGAGAGGACGTGCTACTGGGTATTAGAGATACCGGTGTGTACAGCAATCTGTACCACCACCTCTGAAGGACTCGCTGTATGGTGGTACAACATGCAATGTGTGGTTTTCATATGCAGTGAAAAGGGCGGATATGATGTTTATGTTGATCTCTATTCAAATTTTCTGTCCTGGTTTCAGAACTCTCGGGACCGAGGTGATGCAATACTTTATATATATATATGTACTACATTCTCATGTGTTAACTATCTGCGACGGTATCGAGGTGGCACTTTTCAATAGGATAATGTTCGTCCACGCAACACGTGTCCTTATTAACCGTCTACGTGATGTTGAGGAATTCCCATGCCTGCAAGTGCCCAGATCTGTCGCCGATATACCGTACGTGGGACCAGCTCAGACGTCAGCTTCGTCCCAGAGCCAATAACCAGTTTCGACAGTTGTGAGCTAGCTTGCCTCAGGAGAGGATACGAGTACAACGATCTGATGACACTCTTCCCAATCGAATCAGTGCATGCATCCTGTCTACATGGGATCCACCTTCATACTAATAAGTGGGCTCATACTGCCAAATTATTTGCAAATTTAACTCGATATTGTCATCAGTGAAATAATTTCACATGCGCTATTAACATGTTAAGTATCTTTTCTTTTCCTTCTCCCCTTCGGCGTGCTTCAGGTGTCTTGTCAGGCAGTATAGATAATACAAGGTACACCACAACTTTCTGACAGTTTTAATTTCAACTCACGTATTACACAATATATTCATTGCTGCATAGTGACTCATTTTTGCATATGTGACGTATTTCACTACCCATGGACCTATAGCTCATCGTGGGTTGGTGGTGGAAAAATTTTTCTTTACTTTTTGTTTCTGAAGTTGTGATTCTTACGTTGAACTAAGCGTCAGTTCCGTCAGGACTCAAACTTGGGTGGAAGACTGTACATTCCATCGCGAAACACATTTCTGTATGTATGGAAAACTTTAGACAAAAAGATTAGGCTATAAAAAGGAATGCCAACTTGTCGTCCATCATCAGTCAAAACACCAGGAAACGTGGAGCTAGTAAAACACGTTATGGAAACTAATGTTTACCGGTCACATCGGAAACTCGCTTTACCTGTGCAGCTCTCTGAACGCAGCAGAAGACGAGTACTTCATTATAATTTACACCTCCATCTCGTCCGCCTTTACAAAATGACCATGATTCGCCTAATATTTTCAGAACAAATGTTTGAATTGTTAGCTAATGACTAGGTTCTCACGATGTATGACAAAGCTCATTTCGATTTATTTGGTTATATTAACCTCATAACGTCAGCTGTCGGTTGGATAAAAACGATGAACACATGCATGAAAGTACCCATGAAAGTGAGAATGTCACCGTTTGGCGAGGTGTAACGAAGAAATGTATCATTGGGTCATATTTCTTCGCGGGGAATGTTGTTACCTAGGAATCAGACGTTTAAATCGCAGATGAATCTGGTTTCAGCAAGACACAGCAGCTGTCCGCACAGTTTATATTATATTTAATTCTATGGTCGCCTAATTTGTCATAATGGTGACACGTTCCCCATATCTCGTCGTGTATGATTTTTCTGTGGGGGTATCTTAAATCAAGGCTGTACGTTTATAAACCACGTGCCGGCTGGAGTGGCCGAGCTGTTCTAGGCGCTACAGTCTGCAGCCGCGCGACCGCTACGGTCGCAGGTTCGAATCCTGCCTCGGGCATGGATGTGTGTGTTGTCCTTAGGTTTTTAGGTTTAAGTAGTTCTAAGTTCTAGGGGACTGATGACCTCAGAAGTTACGTCCCACAGTGCTCAGAGCCACTTGAGCCATTTTTTTTTTATAAACTAAGTGCACTAAATGAACTGAAACTGAAAATTCTTCAGGAAAACTCCGCCATACCGCATCAAGTGTTAGGGCGTATTTTTGACGATTTCGGAAGAAGACTTGAAGAATGCGTAGCAAAATATTGACACTACTTAGATGACGTCATTTTGAAATTATATATACATATTTTTGTGATGCTTTAATGGCATATGTACCCCAATATACCGTAGCAGTAAGTAAGTTAAAATCATGTGTAATAAGTTTGGTATCATGTAACTTCCTAGCAGATTAAAACTGCGTGTCGGACCGGGACTCGAACCTGTGACCTTCCTCTTTCGTGAGCGAGCGCTCTACAAATTGATCCATCCAAGGACGACTCACTAGCCGTCCTCGCAGCTTTAATTCCGCCAGTACCTTTCTCCCAGGTTCGATTCTCAGTCCAGAACGCAGTTTTGACCTACCTGGAAGTTTCAAGTCAGCGTACATACCACTGCAGAGTGAAAATTCATTCTGGATATTACTGATTAATCGTCGTGATATCTTTGCACCACACCCAGTACAAACTTCTGCATGGGGGTCCTAGATCTAACAGTCGTCCATAGCGTTACAATCCTTCTAAGCCGCGTCCTTGTCTTGACTTTCTCGCGCAGTGCAGCCTTCAGTTAAACCAATGCTTCCTCCACTAGGCCGACCTTTAAAATCCACGTACGGCCATTAGGTTTCCCGTAATCTCACTAAATCGCTCCCGTAAAACATTCAGAGCTTATACTCGGTCCCTAATGACCACGATGTTGACGGTACTTCACACGCTAGTTTCGCTTGCTTCCTTCCATTAGGCCATTGCCTCGGTACTTTCTTATTTCTTAGAACCCAGCAAAGCACTTCCATGGTCCACCCATGATTCATTTCCTGTTTACAAGTCCTCCCACTTTGGTCTGTTGCTTTATCGATACAATTGTTATCCTGTCCCTCCTAGTGACTGTCCACAAGCATCTCTCTGTTACTCATTGAGAATCTTCTTATTTTCAGTGGTTTTCAGATACTTCGGATGCTCGCTTATGGCTGACTTACTGGGCTGCAAAAAGCAAGTGTCGCGAGCATTGTATCTCTGCAGGACATTCCATGGATTATTCTGCCATGGTATTCTTCACTTCTACGAGATCCTTCTGGGATTCAGTTATCAAGGAATCGGTGGAAATAGGTTTGGTCGTAGATCTTATTAATTGTGATGGCGACTTTCAGTAGGATAAGGAGTGGGACATGGGGATTTCTTCAATATCTTCCGGAAGAAAACAGTTTATAACTAATGACACGTCTAGCGGAAATTGATTTTATTAATTTTGGCATCTTTCAAACCCGCGAGTGCGCATTCCCATAGAGAATGCGCATGTGGTATCACCATTACGCATGCGCATGCGCGTCATATATGGTGCAATATTTGAATGTACCGGTTGCCTTTGCGGATGAGCCTCCGCCCCAGTTTTTGGTATAAAGTTAGCGGTGTGAGAACTAGCAATTCCAACGCAAAAAACTCACCTGAAGATGGCTGAGTGGTTGTTAGCTGAAATATGTTGGCAAGAAGTCGATGTAATATACACTCCTGGAAATTGAAATAAGAACACCGTGAATTCATTGTCCCAGGAAGGGGAAACTTTATTGACACATTCCTGGGGTCAGATACATCACATGATCACACTGACAGAACCACAGGCACATAGACACAGGCAACAGAGCATGCACAATGTCGGCACTAGTACAGTGTATATCCACCTTTCGCAGCAATGCAGGCTGCTATTCTCCCATGGAGACGATCGTAGAGATGCTGGATGTAGTCCTGTGGAACGGCTTGCCATGCCATTTCCACCTGGCGCCTCAGTTGGACCAGCGTTCGTGCTGGACGTGCAGACCGCGTGAGACGACGCTTCATCCAGTCCCAAACATGCTCAATGGGGGACAGATCCGGAGATCTTGCTGGCCAGGGTAGTTGACTTACACCTTCTAGAGCACGTTGGGTGGCACGGGATACATGCGGACGTGCATTGTCCTGTTGGAACAGCAAGTTCCCTTGCCGGTCTAGGAATGGTAGAACGATGGGTTCGATGACGGTTTGGATGTACCGTGCACTATTCAGTGTCCCCTCGACGATCACCAGAGGTGTACGGCCAGTGTAGGAGATCGCTCCCCACACCATGATGCCGGGTGTTGGCCCTGTGTGCCTCGGTCGTATGCAGTCCTGATTGTGGCGCTCACTTGCACGGCGCCAAACACGCATACGACCATCATTGGCACCAAGGCAGAAGCGACTCTCATCGCTGAAGACGACACTTCTCCATTCGTCCCTCTATTCACGCCTGTCACGACACCACTGGAGGCGGGCTGCACGATGTTGGGGCGTGAGCGGAAGACGGCCTAACGGTGTGCGGAACTGTAGCCCAGCTTCATGGAGACGGTTGCGAATGGTCCTCGCCGATACCCCAGGAGCAACAGTGTCCCTAATTTGCTGGGAAGTGGCGGTGCGGTCCCCTACGGCCCTGCGTAGGATCCTACGGTCTTGGCGTGCATCTGTGCGTCGCTGCGGTCCGGTCCCAGGTCGACGGGCACGTGCACCTTCCGCCGACCACTGGCGACAACATCGATGTACTGTGGAGACCTCACGCCCCACGTATTGAGCAATTCGGCGGTACGTCCACCCGGCCTCCCGCATGCCCACTATACGCCCTCGCTCAAAGTCCGTCAACTGCACATACGGTTCACGTCCACGCTGTCGCGGCATGCTACCAGAGTTAAAGACTGCGATGGAGCTCCGTATGCCACGGCAAACTGGCTGACACTGACGGCGGCGGTGCACAAATGCTGCGCAGCTAGCGCCATTCGACGGCCAACACCGCGGTTCCTGGTGTGTCCGCTGTGCCGTGCGTGTGATCATTGCTTGGACAGCCCTCTCGCAGTGTCCGGAGCAAGTATGGTGGGTCTGACACACCGGTGTCAATGTGTTCTTTTTTCCATTTCCAGGAGTGTAGCTACAATCCCCAAACTTCGTGGAATAAACGCTCTAGTATTTTAAGAGCTCTCCCTCTCATTATACGCTTTCTCCGGTCAGCTCACTTACAGGGGCTCATCTGTAACGGTAGCTCCATATGGTGGCTCAATAGCTAAAGGAACGAGATCCCATACTTTATAGCAGATGTCTCAATTACTGTCAGGCCACGGCATGATGCTAGATGTAAATAACAACAATTCTTGGAACCAGAAAGCTTCATACATGCTAGAAAGCAAGGGAGGTTACGGACTAATGCCCTATCGACGTATTATACATCAGAGACTGGTCACAAACTCATAGTTAACAAGTGAAGGATATAAGCCGTGGGCGGTTTGAAGGAGCCGTCCAATTCTTCGTCTGAAATAAATTGGGCAAATCACGGATTACGGTACTAGGATGGCCAAATGGGGATTGCACCCCACTAATATGTGTTAGGACTGTTGCATGGTAACAACTCCGTCACTTCAGCTGAGTCTCGGCGTAGGCAAACAGGCCACAGCGACGTCCTACATCACGCAATTGCTGCGTCGGGATGTGGAAGCGGGGCGCAGAGCTAAGAGACTAGCCACCCACCACCACAGAAGCCACCATGACAGGTTTTATCCACCGCCTTATGGGCCTTCATAAGCCGTTCAGAACGAGGCTACTCCTCTGTTGTTCTTTTTGTACTGTGCCTGGACCAAATCAATGTCACGAAGGTTCCCTCTAACCGACACGTCTATAAATTATTACAGAAATAACATAAGAGGCATAGCATTTTTCCAACTACCTCCCCCTGTTTTATTTCTCTCTTTCGCAAAATAAATAAAAACATGATCAGGGACATGATTCGATATTTTACACTGCAGCGTAACAGTATTATGACGCCTCCTAGTTTTGGCGTCTACGGATCATACCTTCTTTCATAATTATTTTAAATGTGGCGCAAGACGAAAAAATAATTCAATTATCTCAGCGGTAGCTAAATTCGACTGGCGCTAATCGGTGACACGTAGATTTTTCTCACGAGTCACTTCCCTGCTTCTGTAACCATGCTAGAAGAACACAAGATGATAGAGGTAGCATGAATACCGTGTTCGCGGCATTCTCTAGGAACCAATTTTTTGGTTACGAATCCGTTCTCAGGTATTACGTTCGTCTAAACATGTTGTCTTCTGTCGGCAGGGTGGCAACATGTATCAACATAATGCGTCATGCCATATGCCTAGAAGACTCAGAAAAAGAATGAATGCGATTGAGGTACCAAATTACGAGGGTAACTTGGAAAGTAACGACCTATTTCGCTTTCCCGCTGCACCGATTGATATAAAGCTTCTATCCAAAGTCGACTGAATTTTCCTGTCTTGTCTGAGTGTCAGTCGAAAAAAGTTTTAATTGTTTATTCTCTGATTGTTTAAAATGAACACTGTTATATAAAGTCAGTCGGACAGTGAGATCAGAGGCTATATTCGACTTTTGAATGCACTGAACTTGAAACCTACAGAAAATTACCGTCACCTATAGGAAGCGGATACAGATTCAGCAGTGAACGATATAAATGTGGGAACGTGGTGTAAAATTTTCGACAATGGACGAACAAACGAGCGTGATGAAGCTCGTCTCTGGTTTCCAACACTCATCACAATGAATTGAAGAATCAAGTGAAGAGCGAAATATTACACAACAACTGCGTCACGCTTGACGCATTTCATACTTGCATACCAAATATGACTCGTTTCTTACTTGTAGAAATTGTGTGTGCATGTTTAGGTTGTTGCAAAATTTGCCGGGTGGGGTGGCCGAGTGTTTCTAGGCACTATAGTCTGGAACTGCACGACTGCTATGGTCGCAGGTTCGAATCCTGCCTTGGGCATGGATGTGTGTGATGTCCTTAGGTTAGTTAGGTTTACGTAGTTCTAAGTTCTAGGGGACTGATGACCTCAGAAGTTAAGTCCCATAGTGCTCAGAGCCATTTGAACAATTTTTTGTTGCAAAATTTGTGCACAACGTGTTGTCCGGCAGCTGAGTGACCAACACAAAACTCAGATAATGGCTGAAGTACTGAGAAAATGCTTTTTTTATCAAATTATTAATGGTGATGAAATATGAGTCTCTCACTTCACCCCAGAGATCAAGCGCTAATCACAGGAGAGGCACCGTTCCTCATCAATTAAAAAAAACCTCTAAAATTGAAATTTGTCAACACAAACTGAAGGTGACGATTTTTTGGATCTTATGGGTGATCTTTTCGTGTATTTCATGCCAAAAGGCACTGCATTCAGTGCACATCGATATTACGATACCCTAAGAAAACTACCGTAACTAATACAAAATGATACGTGTTGAATGCTTTCTCGTAGTACTGCTACTTCACGACGATGGCCACCCTCACGCTGTTGCTTCAGCCAAAGGTTTGCTGCATCACTCTGTGTGTAAAACTGTCGACTACCCACCCTGCTATCCTAACGTCGTTCGTAGTTTTTTTGACCTTTTCACGAGGCTCATAGTGTTGTTGGACGCGAAATGTTTTGGGAACGTTCTACATCTACATCCATACTCCGCAAACCACCTTACGGTATGTGGCGGAGGGTACCCTGAGTACCTCTATCGGTTCTCCCTTCTATTCCAGTCTGGTATTGTTCGTGGAAAGAAGGATTGTCGGTATGCTTCTGTGTGGGCTCTAATCTCCCTTATTTTATCCTCATGGTCTCTTCGCGAGATATACGTAGGAGGGAGCAATATACTGCTTGACTCTTCGGTGAAGGTATGCTCTCGAAACTTTATCAAAAGCCCATACCTAGCTACTGAACGTCTCTCCTGCAAAGTCTCCCACTGGAGTTTATCTATCATCTCCGTAACGCTTTCGCGATTACTAAATGATCCTGTAACGAACCGCGCTGCTCTCCGTTGGATCTTCTCTATCTCTTCTATCAACCCTATCTGGTACGGATCCCACACTGCTGAGCAGTATTCAAGCAGTGGGCGAACAAGCGTATTGTAACCTACTTCCTTTGTTTTCGGATTGCATTTCCTTAGGATTCTTCCAATGAATCTCAGTCTGGCATCTGCTTTACCAACGATCAACTTTATATGATCATTCCATTTTAAATCACTCCTAATGCGTACTCCCATATAATTTATAGAATTAACTGCTTCCAGTTGCTGACCTGCTATTTTGTAGCTAAATGATAAGGGATCTATCTTTCTTTGTATTCGCAGCACCTTACACGTGTCTACATTGAGATTCAATTTTCATTCCCTGCACCATCCGTCAATTCGCTGCAGATCCTCCTGCATTTCAGTACAATTTGCCATTGTTACAACCTCTCGATACACCACAGCATCATCTGCAAAAAGCCTCAGTGAACTTCCGATGTCATCCACCAGGTCATTTATGTATATTGTGATTAGCAACGGTCCTATGACGCTCCCCTGCGGCACACCTGAAATCACTCTTACTTCGGAAGCCTTCTCTCCATTGAGAATGACATGCTGCGTTCCGTTATCTAGGAACTCCTCAATCCAATCACACAATTGGTCTGATAGTCCATATGCTCTTACTTTGTTCATTAAACGACTGTGGGGAACTGTATCGAACGCCTTCCCGAGATGAAGAATGTAGTCAACAACTGGCTTAATGGTTTGGCTGCAGACACTACGAACAACAGTTCTGTACTTCGTGGGCAGATGGTTACTACTTCCTTGATTACGCTCGTACTTCGTTGATCACCAAATTCCCTGGATAAGAACCAATCTTAACATCTGTGCAGCCGTCTTCTCTGTATAAATCCAACACCATGCACCCTTCAGGAGCTGCGGAAAACTAAGCACTCAGCATGACTCTAGATATGAAGCCTTGTCAGCATTCACACGGTGAGTAAAATCGCGCGTCATTGTTTCCGTTTGACCAGCAGAACTCACTTTCAGTTCCGGCTTCTGCTGCACGCAAACATAGTGGCTCGACGTCGTAGTGGTATAAATATTTTGTACGATCGCAGAGCGGTTAGGGCTGAGAGACACGCGGCTGGCTTCCGCTTGGCGCGCAGAGCTCGGCGCAGACGCACTGGCTCGGCCAGCCGCCGGGCCCAGTACGCTTATCGAGTAGTCGATAGCACGCGGTCTTCCCTGCGACATGGGCTGGCTCTCTCTCAGGGCGCACCTGGTAAGCCGAGCTAACCTCCACGCTTTCCTTCCCTGCTACGTACACTCCTCACTATTTCTGTTTTTTACTGTGTTTCGACCTCAGTTTGGCATCCGTGACTGCGAGTGTTCACGTGAAACGCAACTGCCAGGCGCGTTATTTTTCTTTGTGTAATAGCAGTGACGCGTTTTGACAGTAGTTTAATACGTGGCTTCTATTAAAGTAAGTAATTTTTGATTATGTGCAGTCAAAATCATTGTTTACAGAAACGGTGATAAATGCCACGTGATAAAGCATGGAATCACACGTATTTATGTCCGGCGCTTGTGTGACCCCTCCGAACTTCACGAAAATTTTTATTAAAACTTTCAAAATTCATGTACGAAATTTAAAATGTCTTACTTAACAGTGGAGAATTTCGACATACGATCAGATTAATTACTCTGATGATATATCTGTGCGACAAAAACTACGTCAGAAGAAGCGACGGAAATCGCGATTCGCGAACTGAATTGTCAAAGGCGGTTTGTCCAAGTCTTCCCCTGTTGCCAGCGACCCTTTCATGTGATACGCTTCTCACAGTCGCATACGTATACGTAATTAGAGTCTCAGCGGTCACCGCGTTTCCGTTGCTACGTTGTAGCACGCTATATAGACCGCTTTATTTCCTTCCAGTTTAAAGGTGCTAATTGGTACATATGCAGCTAAAGGGACCGTTGACTGTGTCGACTCTCTAATTCCTTATACGAAATTTTATTTTCAAATAGTTTACTAATTTTGAGTACGAAGTACCGAGACATTACAACCGCCCAGTTCTCTGTGTTACATCTCTTTAATGTGATGTTCCTTGTTGCCATCTCCTATGAAATACTTGGTCCTACATGCTTCAGCTACTTCAAACGCATTTGAACATTTTTCTCTGGCCCACCCCACCCCCTTTCTCTCTCTTCTCCTCTCTCTCTCTCTCTCTCTCTCTCTCTCTCTCTCTCTCTCTCACTCACTCACTCACTCACTCACTCACTCGCCCCCCCCCCCTCTCTCTCTCTCTCTCTCTCTCTCTCTCTCTCTCTCTCTCTCTCTCTCTCTCTGACACACACACACACACACACACACTCTTTCTTCGACAAAGTCACATGAACCTCATCTCTGAATGTTTGAATTATGTTACCGATGTTTACGCTCCTCATCCTATGATAATATACTCACGATTGTAAAACGTAAAATACGATTCATTTCTCTAGTTCACTCTAAGTAATTATCGCTATCTGTAATAAAATAACGATTATAACAGTCCCTCCCTTCTTACCATCGTTCACGTCTCATCGTTTGCCTTATCCTAATGCTTGAAAATCCTCTTAGATTTTGTATTCGGAAATCAATGGCACCTCATAATTTCAGCGGCGTTTGAATCTCAGCAGAGGCATTAAGAAATACAAATTTAAGGGTGAACAGTTTATAATAAATGATAGCTTGCGACACTTCTGCGGAAGATTAGAGAAGATTGGAGAAACTCACCATACCCAGATTTTAACGAAGTCTCATTCATAACATTCTGGGGTTGGTTCTTTATCTCATTTGACGTCCTCGGAAGTCTGATTCGTAACACACATTTGCTCTCATGAGACGAGTAGCAATGTAAATGTGCCATCAATTTCTTTGCTTCCCTTGAATTACCCGCAACCATACATCATACAGCCCCTGACCATAACATTTGCTTCCAAATAACATTTTATTCCAGTTACAAAATTTGTGTAGTTTACACACTTTGTTTTTATCTGTAAATGAAATAAAAGGTTTCCTGGCTTCCAGAATTTTCTTTAAACCTTTAACTTCCATAAAGCATGTATAGATTTTCCTGGGTTTATTTTTTAATCAATGTTGAACTAATAGCTCAGGTATACCAACTGAACAATTTAGCTACATCACAAAGAAAATAAATGCATTGCCATTCATGATTTAGTATTTTAAATAACTGATACGATTAAAAACAAATCCAGGTGAATCCCAACTATGGAAACATAATCTATCCTATTATCAGTGAAAACTCGGATAATAGATTGCCTTTTTAGTACTCTCTGTCAAATTTTTCTATGAAACGCAGCTAAGATTGCGAGTTCAGTTTCACAGCTCAGTGATGTAACATCCTCATTTTACGTTTTCATATCCATGTGTCTAAAATATTGGCACCATGGTTGAGAAGCTAGACTTGTACTCGAAATCCGAGAGAGATGTTGCACTTCTGACGACAATGGATTCAGCAGGAGAATGATCGAATCTTTTCCTGCGCTTTTCCCACATTTCCTCATCCGAATGAATGGATGATTCCTTTGGACACACCACGACCAATATCCTGTCACACCGCTGACTCGCCACGAATGACATTCAGCAAAACCAGGTCTGAAATCCTCGATAGGCCATTCTGCTTTACATTTCCCTCCATCCCCTCCCAGGAATGCTTTGGTGGGTTCTCAGTAACACAGCTTCCCCACTGTTCGCACCATTATTTTTCTCTACGTTGACAACATGCTAAAATCCATCTACTTCTTAAAATCCATGTATCACTCACTTTTTAACAGTAAATATTATGTCTAAACCGGCGCTGTAGTTTTTGAGAGATGAAATTTTGAGAATTGCACACAACTAGTGGCGAACCGTCTTAGAGTGCGAGGTGGCGCAGTGCTCGGTACACTGGACACACATTCGTGAAAAAGGCGGCTCAGATCCCTGACAGGCTATCCAGATTTAACGTTTCAGTGGTTTCCCCAAATCGCTGATGGAAAATAACTGGCGTATTTCTTTGCAAAGTGCACGATCAATTTCCTTTTCCAGTCCGAGTTCGTGATAGTTGTCCCTAATGCTGTTGATAACTGCGCTACTTGTCGAAGATATTTATCCTCAGCTTTTCTGAGACTATTCTGATGAGAGGAAAAAATTATGTAGTCTATCATCTGAAACTCTCTATAGCTGTCTAGTCGTACAACGAGCTGTGCCTTCTGCAAGAACTACGCCTATCTCGAGGAAGCTACCGGCCGGGCGACCATCTTCCATTGACTTCGCCAACTGCCGCAAAGACTCCTTTCTGCTTGTCTATCCTGTCTCAGTGACCCATTTTGATAACCTCTTACTCGATGGACATCTAACATCCCTACAAAATAGAAAGTAACGTCCTCACAATTTGGATGCACAGAAGGTTCCTCCTGGACATGCAGAAAATACAGAAGTTCGATAATCAAAACTGTTTATTTAAAAATAAATAAATAATAGAAATGATTCACCACATCACATACCTATACAGTTTTGGTTTTTTAAAAACCATCAATTACAGTTTCTTTACCTCTTTTGTTTACCCAGACTTATTTTTGCACCGTCTTCTGTGGTTCTCACTTGTTTTCGAAAACGTACCGTACACTTTTATATGGTTTCGCTCGTTGTTATTAGTCTGGGCCTAAATATTATATGGACGTCTACTGTTGTAGCTGTTGCTCACTATAAGGCGAGTTATTTACGCTCTAAATATACAGAGTGGCGTTCTTGATTATCTTTGGTTGCTCGGCAGGGAGTCACCAGCAAATTCTTCATCAAATATTCCATGTTTTGGCTGTGAATTTTGAAACAGAAATGTTAGTGATTGTGATGAAATTAGCATTTATAAAAACTAATTTTTTCCGCAAATTTGGAGAAAAGTAAGATTTTTAAATTTCATCAAGACGATTATATATAATGTGATCATACAACTTTTCAGATGGTTTTAAAGGATGCAGAAGAATATTGCCTCATATAGTTAAAATGTTTAACAAATTATTACCCCAGTAATCTCCTCCATTAAAAATATTCACTGAATATATGGCTAAAATTCCGAGCAAAATTTCCACCAAAAGTACGGCACACTACAAACAGAAATATTGCAGGTTAATATCGTTGAATTTTAATACCTACAGAATTATTATTTCATGACATATCTAAAATAATATCATCATATTTTCTATCAGTTTTTAATTGAAAATACAATATTAGAGCCTGAACAGAAGATTGATATTTCGACCTTCCAGTGTACAATCTTAGGACAATGTATAAGCACCGAAAAGACTCCTTCAGGTAGCTTAAAACAAGAAATGCAGATTTGAAAACATACTTTTAAGCAAACTTTGCTGTTTTGAAGTGTTAAACATGGCAGAAAATTCAGCAACTGCATGACAGTAAACGTGGAGGGGTTGAAAGAATCCAAAATTGCCCTCTTCGGAAGGTATAATGGACCCTAAATATTACATTAGTGGTTTCAAAAATATTTTAAACAAAACAAAGAGGTAACAAGTGTAGACAAAAACTGTAAAATAATACTTTTAATAACACTTTTTGCTACATGCACGATGAAATGTCGCTGCAACCTTCTCTGTTATAAAAATGATTTCAGATTCCATTTTTATATGCACTTTTATATCTGTATAGTTTTATATCTTTTTAGATTAACAGTGGACTTACCCAAGACATGATTCTCTTTTCTACTTTAATTTCCATAAGCTACTTAATGCAGTCTAGGCGCATTTCTTACGTGCACACATTTATCGCCCTCTGCATTTAGCTTCCCGTAGTACTAGAGCCTCCACATTTCGGCAGCTGCCTTTTGCTATTTGTCATGTGTATACTGTTATTATCTAGATGCTATCATTGTGTTTTAATGTATGTAAGTCAACTTTTACGTCGACAAGAGCCTTATGTTAATGGGCCACTATACTTGGTATTTACCTTAACAACTGAATACTATGTTGCTGCAGTCTTAACCTATGGTTTGTGATTATTTGGGTTAGTAACATTAATTCCTCGTATGACAATGTCGTTTGGCTTTGTTCAGCGTACTTTATCAGCATTTGAAGTAACATGTGAGAACGCTTATCTTACAATTTTTGTCTACATTTTCCACTTCTTTTTTTTTTCATTTAAAATATTTTGTGACTACTAATTAATTTTTAGGGTCCATTATACCTTCTGAAGAAGGCAATTTTAAAACTGTTGACACCATGGTCAAGAGTTCCAATAAACGTTTGTTTCTAACGGATTGGATGATTCTTTCAATCTCTCCAAGTAAACTTTGAAGGTTTGTTTCAGCAAGTTTCCATTCACTTTGTCTTGTTCGAGAGCATCATATATAGTACGTCTTAACTTTGCTGTATCAGGCATGAATAAATTACAATGGGTATCAGCATGTAAACATTTATTCTATATCGCAAGTGTGGACAAAACTTGAGGATGACAAATATCATCTACATCTATATCTACATCACTAAACTGCAATTCACATTAAAGTGCTTGGCAGAGGGTTCATCGAACCACAATCATACTATCTCTCTACCATTCCACTCGCGGACAGCGCGCGGGAAAAACGAACACCTAAACCTGTCTGTTCGAGCTCTGATTTCTCTATTTTATTTTCATGATCATTCCTACCTATGTAGGTTGGGCTCAACAAAATATTTTCTCATTCGCAAGAGAAAGTTGGTGACTGAGATTTCGTGGATAGATCTCGCCGCGACGAAAAACGTCTTTGCTGTTAAGACTTCCATCCCAATTTGCGTATCATATCTGCCACGGCGAAAGAAGTTGGTTCTTTATATTAGATGTGATAAAATCTATTCTTCCAAAGCACTGCAGTGTTATTTGTTTTATACTTCATGTTCGTACAAACCCATCAGCTGTCTAGTTTCTTTTTCTTTGAACTCATACGTATTTCAGATCGTTACGAGCTGTCTCCTTACAAAGACATTCACGTAAAGTAGCTCCACCCTGTAAGTACTCCACGTTACTAAAATAAAATTTCTGGTTAAAAAATTTACAATTTTCTTCCAAAGACAAAGAATGATGGTTCAAAGATTCTAATCGAGTCGCACCGTCATACGCTGGTGAAGCAAATTGACCTGAGGAAGTTTAAAAAAATTGTGAGAAAATATGAATATTAATGTACAAAAAACTAAAGCGCTATTAAATAATAGATTTTATGAAACCTCCTCCACTACATGTCCAAGATGAATTTTTTCGTCTGCGACATACACATATTGTCAACAAACTGATGCACGAAAACATTGATCACATGGTTTTTCTGCTTGCGAAGACGTTCACTTAAAGTAGGACTACTCTACAGATATACTACGTTATGACAACGAAAGTGCTGTTAAAGAATTAATAATTTTCTTACGAATATGAATAATAGTTTGCATTACATACGAGTACGAACTAAGTGAATAAAACTAGTTATTATATGGTTTTACAAATACAGCCACACGCTAATTATATATGAGATAACCGTGAAACGTAAGATCTTCAGTAGGAGAAATTCTTGAATCCAAATTTTCCCAAAAAGTTTGATAACAAAAGTGTATTCACTGCCATCTTTCATTTAGGATTTAAATTTGATAGCACCTAATACAGGAATTATTTTATAAGTTTCTATAGATCATCACAATTATAGGCATTGACTTGCTTACGCGTACTTTCTTTACAGATAATGTGAAAGTGAGTCTAGAGATAACCTATTAGTTAAAATAGTAACACGAAACACATTGGTCGTATTATTTACATTATTATTACTGCTATTTTGGTACCAGTGCAACAGAACACGATGGCGTCATGTTCGTCATCGACTATCTATTATTGTTTGCACAAATGCAATTTCGACCTTAAGTTGCAAACACAGCAGTATTCAACATTAATGAAATTAATAAAAGGATGTGAGCCTATATGTCTCATGGTAGCATTCGTCACATGCACAATAGGTACGTTACAGATAGAAATAAATCTAGTGAAACTGGATTCTTAGTTTGTGCACTTGTCAGCAATGTACACCGTACTGGTCAAAAATAGGTGAAAGTCACCTTAAATTTATTTACATCGTCCTGCTGTAGTGGACGATGTAATCTCTAATAGTAACTTGTATTAAATTAATACTTACGACGTCAACCATAATAATGTGACAAGAAGAGAATCCCATATCACTGAAAGTAGTTGTGTTATAAGATGGCTTGATTGCTTACATGTTGTTGTTGTTGTCTTCAGTCCTGAGACTGGTTTGATGCAGCTCTCCATGCTACTCTATCCTGTGCAAGCTGCTTCATCTCCCAGTACCTACTGCAACCTACATCCTTCTGAATCTGCTTAGTGTACTTATCTATCGGTATCCCTCTACGATTTTTACCCTCCACGCTGCCCTCCAACGCTAAATTTGTGATCCCTTGATGCCTCAAAACATGTCCTACCAACCGATCCCTTCTTCTAGTCAAGTTGTGCCACAAACTTCTCTTCTCCCCAATCCTATTCAATACCTCCTCATTAGTTACGTGATCTATCCACATTATCTTCAGTATTCTTCTGTAGCACCACATTTCGAAAGCTTCTATTCTCTTCTTGTCCAAACTAGTTATTGTCCATGTTTCACTTCCATACATGGCTACACTCCAAACAAATACTTTCAGAAACGACTTCCTGATACATAAATCTATATTCGATGTTAACAAATTTCTCTTCTTCAGAAACGCTTTCCTTGCCATTGCTAGTCTACATTTTATATCCTCTCTACTTCGACCATCATCAGTTATTTTACTTCCTAAATAGCAAAACTCCTTTACTACTTTAAGTGTCTCATTTCCTAATCTAATTCCCTCAGCATCACCCGATTTAATTTGACTACATTCCATTATCCTCGTTTTGCTTTTGTTGATGTTCATCTTATATCCTCCTTTCAAGACACTGTCCATTCCGTTCAACTGCTCTTCCAAGTCCTTTGCCGTCTCTGACAGAATTACAATGTCATCGGCGAACCTCAAAGTTTTTACTTCGTCTCCATGAATTTTAATACCTACTCCAAATTTTTCTTTTGTTTCCTTTACTGCTTGCTCAATATACAGATTGAATAACATCGGGGAGAGGCTACAACCCTGTCTCACTCCTTTCCCCTTGCTTACATACAGCAACTATACATCATGGTCAAAGGGCTATGAGGGCCAAATAGGGTTAGACAACGTTTATGGCAAAATGATGGCAATACAGATTGAAAACAATTTACTTCAATTTGTGAACAGAATCTTGGCATTACTTAAGTGCAGTGTGAAGATACTGTGTGGCAGTAGTACAGAGTTAAATTGAAGTGATCTGTCTTTAGCTCTGGTCTGGTTCTGAATCCAGCAAACGATAATTACGATCACTTGTAGAATGTCCAGTTCGGCTCTTCTTGTTTGTGATGCTGCCTTGAGATATTGTTGATACCATAATTGATATTGTGTTCATACTGATTTCCAGTGAGGTTACAAAAGCCATGGGATAACTCCTAATACCGTGTCTGACTCCTTTTGGACAGAGTAGTGCAGCAACTCGACGTAACATGGACTCAGCAAGTCGTTCGAAGTCCCCCATGCAGAAATATTGAGCCATGCTGCCTCTATAGTTACCAGTAAATGCAAAAGTGTTGCCAGTGGAGGAATTTGTACAGGAATTGACCTTTCGACTATGTAACATAAATTATCGATGGGATTCATGTCAGGGGATCTGAGTGGCCAAATCATTCGCTCGAAATGTGCAGAACGCCCTTCAAACAAATCGCGTCCAATTATGGCCCGGTGACATGGCGCTTGTCATGCACAAAAATTCCGTTGCTGTTTGGAAACATGAAATCCATGACTGGCAGAAAGTAGTATCCAAATAGTCAAACATAACCGTTTCCACTCAATGACCGGTTCGATTGGACCCAGTAAATTCCACGTAAACACAGTCCACATGATTATGGAGAAGACTTATCTGACCAGGCCACGGTTTTCTAGTATTCTAGGGTCCATCCGATATGGTCACGAGCCCAGCAGAGGTGTTGCACGCGTTGTCGTCTTTTAGCAAAGGCACTCGCGTCGGTCGTCCTCTGTCATAGCCCATTAATGCCAGATTTCGCTGCACAGTACTAACATTGATATCTCCGGTTATTTCACGCACTGTTGCAGTGACAACTCTACGCAAATGCTGTTGCTCTCGGTCGTGAAGTGAAGGCCGTCGGCCACTGTGTTGTCCGTGGTGAGAGGTAATGCCTGAAATCTGGTATTCTTGGCACAACCTTGACACCATGGATCCCAGAATACTGAAATCCCTAATGAATTCCGAAATGGATTGCTCCACGTTGCTAGATCCAACTACCATTCCGCATTCAAAGTCGGTTAACTCCCATCACGCGGCCGTAATCACGTCGGAAACCTTTTCACATGAATTACCTGAGTACAAATGAAAGCTCCGCAATAGCACTGCCACTTTATTTATTTATTTTATTTATTTATTTATTTATGCATTTATTTTACCTGGCAAGATTAGGGCCTTCAGGCCCTCTCTTACACCTAACCAGGCATACTCAGATTGAACGAGTTACAGTTTCTACTTAACATTAAGGACATATAGCCTATTATGCAGTATTGATGTTAAAGAAAAAAAAATAGATATCATAACAGTAGTACAATGATAATTATAACAATAAAAAATAATTATAACAATCAATAATAATAGTAATAATAATAATAATAGTAATAGTAATAATAATAATAATAATAATAATAATAATAATGACTATGTATATGAAAGTAAACATACTTTTCTTTTCTGAATGTCAGTCACATTGTTAGTTGGGAATTTTCTCGTTATGTTCTTGCAGCTTGTGAGTTATTCTCATCGAGCAGAGACATAAGGCGATAGAATGGGGTGAAAGAGATATATAAGAGGTAGATAGGTTAGAGGAAGAGAAATAGAACGGTAAAATTCGAAGCTGTGATGGAGAGGAGAAAGAAAGAGATGGGCCGGGCACAACAATGGTGGCTATACCGTCCCTAAAATGTATGTTTTGAGTTCCCTCTTGAATGTTGAGTAGTTCTGGATAAGACGCAGATCACAGGGGAGCGCGTTCCATAGTCGTATGGCTGAGATGGAGAATGACACGGAGAAAGATTTTGTATTATGTAAAGGTACAGCCAAGATGATAGACGTATCCGATCTGGTGTTGCGATTGTGGAATGATGATAGGTGTTTAATATGAGAAGATAAGTATTGGGGGCACCAGTGGCTAAGAAATCGATGAAGTAAGCACATCGTGTGGAGATCGCGTGCCGTATGTGGGCGTATCCAACCTAGCTGGGAGTATGAAGGACTGATATGATCATACAACCGAATATTGCACACGTATCTAACGCAAGCATTCATCACTAGCTCGAGGCATCTAGAATTTTCACTATTTGTGCCGTGTTGAACTACATCGCAGTAGTAAAGATTAGGCAAGACTAGTGTTTGGACTAATTTTTGTTTAACATGGGTTGGAAATATTTTTCTAAATTTTTGAATTGCATGTAGGGAGGAGAGCGATTTCCGGCAAGCTGTGACTGTTTGTTCTTCCCAGTTTAGGTGTTCATCCAAGATTATTCCAAGGTCTTTTACTGTTTTTTGGTATGGTAGTTGGGTACCATTGAGGAGTATTTTAGGGACTGTTTCGCGAAAGTACCGGCTGATTAACTTTGGATGAGATATAAGTATGACCTGGGATTTCTTGGGGTTTAGTTTCAGACCTAGGTTCTGTGCCCATCGAGAAACAGAGCAAAGATCTGCGTTCATACTCGCTACTGCGCCAGCAATGTTCTTGGGGCTTGCACTTATGTACAGTTGGATGTCGTCGGCATAAAGATGGTAGTTGCAGGAGTGAATCACTGAAGAAATATCATTAATGTACAGTGAGAAGAGTAGTGGACCAAGGACGGAGCCTTGGGGAACTCCAGAGCGCACGCTTTTCCATGATGACTTTTCCGACCCACAGATGACTTGTTGACTTCTGTTTTTGAGGTAGCTGTCGAACCATTGTATTGCGCTGTTTGAGAAATTCAGCTGTTTCATTTTAATTAGTAATATATCGAAGTCAACTGTGTCAAAAGCCTTGCTAAAGTCAAGCAGTGTTAGGATAGTAGCTTCACGTCTGTCCATAGCATGTTTAATGTCATCAGTTACTTTGATTAATGCGGTTGCTGTACTATGGTGCTTTCGAAAGCCTGACTGATATTCGTCATGGATATTCGTCCTTGCGTAAACGATAATGCCTCCATTTGTATATATATGCATATCGCTATATTATGACTTTTGTCACCTCAATGTAAATACTAGGCTTTTCACCATGGCTACACCCACATACACATCCCACACATGTATTGCATGTGTCTACTCCTCCCTCCTCCCTGTGTCCATCATTTTCTCCCCTTATCTCTCTGGCCACCTCATCCTTCCACCTCTACCTATGTTCTCTTCCCAACTCTCCCTGTCTCTCTATATCCTCCTCCCCCTCTCTTTGGTCATTTCTTCCACCCCATCTCTCCAACCATATTTTTCTCCTCCTCCCTCTTTCGATACCGTCCTCCCCTGTCTCTATCCATCATCTCCTCCCCCCCTTCCTGTCTCCCTTCATTGTACATTCCCTCAGTCCCCTCTCTCTGTCCATCTCCTCCTTGTCCCTCTCTCTGTCCATCTCCTCCACCCTTCTCTCTATCAACCTTCTACACGTTTTCTCTAACCATATGCTCCCCTGCCTTTCCTTGTCCATCTCCTCCTCCCCATTCTGCCTACCTCATCCTCCCACCCTCCTTATCTCTCTCCATTACTCCACCCTTTCTCTGTCCACCTCATCCTCAACCCCCCCTCTCCCAATATTCATCTATCACCTCTTCCTGCTCAGTTGTGCTCATTCACATGTGTAGCTACTACAGAGTAGACCAATACTACCTACACAACATGCCTGCCATGCAGGACAGCCTCCATGTCAGGAGTAGAAAAACACTTTTTTGTCCGTATATCCATTCCTATGGTACCTAAGAGGCTCTTATCACCATACTGCTGATTTTCATATAGCAGTCAGTGTATGTACCAAATTCGGTTGAATTCGATCCAGTGGTTAGGAGGAGATGCTTGACATGCACAAATATATACGTGCTATTATTTCAGTACAAAAGCCTCTTACCTCTTTATTCGTTTTCTCGCGTTTGGAAGGTACATCATTCCATTAAAAACAGATTTATTTGCTTCAATGTCTCATTTTATGCAATATCTAAGAGGATTAAACATAAAACAAACTTACATGCTGCTATGCATAATCCCACTTACCGAAAATGAGTCGGGATATGACAAAGTTGATGAAGTTCATTGAAATACGCGATGATGCCAAGGAATTCTATGAAAATAAATTCATGGAGAATAGTACTGCATATAGTGCAAATACACCACTGGCAATTATAATTGCTACACCAAGAAGAAATGCAGATGATAAATGGGTATTCATTGGACAAGTATATTATACTAAAACTGACTTGTGATTACATTTTCATGCAATTTGGGTGCATAGATCCTGAGAAATAAGTACCCAGAACAACCATCTCTGGCCGTAATAACGGCCTTGATACGCGTAGGAATTTAGTCAAACAGAGCTTGGATGGCATGTTCAAGTACAGCTGCCCATGCAGCTTCAACACGATACCACAGTTCATCAAGAGTAGCGACTGGCGTATTGTAAAGAGCCAGTTGCTCGGCCACCATTGATAAGACGTTTTCAGTTGGTGAGAGATCTGGAGAATGTGCTGGCCAGGGCAACAGTCGAACATTTTCTGTATACAGAAAGGCCTGTAGAGGACCTGTAACATGCGGTCGTGCATTATCCTGCTGAAATGTAGGGTTTCGCACGGATTGAATGACAGAGAGAGCCATGGGTAGTAAAACATCTGAAATGTAACGTCCACTGTTCAGTGTGAACAAGAGGTGACCGAGACGTGTAACCAATGGCACCCCATACCATGGCGCTGGGTGATACGCCAGTATGGCGTTGACGAATACACGCATTCAATGTGCATTCACCGCGATGTCGCGAAACACGGATGCGACCATCATGATGCTGTAAACAGAACCTAGATTCATCCGAAAAAAATGACGTTTTGCTATTCGTGCACCCAGGTCCGTCGATGAGTACACCATCGCAGGCGCTCCTGTCTGTGATGGAGCGTCAAGGGTAACCGAAGCCATGGTCTCCGAGCTGATAGTCCATGCTACTGCAAAAGTCGTCGAACTGTTCTTGCAGATGGTTGTTGTCTTGCAAACGTCCCCATCTGTTCACTCAGGGATAGAGACGTGGCTGCACGAGCCGTTACAGCCATGCGCATAAGATGCCTGTCCTCTCGACTGCTAGTGATACGAGGCCGTTGGGATCCAGCTTGGCGTTCCGTATTACCCTCCTGAACCCATTGATTCCATATTCTGATAACAGTCATCGGATCTCGACCAACATGAGCAGCAATGTCGCACTACAACAAACCACAATCGCGACAGGCTACAATCCGACCATTATCAAAGTCGGAAACGTGATGGTACGCATTTCTCCTCCTTATACGAGGCATCACAACAACGTTTCAACAGGCAAAGCCGGTCAACTGCTGTTTGTGTATGAGAAATCGGGTGGAAACTTTCCTCATGTCAGCACGTTGTAGGTTAGCCACCGGCGCCAACCTCGTGTGAATGCTCTGAAGAGCTAATCATTTGCATATTACAGCATCTTCTTCCTGTCTGTTAAATTTCGCGTCTGAAGCACGTCATCTTCGTGGTGTAGCAATTTTAATGGCCAGTAGTGCATAACTGGTGTGGTGCTAATATAGATGTTGGGGAAACAGAGGTAGATACTGGACTATAAACAGGTTAATTGGAATTGACTGAAAATGTTTAAATGTTTGTCTTAATTTAATTATTGCATTCTAAATCAGTAATATTCAAAAAATCTTATGCCTTAAATACTGCACTGTTCTTTCGTTTGTAAATGGATGATAAGAGAGAAAGTTGCAAAACAATATGTTACACAGAAAGCACGTTTTTAATAATTTGATATTTCATGATTTTTTCTTTTTTTGTGTGTGCATGCAGGGTGTTGTTCTGATTGCTAGATGTATGAATTGCTGTTTACAAATCAATACGTTATATACAAAATTTTCATCCATATAGCACAATTTACACATCTTTTTGTGTTTCCTGAAGAATTACAATTTTGCAGAAAGCGAGTTTAGAAATCAAATGGTTCAAATGCCTCTGAGCACTACACGACTTAACTTCTTAGGTCATCAGTCGCCTAGAATTTCGAACTAATTAAACCTAACTAACGTAAGGACATCACACACATCCATGCTCGAGGCAGGATTCGAACCTGCGACCATAGCGGTCGCTCGGCTCCAGACTGTAACGCCTATAACCGCACGGCCACTCCGGCCGGCGCGAGTTAAGAAAAATACGGTCCAATGTAAGAAAACTCAACTCCAAACAAACAATGTTTGTTGCATATTTTATGGATAAATGTCTGTCAACTGTCTGTGAGTATTTTTCGCGGTATACATGTTTCAAATGATGCTTTTTCGCCGTGACCTGGTAAAGCAATCATCATACTAATATTGCCATAACGAACTGATATATGAAAACACTGATCACGAGGTTTTTTTAGTTTCAAAGACACCCAGTTAACGAAATTCTACACTAGAAATATATTTCACTATGGAAACAGAACTAATCAAAGGAATAATGATATCAGCTGCTGGTGGGTATTGAAATAAATCAATGGGGGGGGGGGGGGGGGGAGTTTGTGCTGGACCGGGACTCGAACCCGGATTTTCCGTTTTTCGCGAACGGTCGTCTTCACGGCCTCGGCTATCTTGACACGGTCCCTGACTGACCCAAATTTTCTTCTTATCCACACAATACTGGCTGAATGGTATTGTCCGTTACCTTCACTACTCGCGCGTCCGGGCTTGTTGTGCATCTGCGCGGAAAGGATTATTGGCTGTCTCGCCCTTGTTACATATATGTGGTCTTTGTTCTTTTCGAGTCCTGGTACAGCACAAATTTTCAACTTTCCCCATTGCTTAATTTCAGCGCCCACTAGCGGCTAATGTTATTGTAGTGGACTGGGGGATGCCGCTGAAAGAGACTAATATACACGCCCTGGTGAGACGGATGCGTACGTTCTGTGGCAACGCACACAAACGCGGGCGGACACACACACACACACACACACACACACACACACACACACACACACACACACACAATGAAAGTAACACAAAATAGTAAGATATATTACTCAACTATGGTAACGCTGATTATAGCAACTGTAGAATGCAAGTTTTGCATATCTGTCCTGCGCTGACTACAGTTCCATGAAAATAATCTACACTCCTGGAAATGGAAAAAAGAACACATTGACACCGGTGTGTCAGACCCACCATACTTGCTCCGGACACTGCGAGAGGGCTGTACAAGCAATGATCACACGCACGGCACAGCGGACACACCAGGAACCGCGGTGTTGGCCGTCGAATGGCGCTAGCTGCGCAGCATTTGTGCACCGCCGCCGTCAGTGTCAGCCAGTTTGCCGTGGCATACGGAGCTCCATCACAGTCTTTAACTCTGGTAGCATGCCGCGTCAGCGTGGACGTGAACCGTATGTGCAGTTGACGGACTTTGAGCGAGGGCGTATAGTGGGCATGCGGGAGGCCGGGTGGACGTGCCGCCGAATTGATCAACACGTGGGGCGTGAGGTCTCCACAGTACATCGATGTTGTCGCCAGTGGTCGGCGGAAGGTGCACGTGCCCGTCGACCTGGGACCGGACCGCAGCCACGCACGGATGCACGCCAAGACCGTAGGATCCTACGCAGTGCCGCAGGGGACCGCACCGCCACTTCCCAGCAAATTAGGGACACTGTTGCTCCTGGGGAATCGGCGAGGACCATTCGCAACCGTCTCCATGAAGCAGGGCTACGGTCCCGCACACCGTTAGGCCGTCTTCCGCTCACGCCCCAACATCGTGCAGCCCGCCTCCAGTGGTATCGCGACAGGCGTGAATGGAGGGACGAATGGAGACGTGTCGTCTTCAGCGATGAGAGTCGCCGTGCAGGTGAGCGCCACAATCAGGACTGCATACGACCGAGGCACACAGGGCCAACACCCGGCATCATGGTGTGGGGAGCGATCTCCTACACTGGCCGTACTCCTCTGGTGATCATCGAGGGGACACTGAATAGTGCACGGTACATCCAAACCGTCATCGAATCCATCGTTCTATCATTCCTAGACCGGCAAGGGAACTTGCTGTTCCAACAAGACAATGCACGTCCGTATGTATCCCGTGCCACCCAACGTGCTCTAGAAGGTGTAAGTCAACTACCCTGGCCAGCAAGATCTCCGGATCTGTCCCCAATTGAGCATGTTTGGGACTGGATGAAGCGTCATCTCACGCGGTCTGCACGTCCAGCACGAACGCTGGTCCAACTGAGGCGCCAGGTGGAAATGGCATGGCAAGCCGTTTCACAGGACTACATCCAGCATCTCTACGATCGTCTCCATGGGACAATAGCAGCCTGCATTGCTGCGAAAGGTGGATATACACTGTACTAGTGCCGACATTGTGCATGCTCTGTTGCCTGTGTCTATGTGCCTGTGGTTCTGTCAGTGTGATCATGTGATGTATCTGACCCCAGGAATGTGTCAATAAAGTTTCCCCTTCCTGGGACAATGAATTCACGGTGTTCTTATTTCAATTTCCAGGAGTCTATATACTATTCTCTGAACTGAAGTCGGAAAAAAAATGATGTTCTATCTTGATGTACTATTCGAAGAGGAGTTCCAATCAAGCAGTACTCAGTTAAATCTCGAGGCAGATGGTTTCTCTCCGTTCACGATTATTCTATTCACTGTTCTGTTTCTACTGTCTGCCTATCTAACACTATTTCTGTCACACCTGAAGACTTAAAGACACGACGAACGCTCTGCAGGAGCTCTCTGGCAAGACTCGGACTGACGTACAACTTGCAACTGAGAATTTCCGCTCGGGCACAGTTACTTGAATGCCCGCCTCTTCTCTGGCAAGACTCGGACTGACGTACAACTTGGAACTGACAATTTCCGCTCGTGCTCCGTTACTTGAGCACCCGTCTCTCTTCCTGGTGGCGCTGGTGCTCTAGGGGGCGTGATTGTCGCGGGCAGCGATGCTCCTGCGACGGACGGACGCCCACCGTGCTTCCGGTACCAACTGTCACAAACTGTTTTTGTGTGGTGTCTCAGTGTACCACAGTTATTCCTTTGGCGAGCTGTTATATAACGGCTGCAGGACCAACGATGGTGTCTGTCGAAAAGAACAGATACCACATATACAGGGTGTTACAAAAAGGTACGGCCAAACTTTCAGGAAACATTCCTCACACACAAAAAAGAAAATATGTTATGTGGACATGTGTCCCGAAACGCTAACTTTCCATGTTAGAGCTCATTTTATTGCTTCTCTTCAAATTACATTAATCATGGAATGGAAACACACAGCAACAGAACCTACCAGCGTGACTTCAAACACTTTGTTACAGGAAATGTTCAAAATGTCCTCCTTTAGCGAGGATACATGCATCCACCCTCCGTCGCATGGAATCCCTGATGCGCTGATGCAGCCCTGGAGAGTGGCGTATTGTATCACAGCCGTCCGCAATACGAGCACGAAGAGTCTCTACATTTGGTACCGGGGTTAAGTGGACAAGAGCTTACAAACGCCCCCATAAATGAAAGTCAAGAGGGTTGAGGCTAGGAGAGCGTGGAGGCCATGGAATTGGTCCGCCTCTACCAATCCATCGGTCACCGAATCTGTTGTTGAGAAGCGTACGAACACTTCGACTGAAATGTGCAGGAGCTCCATCGTGCATGAACCACATGTTGTGTGGTACTTGTAAAGGCACATGTTCTAGCAGCACACGTAGAGTATCCCGTATGAAATCATGGCGGTGAATCGGTGAAGTATAGTACATACTGACGAAACTAAAATGAGCTCTAACATGGAAATTAAGCGTTTTCGGACACATGTTCACATAACATACTTTTTTTATTTGTGTGTGAGGAATGTTTCCTGAAAGTTTGGCCGTTCCTTTTAGTAACACCCTGTATAGGAAACAGAATAGTTGATAAACACACAAACATTTTCTTACAGTTGCAAGTATTGACGAAGTCTATGAGGACTCCAGTGTATTTATTCTGTGTCGTTTGGCTGAAATGGTTCAAATGGTTCTGAGCACTGTGGGACTTAACATCTGTGGTCATCAGTTTCCTATACTTAGAACTACTTAAACCTAACTAACCTAAAGACATCACGCACATCCATGCCCGAGGCAGGGTTCGAACCTGCGACAGTAGCGGTCACGCGGTTCCAGACTGAAGCGCCTAGAACCGCACGGCCACATTGGCCGGCTCTGTGTCGTTTCGTTAAGTCTGGGATGTGGTTGTGTAATTTTGTGTCTGAAAATTTATGCAGGTCATAGAACGCCCAGTTTGAAAACGTCTTAAGAATGCTACATGTATAGCATAGCACAAGAGCAGTAACTGGACGTTTTGGAACTTCAAAAATTTCTCAGAGATAAATTACGCAACCGTATCACCTGCTCAGTTAAAAGACAGGCAATGAAGACGTAGAATCCTATATATTTTCCAGAAATTTTAGCTTAAGCAATCCTTCACTTTGTTGGCTCCAGTTTTTCTTATCATTTTCTGTTCTTCTAAAACAACACGTCTCCTTTTTTTTTGTAATAAATCTTACAAAAGAAACCTCCATTGGTCCTTTCCTTTACGATTTCTATAATTTCTTCTAATTGAAGGAAAATTGTAAGATATTTTACAGCAGTCCTGTTTCACTGTTGTAGTGTATGTACAGAGTAGCACTACGTATCGTATTTGGAAAGTAACGGCCATTTGCTTATACTGCAATGCTGGCAGTTCACTACAAAGTTGCACAAATGCAGCGCCACTATTGAATTGCGTCAGGATGTAGTCAGCATTGTGTTTCACTTTTATCACAGAAACTTAATTCATAGTATGAAACGGCGCTATCATTTATAAAGTCAGGGGAATATGCAAAGTTGAAAGTAATTACCCGTAGAATTAAGTAATGATTGCTGAGATTAGTCTTTCTTTTCATGCTGAGATTACCCTTTCTGTTGTGTTTGCAATTTTACTTCTTGAGGAGCTAGCTGGGAGAGCCCAAAGGCTCCCATTAGCTACCGAGACAGGTGAGAAGAGCTCGTAGGAAACCAGGGGACGGCAGCCGGTCCTAAGCCCCTTAGGCGGAGAGGAACGGTGCGCCTTTCGACCATTCACTCGTGGCCGAGTGCGGAACGGTCTTTGACAAGATTAGTAGCTCTGTGGGCAAACGGCGCCTGTGAGAGCGCCAGCTCGTTTGCCACCCTCCGATCTCGACGTGATAGCTAATTTGAATACAGAGTTTCCCTTTAGAACCCCCGACCACCTGCGTGGTGAGTGAAGGCATCCAGCGGCCGGGAGGAGAGCGTTTACCGTTCCGAGCGCCTAGAACAGGTAAGTCCTCACCGTAGCTTGGGATAAATAGGTCTCCTCCGCTAAGCCGTTGGCACACGGGACGAGGCAGATAAGGATGACGTGTAAGCAGACTGAATATTCAGTCTGGTGACAGACAGGACAATCTGGTTAACGCGATTTTGCGCTCTCAGCACTTTCCAGCTGCAGTTGTCGGCTTTATTTCGCCCGCATACAATACATCTTGTTCAAGAAAATAGCCGCTCCTAAAATTCCTATGTTATCTCTATTAAAACGCACATTTCTTACCTTGTCCATATGCTAGCCATAATGTTCTCTCTGTGGTATACATAAATAAAACCCGCAATATCCGTGAACTTTTATTTCTATTAACTTCGTAAGAAAATCTCACAATCATTTATTTCTGTTAATTTCGTAAGAAAATCTCACAATCATTTAGAAAAAGTGAAAGTGAAAAAATTTGCTGCAGCAGGGTTCGAACCATCTACTGTCCTAAGCTCTGTTTTATAACATGGCCTCTTTACTCATTATGCCCTTTTCCGGCATTGTTTGAGCATCGAACGTCACATAACACTCCTTTAAGTTCATCATTGAATACTACACTCAGTTTTTGTTTATTACAGGGGGCAGCCAGCCAACCCTTTGACCAAACACGCTTAGCTGCCATGCCGGCACTGTAGGCTGTAACTTAATAATAAACCACTGTGTATTTCATGCTATAGTCGCTGAAATATTATTAGTTTGTATTTAATTAAAACAAACCCTAATAAAAACTATGCGTTTTTTTTTTGGGGGGGGGGGGGGGGAATCTTCAATGTCCCTCTGCCTTAAAACGGCGTACTCTCATAATACCCGAGTTATAACGGTATAATAACTAAATTCGAAAATACTTCAGCCTGCAGTATGGCGTTTCCCTATTGCTTCGTTAGAATAAATCGTACCAATAACGATTCGTTCTCAAGATATTCAATATAATGGCGTTTAGAAACAGTATATATTCGTGGGGTGTTAGATATAACATAAAATCCACCGAATATGGACTTCTACTAAACACGAAAAATACAACATAGCGTCTTGCTTTCTACAGGCCTCAAATTTCTGCTTGTGAAGTGGGGGGCTTCCTTGCTTCCTATTGGGTCTACTTTACATGACACGTCGCCGGAATATCGCATATCGTACTTTTTGTTTCACTTAACGAAATGACTCCTCAACGTTAAATGGCAGGTAGTGACGTCACAAAAAACGCAGAGCGCCACGTTCCCGTGTGCCGGCGGCATTAGCCTTGGCTTTGTGGCGTGCCACTGCCCTGCCGGTGACGCGATCAAAACATTGCTTACGGTAAATTTAGGAACGAAGGGAGGGACCGCATTGGGTTGATGAGCATTAGTTAATACTTGCGGGCTGTGGGAGGTCGTGGTCGGTCTGTAAAACTACTACTTTCTGACGTTTCTTTGCCAAATGAGGGCAAAAAATTTCCGAGGTGAGCCAACGAGCCACCCTAAGGCACGAGTGGGGTGGGGTGGGCAGGATAAGCACTTGCGTGCTGTGCCTGCCGGCCGTGGAGGTCCCGTTTATATAGAGCGCATAGAGGGCACCGCCACACGTCCTGCCAGCCAGTCGTTTACTCACCTCGGAAGATGTTGACCGCAGTTCGCAACGAAACGTCAGAAAGAAATAGTTTTACAGATCGACTGCGGCCTCTTAGCCCGGAATTTTTAACTAATGAAGACGCCTGCCGTGAAAACCTACACGTTACGACTGGTTGATGAGCGTTCACAACTTTGGGAATGGCGATTTGCTACTGTGCGGCACTCACAATCTCTCTAAACTGCACAGAGCATTCTGGAATATGGAATCGATAGTGTTGGAACAAGATTTCCTGTTGGGGGAATTAGAGATGCGGCCGAAGATTGGCTTAAAAGGCAGTTTTGGAGGGCCTGTGCCACGAAGGAAAGGAGGGCACAAGTTTTCATATATTCGGGCCAAGACCTTCTTACGAGTTAGACGTATATTTTGGTTAGAGATTCTTTGTGAGCGGATTGACACAGTAGATCAGTTGGGACGCAACACGCCGGAGTACAACACTATCTGCAGTTTCGTCTCATCTCGGCTCACCTGTTTTATGTAAGTGTGGCAGAGACGTGGTGAGTGAGTAGCTCTTGCAAAATGATAGTGCATTAATGCAAAATAATTAATCATTCACTTTCGAGGTGACCTCTTGGCCCCGGCGCTGCTATTTGGGATTCTCATTATTTTGATAAATTCTCACTAACCTACCAACACAGTCATAACAATTGACTTTTCATTTAAATTTTATTAGAACAGATTAGCATGTCCATTGCCAATTCGGTCATTATCCTACTAGAGGAACTCCGCTCGTTCTTTTTCCTAGGAGCTATCGCATTTGTATTTTTGATTTTAGTATCTGCACTCATTTCTTCCGAGTAAGATATTTGTTTACTTATTTCTTCTTGCATATTAATCACGACCTGTGATCAATAAATTTATAATGGTTCAGAACCTCTGTTTCATTCCAGTAGTTAATAGTTCCCATTACAGCTCACTTGAATGATTAATATTTATCTGGGCACACAGCTACGGTAAACATGTCAGGGCCATCCTTCCTTTCCTTTCCTTGTGCGTATACCATTCCACACACCTGGACCGTAGTGCGACGATTTTCATTTCGGGAGGGGATACTTGGTGCGTATCAGAGGCATACGAGTTAGAGTATAGTCGACTCCAGTGGCGCCCTGCGCTATTTATTGATCACGAGGCCACGGAGGTCTTCTTTTGATTCAGTAGTCGTTTGACTGTAGCTAAAAATAAATAACTTTGGTTTAGAAAGTCATTTTTTCCATCCAGTTGCAAAGTGTGCAAAAAGATCTGCAGCTCCTGCAATTCCGCAGGAATTAAGGATTTTTTTTTTAGGCCTCAACATTCTACATCTACATCTACATCTACATCCGTACTCCGCAAGCCACCTGACGGTGTGTGGCGGAGGGTACCCTGAGTACCTCTATCGGTTCTCCCTTCTATTCCAGTCTCGTATTGTACGTGGAAAGAAGGATTGTCGGTATGCTTCTGTGTGGGCTCTAATCTCTCTGATTTTATCCTCATGGTCTCTTCGCGAGATATACGTAGGAGGGAGCAATATACTGCTTGACTCTTCGGTGAAGGTATGTTCTCGAAACTTCAACAAAAGCCCGTACCGAGCTACTGAGCGTCTCTCCTGCAGAGTCTTCCACTGGAGTTTATCTATCATCTCCGTAACGCTTTCGCAATTACTAAATGATCCTGTAACGAAGCGCGCTGCTCTCCGTTGGATCTTCTCTATCTCTTCTATCAACCCTACCTGGTGCGGATCCCACACTGCTGAGCAGTATTCAAGCATTGGGCGAACAAGCGTACTGTAACCTACTTCCTTTGTTGTCGGATTGCATTTCCTTAGGATTCTTCCAATGAATCTCAGTCTGGCATCTGCTTTACCGACGATCAACTTTATATGATCATTCCATTTTAAATCACTCCTAATGCGTACTCCCAGATAATTTATGGAATTAACTGCTTCCAGTTGCTGACCTGCTATTTTGTAGCTAAATGATAAGGGACCTATCTTTCTATGTATTCGCATCACATTACACTTCGCTACATTGAGATTCAATTGCCATTCCGTGCACCATGCGTCAATTCGCTGCAGATCCTCCTGCATTTCAGTACAATTTTCCATTGTTGCAACCTCTCGATACACCACAGCATCATCTGCAAAAAGCCTCAGTGAACTTCCGATGTCATCCACCAGGTCATTTATGTATATTGTGAATAGCAACGGTCCTATGACACTCCCCTGCGGCACACCTGAAATCACTCTTACTTCGGAAGACTTCTCTCCATTGAGAATGACATGCTGCGTTCTGTTATCTAGGAACTCCTCAATCCAATCACACAATTGATCTGATAGTCCGTATGCTCTTACTTTGTTCATTAAACGACTGTGGGGAACTGTGTCAAACGCCTTGCGGAAGTCAAGAAACACGGCATCTACCTGTGAACCCGTGTCTAAGGCCCTCTGAGTCTCGTGGACGAATAGCGCGAGCTGGGTTTCACACGATCGTCTTTTTCGAAACCCATGCTGATTCCTACAGAGTAGATTTCTAGTCTCCAGAAAAGACATTATACTCGAACATAATACGTGTTCCAAAATTCTACAACTGATCGACGTTAGAGATATAGGTCTATAGTTCTGCACATCTGTTCGACGTCCCTTCTTGAGAACGGGGATGACCTGTGCCCTTTTCCAATCCTTTGGAACGCTTCGCTCTTCTAGAGACCTACGGTACACCGCTGCAAGAAGGGGGGCAAGTTCCTTCGCGTACTCTGTGTAAAATCGAACTGGTATCCCATCAGGACCAGCGGCCTTTCCTCTTTTGAGCGATTTTAATTGTTTCTCTATCCCTCTGTCGTCTACTTCGATATCTACCATTTTGTCAACTGTGCGACAATCTAGAGAAGGAAGCACAGTGCAGTCTTCCTCTGTGAAACAGCTTTGGAAGAAGACATTTAGTAATTCGGCCTTTAGTCTGTCATCCTCTGTTTCAGTACCATTTTGGTCACAGAGTGTCTGGACATTTTGTTTTGATCCACCTACCGCTTTGACATAGGACCAAAATTTCTTAGGATTTTCTGCCAAGTCAGTACATAGAACGTTACTTTCGAATTCATTGAAAGCCTCTCGCATAGCCCTCCTCACACTACATTTCGCTTCGCGTAATTTTTGTTTGTCTGCAAGGCTTTGGCTATGTTTATGTTTGCTGTGAAGTTCCCTTTGCTTCCGCAGCAGTTTTCTAACTCGGTTGTTGTACCACGGTGGCTCTTTTCCATCTCTTACGATCTTGCTTGGCACATACTCATCTAACGCATATTGTACCATGGTTTTGAACTTTGTCCACTGATCCTCAACACTATCTGCACTTGAGACAAAACTTTTGTGTTGAGCCGTCAGGTACTCTGTAATCTGCTTTTTGTCACTTTTGCTAAACAGAAAAATCTTCCTACCTTTTTTAATATTTCTATTTACGGCTGAAATCATCGACGCAGTAACTGCTTTATGATCGCTGATTCCCTGTTCTGCATTAACTGATTCAAATAGTTCGGGTCTGTTTGTCACCAGAAGGTCTAATATATTATCGCCACGAGTCGGTTTTCTGTTTAACTGCTCAAGGTAGTTTTCAGATAAAGCACTTAAAAATATTTCACTGGATTCTTTGTCCCTGCCACCCGTTATGAACGTTTGAGTCTCCCAGTCTATATCCGGCAAATTAAAATCTCCACCCAGAACTATAACATGGTGGGGAAATCTACTCGAAATATTTTCCAAATTATTCTTCAGGTGCTGAGCCACAACAGCTGCTGAGCCCGGGGGTCTATAGAGACATCCAATTACCATGTCTGAGCCTGCTTTAACCGTGACCTTCACCCAAATCATTTCACAATTCGAATCTCCGTCAATTTCCTTCGATACTATTGCACTTCTTATCGCTATAAACACGCCTCCCCCTTCACTGTCCAGCCTATCTCTGCGGTATACATTCCAATCAGAGTTTAGGATTTCATTACTGTTTACGTCTGGTTTCAGCCAACTTTCTGTTCCTAGTACTATATGGGCGTTGTGACCGTTTATTAATGAGAGCAGTTCTGGGACCTTTCTATAGACGCTTCTGCAGTTTACTATTAGCACATTAATATTGTTATTCCTTGTTGCATTTTGCCTACTCCTGCCTTGCCGCGTCTCAGGAGGCGTCTTGTCGGGCCTAGGGAGGGAATTCTCTAACCTAAAAAAACCCCATGTGCACTCCACACGTACTCCGCTACCCTCGTAGCCGCTTCCGGCGTGTAGTGCACGCCTGACCTATTCAGGGGGACCCTACATTTCTCCACCCGATAGCGGAGGTCGAGAAATTTGCACCCCAGCTCTCCGCAGAATCGTCTGAGCCTCTGGTTTAAGCCTTCCACTCGGCTCCAAACCAGAGGACCGCGATCGGTTCTCGGAACGATACTACAAATAGTTAGCTCTGATTCCACCCCGCGAGCGAGGCTTTCCACCTTGATTGAAGGAGAGTTTGATAATGTAGTTATGAATTTAGAAGTATCCGAACAGTTGTGCATGATGACTAGCAGAGTGTCTGGTCCAGTATCCAAACGGATGAAATCGTGCAACAAGTCGCCCAATGACTGTAATCTAATCTACTATTAGTGCTCCGACTGATAAAGATACTCTTACTTGACGCACAAATTTTTACATGATCATCACGAAAAAGTTCGGATATCGCAAATTGTGTGCAAGATAAATACCGAAAACGCTTACCTACCAACACAAGAGGAAAGCGTAAAGCTGAAATACTAAACACATTTTTACAAAGCTGTTTCACAGAGAAAGACCGCACTGCAGTTCCTTCTCTAAATCCCCGCACAAACGAAAAAATGGCTGACATCGAAAATAAGTGTCCAAGGAATAGAAAAGCAACTGGAATCACTCAACAGAGGAAAGTCCACTGGGCCTGACGGGATACCAATTCGATTCTACACAGAGTACGCGAAAGAACTTGCCCCCCTTCTAACAGCCGTGTACCGCACGTCTCTAGAGGAACGGAAGGTTCCAAATGATTGGAAAAGAGCGCAGGTAGTCCCAGTCTTCAAGAAGGGTCGTCGAGCAGATGCGCAAAACTATAGACCTATATCTCTGACGTCGATTTGTTGTAGAATTTTAGAACGTGTTTTTAGCTCGAGTATCATGTCTTTTTGGAAACCCAGAATCTACTCTGTAGGAATCAACATGGATTCTGGAAACAGCGATCGTGTGAGACCCAACTCGCTTTATTTGTTCATGACACCAAGAAAATATTAGATACAGGCTCCCAGGTAGATGCTATTTTTCTTGACTTCCGGAATGCGTTGGATACAGTTCCGCAGTGTCGCCTGATAAACAAAGTAAGAGCCTACGGAATATCAGATCAGCTGTGTGGCTGGATTGAAGAGTTTTTAGCAAACAGAACACAGCATGTTGTTATCAATGGAGAGACGTCTACAGACGTTGAAGTAACCTCTGGCGTGCCACAGGGGAGTGTTATGGGACCATTGCTTTTCACAATATATATAACTGACCTAGTAGATAGTGTCGGAAGTTCCATGCGGCTTTTCGCGGATGTTGCTGTAGTATACAGAGAAGTTGCAGCCTTAGAAAATTGTACCGAAATGCAGGAAGATCTGCAGCGGATAGGCACTTGGTGCAGGGAGTGGCAACTGACACTTAACGTAGACAAATGTAATGTATTGCGAATACATAGAAAGAAGGATCCTTTATTGTATGATTATATGATAGCGGAACAAACACTGGTAGCAGTTACTTCTGTAAAATATCTGGGAGTATGCGTGCGGAACGATTTGAAGTGGAATGATCACATAAAATAAATTGTTGGTAAGGCGGGTACCAGGTTGAGATTCATTGGGAGAGTCCTTAGAAAATGTAGTCCATCAACAAAGGAGGTGGCTTACAAAACACTCGTTCGACCTATACTTGAGTATTGCTCATCAGTTTGGGATCCGTACCAGATCGGGTTGACGGAGGAGATAGCGAAGATCCAAAGAAGAGCGACGCGTTTCGTCACAGGGTTATTTGGTAACCGTGATAGCGTTACGGAGATGTTTAACAAACTCAAGTGGCAGACTCTGCAAAAGAGGCGCTCTGCATTGCGGTGTAGCTTGCTCGCCAGGTTTCGAGAGGGTGCGTTTCTGGATGAGGCATCGAATATATTGCTTCCCCCTGCTTATACCTCCCGAGGAGATCACGAATGTAAAATTAGACAGATTAGAGCGCGCACGGAGGCTTTCAGACAGTCGTTCTTCCCGCGAACCATACGCCACTGGAACAGGAAAGGCAGGTAATGACAGTGGCACGTAAAGTGCCCTCCACCACACACCGTTGGGTGGCTTGCGGAGTATAAATGTAGATGTAGATGTAGAAGGAGTACCAAACGTATTAACGTTTTACCATCGTTATCTACAAGATGGAGACAATTTTTTTTTTACCTCACTGTTATGAGCTACAAGACGTGCATATCCTGCAGAAAAGCGGAATCAAACCAACAGCCAATGGACAAGGCCCAGGTCCACTTATGTTCGACATCAACATGTAAAATGGCTCTGAGCACTATGGGACTTAACTTCTGAGGTCATCAGTCCCCTAGAACTTAGAACCACTTAAACCTAACTAACCTAAGGACAGCAGACACATCCATGCCCGAGGCAGGATTCGAACCTGCGACCGTAGCGGTAGCGCGGCTCCAGACTGTAACGCCTAGAACCGCTCGGCCACCGCGGCCGGCTTAACATGTAATACCCACTCACAGACGGAAGGTGGCAGCATTAGCAATGGAGGGTATATAAAGCGTATCGGGTGAGACACGGAAAACGGTGCAGTCCTTGTAGTCATGCGGAAACGTAGCGATTTATTCAACGTTAAATGGGCATGAAAATTGTATTTCTTGGCATAGATGGAACCATTTCCGAAACGGCTAAGTGTGTTAACTTTTCAAGTGCCGCTGTGGTTAAAGTATACCGTGCGTGTCAAAGCGGCGCTATCCGAAACCGGCGTCAAGGCAAATGTGGTGCACCACAGACCGTGGAGAGCGACGGCGAATAGGCGTTCAACTGTTGAGCAACTGACCACTCAGATGAACCGTAGGGTTACCAACAGTGTCCCCTCGAGGAATGTTCAGCGAACGTTGTTGCGTTATTGGCCTCCGCAGCAGTCACCCACGTTTCATTTATTTATTTATTTAAATGTCAAGTTCCGTAGGACCAAATTGAGGAGTAAATCTCCAAGGTCTTGGAACGTGTCAGTACATGAACTTACAAGATAAAAAGTAATAACAGATAAAAATAAATGTTCATGAACCTGAAAGAAGATCAGTCCAAAAGTTTAAGCAAACGCTATCAGCAATACAATGAGAATCATCTTAATTTTTCAAGGAACTCCTCGACAGACTAGAAGGAGCGACCTATGAGGAAACTCTTCAGTTTCGATTTGAAAGCAAGTGGATTACTGCTAAGATTTTTGAATAAGAGTGGCAGCTTATTGAAAATGGATGCAGCAGTATACTGCACACCTTTTTGCACAAGAGTTAAGGAAGTCCGATCCAAATGGAGGTTTGATTTCTGCCGAGTATTAACCGAGTGAAAGCTGCTTATTGTTGGAAATAAACTAATATTGGTAAGAAGAAACGACAATAAGGAATATACATATTGAGAGGCCAATGTCAAATACCCAGACTCGTGAAAAGAGGTCGACAAGAGGTTCGTGAACTCACACCACTTATTGTTTCTGAGCCAAAAATACCCTTCTAGAATGGGAAGAGTTACCCCAAAACATAATACCATACGACATAAGTGAATGAAAATAAGCAAAGTAGACTAATTTACGTGTCGAAATTTCACTCACTTTCGATACCGTTCGAATAGTGAAAATGGCAGTATTAAATCTTTGAACAAGATCCTGAACGTGTGCTTTCCACTACAGCTTACTATCCATCTGAACACCTAGGAATTTGAACTGTTCAGTTTCACTCATCATATTCCCGTTCTGTGAGATCAAAACGTCAGGTTTTGTTGCATTGTGTGTTAGGAACTGTAAAAACTGAGTCTTACTGTGATTTAACGTTAGTTTATTTTCTACAAGCCATGAATTGAGGTCAGGTACTGCTCTACTTGAAACCGAGTCAATGTTGCACACAACATCCTTTACTACCAAGCTAGTGTCATCAGCAAACAGAAATATTTTAGAGCTACCCGATAATACTAGAGGGCATATTATTTATATAAATAAGGAACAGGAGCGGCCCCAACACTGATCCCTGGGGCACCCCCCACTAGACAGTACCCCACTCAGATCCCACATCACCAATGCTGACTACTGCTGATCGGCAACGAAGGCTGGAAGTCGCACATCAGTGCAGCAAGTGGACGTACACTGAATGCTGACAGGTGACCTTTTCAGATGAGTCACATTTTATGCTCCATCGGACACTTTGACGTTGCCGTGTACGGCGTGAATCGTCCGAAAGCAAAGGATCCAGGTCAGAGGAGGGAGCATTACGGACTGGGGAGTGTTTTCGTCGTATTCTTTGGTTAGTCTTTTCATTATGGGAGGCATGAAGCTCTCTCGCAGCTTATATAGAACACCTCCGATTATTCACTGGTTACATGAAAACTAAATGAATTGATTAGGGCGTTATTTGATAACAGAAATCGCGTTGCAATACTTCTTTTACTTGCACGTAGCAACGACGCTTGTAAAACGCTAAAACTGCCAGTTCAGAAGCCAGAAGATATTCATGTCTTCCAATAATTGTCACTGTCATTCTTTGCAGATGATTTGGTTGACGTGATCTGCTTCAGGCATTCCAAGAAAGAAAATGTTGCAGAATACAAAACGTTTTCGTTACAATAAACTCAAATTTTTGCATTCTTCATGGTCCTTGTGACATTTTCGGGGAATTAGTTTAAATTAATATCCACTTCAACCATGTAGAAAAATGTTGGAGAGTTGGAAACCTCACATCCGACTCAGCAACCTTAGTGTCTGTTGCCAGCTAGAAATTCTAAGTCTGTGGAACACCAGTTTCAGTAATATAATGCAAATGGTTCAAATGGCTCTGAGCACTATGGGACTCAACTGCTGTGGTCATTAGTCCTCTAGAACTTAGAACTACTTAAACCTAACTAACCTAAGGACATCACACACATCCATGCCCGAGGCAGGATTCGAACCTGCGACCGTAGCAGTCGCACGGTTCCGGACTGCGCGCCTAGAACCGCGAGACCACCGCGGCCGGCAATATAATGCAGCGAAGACTGTTTTCTATTCCCATCCCTCACTGGAAAATATGAAGTTGACTTACTGGATTCCATAACTACAGGGTATTAGTAACTTCGTGTGCAAAATACTGCCAGTAATCGATTCTAAAACGAGTGTTTTACTACTGTTAAGAAGATATATATTTAACGTTCGTCGTAGGTGAAGGAATTCAGTTTCCTCTAAAAACGTTTCAAGTAACGACGTTCACAAATTTCTCTAATGAGGAGTAGTAAGGGGTTTAGAAACAAAGTCTGCACAGTCTGGGCGACGTCGATCGTTTCGCCTGAGAGCACAACATAAGTATTTGCCTAAGAGGTATTGCTAGTTGTGCTCCTGTAACTTTGGAAATCATTTTTTGACACCGTGTTTAACACATAACGGTAGAGATCTTCCAGAACTAGAATGCGATTAGCAACGGAAGGCTGAGGTCATCCATAAACTTGGGAGTGTGTATCCTTGCCTTCTTGCAGCGAGTATTGGAAACCATACATTCAAATGTATACAACACTATGAATACTTTGAACACTACAACTACTTTGTCCTTCTAAATCAATAATTATTTGTTTAAAACGAATAAAATTTGTAGAACCGACAGGATTGGACCCCGACTGTTGTAGATTACAAGCTCCCCGGGAGCTCGGTTGGTAAATATCAGATTGCTATTGTAAAACAAATTTTGTCTCATATTGGATCTTAGAACTTGTCTTCAAAATGTTCAAATTCGTGTGAATTCCTAAGGGACCAAACTGCTGAGGTCATCGGTCCCTAGACTTACACACTACTTAAACTAACTTGTGCTAAGAACAACACACACAACCATGCCCGAGGGAGGACTCGAACCTCCGGCGGGAGGGGCCGGAACATGTCTAAGGATGGCAACATTCATCAGTAATCGGCTCGTAACAGAGGTCAGTTTTGCCGAGTCAGCAGAATTATAGTTACACCTCCACCAACATGAGGTTACACATGGCAGTTAACTTTTAAAATGGCTGTTGTGCGAACGAATAAAAAAATACGTGTACTGAACGCCGTCTAATAGGCTATTCCCAGTACAGAGTCTCTATATTTAAAACTACTGTTTCAAAATGCTGTAGACAGAGAACCGGAGATCAGAATGACGTCAATTTTGAACAACATGTTATTGACGCAGGGAGAAACGACATCGAACTAAAGAAATAAAACCAAAATTTTACCAATGTATCAGTTCATACGCAAATTTTCCGAGACATACCATTCTGCCTTTTGTGTTCTTTTATTTGGCATACTGTCTTTATAAAACGCATTTTTCTGTGGATATTCTTAGCTTTCAGGTTTTTAAAAATAAGTATTGATAAATAATTTAAATCATACATTCTAATACTTGCCAACTTATTTCTAGTTTATTGTACCGCTACTTTTAGTTTTTTATAGTTATTTAGTAAGAAAAGCTGTTTTTACTCCACGAAATGCACATTGTGCACTTAATTTTAAAATGTGTAAAATTTCAGTGAGTCTACTATCGTTGTCCGATACAACTCTGTGTTGAATGAAATTTTCACTCTGTAGTAGAGGGTGGGTTGGTATGAAACTTCCTGGCAGATGAAAACTGTGTGCCGGACAGAGACTGCAATTTGGAGGAAGTTTGCAAAGTAGGAGACGAGGTACTGGAGAAAGTAAAACTGTGAGGACAGGTCGTGAGTCGTGTCCAGTCGGTGGAGTGCTTACCCACACAAGGCATAGATCCCGAGTTCAAGTATAAGTCCTGAACTCATTTTAATCTACCAGGAAGTTTCCTCTTGTTTTTTGTAATCGTACAACTGCTCTTATGATTCAGAAAATATGCATAATAATTGGCTTACAAAAACTTACAAACTAATGCAGATATCAAAAGCGATTCTTCACTTGTTTCTTTTCTGTTTAAAGAGGGCCTACTGGCTCCTCAGTGACACATGTGGATCAGTTCAAATGGTTCAAATGGCTCTGAGCACTATGGGACTCAACTGCTGTGGTCATTAGTCCCCTAGAACTTAGAACTACTTAAACCCAACTAACCTAAGGACATCACACACATCCACGCCCGAGGCAGGATTCGAACCTGCGACCGTAGCAGTCGCACTGTTCCGGACTGCGCGCCTAGAACCGCGCGAGACCACGGCGGCCGGCTGTGGATCAGTAATTATTAATTTATGAATAAGTTTATTTTTCGCATAGCCGCGCAAATGCGGCTATGAGAAGGTCTCCATTACACCCTTCAACCATCCGGGTTTTTCCCGTCAGGAAGCAGTACGTCTCTATCCTTGCGCTTTTCATGTCTCAAAGACACCGGCGTCTGTGGAGAGAAGTGAGAATTGGCCCCCAAACGTGCTGCTGTTAAACCGATGTTAGCTGTCAATGAAGCGCGTCGATCTTAACTGGCGCCTAGACGCTCCTGGTCGCGTGTTTACGTCTGAAATCGGGGTCTCTCTCCTTCCCAATGGACTGTCTCCTTATAAGATCAACGTCGGGGTTCTAGTTATAAATGTTCTAGTAATGGTTTTGATAATGAATCTTTAAACACTTTAAATCTACAACTACGGAAATCATTTTCAAACACATGTCAATTCCCGTGCGTTTCCTGCGTTCTTACTTCAGTGTAAACCTCCGAACAATTAAAGACTGGTTAGTATGAACTGAAAGTCAACAAGCAGTTTTTTGTCTTCCATCTTCTTTCTCATCAGGCTGAAACAGTTCGTTTATACTTCTCTTCAAAATCACGATATTCATCTTAATTATAGTTGAAAAAATTATATGACAGGACCCCACAACATCAGTCTAACTATCTTCATAAAGAATGAATGGCGAAACCTTGAGGCTAAGTTACAACGTTCTAGTACTATATTTCAATGACTCGTAAAATGAAGCTACTTTTGGAAATAAATATTAAGGCGATAACTTGATGAGCCATTACTTCTTGTCTTGGCCAAAGAAACTTACCATCCAGATATCATCTCAGAAAATTGGAGAGTCAAGACATGAAAATTTCCTCGGAACTGTGATCCAGTTTTTGCAAAACACTCTAGCAAGATCAGAGGTGGACATGAAGCTATAAATCATTTACAAGGGTATTATCTGTCTAGGGACAGTCAGGATGAATTTATTTTTGATTGTGTCCCGTCTGCAGTGCCATCTTGGAACAGAGAGAAATGCAAAGTATTATTCGATTCTTGTTGGCGCTAGTCCTGGTTAGTATCATATTGAAGAGAAAACATACCTCCTGCGTTATATTAACTTCAACAAGAAAATGGGTAAATATGAAATAAATGAACGGTTTTTGAAATTCACAGATTGTAATCAGAAAACAGGAGTTGCTAATGCACGTTTAATTCGATCAGAACTTGTGAAACACTCATTTTCTATGAGTGAGTGCCGCGGACAAGACAAATTTAACTTAAGTAATGTGAATGTGGCTTATAAAATAGCTCAGACACATTTTATTCAGTGAAAACCTCTTTCAACATGTTTTTCTGTGTGCTTGTCATAGCCCTAAATTACGCGCAGTACATGACAGCTGAGAGTTGTCATGAAGCTGATACTTTTTTCGGAGTGATTCAACAACTGTTTAGTTGCAGTCTGCAACGATAGCAAATTCTGAGACCGACAGCTGGAAATTCTCTGTGTCCACGTCTGACACCTACTGGAGTGCTCGGGATGATGTTTTAAGATCAATTGCAGCTCACTTGCCATTTGCTTAATTTTCTGTAAAGTCAGGTGTGGTGTATCTTAATGTACACTACATGTACATGCATTTTAATATGCATGGGTCTGAAGATGGCATATTTAAATGCCGAAGCTGCTGATCAAAATAAAATATATTCTCAAAACGTACGGCTGTTTAGCGATTTTTCTTGGTAAATATTTGCTCCCTCACGTCCAAAATGGATCAACAGAGAGTGAAGATCTTAGATGACACATTTTGGCTTGTATGGAATTACTCTAAGATGACAGACGGTCAGGTCACTGAGACATCTAAGATATTTATCAATGAATACCATAATCATGTCACAACAGATTTAGAAGAAGAAATCACATAACTGAAAACAATTTATTCTTCGAACATTCGAGACATTACTTTGTAACCATTATATATTGAATAAGATGCACAGTCTTAAAATGTCAAGCTTATTTACGAATGTATATTCAGTTTTGCGCATCTTTTGCAGTCTTCCAGCGCCTGTAGCTGAATGAGAAAGATCATTCAGCACTTTGGCTTGTGTTACAAACTGTCTATATCAAATATCCACGAACAACGTCTGACAAATTTGGGGACATTGGCAATTGTACTTAAATTGGAAGTCAACTAGACTTTGATCAACTGATTCAAACATTTACTGAACAAAAGGCTCGCAAAGCGCCATTGGCAGTGTTACAGGCAAATGTGTTATAATGTACTACCCGTTGCACGAATTCTTGTGGTTTACATGCGAGAGCGCTGTTGTCTCTCAACTGAAATGTGTGGTTACGTCAGGGATCGTAGGGGAAGGGGGGGGGGAGGGGGAGAGGGGGAGGGGGAGGGGGAGGGGGACTGAACCCTCCATATCGCTGCACTACTGATACCAGACATTCGTCAATGTACAAATCAGTATAATATTTAACCCTTTGTTTTAAAGTGAACCCATATTCACAGTAAAATTAAATGGTGCCTACATGCATTTTACAGTAATTCATTATAGAGTAGCATCTGTAGTCCAATTTGTAATTTCATCAGTCATTTCAGTTTTCTCTTTTGCTGTGTATGTTTTGGTCGATCTATCATCCAGCTCCCTAGCTGTGGTGATCTTGGGTTCCTGCCAACTGTCTTCATCACTACTTACCAAATCAATATTTATTACTATTTTTTCCAGTTTCCTCTTCCACGAAAGCGTTATAGCAACGGAGTTTTTCTCGTTATATTTAACCTTGCACCGAGCGAGGTAGCGCAGTGATTAGTACACTGGACTCGCATTCGGGAGGACGACGGTTCAATTCCGCGTCTGGCCATCCTGATTTAGGTTTTCTGTGATTTCCCTAAATCGCTCCAGGTAAATGCCGGGATGGTTCCTTTGAAAGGGCACGGCCGACTTCCTTCCCTGATCCTATGAGGCCGATGACCTCGCTGTTTGGTTTCCTCCCCCAAAAAAACCAACCCAACCCTGGGAAAAATGGGGACACGACGAGGTTAGTGTAAGCAGCTTCCAGCTGTCTCACGTACATGCTGATGTACAATTTTGCTTTTCTACGTTTTTGATTGTAATAGACCATTATACAACATGTATCACAATAACTACACTCCTGGAAATTGAAATAAGAACACCATGAATTCATTGTCCCAGGAAGGGGAAACTTTATTAACACATTCCTGGGGTCAGATACATCACATGATCACACTGACAGAACCACAGGCACATAGACACAGGCAACACAGCATGCACAATGTCGGCACTAGTACAGTGTATATCCACCTTTCGCAGCAATGCAGGCTGCTATTCTCCCATGGAGACGATCGTAGAGATGCTGGATGTAGTCCTGTGGAACGGCTTGCCATGCCATTTCCACCTGGCGCCTCAGTTGGACCAGCGTTCGTGCTGGACGTGCAGACCGCGTGAGACGACGCTTCATCCAGTCCCAAACATGCTCAATGGGGGACAGATCCGGAGATCTTGCTGGCCAGGGTAGTTGACTTACACCTTCTAGAGCACGTTGGGTGGCACGGGATACATGCGGACGTGCATTGTCCTGTTGGAACAGCAAGTTCCCTTGCCAGTCTAGGAATGGTAGAACGATGGGTTCGATGACGGTTTGGATGTACCGTGCACTATTCAGTGTCCCCTCGATGATCACCAGAGGTGTACGGCCAGTGTAGGAGATCGCTCCCCACACCATGATGCCGGGTGTTGGCCCTGTGTGCCTCGGTCGTATGCAGTCCTGATTGTGGCGCTCACCTGCACGGCGCCAAACACGCATACGACCATCATTGGCACCAAGGCAGAAGCGACTCTCATCTCTGAAGACGACACGTCTCCATTCGTCCCTCCATTCACGCCTGTCGCGACACCACTGGAGGCGGGCTGCACGATGTTGGGGCGTGAGCGGAAGACGGCCTAACGGTGTGCGGGACCGTAGCCCAGCTTCATGGAGACGGTTGCGAATGGTCCTCTCCGATACCCCAGGAGCAACAGTGTCCCTAATTTGCTGGGAAGTGGCGGTGCGGTCCCCTACGGCACTGCGTAGGATCCTACGGTCTTGGCGTGCATCCGTGCGTCGCTACGGTCCGGTCCCAGGTCGACGGGCACGTGCACCTTCCGCCGACCACTGGCGACAACATCGATGTACTGTGCAGACCTCACGCCCCACGTGTTGAGCAATTCGGCGGTACGTCCACCCGGCCTCCCGCATGCCCACTATACGCCCTCGCTCAAAGTCCGTCAACTGCACATACGGTTCACGTCCACGCTGTCGCGGCATGCTACCAGTGTTAAAGACTGCGATGGAGCTCCGTATGCCACGGCAAACTGGCTGACACTGACGGCGGCGGTGCACAAATGCTGCGCAGCTAGCGCCATTCGACGGCCAACACCGCGGTTCCTGGTGTGTGCGCTGTGCCGTGCGTGTGATCATTGATGGACAGCCCTCTCGCAGTGTCCGGAGCAAGTATGGTGGGTCTGACACAACAGTGTCAATGTGTTCTTTTTTCCATTTCCAGGAGTGTATTTCTAGTTTTCGGAAAATTATTTAGGGCGTGAAATTAATCATTTTTCTTAATAAAGTGATGTCCAGAGGCGCGTCGTTTTGAACTTATATCGTGATGAAGGAAACTATATATTGTAATCATACTGCTGGAACGACTTCATTGGGAAACGAGTGTGGATTTAGAGTACGCTCTGGTACATCATGCAAGTGTGCTATAAACTGTTTTCTTCGTAAGAAATTGCTATAACTAAATATAATGAAAATTGGATATATATTTTTAAATATTATTTAAATTTGTAGTTGCCCCAATGTATTCTAATTCTGAGTGCAAATGTGTTCGGAAATTGGGAATGTGAATACAGAAAATGTACTCCGAAAAAATTTCACAATAGAGGCAGGAACTTCCACTTTCAGTCTCCGTTCTGTAATCAGGAAGCCTTTCTTCCCACATTGTCGTAGAAAAAGAATGTCATGAATTTTAATACGCAAAAATAAGTAAACAAATATCACATAAGATATTCTATAACTAATAAAAAACTAACTTCAGTAGTTCATTGCTTCCATGGTAAGAATAAGTGCTGAAACGAAAGCATCTAAACACTAAGTGATGAGCACTGGATTTTCTAAAGATAACGAAGCGTTTGCAGACACTGTATTACTGATAAGTAATGTTTATGGTCACGTCCTATAAGACAGCAGAAAATTAGGATTAGTTATTCTGATACATCTGTATATAAACTTTTTGCACGATTTCTTCATGGGGCTTCTGCTTTCTAGAGACGATGCAATGATATCTTACAATGAGCATAATTTCTTAGAATGTTTACAGGCTCAGTAATACATGTATGTATACTGGTGAATGCTCTGATTCAGCCTATTGGACCACGAAACAGTAACTATTAGTTCACTCGAAATTTGCCGACAACATCTCTTTGCAACACGTAGTACCACAATGTAAACTGCATTTGTGAACATATTTCTACTATTTAATAAGAAATTATATTTATGCTATATTTCGTCCTAATGAGTACTTTTGTATAGTTCGAATGATCCCCCAATTATTTTATGTTTAAATCATGTTAAACTTTCTTTAAAATACCAGTGTAATTGGATTTCTATTTTTAGAGTTGGGGCCCAACCACGCATCCTTTCCTGGGCACTCAGTGGCCATGTGTGCGGGGCAGTTACCGACTTGTATGGTGTGATAGGTGCGGTAGCCCACTTGGCAAGAAACGTACGATAGCTGTAGCAAAGTGACCTAAATCACTATATTTTACTTTTAATTTTTGAAAAACTGTCGTTATTACTATGTATGATGTTTAGTAATTCCACGCTATTCGAAATATTACTTACGACGAACTCATTTCAATTCCCTTTTCAAAGCATACAGACACCAATGAATTTGACTTCTGTTGCGAAGGAAGTGCTCTCCATCTCGTATGGCACTTCGTTTCCTCTATCTTTATTAGTAGGCTCCTACTTGCGTCAAGGTGACATACCAATGCTGAAGCAATTTGAGAAAGTTCGCTTTTTTACACTTTGTGAAGATGGATACATTATCAACGCCATTTTCCGTGCCCTAGGGTACAACAAATCCACGATTCATCTCTGGCTAAAGAGGATGGCGGGTGAATGCTGCGTCAACCAACGTCCTCGATCAGGATGTCCACGGACCACCATTGAGGATCAAGACATTAGTCTACTCCACTTAAGTGATTAAGACTCTTTCAGGACCAGCCCAGAAATTAGGAACCTCTTTCAGCAATGTGTTAGCAGATCGATTATATGTTGACGTCTAAACGATGAATGAAGATACGGACGAAAATCGGCCGTTAAGGAAATGTTGAAAGATCAACATAAGGCTTTCAGATTAAACTTTGCACTAGCGTACAGAGGGAAGCTGCTTTTACATCGGGACTAAGTTATATTTACGGAAGGCAAGGTATTTTCTACGGCTCCAAATGGTTCGGTATACATACCGGGTGATCAAAAAGTCAGTATAAATTTGAAAACTGAATAAATCACGGAATAATGTAGATAGAGAGGTACAAATTGACACACGTGCTTGGAATGACATGGGGTCTTATTAGAACCTAAAAAATACAAAAGTTCAAAAAATATCCGAGAGATGGCGCTTCATCTGATCAGAATAGCAATAATTACCATAATAAAGTAAGACAAAGCAAAGATGATGTTCTTTACAGAAAATGCTCAATATGTCCACCATCATTCCTCAACAATAGCTGTAGTCGAGGAATAATGTTGTGAACAGCACTTTAAAGCATGTCCGGAGTTATGGTGAGGCATTGGCGTCAGGTGTTGTCTTTCACCATCCCTAGAGATGTCGGTCGAACACGATACACTTGCGACTTCAGGTAATCCCAAAGCCAATAATCGCACGGACTGAGGTCTGGGGACCTGAGAGGCCAAGCATGACGAAAGTGGCGGCTGAGCACACGATCATCACCAAACGACGCGCGCAAGAAATCTTTCACGCGTCTAGCAATATGAGGTGGAGCGCCATCCTGCATAAACATCGTACGTTCCAGCAGGTGTTTATCAGCCAGGCTGGGGCTGATGCGATTCTGTAACATTATGAAACGTCCCCTTTGAACAGTTGTACAAGACTGTGCTTAAACTGACACACAATATTTTTAGCGCAACGCAATCTGACTTTCAAAAATTCCTACGAAAGAATGGCCCTGACTAACAATAACCTATACGTTTCACAAATCACTTACCTCACAAAAATCTTCGGTACTCAAGCTACTGCAATACAGCGAGCGCCACTACTGCCAGCTAAATAAAAGATTCAAACTACTGAAGGCACTAACTACTGATTGGCATAGTTAGCAAATGAAAGATTTTAATAGACAACAAACAATGTATTTACCTCACTAGTCATAATATATATAGCAGTTCATGACACCAATTCTTACAAATTTCAAAACTGCGCCATCTCTCTCCCCACGTCCACCACTGCTGGCGGCTCACCTCCAACTGCGCAACGCTACGCGATGTTAGCATCCAGCTGCCGCTGCCCGACACTACAATGGCAGACAACAATGCAAACTAGCCACAGACTGTGCACAGCACAGCCAGTGATTTTTCATACAGAGCGCTACGTGGCGTTACCAATAAGAAAATGTAAACAGCCTACTTACAACATATCGGCGTACCTCTCACCTGTCACGCTAGCAGTTACAAAACCAGAATCACCCATTTCCTCGAAGGAAAAAGGCCCGATAACGGTAGATGTGGTAAATCCAACCCATACCGTGACTTTCTCGTCGTGCAATGGAGTTTCCACGACAGTTCTAGGGTTTTCGGTAGCCCAAATTCTGCAGTTGTGGTTGACAGACACTCGGAGCGTGAAATGAGCTTCGTCGGTCCACAACACGTTACTCAACCAATCGTCATCTTCCGCCATCTTTTGTAACGCCCACACCGTAAGTGCCTTCCGCTTCACTAAATCGCCAGGTAACAGTTCATGATGCCGATGGATTTTGTACGGATAGCATCGGAAGGTACGCCTCAGTGCCAACCAAACAGTAGTGTATGGAATGCCGGTGAGACGTCCGACTGCACGAGTGCTGACTTTCCCGTGCATAGACGAACCCGCTACAGTCTCCATTTCTTCCTGAACTGTCTCGCCTTGTGCTCGGTCGGTCACTACGAGGTCTATCGTCTAAACAACCCGTGGCTTTTAACTTCGAAATAATTCTCCCCACAGCTGCATTTGTCCAATCCCCTCCCTATGGCGATAGAATCGTAATGCTCAACTTGCACATTCCCCATTCTGGTAATACAGCTTTACTAAAAGAGCCTTTTCAGGTAACGTCAACATGCTGCGACTGCTGGAGCATCTTACTCTCTCTCTCATTGCAGCTCCTTTTATACACGATTGTCATGTGCAGCCGCTGACGTTTTGCTGTCCAGCGCCATTGTCGGACATTTTGTGAACTTTGTTTTTTTTGTTCTAATAAAACCCCATGTCATTCCAAGCATGTGTGTCAATTTTTACCTCTCTATCTACATTATTCCGTGGTTTATTAAGTTTTAAAATTTATACTGATTTTTTGATCACCCGGTATATCGTTCATGTTGAGAGAGATTCGGCAGCAAATATGTCCAGCTGACATAGCTGTGGCCGAACCTCTGTCACAGTTTGGGGACGGATATCAGCAAATGCAGAACTATAGACCTATATCTCTAACGTCGATCAGTTGTAGAATTTTGGAACACGTATGATGTTCGAGTATAATGACTTTTCTGGAGACTAGAAATCTACTCTGTAGGAATCAGCATGGGTTTCGAAAAAGACGGTCGTGTGAAACCCAGCTCGCTATTCGTCCACGAGACTCAGAGGGCCATAGACACGGGTTCACAGGTAGATGCCTTGTTTCTTGGCTTCCGCAAGGCGTTCTATACAGTTCCCACAGTCGTTTAATGAAAAAAGTAAGAGCATATGGACTATCACAACAATTGTGTGATTGGATTGAAGAGTTCCTAGATAACAGAACGCAGCATGTCATTCTCAATCGAGAGAAGTCTTCCGAAGTAAGAGCGATTTCAGGTGTGCCGCAGGGGAGTGTCATACGACCGTTGCTATTCACAACATACATAAATGACCTGGTGGATGACATCGGAAGTTCACTGAGGCTTTTTGCAGATGATGCTGTGGTGTATCGAGAGGTTGTAACAATGGAAAATTGTACTGAAATGCAGGAGGATCTGCAGCGAATTGACGCATGGTGCACGGAATGGCAATTGAATATCAATGTAGCAAGTGTAATGTGCTGCGAATACATAGAAAGATAGATCCCTTATCATTTAGCTACAAAATAGCAGGACAGCAACTGGAAGCAGTTAATTCCATAATTTATCTGGCAGAACGCATTAGGAATGATTTAAAATGGAATGATCATATAAAGTTGATCGTCGGTAAAGCAGATGCCAGACTGAGATTCATTGGAAGAATCCTAAGGAAAAGCAATCCGAAAACAAAGGAAGTAGGTTACAGTACGCTTGTTCGCCCACTGCTTGAATACTGCTCAGCGGTGTGGGATACGTACCAGATAGGGTTGATAGAAGAGATAGAGAAGATCCAACGGAGAGCAGCGCGCTTCGTTACAGGATCATTTACTAATCGCGAAAGCGTTACGGAGATGATAGATAAACTCCAGTGTAAGACTGCAGGAGAGACGCTCAGTAGCTCGGTACGGGCTTTTGTTAAAGTTTCGAGAACATACCTTCACCGAAGAGTCAAGCAGTATATTTCTCCCTCCTTCGTATATCTCGTGAAGAGACCATGAGGATAAAATCAGAGAGATTAGAGCCCACACAGAAGCATACCGACAATCCTGCTTTCCACGAACAATACGAGACTGGAATAGAAGGGAGAACCGATAGAGGTACTCAAGGTACCCTCCTCCACACACCGTCAGGTGGCTTGCGAAGTATAGATGTAGACGTAGATGTAGAAATCACAGTTTGGGGACGGATATCAGCAAATCGTTGCTTTGTGTAGTGGGAAATGATCTAGCGATTACTACTGCATAATCCTTCCTCCTGTTCGTCACAGTTTTCTGGGCGGCAAAATAATCTTTCAATATGACCGTTCACTAGTCCACGCAGCGAACTGCGTAAAACACTGGTTTCAAATGGACGGAGATGTCGATCTGTTGAACTGGTCTCCCAAAGGCGGCAGAGACGGAGAAAGTTATTAGGAGCAGAAACCTGCACCAACAACCAAGGCAGCACTGTCCGAAGCAGTTGATGATGCCTGGGAAGAGATGTTGCAACATAACAGATTCAGCCAGAAACGTATTGCCTCTGTTGCCCGGTGGCTAAATGCTGTTGGAGATGCGGGTGGAAACTGGACATGGTAATGAATCTGTTGTGTTACTAGGGAGAGATCTTTTTTTAAGATAAATAAAAGTTTTGTTTTCCATTCTGTTACGTTTCTGGAACAATTATGTTACTACAAACAAAAGTTAGTTGTACACCCGCGTTCTGCCTCCCCTGTTGGCACATTTGAGTTTCAGCGTATAGTGCGAAAGGACTCACCGTCCTCCCCTTATTTCCATTCACAATAATGACAGGGAACACAGTATCTAGTATAAATGTTTATTCTAATAACCTTCACAATGTACACAGGCAGCGCGCCTACTGCAGTTCCTGGCTTAGCTGAGAGACATAACGCCCGTCCGCTACGGTGTCTCGAAGCTAGCTGCTCGGCCGGTATAACGGCGCTAATGTTACCTGCGCGCGCAAAGGACCTGGGAGATCCACTTCTGCCTGTAGGTTACAAGGTCTCCCGACAGGGAGCAGAGTATACTGGATAGTCTGACATGCCCAGTTTGGAAGCTGCCAGAAGACAGATGGAATGAGTCGCAGAGTCCAAACAGTTTCTTTCGTCTTAACCTTTTCTTGAAAGAAATACGCATGAACTGTAACTAAATCACAGATGTTTGTGCACCAATGGCTAAGACATTTATTTTCAAGACTATGAATTTTAAATTATTTTACCACCATGGATCAAGAAGATAAAGACCAACAAGAAAAAAATTCTTTTCACATGGAGCATGACTTCATTGCCGATGAAGGAATTGAAAAGAAACCATATCTTTTTTACGTCAATAAGATGGCCTCATATTGTGTTCTCTTTATTTACATGCAGGCAGGACGCCAGTACTGACTAAAGCATAAAGGAGAGATCCTTCACTTTTCAAATGGCAAGCAGAAAGCACAATACATAAAGAAAGAAAGTGGCGAAAGGCATGCCGTGTTCATGCAAAGTAGAGCGCTCGAGTGAACTACTTCCACAGTTATGAATACTTTAAACGCTAGAATTTTCGTCGTCCTCCTACACTTATAACTCTTACAAGGAATTAAAATGTACGGAAGCGACAGGATTCGAAACCAGTACCCATAGAATAAAAATTTACCGACTTGACCATTACCTAAAGGGATGATATGATGTGTGAGATCAGACCTTTGTTTAAACACACAGAGATAACAGGATATACATAGGCTCAATCACTACGTGAATCTAAGTTTCACTTATAAATTATGCCACTTCGAAAGCATTCGGAACAGTACAGTTTTTGACAAAAACATCATGCCGCGGCTAGCCTCCGCAGTGAAGACAGAACCGATCCGTTAGGCGGCAATAAACATAACAACCCTCAGAACTATTATGCGTGGATATCTGGACAATCTGGCCAGTGGTCATATCGTAAGATACGGAAGTTTATAGAAGAAATGACGTCATCTTCCAGAGCCATCAAGTGCCGCGTCTGCCTACGGGTTTGGCGGTAAATGGCGCTGAGAAGTGTTTTGATGTCTACTCATTGTACTATACTATGCTCTACGCCAGTCTGCAATAAACATTCACCAACGGCGGGTGCCAGCACCAGCAGTGGAGGATTTATCGAAGGGACATGGAAAACAGAGCAGTCGCTGTTGTAAAGCGGGAACGGAACCAAGGGTGGAAGCATTTCACAAACGGATAAATCTGCAAATTGTGCATAAAGTATACCACGCATGGTAAAATGCGGTATCCAAAACCGGCACCGAGGCAACTGCGATTTACCACGGGGTACATATGACAGGGGTGGACGACTGCTGCACAGATGTGTTCGAGCGAATGGATGTGCAACTGTAGAGCAGCTCACCGTCCAGATGAATCAAGGGACCACCAGCTGTGTCTCCTCAACGACCGTTCCGCGAACGTTGCTGCGTACGGGCCTCTGCAGCAGGCGCCCTGATCTTCTGAGATGAATCACATTTTGTGTTCAATTGGCCATGAAACATCTGAAAAAGAAAATTATGCACCAGTCTTTGGGGACCGTGGCTATCCCTACATGCAGCTCGTTTTTCTTCGGCACAAAGGCACTAGGACAATGCAACGTGTCACACAACTCGCAGTGCACGTGCTCGATTCGGAGAGCATCAAGATGAGTTTACTGTGCTCCTATAGCCACCAGACGCCCCGGATTTAATCCCAGTCGAGAATCTGTGGCGCCACCTCTATCGGTCTGTTCTCGCCTTGGATTCTCAGCCGAAAAATCTAGAGCAGATGGTCCCTACGCTGGCGTGTGGTACACTGCCGTCAGTAGACTCCAGAACCTCACTGGCTCTCTTCTAGCATGTCTCGCAGTGGTCCATGCTGCTGAAGGTGGCTATTCAGTCTTTTAACAGGTAGTCACGTTACTGTGACTGGACGATGTATGTCTGACGGAAGCAGAACCATAACTTCATATTTTCGCACTCCACGTAAGCAGTCCTGTACAAAAATATCTCCACGACAGAGTTCTAGGTTGGGTGTTTCTGCTTTTGAACGCTTTCGTGCTCCAGGGTCCACTCGCAACACAGCAGGCGTAGGCGCTGGCTGTGGCCACCGGCTCCCTATCTGCCCAGGTGTTTCATAGGTGTCGCAGCGACTGACCGGTCTACGACGTGTGCTTCTGCTTTTGTCTTGTCTCGTATAATACTGTTTGAGATTATCGGTTAAGTTTACAAGGAAAAAAACTATGAAATACCAAGTGAAAGAGATGCAGTGCATCTTCGATGGCAACGCAAACGTTCCATCTGACTTTGAATTCCGTGAACGGAGTCATGAAGAACGTAAGCTGCTTGAGAGTGACGCTAACAGATATTCTAGTCCATTTTATCAAAACTATTTTTTTGGGGATAGGGAGGGGGGAGGGCGAGGGAAGGATTCTGACAGTTGGTCGTGCAGCAAATGACGTGAGACACTTTTTGCAGCATATAACCTACTATCATGGTTGTATGTATCAGAAAATTCAGCTCAACCGCATATAAGTCTTACGACAAAAGCTTGTTGTAAGGAAAGAAAAGAGGAACCTTTGTACTAGTTGGTTGCAATGAAACTAATAATATTTGTCACCGAAATGGTTGCCTTAACATTAAAATAGGAAAGGGTAATATATCTGCCCTTACAAAGAGAAAGTAACTGCAACATGAACTTACCTCAACGTCATAAAAATGGTTCCAATGGCTCTGAGCACTATGGGACTTGACATCTATGGACATCAGTCCCCTAGAACTTAGAACTACTTAAACGTAACTAACCTAAGGGCATCACACAACACCTAGTCATCACGAGGCAGAGAAAATTCCTGACCCCTCCGGAACCGAACCCGGGAACCCGGGCGCGGGAAGCGAGAACGCTACCACACGACCACGACCTCAACGTAAGGAAGCAATAATATATAAAGCAATTTTAATGTGTGGCAAGGTGCCATGTAAAGGTAGCATTTCAGTACTCTCCCTTAGTTTGAAAACATGTTGGTGGAAGTATGATTAAGGAAATTCGAGATACGTGGTGTTCGATATCACACAGTAAGTTGTTCGATATCACACAGTAATCAAATAGTATTCACAAGAAAACTGTATGTCTTCTCATGCAGATGCAAAACTAAAGGTATGAATAAGGGTGCAATTCTGCTACTCCATACGTTTTTCACCACCAGTTTTACCAGAGACAAATGCTACTCAGCGTGTTCCTTGCTTCCATAACATTTGTATAGGGTGATGATTGCCTAAATAACGAACTGAATCCGACTCACTGTCATTAATGATGTTTTCAAGCCTTTGCAGAGTATGTATTGTGCTGTAACTATGTGTTTCCAAAACTTGGGGTTACTCCTACAAGGTATTGAATCGAGGCTGTGAGATGACTTAAGATTCAAAACTTGTCATATGATTTCGTTACTGAATTCCGTTCAGGCTGTTTGCAGATCGAATAAAGATAACGAGAAAAGAAAAATTATAAACCACAAAACTTCTCCCGTGATATCGGAACCGCCAGCTAAAGCAGCCAGCGCATCATAAAGCGAGCGTGTAACTGCCACGCCAATAGGACAATGTTCAAGAAAACCTCTCGTTACTACCACCATGCCGAAGGTAGACTGTAGTCGTAGCTTACGCGCCGAATATCCATCCTACGCTCAAACAATGAATTTGACATACTCATTTTCACATCTTAAACAAAAACCATTCGGTATATTTACTCGAGATAACAAGAAAGTATCAAGAGAATATAGACTGATAGTTCAGTACATACCAGGAAATTAGTACAAGACCACAGCATTGCCAAACTTTTCGTGCAATGTTGTCAACTCCTATCTGCACTAGATTCCGTATCCAAAGTACTCGAGTGTCTCCGAGAGCCCTGCGTACCTGAGAGTAAACGCAGGCTACCCCTAAAATAATTTAGAGGGGGACTGCAAAGCAGCTGCACGAGTCTCTTACTGAGATTTATTCCCATTTCTGTATCTAGAGAGGCTAAACTGTAAACAGGTATACCGTTGTGGGCGACTTTTGACCTGCTCACTCTTAGCTGAAGGATGTTCCTAATTTCTGTGAGGGTCCTGAAAGTGTCTTCACCATTTTAGCGGCGTACACTCAGTGGTCGTCCGTGGACGTCTGGAGCATAGACAACAGTTCACGTTGCCTTCATCAGTCATCCTCTTCACCCAGAGATGAATCTTAGATTTGCTCTATCCTAGGGCACGAGAAATGGTACTGATGCAGTATCTATCTTCATAAAGAGTAAGAATGCCACCCTTATCAAATTCCTTCATCTGTGAAATGTCGCCTTGGCGCAAGTAGGAATCAACAGACAAAACGAGGCTAACCGAAGTGCCATGCGAGATGGACAGCACTTCCTTCGCCGCATAAATCAAATTCCTTGACGACTATATGCTTCGAAATAGGCTTCGTAAATAAATTCCTCGTAAGTATTATTTAGAATTACGTGGAAATGTATTTTGTCTCTAGTCAGCACATCTTTGTAATAAAGGCAGCGTTTTCAAAGATTAAAAGTAAAATTGTGTGATTCAGGTCACTTTGCTGAGCTATCGTATGTTTCTAGTCAACTGTGCTACCCCATGTATCACATCATACAAGTCGGTAGCAACACTGCACATAGATCCAAACATCCTCCAGTTATTTTATCTATTGTTGGTACATATTCAAGGTCAAAAATGTTCAAATGTGTGTGAATTTCTAAGGGACCAAACTGCTGAGGTCATCGGCCCCTTCTAGTCTTACACACTCCTTAAACTAACTTGTGCAAAGAACAATACACACACCCATGCCCGAGGGAGGACTCGAACCTCCGGCGGGAGTATTCAAGGTCAAGTATGACACCCTCACACTCCCTAAGCGAAGAGTACGTCTCGCCCTGGACAAAGTGTTTTGTGTGTGTGTGTGTGTGTGTGTGTGCGCGTGTGTGTGTGTGTGTGTGTGTTTGGGTGGATTGCTGGGTATGTGTACATCCACGGGCTACACCTCTTTACGTACATACAGTGCTGAAGTTATGTAATCACAGCCTCAACAGCCTCAACTGCATCACTAACTATTGCCACCTAGAATATCTCAGAAAGTATGATAGAAGCTGAAAAGTTTGTGGGACAAATATTGCATGGGACAACGTGTGCCATAATATGACGTTCCTTTTTTGTTGCTAGGTGGGTTCGCGTCAGACATGTGAAGATCTACTTTTTTTATTTTCTGATAGCTGCTATCGAGACGAGTCCAATGATGTGTAACAGTAAAGTCTTTGAAGGTCTTTGAAGGTGGCATGTATGTCCATTTACAGAGGTGTTCGAAGTGATGACCATTGGTGTCAATGCAATGCTACAATCTTCTTATCATGGACTGAGTAGTATTCCTTATCACTTCGGCACTTATCGGAGCACATGTTCTGACAATTCTCTCCCGTAAATCGTGCAAATAGTTCGCTGAATATGGCATATTCATTTAACGTGCCATTGATGTGTAAACACCATTCGACGCTTTCGAAATATAACACTAGTAGGAACGGTAAAACTAGTATCGTCGAATGAAGCGAATGTGAATGTTGTATTCCTTCGGATAACATGTCGATATGCTTCTTATTTACGGAGAATGCCAACTAAATTCAGGGAGACCTAGAGATTTATACGCTGGAAGATATTCTCAACGTACTCACCCTAAACGTCGTAAATTTAAATGTGTGTGTGATAAACTAAGAACAACCGGATCTTTAACACATCAGAAACATATCCGGCAAAAGAAAGTTAATAACGAGGAAACGGAAATCGGTACTCTTGCCTCTGTGGTTCGAGATCGTTGTGGTGGTGGTGGTGGTGGTGGTGGTGGTTACTGTTTAACGTCCCGTCGACAACGAGGTCATTAGAGACGGAGCACAAGCTCGGATTAGGGAAGGATGGGGAAGGAAATCGGCCGTGCCCTTTCTAAGGAACCATCCCGGCATTTGCCTCAAGCGATTTAGGGAAATCACGAAAAACCTAAATCAGGACGGCCGGACGAGGGATTTAACCGTCGTCCTCCCGAATGCGAGTCCAGTGTGCTAACCACTGCGCCACCTCGCTCGGTAGAGAGAGATCATTGTGTTAGTTCGCTCCAAATCGCAAGGGAATCTGGCATGAGCCAGAGTAGTGTTGCTCGTGTTCTGCATCGCCATAAATATCATCCTTACCATATCTACCTCCACCAAGAATTAACTGGTATGGATTGTATGCGTCGCATTGAATTCTTCCGATGGGCTCAACTTCAGATTCAGAGGGATGACTCATTTATTAATTTGATTTTATTTACTAACGGGGCTTCATTCACAAACCATGGAAATGTTAATTTGCATAACATGCATTATTGAGCAACTGAAAATCCATGTTGGCTGCGGCAAGCTGCACACCAAAAATGTGACGGTATGGTGTAGGACTCTGGAGGACAAAATTATAGGTCCCTATTTCATCGAAGAAAATCTTAATTGCCCGCTAGGTACATTAGGTCTATTATTGGAAGAAATACCTTTAGGAACAAGGAACAGAATGTGGTATAAACACGATGGGTGTCCGGCACAGTTTTCGCTGATTGCTAGAAATGAGTTGCAGAGATAATTCAAAAATCGTTGGATTTGACGTGGAGGAGATGTGACTTGGCCGGCTCGTTCGCCAAACTTGACACCTCTGGATTTTTTCTTCTGCGGATTCGTAAAAGACATTGTTTATAAAGGCGTTCCAACTACGACTGAATATATGCGAGTGAGAACTGTCAGAGCATGTGCTTCGATAAGTGCCGATATGATAAGTAATACCACCCAATCCGTGATAAGAAGATTGCAGCACTGAATTGTTACCAATGGTCATCACTTCGAACACCTTCTGTAAATAGACGTTCATGCCATCTTTGTAACCTTCATCACCTTCACAGACCTTACTATTACACATCATTTGATTCGTCTGGATATCCGCTATGAGAAAATGAGTACCAGACTATAGCATCCAATTTAAAAAACAAAACAAAAAGTTGAACAGATCTCTGAAGCGACCCCACCTAGCAACAAAAAACCAACGTCATATTATGGCCCCCGTGTCCCATGCATCTTTTGTCCCACAAACTTTTCAGTTTCTATCATACTTCCAGAGTTATTCTAGATGGCAATAGTTAGTGACTCACCCTGTATAGCAGCACTAAAAAGATATAGGAAGATATAGGATATAAATGTCACAACGCTCAAAACTGCGCATTACTTTCATCGACCATGAAGCGGTTAACTTCGGGTGATTCTGCGGGCCAGTCGAGATGTAATAGGGTGCAGAAGTGTTTGTCAGTCCAGGTACGTAGGCGTGCAGACCTGTGGATGCGGCTGTTGCATCTTGGAAGACGGGAGTGCCCACAGCATACTCATCAGTTAGACGTTAAAGATTGGGCAACACTTGGTCACCAAGAATCTCGAAATTATAATCTGGATGGGCGGGACCAAGTTATGGTGCGAGAAATATTCGCAAATATTACCATCTACAGCCTTAACAAAACCCTCCACAATTTATGGGTTACACGCCTGACTGTGCTATTTGTGCACTCGACGCCTTGCCCCTGTTAGGTAGATGCGAAGTCACGACCGTCGGATCACGTTATGCGTCTCGTGTTAATTGCTGTCCAGTTTCTGAGTTGTCTGGCGCACCAAAAGAAGTGCATCATTATGTGCCGCTATGAGCAATGACATTTTGCGAGTCACACAATTCCAAAAGTCCATTTCTTACTGTTGCCTTCGCAGTGTTCACTCGGAAACTCGTTGACACGAACCTGCGTTCATTGGCACCAGCAGTTCGTGTCGACTCTGAAAGTGATTGTCATCGACAGGCTGACATTCGTCTCCGGTCGCTGTCGGTCTACACTGAAGGAGAAAAAAAATCCCAACACCAAGATAAAATTTATGTAGAGCGATAAAATTTCGTGAATACATTTGTCCAGGCAACACATTTCACTTATTAACGTTGCAAGTTCACAGGTAAATGTAAGCGCAAGAAAAGCTATTGCCGATGTGAAATGCTGGTACATTAATAACCAGTGTTGAATGCAAGGATGCAAACGTGTATATACAGTGTCACACAGGTGCAGGATGTCACTTTGTGGGATGGAGTTTCATGCCTGTTGCACTTGGTCGGTCACTACATTGACGGTTAATGCCGGTTGTGGATGATGCTGGAATTGAAGTACGATGATGTCCCATACATAATCGGTTGGAAGCAGATCTGGTGATCCAGCAGTCCAAGGTAACATGTCGACACTCTGCAGAGCATGATGCGTTACAACAGCGGTATCTGGGAGAGTGTTATCTTGTTGGAAAACACCTCGTGGAATGCTGTTCATGCATGGCAGCACAACAGGACAAATCACCAAACTGACGTACAACTTTGCAGTCAGGGTGCGTGGGATAACCACGAGAGTGCTTCTACTGTCATACGAAATCGTGCTCCGGACCACAACTCCAGATGTATGTCTAGGTACCAGACAGGTTAGTTGCAGCTGCTCACCTGGCCTCCTCCTGACCAACAGCCGCCCATCATTGGCACCGAGGCGTAACCAGCTTTCATCAGAAAACACAACAGACACTCACTCCGCCCTCCAGTGAGTTCTCGCTTGACATCATTGAACTCACATACGGCTATGGTTTGGAGTCAATGGAATTCACGCTACAGGGTGTCTGATTCGGAGCTGTAACCGATATGCAACAGTTCGTTGTGTCACTGCCGTGCCAACAGATGCTCTAATTTCTGCTGCAGATGCGCCTCAGCCATGAACCGAGCACGACAGCCTTCTCTATCGGTTGAGCGACGTGGCCATCCGGAATCCGGTCTTCTTGCAACCGCACCTTCCCGTGACCACCGCCACCAGCATTCCTGCCAAATCTTTCTGCTGTATGATGTAAGAAACGTCCAGCCTCTCCTAACCTATTTCACGACCTCGTTCAAACCCAGTGAACTGTTGATAATGGCGTCTTCGTTTACCTCTCTGAACCCCTTCTTGGTGTTGGGACTTTTTTTCGTCACAGTGTATACGTTGGAAATTCCACGTCAACACACCAACAAATGGGGTAACTTCTCTTACGGTGTGATCATGGGAACGTCCAAACATTATAGCTCTTCTCTACCATTCTGTCACTTCTCCATATCAACTAAGCGTACGGCGTTAATTCCGTACCACCGACTGGCTCAGGCACACCACTTCACTGCCATGACTTAAGTCAGAGGTGGAGGGTCACATGACGGCCTGATACCAGTTCAATACCATCTACAGTGCTCCAAGAAAACAAGATAGTTACACTTTAACGTCCGGTCGCTAGCGAGGTCATTAGAGGCTGAGCTCAAGCTCCAATTTTTCGAAAGCATGTGGAAGGAAATCGATCTTGCCCTTTACTAAGAACCCATCAGGGCATTTTCAAGGAGCGATTTAGGGAAATCACGGAAAACCTAAATATGGATGGCTGGATTGGAATCTGAACCGTCGTCTTTCTGAATGCGATTCCAGTGTTCTCCACCTCGCTCGGTACGGAGCTTCAAGGCGCAGGGTGACCCCGAACCCCATCGATATAATTTCAGAGGTTGTTCAGTGATATTTTCTGAGTATTTTAGCATGAGAGACGCGTTGTCTCCTGTGGCTCGTTAGAGAGTAATAATGTAATTGTGATTCATTCCCATTTATCTTTGTTTCTGTGAAAACACCTTCACATAAGCAAAAGAGCCTTTAAAATGTAATCATTCTGACAAGGAAGGATCTGGTTTGTATAAATGCAGTAATAATATCGTAACGTGATTGCTGTGGCTGTGGGAATAGCCTGTGTCGCTCTGACGCTCATTCACAGCATTAACTGAACTAATACAGGAGGTGCATACCACTGCCATTTACATTTTTGTGCAGACCTTTTCTGTGCAATATACAGGGCGATTAAAAAGTAGTTGTACACACTTCGTGGGCGTAATGTATGGATCAAAATAAGAGTAAAACATGAAATAAAGTTTTATCTAAAATGCCTTCATTTCCGAGATATGATGCATAATGTCATTTGTGGCAGGCATTATATCATGTTTTGAGTGGTTTATTCATTGTCATCAAGATTTATTACACTTATTATAACCATTTATGTGTTAACTATGTGATTCATGAGCGTACAGTGCTTTTGTAAAGTGATAAAGTATTTTCAACATACTTAATGTGAAGCGTGTGTAATCTTCTAAGTTGAGAGTTTTCATTGCTTGTGTTAGTGCTTTTTCCGTGTGAAGAGTGGAGGAATGTTGAGTGGTAAATTCGAGGGCGAATTTCTCCGGAGGGTGGAGGAATGTTGAGTGGTCCTTAAGTAAATAAATTAGTGAAATCAAAGTGAAGTAGAAATTAGAATATAAATGAAAAAATTGGTTTAGTTTAGAGAGTTACATACTGGCAAACAGCGGGCAGAACAGCAGAGCAGAAGAGACAATGACCGTGAAGTCAGCAAGTTCCACATAAGCGGACGCTGTCGATTCAGCCGCCAGGGCATCGCCCGACCGGCTCACGTGTTTCTCAGTTGTCACATGTGAGCAAAGGCCCTCGCCTACATTCCAAGATCCAATGACCGACGTTCAGAAGATTCTTCGAGAAGCTTTTCAACGTGACAGAAGAGGCAATGACCGTACCCGGGTGACTCGTGAGGACGGGAAGCAGACGGCCTCACGCACAACGCACGCAGGCTCTTAGAGAAGAGAAACACTGGGACGCCACATCCAAGGCATCACCATCCGATGCACGACTTCGCTCGCAATACTTAAACGGGCACCTCGCGCTGCGCGTCTCCAGTCAACTGGGCGAGACGGCGACACGAGATGCACACTGCCTCGCGTAATCAGACGCCGCCGCTGCCGCAGCAGAAGGCTTCGCAAACGACACAGCTGCCGTTCTCACAGCCAGACCATCGAGTAAGGAAACAGTTGTACGAAACTTGCAATAAAAGTTATCTTATGTAAAAATGCTGTTTCATTCTACCTCATACCTGAGCCAAGGAAGAACCCACCCTGCCCACATGTTGTTCAGAGAGAAAAATTAATTTATTTAGTATTTTCATCCTGACATAATTCTTTAGAATTAAATGCGCATTGCAGTAATGCTCATCCTGACACTTGGCTAGCATCAAAAGAGAAAACCCAGTTACATTTAGTGACAGAAGTGTTACATTTAGTATCACAACTGTTACATTTTGTGTCAGAGAAAAAACCCTTGGCTCAATATGAGGTGTGAATGACAGTCAGCAAAGGTCCGCAGTTAGTATTGTTTAATGTGTGAAAGGATAGAGGTTTGCATAGCAGTCGTAATATTTTCTTTATTTAGAATTGTATTTTCAATCATAATTTCAAGAGTTTGTCGAAAATATTTAAACATCTTTTTCATTCAGTGTAGTAAGATTGTGTAACTAACAGTTTGTAAAATGATGACACGAAATCGTACAAAGTCAGAGTCAGCACCACAAGCGGTTTCTACTGAGGAAGCTATTCAGAGCTTAGTTAATCAGATAGCACAACTTAAAAATGATAATAATGCATTATCTAAACAGTTGAGTGAGGTTAGGTAAACCGGTTCAATCCCTCCCACCCTAGATTCCTCAGCAGCAGCCTTGGTAACTCATTTTTTAAGTAAACCTGGCGAGAACATAACAGCCTTTTTAGATGATTTAGTAGCAGCTGAAAAGTTAGGATCATGGTCAGATGAACAGCTCTTACAAATGACAAAGTTAAAATTGATAGGAGAGGCTAAAGCACACGTATTATACCATGAAGAATTACGGAATGCTCCAAAATTTGAGGCATTGAAGAATGGATTACTTAAACGTTTTCAAAAACAGAACAGCTGTAAATTCTATAGGGAAAAATTGAACACTATCACTCAGAGACAGAGCGAGTCATTAGAAAGCTTTGTAGACAGGATTAGCAAAGTTAATATTAACACCTATCAGTTGACAACTAGTGATGAAGTAAATAAAGTTGTTTTAGAAGAGGCAGAAAATAGACCTCTGGATACATTTTTACGTGGGTTACCTCCTGAAACGTCCCGTCGTGTCAGGGCAGACTTTCCTAAAAATTTTGCAGAAGCTATATCTGTGGCGACGGCTTTCGAAGAAATAGACATTGCCACCAGATACAAGGAGAAGCGAAATGTATTTTCAGCAGGAGTACGGTGTTTTAGGTGTGATCGACAGGGACATACAGCAAAAAATTTCAGACAACCTAAATGCACTAATTATCAAAGAACAGGTCACACATTCAAGGAATGCAGGTCTAAGAAAGTTTTTGGAAATAGAAATCAGTTAAACTCAAACGGGAATGTCGGAGCCGCTGCCAGACGTTCCCAATAAAATTTCATGCCATTAAGGCGAATGTGAAGGCGGAATGCTGGTTATCTGCTACCATACAGGATAATGAGGCAAGGATACTGGTGGATACAGGCGCAAACGTATCAATAGTGAGTAATGAATGCATTGGAGAAAAGAAATATGACACTCCAAGGTATAGATTGAGTGGAGTAGGAGGAGGTACAGTGAAGTCATTAGGATGTACATCATTGATTTTCTATATTCACGGTGTACAATTTCAAGAAGATGTAGAAGTGGTAACAAAGGTAACTGACGGGTACGACGCGATCCTAGGGCTGGATTTTCTTAATAAACATCACGCTAAAATCGACCTCAGACAGCAAACTGTAGAACTTAGCGGAATAGTATTTCAGCTAGGTGACACCGCTGAAAAGGGCCTGCTGCCGCAAGATTTCCCCAACCGGAAGGCGAAATCAACTACACTGCGTGCAACGTCCTTGAAGGTTGATTCGCGGGATAAGATACCATTTGGCTCAGGATAACTTTTCTGGATGACCGTTGACCCCGAGGTACCTACAGATACAGTATGTCTAATAGAGCCACTAGAGGAAAATGAGGAATTAGATGTATCACATTGTTTTGTACGAAGAAGTGTTGTACGGGTTCAAGACGTTGAGGGACAAAGAAAAGTACCGGTACATATTGACAATTTCGGAGTGGAGGACAAAGAGTTGCATAAGGGAATATTAGTAGCTACAGTCAGTACTTTTGAAGAAGAAGATTTCATTTGGTCAGATATTAATGATGGTCAGAAACCAGACGCCTATAAAACCGCAATACGCCAGAAGATTGCGCATTTGCAAGGAAAGGATAGAGACACGATAGAAGCAGTTTTAGTTGAGTTCCAAGATTTATTTAATGCAGAAGGTCCACTGCCAGCAACAGATATCACACAGCTTGGGATCCCAACAGGGAATATCCCCCCAGTTTATAGGAAGCCTTATAGAGTTCCGCATCACTTACAGCCAGTACTGGATGAAGTTTTAGAACAGCATGTAAAAGATGGAATTATAGAATATTCTGATTCGCCTTGTAACTCAAATATTGTAATTATTCCAAAGAAGTCTCCCGACGGTATGAAACGATATAGATTTTGTTGTGACTACAGACACCTTAACAAACAAACAATATCAGATGTTTATCCTCTTCCAAACATTACAGATATCATTGACAGTTTGGGTAACAGTAAATACTTTTCAACAATCGATCTACGTAGCGGATATCATCAATTGGAAGTTGCACCTGAAGATAGGCATAAAACAGCATTTTCTACCCCTGGAGGCCACTGACAATTTAAAAGAATGCCTTTCGGTTTGAAAAATGCACCAGCAACTTTTCAAAGACTACTCGATGGAGTATTGCGAGGACTCAAAACTTAGCAATGTTGTGTATATCTAGACGATATTATTGTATTCTCCAAAGACATTAATGAACCTGCTGTGCGTCTGCGTAACGTTTTTCAGAGACTTAGAAAAGCTAAATTAACATTAAATATGGAAAAATGTGGTTTTGCATTGACAGAGGTTACATACCTAGGGCATGTCATTAGTGACAAAGGAATTAAAACAGATCCTCGATTAATTTCGGCAGTTAAGGACTTCCCAACACCACAACGCGTTAAGGAGGTACAAAGTTTCATTGGTCTCGCATCGTATTATCGAAAATATGTTCAAAATTTTGCTGAAATTGCCCGACCCTTAACCCAATTATTGAAAAAGGGTGCAAAATTTCATTGGTCTGAAGATTGTGAATCAGCATTTCAAACCCTTAAAGATAAGTTAACACAAAGTCCAGTATTAGCCTACCCAGATTATAATAAAGAATTTATTTTATCCTGTGAAGCAAGTGGTCATTCAGTAGGAGTTGTTTTGAGTCAGAATATTAACGGCGCGGAACACCCCTAGCCTACGCTTCGAGACAACTAACAACAGCAGAAAGAAATTATTCCATAACGAAGAAAGAATTGTTAAGTGTTATTTATTGCATCAAATATTTTAAATGCTACTTGTATGATAGGAAATTCAAGGTTATTACAGACCACGCAGCTTTAAAATGGTTGCTTGGGTTAAAGGATCCATCTACTCGTCTTACCCGTTGGGCCCTATGTCTTTCCGAAATGAATTTCGAAGTTATCCATAAACCAGGCAAAAACACACGAATGCAGAGTGCCTAAGTCGGAAAATAGCACTTTTGGAAGCAATAGGCAGAGATTCTGAGGACTGGAGAAAGGCACAAGATGAGGATACAGAATGCAAAAAATACGCAACTCAAAAACAATTTTGCTTTGAAGATGGTGTATTCTGCCGTAAAATAAAACTTGGACCGCGAATTGTTGTTCCCCAACACCTTAGACAAGAAATAATGGCAGAGGCCCACGGTCATATCCTTGCAGAACGCGGTGGACAGCGAACAACCGAAAGACATGTAGCAGAGCGATTTTGGTGGCAAACCAGAAAGCAGGATGTTGCGCAGTACGTTCGTAATTGCATTGCAAGCGCACAACGAGCTGAACTTTCTCGTTTAAAAATACCCTTACAGAGGCTCCCCGAGGCTTCATGTCTGTTTCAAATCTGTGGACTGGATCTCGACGGGCCATTTCGTGAAACACCTGCTGGTAATAAGTATGTTCTTACAATTATAGATCACTTTTCACGCTATCTAGCTATGGTGAGTCTCCCAAATCAGCAAGCAAATACAGTTGCCCAAGCTTTAGTTAACAACTGGATACTTAAATTTGGCGTACCTGAAGCTATTATCACAGATCAGGGATCTAATTTTATGTCTGAATTGATGAAACAACTATGCCACTTACTAAAAATACGTAAATTACGCACAACTCCGTTACACCCTCAGTGCAACGGGCGCACAGAAAGAGTTCATCGGACAATTGGCAAGATGCTTAGTTATTATATTAACATTCTAATTGGGATACGTATTTACCAATAATCGTGTTGGTATACAACGCCAAAATGGATGAAGCAACTGGCATGTCACCTTACGAAGTGATCTATGGGAGAAAAATGCCGTCCCCTTTTGATGTAATCAGGCAGAAAAACGGAAAAGTCGGAGAAACAGTAAGAGAATTCAGTCGAATGATGAAGGATGTATGGAAAAAGGTTCAAAAATCTAATACAAAGGCTTTGGTTCAAATGGTTCAAATGGCTCTGAGCACTATGGGACCAAACATCTGAGGTCATCAGTCCCCTAGAACCCAGAACTACTTAAACCTAACTAACCTAAGGACATCACACACATCCATGCCCGAGACACGATTCGAACCTGCGACCGTAGCGGTCGCGCGGTTCCAGACTGTAGCGCCTAGAACCGCTCGGCCACTCCGGCCGGCCAAAGGCTTTGGAACGACACGAAAGATTAAGTAATACCGAAGCTAAATATCCAAATTACAATATCGGTCAGTGGGTGATGCTGTCAACCCCACACATTTCGAAAGGAAAAACAAAGAAATTTGTAACAAACTTCAGAGGTCCTTATCAAATTATTGAGATGACGTCACCAGTCAACGTTAAACTGCAACTGCCCACCCGAACTACCATTGTGCATGCAAGTCGTTTAAAACCTTTTAAGGGCGCTGCAGATGTAATTCCTTCAACAACAGTGTCTGCTTTTCCGAAGGGTGGAGGAAGTGAACGAAAAGGAAAAAAGAGTGGCCACGCCAGCACAACATACAGACATGACACCATACAGTCTTAGACCAAGGGTTCGAATGTCCTAGTGGAATCACTACAAATGTAAATAATTATTAAATGATAATGGTTTATTTTTTAAGAAAAAAAAGTTGAACATGGAAACTTGTAGATCTTGCAGTTAACAATGTATTCCTTCTTTTCTTCCCTCTAATTTATTGGCCAGAAAACGCCATACTAGCATTTCCTACACAAAACCTATCCTACTTCAATGACTCCCTTGACAGTTACTTCTGAAGTCATTAGATACGTTCCTAAACTCACAGCAAGGCAAAATTGATGCCCATGTTGTGATGCAACATGTCTTAAAATTAAAAGGTGAACACAAAACTAAAATTATAATGCTAGGAACGGGTATATCTGGAACCTTTGTGTTGGTGCTTCTGCTTTGTACAGTTTTCTTTTATTTAAGACGAAAAAATAAGCCAAATAATAATATATCACTTCATCAAGTCCCTGTTACCTGGATACCACATTCTTAACTGGTGTAATTCAGTGGTTACTTTTGAGCATTAGTGTATTAATTTTGTTTATGTACTTCAGTCCTTATTAAACAGTCTCATGTTACAATAAACAATACTGTAGAATAGATATTCTTGCATTAATATATGGTAGATTAAACAGGTGTTAATATGTAATTTTCTAAGTGAAAAATCTATTTTTGTTTATTCATTGTCATCAAGATTTATTACACTTATTATAACCATTTATGTGTTAACTATGTGATTCATGAGCGTACAGACTTTTGTAAAGTGATAAAGTATTTTCAACGTACTTAATGTAAAGCGTGTGTAATCTTCTAAGTCGAGAGTTTTCATTGCTTGTGTTAGTGCTTTTTCCGTGTGAAGAGTGGAGGAATGTTGAGTGGTAAATTCGAGTGCGAATTTCTCCGGAGGGTGGAGGAATGTTGAGTGGTACTTAAGTAAATAAATTAGTGAAATCAAAGTGAAGTAGAAATTAGAATATAAATGAAAAAATTGGTTTAGTTTAGAGAGTTACATACTGGCAAACAGCGGGCAGAACAGCAGAGCAGAAGAGACAATGACCGTGAAGTCAGCAAGTTCCACATAAGCGGACGCTGTCGATTCAGCCGCCAGGGCATCGCCCGACCGGCTCACGTGTTTCTCAGTTGTCACATGTGAGCAAAGGCCCTCGCCTACATTCCAAGATCCAATGACCGACGTTCAGAAGATTCTTCGAGAAGCTTTTCAACGTGACAGAAGAGGCAATGACCGTACCCGGGTGACTCGTGAGGACGGGAAGCAGACGGCCTCACGCACAACGCACGCAGGCTCTTAGAGAAGAGAAACACTGGGACGCCACATCCAAGGCATCACCATCCGATGCACGACTTCGCTCGCAATACTTAAACGGGCACCTCGCGCTGCGCGTCTCCAGTCAACTGGGCGAGACGGCGACACGAGATACTCACTGTCACGCGTAATCAGACGCCGCCGCTGCCGCAGCAGAAGGCTTCGCAAACGACACAGCTGCCGTTCTCACAGCCAGAACATCGAGTAAGGAAACAGTTGTACGAAACTTGCAGTAAAAGTTATCTTATGTAAAAATGCTGTTTCATTCTACCTCATACCTGAGCCAAGAAAGAACCCACCCTGCCAACATGTTGTTAAGAGAGAAAAATTAATTTATTTAGTATTTTCATCCTGACATAATGTTTTAGAAGTAAATGCCCATTGCAGTAATGCTCGTCCTGACACTTGGCTAGCATCAAAAGAGAAAACCCAGTTACATTTAGTACCAGAAGTGTTACACATGGTTTTTGGCGTGTTGTGTTCGCCAGCATATCGACGGATTATGCTTTATCGATGATGCCACTGCACATTTCAGTCGGGAGACAAGAGTGCTTATCCCAATACGTGGACAAGTCGCACAGGACCATTTACTTAGTCTGCTAGATCTCCGGATCTTAACCGCTGGACTTCTATCTTTCGGGCTGTCTCAAGGAGGTCGTGTATTGTGTTGCAACTGAGAGTGTAGCACAACTACAGCAGAGAACTGAAAATAGCTCTGTAACTATACAGAGTGAGATGAAGGGAACCTGCAACATTCCGAAAGTGGTAAGAAGTCGAGTACGCCACGGTCTTTATGTACACATATGAAGAAAAAGTTCTGCATTACCTCGGTACTGAGGGTTCCGGAACGTGTACAGAAAATTGTAATATAGACATAAACATTATTTTCGCTCTATTTTATTGCTCATGAAAACCACACACTCCATGTTGTACCTCCATACAGCGAGACCTTCAGAGGTCGTGGTCCAGATAGCTGCACACACCGGTACCTACAATACCCAGTACGTCCTCTTACATTGATTCATGCCTGTAATCATCATGGCATACTATCCACAAGTTCATCCAGGCACTGTTGGTCCAGATTGTCCACTCCTCAACGGCGATTCGGCGTAGATACCTCAGCGGAGTTGGTGGGTCACATCGTCCATAAGCAGTCCATTTCAATCTACCCCAGGCATGTGCAATAAGGTTAATGTCTGGAGAACATGCTGGCCACTCTAGTCGAGCGATGTTGTTATCCTGAAGGAAGTCTTTCATAAGATGTGCACGATGGGGGCGCGAATAGTCGTCCGTGAAGACGAATGCCTAGCCAATATGCTGCCGATATGGTTGCACTATCGGTCGGAGGATAGCATTCACTTATCGTACAGCCGTTATGGCACCTTTCATGACCACCAGCGGCGTACGTCGGCCCCACATAATGCCACCCCAAAACAGCAGGGAACCTCAACTCTGCTGCACTCGCTGGACAGTGTCTCTAAGGCGTTCAGCCTGACCGGGTTGCCTCCAAACACGTCTCTGACGATTGTCTGGTTGAAGGCATATGCGACACTCGTCGGTGAAGAGAACGTGATGCCAATAATGAGCGGTCCATTCGGCATGTTGTTGGGCCCATCTGTCCGGCGCTGCATGGTGTCGTGGTTGCAGAGATGGACTTCGACGTGGACGTCGGGAGTGAAGTTGTGCATCATGCAGCCTTTTGTGTACAGTTTGAGCCGTTACATGACGTCCTGTGGCTGTACGAAAATCATTATTCAACATGGTGGGGTTCCTGTCAGGGTTCCTCCGAGCCATTATCCGTAGGTGGCGGTCATCCACTGTAGTAGTAGCCCATGGGCGGCCTGAGCGAGGCAAGTCATTGACAGCTCCTGTCTGCCTGTATGTATCTCGACAGTTCCTGTCTGTCTGTTTCTCCTCCATATCCGAACAACATCGTTTTGGTTCACTCCGAGACGCCTGGACACTTTTCTTGTTGAAAGCCCTTCCTAGCACAAAGTAACAATGCAGACGCTGTCGAACCGCGGTATTGACCCTCTAGACATGGTTGAGCTGCAGATAACAATAGCCGTGTACCACCTTGTTGGGGACATGACTGGAACTGATCGGCTGTAGTACCCCCTCCGTCTAATCGGCGCTGGTGATGCATGGTTGTTTACATCTTTGGACGGGTTTAGTGATATCTGTGAACAGTCAAAGGCACTGTTTCTGTGATGCAATATCCACAGTCAACGTCTGTCTTCAGGAGTTCTGGGACCCGGGGTGATGCAAAACCTTTTTGGATGTGTGTACATGGACATCATTTAGAGCATGTCCTGTCGCAAGAGTACACTACATAGTAATGTTGAATTTCGGGTTCCATCTCATCGTTGCTTTCTGAGAGAATTAATTTATGTTGTTTGTTTTGCACTTGTGATCCCTATTATACTGCACAACACTGAAATAAAGCAATTTCAGACAAAACTTTATTTAAGGAGGAGGAGATTAGTATTTTACGTCCCATCGACGACGAGGTCATTTGAGACTGAGCCCAAGCTAAGATGAGGGAAGGAAATCGCCCGTGCCCTTTCAAAGGAACCATCCCGGCATTTGTCTGAAGACATTTATGGAAATCACGGAAAACCTAAATCAGAGTGGCCGGAGACGGGTTTGTACCGTCGTCCTCCAGAGTGCGAGTCCAGTGTGCTAACCACTGCGCTCGGTCTTTGTTTGATGTTTTACTCTTATTTCACTACACTAAGTGTGTACAGCTACTTTTGGATGACCCTGTAGATACAAAGGTAAATGGTGATAAGGAATCACACGAAATGCAATTGCTTCGCATTTCGACTGCGGATATCTTACACCAACTTCCTCAGCCCGCATCTCGTGGTCGTGCGGTAGCGTTCTCGCTTCCCACAACCGGGTTCCCCGGTTCGATTCTCGGCAGGGTCAGGGATTTTCTCTGCCTCTTGATGGCTGGGTGTTGTGTGATGTCCTTAGGTTAGTTAGGTTTAAGCAGTTCTAAGTTCTAGGGGACTGATGACCATCGATGTTAAGTCCCATAGTGCTCAGAGCCTTTTGAACCAACTTCCTCAGAAAATATCCCTTTTGTCGGTAGATTTGGGTTCGCCCTTTATTATGTAAAATTACGTGCAATTACATTCGCGTCTGACAATCTGAGCTAGAACATCAAGCACTGAACGACCTCCGAAGTTTAGTTGGTTTAGTTGTGGTGCACCCTGCGAAAGTGTTTATCTAGAGTTTTGGAGTCTCCTTGGCTCTGTACGGCACCAGCTTTTCTTCTTGCTTTCGTCCTGGCTCTCCTGGTTAGGTGTTCTGCAGTCTCACGTCCTGTCCGTCTTCGCACTGCCAGTTGTCAAAATTCCCCTTTAGTATGTTGCATTCCGGTCTCGACTATTTCCAGCTCCCTTCATAACTTTTCATCCACTGTTTCCATTCTTTCCAGCAAGGTCTCATTTCTTGTCATTTCGTATCCCGTGTATCCCTAAAAATATACCACCCCACGCGTAAAAATCACCCGATCCGAAAGCATAACTCTCAAGGACGTTTGAGGGATGATAGCTTGTTTCGATATGCCTGTAAAGAAAAGGTTTCAATAAGAGTGTGTTACCAATTTTGACTTATGGCACCGAACGTATGCTTTAACTACCAAAGCACATAAGTTCCGAGGCGGCGGCCTGATAGAAGGCGGGTAGATGGCGTTACAGAACACACAGATGGAACATGGATAACTACATAATGTCGGTCCTCCATACGCACTAATATTTAGCGCGTCGATTTAGAATGGATAGGCGCGCAGGATTAGCCGAGCGGTCAAAGGTGCTGCTGCCATGTACTGTGGGGCTGATACCGGCGCAGGTTCGCCTCCTCCCTCGGGCATGGGTGTGTGTGTTTGTCCTTAGGATAATTTAGGTTAAATAGTGTGTAAGCTTAGAGACTGATGACCTTAGCAATTAAGTCCCATAAGATTTCACACACATTTGAACATAAAATGGATAAGAACAAACAGTGCCCGAACAGGCTTTGAAAGGCCCAACGGTAGCGACCTGCCACCGTGTCATCCTCAGCCATTAGTCGTCACCGGATGCAGATACGGATGGTTATGTGATCAGCACACCGCTCTCCCGGCTGTTCTCAGTTTTCGTCACCGGTACCGCTACTCGTCAGTCAAGTTCAAAAATGGTTCAAATGGCTCTGAGCACTATGGGACTTAACTGCTGAGGTCACCAGTCCTCTAGAACTTAGAACTACTTAAACCTAACTAACTTAAGCACATCACACACAACCATGCCCGAGGCAGGATTCGAACCTGCGACCGTAGCGGTCGCGCGGTTTCAGACTGTAGCGCCTAGTACCGCTCAGCCACCCCGGCCGGCCGAGGGAGAGAAAACAACTGGAATAGTCGTCTATATCGAAGGAACTTTACAGAAGCTCAGTTGGTAGAGGACTTCCCGGCGAAAGGCAAAGGTCACGAGTTCGAGTCTCGGTCCGGCACACAGTTTTAATCTGCCAGGATGTTTCATATCAGCGCACACTCCGCTGTAGAGTGAAAATTTCATTCTAGAAACATCCCCCAGGCTGTGGCTAAGCCATGTCTCCGCAATATCATTTCTTCCAGGAGTGCTAGTTCTGCAAGGTTCGCAGGAAAGCTTCTGTGAAGTTTGAAAAGTAGGAGACGGGGTACTGGCGGAATTAAAGCTTTGAGGACGGAGCGTGAGTCGTGCTTGGGTAGCTCAGTCGGTAGAGCACTTGCCCGCGAAATGCAAAGGTCTCGAGTTCGAGTCTCGGTCCGGCACACAGTTTTAATCTGCCAGGAAGTTTCAGCTTTATACTTGGTTATATCAGATGAACAAAGAACAGGTAGCACTATTACGTCGTCTCTCACATAGGTATTGGTTATTGGAACCTCTCTTATTATCCTGCTGTGAACATTCTCAGTGTTTAGCTTTTGGTCGCGATGGTGGGTGTAACTTTTATCATCCTGAGAAATTGTGCGTTTCGGTGGCAAGCAGTTTCAGAACTCTGCTTGAGTTTCTTTCATCAAGGTCCACATGGCAACAGTATGATTGTATGACCTCAGACTGGAGATGCTGGAGAGAGAAATTTTCGTTAGATTAGTATTAATAGGAATTAGCGGCAACATTACAAGCTCCGTGAATTCAGATGTGTGGTTCTTCTTCTCTTTGTGTTTTCATTGTTGCCTCTAGACACCAGTTGAACAAGGCGAACAGAGCCCCGATAATATAATGTGCTTTTATTAGATTAACGTCGTACTTAGGTTTCCTTCTTTTTACAGGTAGTTCAGAGAGCAGTTATGCAACCTCAATTGAACTGAACTGAACTGCTTGAACCTTTTTTTTTTTTCCTCTCCCTCATGAAGCACCAAATGCCCCTCAACTCGCAAGTATGTAGTTGCTGCTATAAACATCAAGCACAAACTGTTTACAATACCTGTTTGTTTGCATATGGTAATAATGAACTTACATGACAATTGCTTTAAATTTTTTTGTACTTGCTGGTTTTTTTTATTGATAGGATATATATGTTCAGTGAAAGTTCATAAAGCCAAGAACTGCAGCAAGAGAGATAACTGTTTCATTAAAAAAATAGTAGAGGAGTTTATGAAAGGTGCAATACTGCAGTAGAATATCCTGGAGTTACGTCGTTGTTGAATAATTGATAGACTGACCGGTTGTTAAAAGAAACAAAATAAAATTGGTTATATTTCAGTTTGAAGCTTCCATACAACACATTTTATACATGTCTAGCTAGGAGAACCGCATGACTTTTTCATTCCCAACTTTAGGCTTGTTACATGACTACTACGTAGGAAAATAACGAGAATGGAGCGCGTAAAAACCCAGTAGGCGGATGCATTACGTGTTCTTAAAACAGACTGTACTGTCTAAATCCTGGTTTAAAGCTCGTAACTTTTTTAAAAGAGCAATCACTAAGATTTGCTTAATGGTATTTGGTGCCCTTGTTTTCGCTCACAGCTGTATAGAATTAACATCAATATAAGTCCGTTCTACGACTGTGATAATGCGTCGATCGGAGATATTGTCCTATCTAGTTCGCACGTAGAAAGCATAAAGCTGGAAATAAAAGAGTCATGCAAAAAAATAGGACATTATATTTTAATTTCTCACAGAATCTTAGTTCAGTCTTAAACCAGTGAAATCCGATTGCTTTTACTCTGTTATTGAGCTTGGCATATGAAATAAAATGCATGTTAATCCAAGGGTTTAATTCTTCGTGAGAAGTCACTCAATGTTTTAAATTGATTATTTACGTATATGTTACCGTTTGTCGTATGGTCCAATTGTCCCTCAGAACAATCTTCAATTTCACATTTATATCTTAAGATGTTTTACATAATTCACTGGAAATGCAAAAGACATTGTAATATTAAGATTTCATTGTATAAACAGCCTAAATAACAGTAAATGATATTGAAAAATTAAGATAAAATAAAAAGGAAGAAACTGTGAATGTGAATGGTTCAAATGGCTTTGGGACTTAACGTCTATGGTCATCAGTCCCCTAGAACTACTTAAACCTAACTAACTTAAGGACATCACACAACACCCAGCCATCACGAGGCAGAGAAAATCCCTGACCCCGCCGGGAATCGAACCCGGGAACCCGGGCGTGACAAGCGAGAATAAATTTAAAATTACTGATCATCTAAACCTAGTGGAAATGAATTGTAATTTATTGAAGAGAACGCCTACACAGCGGTTATATGTCCTCTTCTGGAGTACTGCTGAGCGGTACTGGATCCTTACCAGTCTAGATTGACTGTCGCGAGATAGGGGGAGTGCGTCGCGTATATGATAAGCGAGTTGAAGTGACCACCATTAAAAAAACGTTTTTCGCTGCGAAGAGATCTTTTGGTGTAATTTCAGTCACCAACTTCTTCCTCTAAATCCCAAAATATTTTGTTTACTCCCACCTGCTTAGGGAGAAAACACCATAGAAATCAGAGCTTGCACAAAAGGATATAAGTCTTTAATTTCCCCACGTGCTATTCCAGACTGGAACCGTCGAGAAAGACTCTGAAAGTGATTCTATGAACCCTCTGCCAAGCACTTAAAGTGCGACTGCACAGTAATCATATAGATGTGGATGTAATATTCTATTTCTGCATTATACCCTGCACTAAAGGAAACGAAGATAATTTTAAAAACGTATCGACTGGATTCTACATTTAATGTGGGAAATGTGTCTAGCGACGTAGATTCTGCAAAAGTCTGTTCGTAATAGGAAGGAAGCCGTTAACCTTCGTAAGCAATAACTTTAGGGTGACAGGTGAACAGAAGAAAGAGCTGCGGTCAGCTGACGGAGGTCAATCGCACAGCGGAAATCGATACTGGCACCTCACAAGAGAGAGCACTCCTGCGGCTGCAGAAAACCAATTTTCGCTGCACCTATCGGTTACATGCTGCAGCGGCGCGGTTTTTTCCGTCCCATTACGACGAACCTGCACCTAACTGTGAACATTGTCTCAGCATATCATCAGTAGGGAAGCCAAGCGAAGCCTACTGTACTTCGACGTGAACCAGGCTGCAATTAAAGTCACTAATCTACGTTTCGGGAGAAAGTTGTCACACAAAATGAAAGGTTGGAAATTTTGTCCTCAATTAATATATTCTGAAACTTATGTGAACAAGTATCACTTCCAAGCCCGTGCTAGTCTTAACACAGTCACTCACAGTCTCTTTCACTCACGTTAGCAAGTTTATGGTGTTGCATTTCCCGAAAACGTAATAGCTACAAAAATACTGATTGTTTTTGATTGATAATGCTCGCCAAATATTAAGTCTGTCGGTACCAAATGCAGTCACAGTTTTTAGCCACCAACTTGCTCAATACGCCAGCCTTTCTCGTCACAAAGTTCACTTAAAAATTCCGAAATTTCTACATGCCCATGGGAATAATTATGCCGTCATTTTACCACACTTTTGACATATGAAACACTGCTAGATCCGGCAACTTATAATATCCACCGGAACTACTACTCTGTTTCAAGGCAAGGCTCCCACTCCTCTCTAGAAAAAGTCTTCTCTGCCAGCAGAGAAAGACGAGAGAAGAAAATTGCTTTACGATTGGTCAGTTTACTCAACAGCCAATAGCAAAACAACATTCTCCCGCGTCAGTCCGCGCTTTTCATCAATAACCAATCGCAAAATAGTAAACCTAACGACTGCACTTTTTACCGACGTAATTATCTAATATGCTGAACTTTTGTTTATGCATAAAGTTATTTGCTATTGTTATTTATACCTGAATTAACTTTCCCTTTACCATTAACTTACTTTACAAGTCTATTCTACAAACGAACAAGTGCTCATACCTCTTAAGGTCTGTATTTTAGAGCCCATGTTTAGTAGACTCTTTTTACTACTTTCTAGATAAGGAACCTGTCCCTAAAGTTTGTCGGAGTATTTTTTTGGGAGGAGGAGGGGGGGGGGATATATATTTTCCCAGTTCTAGCTGAGGCAGGGGCTAACAGTTACGTGCCACGTTCTCCAGCCCTCGGAAAATCCCTCTGAATGACCAGCCTGTTAATTTTCTAGGAGTACTGTGGTTATGTCAGACCGCATTGAGGCGTAGTGCCGTATACCTATCCTGCCTTGGAGGCGGTTAAGTGGGAGATGTGTCTCAGAGCTGGATAGTGTCAGATGGTGGACAATATTGGATAGGGGGACAGTGATTTTAATTTCGATTGTGCCCACTACAGTGCACTGAAGTAACAGAATGTTTTTCATAAACTGTTCTAGTATTTTCATGAAGTGTAATTATGTCTTTTTGTGTATGTAAAATGTTATAAATGTGTTTTAGCAGTACGAATGATGCGTGAGTGTGATTTAAGGTTAATATGAAGATAATTGTTTAACGAGCGATGTAGTAGGATTTAGTGTGGGAACAAGAAGTATAGTACACATGGGGTCAAAAACTGCATGCTTTAAGGGCTACGAACAATTGTTCATCTTCGCTAGCGTGAAAAACATCTTTTCTGCTGAAGAAGTACTCAGAGCTCTTAACGTATGCGTTTTAAACCCCATGTTTACTAGAAACTTTTTTCATGTTTTGGTCCTTACTACCTTCTCCCAAAATGTAAAAAGCTAGAAGCCTGCAACAGAAGAGATATGTTTCTTAGTATCTAAGATGAACATTTACTCATATCTCTTAAGGTATGCGCTCTACAGCCCTTGTTTACTAGAAATTATCTCTCGCTTTGGTGCAAAGAACCTGTCCCGAAAGATTGTCGGTGTATTTTTCAGACACCTTGTACACTAAATACTACGAAACCTCCGTACTCTGTAGCATTCACCTTCTAGAAGCTCTCTTCCCACTATCTGTAACTAGCGAGTATTTTGTAGTTAATTAGAATCCACCAGTTTATGGCACTTTTATGTCCTAGCTACAGGTTAAGAAGTTCTTCGAAATAAACCGCTTAAAGAAACTCCTGGGAGTTTTAATCATTTCGATTTTACGTCTTTCTCGAAGCCTTTACGGTGAGCGCAATAAGATGTGCGTAGTGAACAAAAAGTATATTCTAAATATTTTATAGGCGCTTTCAGCTCTGTAACTCCTATCATTGAAATAGATCTGGAAAGAAGTTTTGGGAAATTAATACTGTAATCGTCGTGTTTCGAAACTGAGTTAAATTTACCAACGTTTGTGAAAATTAAGCAGTACCCTAAAAGAATGGCCATAATGAATGCTCACTCGGGCGTTGTGTAGTGTTCTCTACTAACAGTAAGTCAATACATTTGCAGAGAAATGACATATTCATAGGCCCAGGAAGTGTTTCTTTGTGCCACTTTAAAGATCCGAGCCTCGCTGTGGCCAGATTGTGAACAGCTGCCGAACGTGAAAGAAATTTCTTACACCAAGGGACAGACTGCACAATATTTGATTAAACTTATCCGGAAACCTCTACACGGGTAGTCCTAGGAGGAGTGGTCAGTATTCAGGTATATGACAGGAACGAGCTTTCGAAGCAAAAAAGTTCAGTAAACACGGACTCTATGGTTCAAATGACTCTGAGCACTATGGGACTTAACATCTCAGGTCATCAGTTCCTTAGAACTAAGAACTATTTAAACCTAACTAACCTAAGGACATCACACACATCCATGCCCGAGGCAGGATTCGACCGTAGCAGTCGCGCGGTTCCAGACTGAAGCGCGTAGAACCGCTCGGCTACCAGCGGCCGGCACGGACTCTATAATACATACTTTAAAAGCTATAAGCACTTCATCTTCGATACTCTGCAACAAATCTCTTCTGCTGTAAGCTCTTTCCTTCCCATATTTTGAGAGCTGATAGTATCGACCAAAACAGAGAACAAATATCCAGTAAACATGGGTTCTAAAGTGTATATCTTAAGAGCAACAAGCACTTGTTCATCTTCGCTACTGCGGAACACAGCTCCTAAGGTATGCATTTTAGAAGTAATGATTACTGTCCTTTTTTTTCATCCTGTTGTTTCACAGTATCTAAAATGAAGAAGTGCTCATGTGTCTTAAAGACCGTCTTTAGTAGACATATTTGCTTTGAATAATCGTTCCTGTCTTTCCTCTGGATATTGACAGTTCTTCCTGGGACGCCTTGTATAATGCGGAATGACCACTGGGTGTCATGAGACGCGGAACCGCCAGTATAAATGGAGTCGCGGAGTATTGTGCTCTCAGCAGAGAAGCAGAATAGGTCGGTTAGGAGATTTCAGTGATGTCCAACGTGGACTAGTCATCGGATGTCACCATAGTAAAGAATCCATGAAGGACATTACAAACGTTCTAAAGCTACCAAAGCTGACTGCTAGCGATACGACTGAAGTGAAACATGAAGGGAAAATCACAGCTAAACCAACACCAGACACGCCTTATGTGCTGATGGGCAGTTACCGTCAAGTATTGTGGAGGATTGTTACAAAAATCGCATGAAATCATTGGATCAGTGACCACTCGTGAGTTCCAAAGTGCTAACATCGAGCTGTCACAACGACTGTAGGTAAGGAGTTAAAAAGAATGAGGTCTAATGGTAGAGCAGCTTCTCATAATCCACACGTTTCTGTAGTAAAGAGCGACGTCACAGGACAGTGCATGACTGGAAACGAGTGATTTGGAGTGATGAATCAAAGACCGTGTCATACTACAGACAACGCGCATTTCTGCAACGGAACTCAACTCACGATCGAATATTAAAGATTCATTTCTTAGCCCCTTCCAAGAACGTGCTTATTAGCCTCTTACAGCCATTTAATGACGCTCTGTTATTTAACAACTGTCTCTCCACTGATGTAGAGAATTTTTGTGGACGTTTGATAGGTAATCACTCAGTTGACATTTAAAATTATTAAAACAATGTATGGACGGACATTGACGACATCTTTATCTTTGCACTGAATGCAACACTTAGTTCTTTTAACAGTATTGGCGACGTATTTCTGACTTCAAGAAACACACAGCACTGTTGCCACAGTTTCCGAATATAGACGTCTGCTGTAATAGCTGAGAGCCTTCTTAGCATTTAAGCACGAGTCTTCCCTATATGCACCAATTAAAGCAGAAATGCTTTCTTTACTCCACTGTAGAGCCATCCGCGGCTATGAAGAAACACTGTAATCTTAAATGGCAAACAAACATCTCTCTAGAGCGGCCACATTTGCAGGTTGTGACGTCAAATGCCAAAAGGACTCCTTATAGGCCAAGGAAAATAACATCGGAGCAATCACTCGAAAACATGAGAGGTGCCCTACAGGCCAATTGCGTAGCAGCCAGCAGCGCCTTCTTGGGAGATGACACCCGTGCCTTCGAGTAAATTAATGTCTTGCTTCGAAACCTCCCTCACCCCCACCCTCCCACCCTCAATTATAGTCAGAAGCTAACGTGTCATAGATGCCTAAACATGTTTCAACACATTTGCGCCATAGTTAGTGGGTTCTTTATTTAGTCTGTAAAATAATAATAATAATGAGCGTATGGCATCGGTGGCCGGGAGACCCCTCGCGGGATGGTTCGGCCGCCGCTCCACAAGTTCTTTAACCCCACTACGGCCAGTGAATGAGGATGAAATGATGATGAAAGACACACAACACCCAGTCATCTCGAGGCAGAGAAAATCCCTGACCCCGAATCGAACCTGGGACCCCGTGCGCGGGAAGCGAGAACGCTACCGCAAGACCACGAGCCGCGTACAGTCTGTAAAATCTAAACATGTTTTAAGTAGTAATTATTGTAATAAAATTAGGCATAAAAGCGGTTTTTGGCTGTTCTTGTTATTAACTTAATTTTTTCTACAGTGTAGAGGTACATAGGACCCCTTTAAGTATATTGGTAGCCTGTCATCTGCAACTGAATTATGTTACTGTGAGTTTGATTGGAGAGCTAAAAAATCAATAAACGTAATTCTGCTACGCGAAAATATTTCATGACTATATTTTGCGAATTGTGTTTAATAGTTGCCGTTGTATAATGTAGAAGTCGTTTATGACGTGTTTCCCTTCTGCTAATGCCTGCATTCTGTGAAAGTTTCCTTCTGTTGTAAGTTTATAGCAAGGGCTATGGCTGAATTTTAGTATTCTTAAATCTGTTTCTATTTTAGTTGGATGATGGTTGTGGGCTAATGAGTGATTAGCAAATAAGCTGTAGCAGCTATTACTTCTTAGATCTCTGAGGTGTTCTGACTATCTTGTTTTGAAGGACTTGGATTTTTGCCCTATGTATACTGAGTTTAGCTGTGGGTGTCTCCTATGTTCTGAGTTTTTCTGTGTTGTGGTATTTGTTCTGTATCTTATCTGAGGTCGTTGTTTCTTTAAAATGTTGCCTATTCCGTGATCTATTTATAAGTTATATTTTACAGAACTGAATAAAAGTACCCACTGACGATAGCACAGCGGTGCTGATACATGTTTGGGCATTTACGAGAAAACAATTGTTTGCGTAACAGGCAGACCTGAAACCCAGTAATTTTGTTTGCAAATACTACCACTGCTAGAGCTTCAAAATAAAATGTAGATTACCACTTTCGACTGTCACCGGCCATCTTCAAGTAATAAGAAATAGTTCGCAGGTAAGCACATTGAAAAATCACCTTTTCGGTGATTGAAAATGTGGTTTCTCAATGTGCTTAAACGTCAACCCATCTGAAGATTGGCGATCTCTGCTGGAATTGGCAATTTCCTTTTGAATTTATTGTGTGATTATGCCAGTCAAGAAACCACTTTGAAAAGAACATTTGAGATTAATCACAAGCTCGACGTGGAAAAGGATGGCCTAGAAAATCGGCCGTGGCTATTGTTAAGGAAGCGTCCCGACTTACTACAACTTCTCTCAAAAGCGAATCTAGTGCTCAAATTTATTGCGACTTCTTGCTCGCTGCATGCTCATGAAAAGAGAAGGGATATAGTAGTTTTTCTGATGACTGGTGATCGTTTCACGGAAGTACTGATGGTAATCTTGTCGCTTCCGTGTCTCACAAGTTGATTGCTTTCGCGGTTTTTTAGTTTACTATACAGCATTCATGGGTTACCGATCAAATCTTGCGACAATTTTAACATCTTATGAGCATAGTGGCGTTAAGGAATGCATTAAGTTGTTAGTCCCGAATGTGGACGCTTACGGCTAGAAGGGGACTTCAGAAAGTAACTTACATATTCGTAAGCCAGGCCAAGTAGCTTTTATTGAATGTTGCACTGCACTTCAAAGTGAAACAGATGTAAACAATGGTCGGAGCAGTCTTCCAATCGTTAAATTCCTCGACGATAGAAATCCACTCCTTGGTCACACATCTATTTGAGAACTGCAATATGAACGTTCTCAATGCTGGAAAATCTCTTCCCATCCACATGTTCTTCCTCGAGTGCCTGGACATTGTCCTCTGTGGTCAATATCGATTGACTTCCTTCGCGATCAGCAAGAGCCACGTCTGTGCGGCGTTGTTCAAATTATTATCAATCAAAGGCAAATTTTGTAAATGAGTCCGCAATCACGTTTGACGATTTGCTCATAAATTCCCCTCTTGGTCACATATGCTATACAATCCACAGTGACTGGTTTCGGCTTACTGCCAACATCATATCTGTTACAAATGGAAAAAGAACACTAATATGACAAAAATAAGTTCAACTGTCTGAGGGCTAAATAAATATAGTCTTGGAATACATAAAAAACGAGGCTAACGGCTATACATTCTAGCCATACATACTGTACTGAATACAGTTACAAACCTCTTCAGATACTCCGTAAGCTCATACTTTGTTCTGGAAACGACAGGGCGGATCTGTATCGATTACGTTCCGAAAGTCAGAGGACAGAGCGTTGACCTCGTCGCCGTTGTCTACAGCACTTTGAATCTCCTGGAGCTAAATAGCGAAATGGGATTCAAACGATGTCTGTTTGCCGGGTCCAAATTCATTGTTATAAAAGTGACAATCACTTGTCTTAAGATGTCTAATTCGTTCGTACAAAATATGGTTCAAATGGCTCTGAGCACTATGGGACTCAACATCTTAGGTCATAAGTCCCCTAGAACTTAGAACTACTTAAACCTAACTAACCTAAGGACATCACACACACCCATGCCCGAGGCAGGATTCGAACCTGCGACCATAGCAGTCACGCGGTTCCAGACTGCAGCGCCAGAACCGCACGGCCACCGCTCGTACAAAATATTTGACAGTTCTACAGCAAATTGACGTTAGCGATATAAAGTTGTAACTATGTCTCATCAATATGTCGGGTGTGACTTCTTGAAAACGGGGATAACCTGCGCTTTTTTACCAATCGTTCTGTACCCTTCGTTGCTCCAATAACCTACAGTAAGCTACTGTTAGAAAGGTAGCAAATTATGTGGCATAATCTCTGTAAAATCTCGCAGGTGCCTTACCCTTATCTCAATATATGCTATTTATGCGTTTGTCGATGGCTGAGAGAAGGATCCGTATTACGACCTTCCGTGGTAAAACAATTACGGAAGGTCACATTCAGAATTTTGGCTCTCTGTCTTCTTCCATTTAGGTGGCAGTACAGTCACTGAGCATTCAGAGTAGACTCTAGAATGCGCTATCGACGATCGAGACTTTTTAATTAAACAGTTCTTGTTTTATTAAACATCTTTTACAGGATGTCGTGTTTTATTTGCTTTGTCATGCTGTAGAGTTTTCTATTAATAGATCATAAATTACTTTTTACGCCTTTTATTCAGACTTTTACACAATGTGTTATTTACGTTGTCATGCTAGGAGGTTTGTGTTAAGTCTCTTCATTACCTTTTAAACGGTTTATTCGGATTGCAGTATGGATTTCATTTCTACACATTGTATTTCATTTTACGTTTTATTGTTGGACAAAAGTTTTGCCTTCTGAAATAATTTTAATTAATGACTGTGCATATTTTAAGCGGTTGATTTTATGATGCTGATCACTTATATACCTCAACATGGTTGGTTCAAATGGCTCTGAGCACTATGGGACTTAACATCTGTGGTCATCAGTCTCCTATAACTTAAAACTACTTAAACACAACTAACCTAAGGTCGTCGCACAACACCCAGTCATCACGAGGCATAGAAAATCCCTGACCCCGCCGGGAATCGAACCAGGGAAGCGAGAACGTTACGACCACGAGCCGAGGACTATATCTCAACACTAGTGCTCTCTAGTTGCTACAGCTACGTTTGTGTCAGTATAGAATGCGCGCAGGCCATAACCAGCGCTTGTTATGTAACTATGTGTACAAAGTATTTCGTAGACAGAACTCAACACCTCATTTTTAACAATACAAAATCGACAAATGTAAAAAATTAATGAAGGAGTTCACCAAGGGACTGCTATAGGACCGATATTGTTTATAACATATAGAGGATGATGTTTTCCACCGTGTACAAACTCTAGGGACTGATCGATGAGAGGATACGGAACAAAAAATGGCTAATGAACTTATGCCCTGTAATGTATGGTTTCCATGCTAGAGACCATTTATTCACTCGCACATTTTTAAAGAAACTGCGGTCTAATACGTGCTGTACTATGCAACCACAGTTACAGTATGTGTTAAAAATGGTTTCCATGTGTCTCAACGCACGCGTGTACCCGCCGGGGCATGTTCTGCCTCACACGTTCAGGTCGGCCAGGCTGTATCGGAACAGTGTCAAAGGAAGCATGAATACGCTGCACCAGTGTCTCCACATCTGGAATGGGCCCTGCGTACACGGTACTTTTGAGATAGCCCCATAACCAGAAATCGCACGGGTTGAGATCCGCTGAACGAGCAGGCCATGATGCTCGACGCCCTCGTCCGATCCATCAACCAGAGAAGACACAACTGAGATGCGTCCGGACGTTAACGGCGAAGTGGGCAGAAGCACCATCATGTAGCAGCCACATAACCCTTCTAATCATCAATGGCACTTCTTCCAGCCGGGGAGACAACGTCACCCGCAAGAAATGCCGATAGTTGTGGCATGTTAGGTGATGTTGAAGGAAGACTGGTCGCAAAATTCGGTCATCATTCCGGCTGCACCGATGATGATAATTCGCCGTCACCATACCATGGTGTTTCTGCATACTATCCCATAAATAACTGTTATGAAAGTTGAAGATACCGCTTCTCGTGTGACAATAGGAGGTATGACATGAACCCCGGAATCGTGGTTGCCTGATGAAGAAACTACTGACAAAGCTGCTCGCGATGTGGAAAGTCTGTCGCTAGTAAGCCCTGGACACGCTGTACGTGATAAGGGTAGTAACAATTGGACAATTGTCAATGAAAATGTTCCACACGGGCGTCTGGCTTGCCCTGTACTGGCGGGTCAACTGGCCAGTACTGACACAGCGGTCGCCTTCCACAGTGTTAGTCACGTTTTCCTTTAAGTCTGGCGTCCGAACATTTCGAGTATGTCCTTCCCGATTTTCTGCTTCCTGAAAAGCCTCTGTCTCAAACAAACGAAACACTGTGCAAACACTGAATGCTGTGGTTGTTTTTGGTGGGCATAGATCTCCTGTTACAACTTTGCTGCCCGCCGCCCGTTGCCATTTGCCTTTCCGTAAGTGAACACCACGTCAGCAAGCACTCGATTCGAATACGAAACCATTGTGTACAACGTTGTATCACATCCCCTACAAGGTGATTCAGTAAGAGAAGTGAATCGGACACATCATTACCAATTACTGTGGCACGAGAAGTCGTTAGGGTATGACATATGAGGAACAGTACCTCCCTCTGGGAGGAAAACATGTACAGTGTAACTGTGGCTGCATGGTACAACGTGTATTAGACCGCAATGTCTGTAACAAAGTATGACTGGATAAATGGTCTCTGGCATAGAAACCATGCATTTCCGGACATAAGTTCATTAGATCATTTTTTTCCATATCCTCTCATTGATCAATCCCTGGAGTCTCTACTCGGTGGAAAAAATCATCCTGTATAATTTACTTAGTATATGGCCTTCAACAGGCTATACACAGCTACTATGCAACACCATAAGATAGTAGCAAAATGTAGGAAGACTTGCAGAAGATTCACAATTGGTGTAGTGACTGACAGTTGATCGCAAATAAATGTAACTTATTGCACATAAATAGATGCTGAGACCCTCTGTTGTTCCCTTACATGAATATGACAAATCACTGGGAACAATAACAGCCGTATAATAGTTAGGACAACCATCCGGAGCAATCTAAAGTGGAATGACCGCATAAAAGAAACTGTAGGAATAGCATATGCTTTGCTGATATTCATTAGGAGAACCATAAGGAAAAGTAATTCATCCACGAAAGAAGCGGCCTTCAAAATACTTCCTTGAGTAATTCTTAAGTACTACTCATCATGAAACTTAACAGTCAGTGGTATGTTGTTGATGAGGAGAACGTTGATTGCCTCCATGGAGCGTGACTAGCGTGTTGGTTTTCGTGCACTTAGAAACGGTTAAAACATGTAATTCAAAATTTGCGCCGTGTCGCGTGAACTGCAGAAGTCCAGTGATTAATACTGAGTAAACTGTGAACTGCACACTTTGTTTTATACGTGGATGACCTACATCAACACCTACATGACTACTCTATAATTCACACTTAAATGCCTGGCAGAGGATTCATCGAACCATTTTCATACCATTCCTCTACCATTCCACCTCGAACGGCGGGTGGGAAAAACGAACACTTAAGTCTTTCCGTTCAAGCTCTGACTTCTCTTAATTTATTGCATGATCATTTCTCCCTACGTAGGTAGGCGTCAACAAAACATTTTCTCATTTGAAGGAGACAGTTTGAGACTGAAAATACATGAAAAGATCTCGCCACAATGAAAACCGCGTTTACTTTAATGATTACTGCCCTAACTCGCGTCTCATATTCGAGACACTCTTTTCTGCATTCCGCTATAAAACAAAACGAGCTGCCATTCTTTTAATCTTTCCGATGTCCTTCGTCAATCGTATCTGGCAAGGACCCCATACCTCACATATAGCAGAGGACGCACAAGCCTAGCGTAAGCAGTCTCTTCAGTGGATTTGTTGCATCTTCAGAGTATTCTGCCTACAAAACGCGGTCTTTGGTCTGCCTTTCCCATAAAATTATTTATGTGATCGTTGCAATTAAAGTTTTTCGTAATTGTTGTCCATATGTATTTACTTGATTTGGTAGTCTTTAGATTTGTGCGATTTGTCCTGTAATCGAAATTTAACGGATACCTTTTAGTACTCATGTGGATGACCTCACTCTTTTCATTATTTAGGATCAATTACCACTTTTCGCGCCGCACGGGTATTTTGTCTACATCATTTTGCAATCGGTTTTGATCTTCTGATGACTTTACTAAGTTTTCTCCTATTCAGTGGAGACAAATCTTTGGGCCACTGGTTTGAACATTTCGTGGACTGTGCTTTGATGTGAACAACAATTGAATTGTGTCGTACCAGTCACTGAATGCCCATAAGCTCCAATACACACACAACAGCCGTTCAACTGAAACTGTCTCGCGGGTGCCACGGAGTAAGAAATTGTACATAAGAATATTGTCTGTAAGTAGATTACTTCATTGCCTCGTATTTCAAATTGGACACACCCTGGAAGTTCAATTCCACGACACCAAGCAGTTCACGGTGATGGCTCCGACGGTACCGAAGTCCTTTCATTGCCTGCACCATATGTGTAAGGCATCTAGAGACATTTTCAACGCAGAATCGTCAGATACCAGCATCACGTGCCATCGTTACCACACCTGTCTCCAACCCTGCAACAAGATGAGCTGCAGACAACGCGGAAATTTTCAACAAAGACTGCGAAATCAGATCATTCTCCATGTTTCAGTAGCAATGGACTACCTTTAAAATAAAATATTCTTCCAGCAGTAATATTACAATTTGTCGATCTACGACAATATTGTCATTGTGACAGTACCAACATATAAATATAGTGTTTCCTCCAGATATCTCATAAAAACTTACTTCTATTATTTTACTAAATAACAGTCATACCTGCTCCCATTCATCCAGAGTCTCTGCCAAGTTTCACAGAGCCTTTTTTCTCGCCTAATAAATAACTGCTCAAACGAACAGATTTGCAACCGCCATTACACGACGTTCGCACGAACCAATCATAAGCGTGCTCTTTTCCGACTGATCTATAACAGCAGCCCGCGCAATATTCATTTTTGACAGCTGTGTACACAGTCTTGGGGCTGGTTTCTTGCCAGTATCACGCGATCTGCGTGGTTTGGGCGCGTCAGTGTATTTCGAACAACTGAGTGCAGGAACATACAGTTTTATTGTCAAGTCACAACCACACTCAAGTCCAAATATGAAAGCTGAGTCGTCAGTTTAATACAACTCTTAGCAGTGACAGCTGGTTTATTCAGGACAGAAACGTACACCCAGAACAGAACTGATCTCCTGGACAAAGAATGCCTTTATGTATACAAACATCAAATATTCTAAAAAGTTAGTAGTTGTAAAACTCTCAAATATTCCAGAAATCCAAACATTACGAAAGTAAGATATATCAAGAACCTCCCAGAAACGATAACTATAAAATAAAAAATAATTGTTGCTGGTCCAGTTTCTTAAGATTTTCAACCCTCCATTATACGGCTAGCACGCGAACCAACCATAAGTGTACTTCGTTCTGATTTGCTAATAGCAGTAGGCCATGCGTTATTCAAATTTGGCAACTGATGTAAACCTGTTTGGGGCTGGTCTGTTTACAGTATTACGTTAGTTGCGTGACTGCGGCGCGTCAGTGTATTTCGAGTACATGAGCGCATTTCTAGATGCTAACGGACTTATTATGCAACTACAATGGTACAATATACGTGGGGCAACTATAATTGTTCACGATCTTTTTATTTAATTTTCTCTGTCCTGATTTTTGCATCTTTGAATAAATTTACTAGGTGAGTACATGATTAAAGTTTTATTGCGTTTGAGTTGGAGAGCAAACTTAATTTTGATTTAGAATCTCGCACTTGAAATCAATCACTGTTTAATAACACACGTAACCGTAGATTAATAAACTTTCTTAAAATGTACTATTGCAGTTGGTACCAATTCGCAGTTCCCACCTGTCAGTATAGGGCGTAAAACACAACATTTTGTACTTATTTTGTATGTGACATACCAATGGAGGTCTCAAGTACTCTAGAGTTAAGTTCACTCAGCGTAACATAACGATATTATGTTACCACTTAATTATACGATTATTTACTCTACTTAAAATTAGGTCGACCTTTCCCATTGCGTTATACACGGCGAAATTTAGGTCGACCATTCCCATTGTGCTATTCATGGTGCCATGACTTGAAAATTTTATGGTTCAAAATTGGCTCTGAGCACTATGGGACTTAAGGTCTGAGATCATCAATCCCCTAGAACTTAGAACTACTTAAACCTAACTAACCTAAGGACATCACACACATCCATGCTCGGGGCAGGATTCGAACCTGCGACCGTAGCGGTCGCGCGATTCCAGGCTGAAGCGCCTAGAACCGCTCGGACACACTGGCCGGCTGAAAATTTTATGTTCAGTAATCCTGAGCCTGCAGTTCGAGATGAGAAGTCAAGTAGTGTTTAATGGATGACAGCGACACTTCTATTTTGTTTTACATTGATTGTTGAAAATATCAGTCAAGATGAGAGGCGACTTAGTTTTAAAGCAGCAGGAAGGGACAGGTAAACTGTCAGTAAAGACAGAAATGGGATCAGATACCAACACAAATCACGACGAGAAAAAGGATATGGATATATGTTGCGAACATTATTAGAGGCAATTCCTGGTGTCCGATTTGAAGTGAAAGATGTTGAATCTAAAAGTCCTGAGGTCAAAGATGAAGTGAAATCTAGAATTTATGACCACGAAAAGTCTATGAAAGATTGTAATACGGCTCAAAAAGCAAGTAGGAATGTTTCAATGAGAGATAAAGATATAGGTTGAAGATAAGGTGCAAGAAAACAGTGAACATAATTAAAGAAGCGATAGTATCATCTGAAGATGAAATGAAGGAATTAATTTCAGAAACTGCAGAGAGAACAAACAAACAGAAATAGAACTGAGAGTAGATAGATAAAAGCAAGACTTGTCTATAGTTACTGAAGACCAAGAATATGGGCAGTACAAAGACGAAGTTAAAATTTATGTTTGTCATGTTTTCCAAGAACATAAGTAACGAGCTACGGAAGAGGTGGAAGAAATAGAAGAGTCCACTTCTGCATTACAAGATATAATTTGAAATAAAAATTCGGGAAATGAATGTTACAATTCAGCCTATGGCAATACACACAGAGCATAGGAACAGCTTCAGTAACATCAATTTTGTGTTAAATGGTTCATTGCATCCGGTTGTCCTCCATGATGTGGTCTATCACCCCTAAACGTTTGATACTAACATTTTTGAAATGCCTCTATATGTGCGCATGCGCGCGCCCTTGTGTGTGTGTGTGTGTGTGTGTGTGTGTGTGTGTGTGTGTGTGTGATGAAAGTTGTGTTGGCATCTAGCAGTTTTTAAAAGAAATAGCCGCATCCATTGAGTATGTGGGACGTTCTTAATTACCATTCAGAAGAAAATTCACTTGATTTCATAATTCTGCATAGTATAAAACCTCACGTACTTCTCTCCGGCCATATAAACATCATGCCTTGGAATCAAACAAGACCTGGATATGATCCTGAAAATGTTTCTTCCGCGTTGTCTGCAATAGTCGTGGCTGAAGGACAGTGACGAAAATATTGCCGACCAACGACATCCAAAATGTGTGTGATGGTGCCAAGTCTGGCAAAACTTGCAGGGCAGAAAAACCGTTGCATTTCTTGGTAAGCTAACAACATTTATTCTCATTTTGACCCACTGGGCAGCTATTTTCCTGCTGAAATAGGACCTGTGGATTTACCTGAGGAAGAGGCAGTACCTCGGCCTGTAACAACAACAACAACAACAACAACAACAACAACAACAAATGTAGCAGGTTACTCTTCATATTGCCCTCAGTATGTAGGAATCTGTATCGCACTTTTTATTCGGCGATTCCGCTCACCATCATTGTTGATAGGTATTGATATGCAGCCCAGTTATGATGATTTTTAGTTGATAGTCACATGATAACGTCTTACACGTATAATGACACCATTGTACGCCATTTAAAAAGAGGAACTCGTCCAAAACCACTATATTTTGGCACTCAGCACACCAGCGTCGACGTTCACGTACGCTTTGCATTCTGAGGTGTGTATGGTTGCTCGGCAATAGAAGCCACCGGTGTAATCGGCAGCATACGGTATTCAATCATCGACGCAGACAGGTACACACCAGTTGCAGCGCTCCCCTATCGAATCAGACCTGTGTACCTAATTATGTGGCTTGCTACTGTCACGCGACAGGAAACCGTCATCCCGTGCTATTTTCGTGTCGCGTGCTCCATCAGGCCAGAACCCACTCTTCGCCGCGTACGACCTTCAACTGTCAACTAATTATACATGTCATCATAAAGTGAATAAAATAACTTTGCGATTGACAGGTTGCAGTGGCGCGGAACAGTGCATCTTAAACGAGCTAGGGCGATGACGACGACAACAACAACCATGCAACCATCCGTGCTTGACAAATCTTTGTATGTATATGCAAAACAGGCGACCCATAGGGCACTTGGCACTCTCAAAACAGCTACGATTGACTGGCAGATGGCCCCTACCACTCTACTCGCTGAAACCTTGACCACATTTAATTAGAGGAGGAGATTAGTCTTCAACATCCCGTCGACAACGTGGTCATTAGAGTCGGTGCACAAGCTTGAATTATGGAAGGATGGGGAAGAAAACCAACCGTGCCCTTTCAAAGGAACAATCCCGCCATTTGTCTGAAGCTTCTTAGGAAAAGCACATAAAACCTAAATCCGGATGGCCAGGCATGGGTTTCAACCGACGCCCTCCCGAATGCGGGTCCAGTGTGCTAGCCATTGCACCACCTCGCTTGGTAAATTTATTTTAATCGACGAAGTATGCTCCATATCAGTCAAATTGGTGTTTCGCAGAGTCCAGTCACTCTGTCGTATACCAATACATTCCCATACTGAGATCGCCGATACATTCCAGCACACTCAAGTTTCGCAGCTATTCAGTGTCTGAGAATGACGTAAAAATCGGCTTAACAGTGAGACTAGTGAAAGGGCTGCTATGGCGCCATGTACGCTATCTGCCTGCTAACTTAATAGTGGTTATTGATTCACTGTTCAACTAGTTCAGGTTAGTCCAGGCATTGCAATTTTCACTGGTTTAAAATACGCAGTTTGTTGTACATTTATGTCCATAGTGATACATTCCTACCAGTTAGGATGACGTCCGTTGCGGAACTTTCATCTGTACATTCGATCGGCTTTCTGGGTACTACACCGTGCTGGACCATGTACGTATTAAATGGGTGGCTGGGAGTTCCTGTAACGACTAATGCTCCACATCTGATAACCAGTGATGAACTATAAAATTCCACTGTGAATAAATCAAATATGATTGCGCGTTGCTTTTCAAGAAAGTTCGATTATTATAGTTGACCGTTCCGCCAACAACGAGGTCATTATGCACGGAACACCAATTAGAATTGAGGAAGCAAAACGGTCGTGTCATATCAAAGTAACCACCCTGATAGTCACACCAAGCCAATTTAGAGAAGTCACCTAAATGTTGACGGGGTTTTTAACCGCATCCCTTCCAAATAAAAGTCCAGTGTTGCACCACTGCGCTAAATCGATCAGTTGCTTCGTAAAGTAGCGCCAGAAACATCGTTGCACCAGGCAGCTGTCTGTTATAAAATATAAGCAGTTTACACGCTTGTCGCTCATTGAAGAGTGCGTACCGTTTGAAATATGCATTTTCGACCATTTATTTCTTACCAGAAAATACTCAGATAAGGATGCTCTGTTGGTTCTTTAATTATACCTTTAAAGTTTTGGGACACGCTGTATAGTTATACGACAAAGTTACGCACATACACTACAAGTTGGTGTTATTTACACTAAAAATAACCAGGAGTAATCTGACGCTTCCAACAAGTGTCGTATGCCATTTACCGAGCGAGCTCACTGCCGATGTTCATTCGGTTACATCTTGAGCTGCTCATTCCTAACATGTCCCATCTCTGCTCTCCTCACATATTAGTTCTATTTCTGTGTATGTTTTATACATATACTGATTCAGTTAATTTATTGTATTTAAACCTTGCGAAATTGTATAGTGGCTATTTTACAAATCAAGTTCCGCCCCCCCCCCCCTCCCCAACACCACAAATACTCTTCTTACCAAATATAATTAGAAACTTGTCCATCTACGGCGGAAAGACGTCACCTTCATACTCTTTGTGCAGATTTTCTAATTTAGGTGTGACAGTTCTACAAGAGATGAAAGACCTAACAGCGCGATGTTTTGTATAATGATGTCTGCTCTTTAACCTACCTCCCTCAGCGAGGATAATCTTTGATACAGTTCACTATCATCAAGAGCAAGTCATTTAAAAAAGTCTTTAAATTCCTTTCCAGCAATGCTTCCACCATCACCTGCCCTTGACATCAGAGAGAAAGAAGATTAGCTTTCCGTCCACAACCAAGTTATAAGAGACGAGGCAGAAGCTCGGATTTGGGCGGGCTGAGAAAGAAATCTGCCGTGTCTTTTTTGAATGCAGCCTTTCATCCAAATCATGAAAAGCTTCAATGTGGGTGGTATTTAACCACCGACCTCCTGAATACTCTGTGGAGCGTTCTTTGGCGAAATGATTCAATTCTATTGACAGGCTAAGCTCATCTCGAAAACATCTATAATGACAGCGGAACTCGCCTTTATTTTAGAAGACCTGACATGTATGGAACAATACTGATACTCTCAGATTCACGCAATTCGTTATTACTCAGACGTAAACCTCTGCAGTAATATTTTAACAACAGTATGTCTTGTAATATATTGGATATTTTATGCCCAAATACTAAAACTCGTCTACCACTGTTAGTAAATGATTTCCCAAGCTAACTCCCTCAGCTACACCTGATTTAATTCGACTATCCTCCATTACCCTTGTTTTAATTTCGTTGTTGTTTATCTTATAATCTCTTTTCAAGACACCATCCATTCTGTTAAACTGATACTCTTTGTACCTTAGTGCATCTGACAGAATTACTTTATTGACAGTACTTAACGTTTTCATATGTTGTCACTGAACTTTAACTATTTCTCCAAATTTCTGCAATGTTGACTAGAATACACACTTTGAAATACTGAAGTTGTCAAGGATAAAACAAAGGCACCTAAAGGCTGATTACAACTTATAAAAAAAACAGACTGCAGTTACAATAGCCGAAATACCTGTATGGGAGACAGTGGTTGAGAAATGTGTGGGCCAGGGATGTAACGTATCTCCATGTTGTTCAGTCTGTTCGTACATATAGCTATAAAGAAAACCAAGAAGATATTTGGAGTCCACTGTTAACGATGGCAAACAATGAACGAAATCAGATCGTAGGATGAACACGCAAGGCCACTACAGAATTCTACTGCTCGCCTGTGTTAACTGATGCCGCAGAAGCATGCAGAATCGCATTATGACTTCCTATGATGTTCATCTAGTGCCACAGTGGTAACTCTATCCCTCTCGTGAGTCATAATGGATTGCTCCTTTTGTTTACAGAAAGAGCTGTTTGCCTCGAAGGCGGAAAGCGCCTCCGACGGTATGCGCGAGAGAAAGATGTCCTCCTCCTCCACCGGCAGCATGAAGAATAAGTGGCTCAAGGCCTTCAAGAGCCTCAAAGCCAGCAACACCAGCGACGGCGCTCTCAAAGAGACGGAGAAGTAAGTCTAACATCTCACATCCGCTTGCCTTTACTCTGCATAACAAAGACACTTCTCTAGATTTTTACTATGTAGTAATATCGCTTCGACAAATTGTGTGTCTTTAACATAATGTCAGTTCTCACAATCCTGAAAGTAAGTTACCTATACGAGACAAATGAAAGACAATTTTCAAATTAACGTCATATACAATTCTGTGAAATCTTTCATTAAATGATCAGTTTTCGCACTCAAAAACGTTTAATGCATATTGAATGTAGTGATGAAAAAAATCTAATGCTTGTGTTTCTTGTACTAGCTCGGCATCGAGTAGAAGAGAAACTCTATTTTCCTTAATGGACCAATCAGTTTCTATTATTCTTTACAGCAAGGTGATCAAAGTGAAATTCTTTAAAACAGTTAATCTCTGTTAAAGTCAAAATTACTGTACATATCTACGACAGACACGTTTTCATTTTTATCCTTAAAAGTATCATCAGTGGTTTCAAATTACCATATACTTGTAAAAATATTTTCCATTATTATCTTGCGTACTCCGTTGCACACATTTTTAGCCATCTTTAAGTTTAAAACAATTATCTTGGATTTTAGTTAATACGTGTAAAGGTTTACGATTTGTACGTAACTGTCACATTTGCACTGGAAACGTCCTTGCCCTTTAGTATATGAACGATTAAATTTCGTCTAGAGCGTAGCATCACTGTATTCCACTTATCTGCAGTACAGTATACGTATTAGGCAATTTAACTGACGATTAAAAAAAGCACATTACTATGTTGTGATTCGGAGGAAAATACGAGGGTTGGAATCTGAATACTGACAATTATTTATTTACAGCTCATACAAAACAGATACGTGTTTCAAAGTTTTACTGACCTTCAAAGCAGTCACCAGTATTGTGTACAACCCGTTGCCAGCGATGTGGAAGTCGTAGGACACTCTTGGCAGTGCCATTTGTGTTGACAGTTCGAGCGGCGCGGTCTATTGGCTCTGACCACAATGGGACTTCTAAGGTCATCAGTCCCCTAGAACTTAGAATTACTTAAACCTAACTAACCTAAGTTTTTAATGTCCCGTGTACGCGAGGTCATTAGAGATGGAGCACAAGTTGGGCCTTGTTCTTTCTAAGGGAATCATCCCGATATTTGTCAAAGTGACTTAGGTAAACCACGTAAAACTTAAATCTGATGATCAGAAGAGGAGCTGAACACTGATCCTTTAGAATGACATCCCAGTACCATAACCACTGTGTCACCGAACTGGGAGGGGGGGGGGAGGAAGAGGGGCTGTGTGCCTGGTAGTCATGATTTCACTACATTTCTATTTTTTGTCTCCATATTTAACATATTTTTGTTCGATGTAATTGCTTTTTGGCTGTGGTACTTTCTTTGTATTGTTAATATGTTCTGCGAGAATTGTTATTTCTTACTACTTACACCTTTTTATGTTTCTCCGTACGTAAATATGCTCGGCATCATACTTTCAGGGGCGTAATAGTATTGTTACAATTTCTGCTGTTTCCTCCCGAAGCTCTAACATATTAGCTAACATGTTCCTATTTCCAACGATTTAACAGTGTTCCTTTTTGTTGTGGCAGTGTGTTTCTTCGTATTAAAAGCTAAGATAACTGAAAAATGTACTGAGTGTATGCTATAGAATATGTCCATCGTCCCTGAAAGTTTGTAACATCATCACGGAATCATCCTTTGTAAGGGGCAGTCAAAGAAAAGAAGGGGCCCGCATGTTGCCGATGTTGTTCCGACTACGCTGCAGAAATTTCGCTGGGAAGTCCTTACATATGCTCCACATAGTCCCGATCAATCTCCAAGCCATTTTCATATTTTTAGTTGATTGAAAACAGACATTCGTGGTCGTCTATTTGCTTCGGATGAAGTGCTGCACGCCTGGAAAGAACCATGGTTCCGTAAAGAACCGCAAAAGCTCATTGACCGTCTTGTATCACTGTGGGATAAATGTATTAACATATATGGCTATTACTTTTTTCCCATCAGTCTTGTTTTCTTTTGACTGCCCCTTATACTCTCAGGCCATGATGATGCTTTTGCAAAAAGAAAACAGAACATGTGTAGTCTAAACACACACCATAATTTTCAGTTGCACAAGTGACGATAGCTAAAATTCTACGAATCAGTCGTTAAACTTGCAAATGAGAAACAAGTACACAAAAAGATATTTGAAAATTTTATTTAATTCTTTGTAATACCCAAACAAAAACTGAAGCCACATATATTTTTTTTCCAGAAATCATCCATTAACCAGTACTTTTATAATATCAAATTTATTTACAGATCTTTCTCAATGAAATGTTTTGTCTCTTCAGTAGCTATCTTCAAAATTCGTTACCCAAGTAAAGCGCTGAAAACGTATGTGCTAATTTTTGTCATCATAAAGAGCACAGGTAAGAGGAAACAAGTCAGCATTGCCGTTTTCACCCATTACCCTTATAACGAGTACAGATCTTTAAGGCAGTCAGTGCTAATCCAAATCTGTCCATTCGTAAGTGGTTGAAATTTTTAAAAAAACAAGTCCAGCATCGCTATCAAAGGGAAATAGATGGTCAGTATTATTAAGAAACGTATTAAGAAAGTATGGTTTCTGATTTAGCATAATTCTCTTCACTTCAGATATGACTGACATTCCCAAATCACAAATATTTGCAACTATCATCTTCTACTCATCGAAGTGCCCCACACTTGGTATACTTGCTGTGCCTTCAAAATTTCCGTAATTTCACTGAATCATATGAGAAAATTGTGTTAATTTCCTAAATAGGAGAGGGTGACTGCATTCCCCATCCATTTATAAATGTCTCCATTCATATTAAAGTCGAAGAGAAACTGAACCCTAACATTCCTTTAACATCTCGTTCTCATTCCAAGAGTGAACACAAATCTTAGTGGTAATGAGAGTAAACAGACGCTGAACCGCAAGAAGTCATGATAAAAATTATTGCGTTGCAAAATTTCCGTAATGATTCGTGTACTACATCAACTACGTTTCTCTTCCATTAATTATTTGTCCTGTATGTAAGTTATGGTTCAAATGGCTCTGAGCACTATGGGACTCAAGATCTGAGGTCATCAGTCCCCTAGAACTTAGAACTACTTAAACCTAACTAACCTAAGGACATCACACACATCCATGCCCAAGGCCGGATTCGAACCTGCGACCGTAGCAGTTGCGCGGTTCCAAACTGTAGCGCTTAGAACCGCATGGCCACACCGGCCGGCAAGTAATTTCTAATTGTAGCTGTGATATATGGTCAGTATATCCAGTTTTGAATAAATATCGTGGCAAATCGTTCGTAACTGTCAGTTCCATCATATTCTTCTTCTTATCTCAGCTAATTCGTTGACAGTGCGTTATCTTTTTTCTGTTTCTCTCTTCTTTTATTCCTATTCTTAAAATGCATTATTGTTTTGATAAGAAGTTCAGATGTTCAACTGCTGAGGTCATCGGTCCCTAGACTTACGCACTACTTAAACTAACTTATGCTAAGAACAGCACAAACACCCATGCCCGAGGGAGGACTCGAACCTCCGGCGGGAGTGGCCGCGCAATCCGTGTCATGGCGCCCCAAACCGATCGGCCACTCCACGCGGCTGCAACAGTCATTGCCGAATTGCAGAAGTGCTGAAAAAGGAAATTATTCTAGTAATGTGCAAATATTTATTAGTACTGCAGTGTGGCGTGCATTCACATCAGAATGTGGAAAATAATTTCTTGCCAAGTCGATAATTGTCATTTTGAATACACAATCAATAAAAGTTTGCATCACCTCGGTTCCAAGAGTTCCGGAACCTGTACAGAATATTGGAATAGAGATCAATATAAGCATCATTTCCGCCATTTTTATTGCTCATGAAAACTACTCATTGCATGTTGTACTACCACACAGGGAGACCTGTAGAAGTGTTGGTCCAAATTGTTGTACACACCAGGAACCTGTAATACCCAGTAGCACGTCTTCTTGCATTGATTCATGCCAGTATTCGTCGTGGCATATGTTCCGCAAGTTCATTTAGGCAATGTTGATCCATATTGTCCGCTCCTCAACGGCGATTCGGTGTAGATCCCTCAGAGTGGTTGGTGGGTTACGTCGTCCATAAACAGTCTTTTTCAGTCTATCCTAGGTATGTATGATAGGTTTCATGTCTGGAGAATATGCTGGCCACTCTGATCGAGCGATGTCGTTATCCTGAAGGAAATCATTCACAAGATGTGCATGAAGGGGGCACGAATTGTCATACATGAAGAAGAAAGCCTCGCCAATATGCTGCCGATATGGTTGCACTATCGGTCGAAGAATGGCATTCAATTATCGTACAGCCGTTACAGCGAATTCCACGACCAGCAGCGGCGTACGTTGGCCCCACATAATGCCACCAAAAATAGCAGGGAACCTCCACCTTGCTGCACTCGTTGGAGAGTGTGTCTAAGGCTTTCAACCTTACCGGGTTGCCTCCAAACACGTCTCTGTCGATTGTCTGGTAGAAGGCATATGCGACACTGATCGGTGAAAAGAAGGTGATGCCAATCCTCAGCGGTCCATTCGGTATGTTGTTAGACGCATCTGTGCCGCGCTGCATGGTGTCGTGGTTGCAAAGATGGACTTCGCCATGGACGTCGGGAGTGAAGTTGTGCATCATGCAGCCTGTTGTGTACAGTTTGAGTCGTAACATGACGTCCTGTGGCTGCTCTAAAAGCGTTATTCAACATGGTGGCGTTGATATCAGGGTTCCTCCGAGCCATAATCCATAGGTAGCGGCCATCCACTGCAGTAGTAGCCCTTGAGGGGCCTGAGCACGGCATGGCATCGACAGTTTCTGTCTCTCTGTATCTCCTCCATGTCCTAATAACATCGCTTTGCTTCACTCCGAGACACCTGGACAGTTCCATTGTGAGAGCCCTTCCCGGCCCAAAGTAACAATGCGGGCGAAATCGAACCGCGGTATTGACCGCCTAGGTATGGTTGAACTACAGACAACACGAGACGTGTACCTTCTTCCTGGTGGAATGACTGGAACTGATCGGCTGTCGGACCCCCACTGTGTAATAGGCGCTGCATGGTTGTTTACATCTTTTGGCTTGTTTAGTGACATCTATGAACAGTCAAGTGGACTGTGTCTGTGATACAATATCCACAGTCAACGTGTATCTCCAGGAGTTCTCGGAACTGGATGGTGCAAAACGTTTTTTGATGTGTGTAAACATGTCATGTGTGATAAATAATAATAATAATAATAATAATAATAATAATAAAAATTTCACCAATTATCAAAATGCATCTTGAGGCGATAGGTTACGTCCTTAGCTACTCCAATTCTTAACTAAATGTAATTCTTGGCTTACATACTCCTTCCTTTTGACCACGTGGTTCCGTTGACGATTCCTCCGCGTCCGCGAATACTCCGCAATAACACTGTTGTTGTGTCATTGTTCCCGCAGAACGGTCTAATCACCTATGTACTCTCGGGTACTCTGCATCCGATCTTCCATCCATGTTGGGTTTGGTATTAGAATAGGATTTAAATGGCTCTGAGCGCTATGGGACTCAACTGCTGTGGTCATTAGTCCCCTAGAACTTAGAACTACCTAAACCTACCTAACATAAGGACATCACACACATCCATGTCCGAGGCAGGTATTAGAATAGGATTTACTGGAGTTATTCTCCGGTAGTAGTTAGCCCTAGCTGATGTCGAAACTGCAGAAATTTGTTGTATAATTTTGGAACTTGTTTCCACTAGTATTTTAATCTTTCTGGAGACTGGAAGTCTCTTTCATAGGGATCAACATAGATCCGACAAATAGCGATCATCTGAACCCAGCTCGTTCTGTTCGTTCACGAGACCGAGAAAGCAGTAGACTTAGGTGTTCAGTTTGACTTCCAGAGCACGAATAAAATACTAGCGCAGGAAATATCTTACCCTCTGAAGAGTTCCTAGCAGATTTAACACACCATGACATTCTTGGCATGATGGATATTCACTCTGCTGTTCTCTAATGGGTCACTACTGCTGCTTTAATTTCAACTGAGGCTCTGCAATCCATTAGACTGTGTCGATTTACCGGCAGGTATCTCTCATGATAAATGTGTATATGTCTACAAACAATGTCGGGGGTGACCTAGCATTGCCAGCCGCGGTGGCCGAACGGTTCTAGGCGCTTCAGTCCGGACTAGTTACCATAGTACCATACCTGCAGGACGTATACGGGCCATGGCAACAGCTTTGTCATCCTCGTCGGTAGCTCCAACCCAGTGGGGCGTATTACTAACCTAAGGGGTCTAGGTTCGATTCCCAGCCGGGTCGGAGATTTACTCCGCTCGGGGACTGGATGTTGGGTTGTCCTTACCTTCAAATGAAAATCGCCTGCATGGCGTCAAATGACGAGTCGAAGCCTACTTAACTTCGTACCAGCGTATGACTTGGTCTTAATGATTGTTCAGAGTTGTAGAAGCACACTGTCGATCTTCCACTGTTGAGATGGCTGCATGAGCCCGTTCCGAAAGCCAATTAAAAACCAGTTTTGTTGATGCGCGTATAGCGTAACTTCTTGGAGTACAGAGAGGATACACTCCGTAACACAGCGCACATGGCCGTCGTGTTATGCATGGAGATCGACGAAAAGAACATCGCATCCTGTAACAATCCTCGAATCCCGATACCGATTGCCAGCGGCCATGCATGATAAGCGAACTTGGAATTTTCAGACGCGTCACGGTTTTTCAAGCAACGTTAGACAGGAAAAAGAATACCGACAGTGAATTGTTACTTTGTAAATTACGTGTGCAGTGCACATATCTGAATAACAGTGACTATTCAAACCGAGGATGGTGATATTACCAATGCAGAATACAGTGTTAATCAGTACAGTTTTATGGCTCTCATTAAGAGATCGGAATTAATAAAGAGAGTTCAAGCTGTAGATACAGCGGAAAACGAAAATTTAAATTTGGGAGTAGGCATTGAATCGCCAGAAAAAGTAATAGATCTTAATCGTGTTGACAATGTATGAAAGTATGATATGAAATTGCAATTGTTACGAGAACTGAAGGTCGATAGTCAAAAGATAATTCCAAATAACCAAAAATAAGCGCAGATTTGACCAAAGGATTAGAGGATTTCACAATTTTAAACAAAAATCTAAATGAACGGAAGAAAATAATACAGAATTATCATCAAAAACTGAGCAAAATGGTAGATGATGTTTGTCAACAGGTGAGAACAGATACGAAAACAAACGTTCTGATGACATTCAAGACATAAAACAATACTATGAAGAGAAAGAAGACAAGGTGGTGGAAGTTCATTCTCAGTTAATATTACAGCGACAACACATTCATCAGACTATGGGAGCAAGTGCAGTAATTCACGATGCCATTGTTGACATGAAAAGGTCAGGGGAGTAAAGTAATGCAGACGTCATGTTGAATACACGGACAATCTTGTGATTTTGATCTTAATGTCAATGAACTGGAGAAATCTGTCAGAGCCAAACATAACTGCATTGCTGACAGTGATCGAAGTTTGAGACGAGAGGATCTCGATTTATTGATGCAAGGAAGCTACAATGACAACTGTTATTTCAATGTAAAGAACGACGATTTTGCTTTGAAAGGGCAGTTTAAAGCTTAAGGTCCATAAATCCAAATGAGGGAAATATAACAGGCCTTTGTGCACAACAAGTGTGTGTCGATAACTACATGACGGGAAAGTCCGGCGTAGAAAATGTTATGACAAGTACAAAATTCAAAACAATATCCTTAAGTGAATATTTGGCCAAGGATCAGCAGAACGAAGTACCTAATTTATTAAGCCATGACAAACATGCTAAGAATCGCAAACTTAACTACAAAAAATATTTTGAGAAGAAATTCGAGAGAAAAATAGCTCGAAAAACAGCGTGAGAAGAAGAAGAAGAAGAGGGAGATAATTCGCTTACTCTTTTACAAAGAAGAGGAAAATTGACTTGCAAGCTAGGAAGAAGAAATTTCATGATTACTTTCGAGTGATGATAACTAGTGACGACTTTTAAACCTTTGACTTCTTTAGGAATTTATTAGTGTTTTCATAAATGAGTGTGAAACATAGCTGCACTATTTTACTCAATTATTTGCATGTAACTTATTGTTGACATGTGGCGGCAAGTGCTTTGTTTTGGCGTGTTGCCACTGTGTGTTCATTCTCTATGTTCACGCGGTGCTGGTGTGCAACGTTCTGTCATCCTGATGTCACGAGTCCAGGCATCTGATTCATGGCAGCAGTACTCTATCACCAATCGCCAGACCAACAGTTAGCGTGCCTTCCACCAAGCGGCATTTCAGTCGACAACATGCAAACCAGGCGGTGCTTTCGACTACGCAGCACGGATAAGCTGCGCGATCGATTTTGAAAGCCGACTTCTTGCCTCCTTCAGACATTCGTGATGAGTGGCACCCAACAGTCATCAAGAATGTCTGAAGAAGTTGCCTTACTGACATATAGCTCTATCTGGATGATGCCACCCAACTGAATACTCTAGAGATATTCAAAATCTGCACTTTAACCTTATCATATTAACAAACCGAGCTCTGCCACTATCTTTACCTACGAATTACGCCACAATAATATTCACTTCTTTGGCCCCAGGTATTTGTAAGACATGGTTCAAATGGCTCTGAGCACTATGGGACTTAACTTCTAAGGTCGTAAATCCCCTAGAACTTAGAACGACTTAAACCTAACTAACCTAAGGACATCACACACATCCATGCCCGAGGCAGGATTCGAACCTGCGACCGTAGCAGTCTCGCGGTTCCAGACTGTAGCGCCAGAGCCTCTCGGCCACACCAGTCGGCTGTAAGACATGACTTTTTCCATTTGTAATTCATTAATGGTGTGGTGGAGGGCTACCACTTTTTTACGATTGGTGAAGTACGTAACTTAATTTTTCTTACATTAAAAGCATTATGATTTTTGTTAATTCAGGTTCAACTGAATCTCTTGTTTAGTTTTAAAATTTTAATTTGCCTGAATGGCACGACTGCAATCCAGATTCGGCAGTATTTCCGTAGCTTGTTTGCGGAATAGCTTCGGTATAAGGTTAATTCAAAGCCAGGCTAATTTATAGTAGTACCAGGTAGTCCATTAAAGCTGTAAAGGCGAATTTCTGAGTAAGCATTCAGACTTCATTCCGATTCTTATCGTTATTATATATAGAAGACTGCCTCAAGGTCGATATTAAGACAACCCTATCTGCTTTCCTCCAAACACATTCTGTTATCTGAAAGAAAATACCAGAAAATATTAATTAGCGTTATTCATACGTCGATCTTCTTTACTTGTCGCGAACTAATTATCGCAATTCTGTTAGCCTGTTTGAGGAATGCCGTAATGTAAATGTATTTCTAATTAATACAACGTTTCTTTCGAGATTCCGGGTTCAAGTTTACAAATATTATGAGCAGTCATCGTTAAACGTGTATAACATTTATTAAGATTCTCTGTGGTAGTAGAAAAATAATTGAAAGTCTTCAAAAACCAGCCAGTCATTTCTGGTATGGAAGTAGTATTGCTCACCATTTTTTTGTTTTTTGTTTTTGCTGGAAATGCATGTTTTACACAAAACGTGATCTCCAAACATTATTCTGCGACAAGACAACGTTAAACTTTCCTGAAAATGGTCTGATAGTAGTTCAGTTTTTAAGAAACTTGGCTGAATCTCATTCAAATCCAATGGGCATGCAACTGATCCAAGTTTCGTATTAATTAAATCAGTAAAAAAGTATTTACGGAACGTATCGTTCAATTCTGGGTCAGGACATCTTGATTTGGGTTCTACACTGTTTCCCCAAATCATTTCAGGTGAATGCTAAGATAGATCCTTTGAATAGGCTTAGATTTATTTCCTTCGTCATCCATTCTCAAAGATCAAGGACTACTTCCTTAATGACCACACCCACAGTAGGTTTGTAAAATTTAACTTTTCCCTCTTCTTCCGTTCCGTCCTGATATGAAACTAACAGGAGGTGCTTTTCTGCTCAGAGAACACTGAATTACGTGGGATGAAAAAGGATACTAAATTTCACGGTCTCCTCTAGATTTTACCATGCGTTATGGTTTTGAACCATGCATATCCATATTGCTTTTGTGTGGTTCTTTTTTGTGCAGTCGGTCCATATTTTATTAGGCTGTGGTCTTAGTCGTTTCTCATCTCTTAGTATTTATCAATAAACTTGATCCATTTACCATATATTCGCTTGACTGCATGTGCAGCTCACCTCTATCTTCATTTGCGTTATAGCTACAATTACATCTAACAATTAAGCCTGTTTTATCCTATACACATTTCGTCTGTATGAGTGGTGTCGATTCTTTCACTTATTAGAAGAAACAGACACCACTGACATATATATGTCCGTCAATGCTAATATGATTATTCGATGCAGAGAACTCTTCGCCCGATCTCGTGCAGGACTTCGCGTGATGCGACGATCTGGAAGATCTCTCAGTGGTCTTACTTATGTCGACATTGCTATCCTCCTGATTTCCTGTATTCCCTGCGGTTTTGTTCCCCTTGACTTTTCTTTTTGATCCATCCTTTCTGGAGTTTTTGGTCTCCCTTTGGAGTTTGACCTACAGTACCTCCATTTCTAAATTTTCTGTCTGTAGTGTGAGCTATTTGGGGAAGAACTCGCTCCCTAGCACCGATGAGGTGGATACACCTCCCCCCTTCCTTTCCCTCTTCTGTCTCTGCTGTAGCCTCCCTCTCACCCCCTATGTCAGCAGCATGTGCAGTCGGTCAATGTGGTGGGGCTGTCATGTACCCATCCGGCTAAGCCCCCTGCAACACAGGGATCACATTTCTGTTACCTGAGCTGTTGCCTCCCCATGTATGCTTACGAATGGTTGCTTGTCCCTGGCTACGCCCTGGGAGGAGCGCCAGGCTCGCTAGCTTGGGATGAGACACTTTCCCCACTACCTGGTCTGCACTAGAATCAATTGGGACGCATTCACTGCAACAAAGCCGTCATTATTTGTGGAAAATATCAAAGACAAAAATGTTGTAGTGGAGTCTCTCAGTAAGATGCGGTCAGGTTCATTGTTTGGTCCCCCTTTGCAGTTTGACTTATCTCCACTTCTAAATTTTCTGTCTGTAGTGTGAGCCATTTATGGAAGAACTCCCTCTCTAGCATTTATGGAGTGGATACATCTGCAGCCCTTTGTGTTTGTGCTCATCTTGACGACGTCCTGGTGGCCATTACTCCTTACCTGTCTCTGAATATGGTTCAGAGAGTCTTTTTCACAGGGACCTCATGCTCCAAACAGATGAAAAACTCCAGCCAATGTGAAACAATGGGAAATTCATTTTGTTCGGCACATGTCTTTCAGACTTATGGCGGACTCTTTATGTGGTGAATGTGGACATCAACTCCACGAGGAAAGGCCCTCTGTTCCACCACATGTGTATGTTAATTGTCATGACCATCACTCTCCACACTCACCACTTTGCCCGGCTTGTAACAAAGAAGACAAGATGCAGCAGTGTAAGTCTCTTGATCGTTTATGTTACGTTGAGACTCGTCAGAAAGATGACTAACTGACTTCACCCTGTATCGATGATTCCTGCTTTTGTCTTTGTTACGTCCTTTCCCCCTCCCCCTCTTCCTCTCCCGTCTCCCTCTCCTCATCCCCCTCTCCTGTAGTTCCCATGCCCTTCCCTCCAGGTACGCTGTCCCTCCCCAGCTGAAGAAGTGTCCCCATTCTTCAGCCCCCGCCAGTGATGGGGCTCCCTCCGTGGACCCCTCCTCCTCCAACCAGCGTCTCTTAGGCCAGAGGCCTGCTACCACAACTTGGCTGGGGGACACACAGTATGTGTGACTCTCCAGGTCTTGCAGAAGCCTGCTGTCCTTCCGTGCCAAGCCCTCCTTAACCTATGAAATAGAAGGATAAGAAACAAGTCCCATGACAAGCCTCCCCCCCCCCCCACTCCCCAGTGCCACGGTGCCACCAAGGTGCAATCGCAATCTGAGTCTGACTCCTTATTTAAGGGTGTCCCCGCGTCCTCGTTGATGACAGATTGTTATCCAGGGGTGTGATTGACTTCAGCCTGTTCGCCTCCCATTTGTATACCCACTCTGTGGTTATTCAACGGAACTATAATGGATACTACTGTCACCTTCCAGAGTTTCAATCGCTTATTGCCGTTTACTAGGCATCTTGTGTCGTTCTCCAGGAATCTCATGTTACTGCTACTCATTCACTGGCCCTTCGTGGGTTCCCTTTCTATTGGAACTGGGTCGGCCCTTTGAAGGCTTCCAGTGGCGTTTGCACTTTGATCCACACGAATATAGTTAGTACCTGGATCGCACGTCATACCACACTGGAAGCAGGAGCAATTTGTGTCCAGTTGGACTCCTTAGTGATGGTTTGCTATCTGTGTCTCCCTCCTGACAGGCCACCTACAACAGTTGCCCTACCTGCCTTCCTTCAACAACTTCCCCTTCCCTTTCCTCCTTTGGGATTTTAATGCCCGTCACCCACAGTGGGGCAGTGCTTTTTTGTCTATTCAGGGGTTGTCCATTGACCAATCTCTTGCAGACTATGATCTGAGCCTTCTTAATGATGGTTTCCATCCTCATTTTAGTGTCTTATATGGCAATTTCTCTGCCATTGATTTCCCGCTCTCTTCCCCTCCCCCTCTTGCTTCCTTATACTGGGCACCATCCGATGACCTCTGATAGTGAACACTTCCTGTTGATTCTCTCGTTCCCTTCCCACCTACCGATGACTGTCACAACAACTAGCTTCCCATCAAGCTGATTGGCCTCTATATACCTCCTAGGTCGTGTTCACACCGTCTTTGTCAGGTTGTATTGATGAGGTCGTCCGTGATTCGTCCGATAAGATAATCTGCAACCCTGGCATTGGCGTTGCCAGCTTGACAAGCCCCGTTCCCTGTTGGATAGTTCTGTGGTGGAGCACAACCATTGCTACAGCGTTCCATTATCGTCATCGCGCTTTGCAACATCTTAATCGGCATAAGTCCTCCGCCGGTCTTGTCACCATTAAACTTCTTCGCCCAAAGCACATTACTTAATCAAACAGAGCAAGTGTGGATGTTTTGAACGCTTTGTGTTCTCTCAACGTTCTTCTGTTCCTTCTTCACGGGTGTGGGCTACACTGTGCATCCACCAAGGCTGTCAACAGCAGTTTCGCATTCCAGGTCTTGCCCTTGCAGGGGGCCTTTGTACAGATCAATTAGTTCGCGCGGAACATCACCAACCAATTTTGCGACGGTATCAATGTCAGCCTCCTATCCAACCGCCTTCCTCCTCCAGAAACAGCGGGCAGATGCTTCCTGCTTATGTGTTACCCCTTGTCAGTGAACCTTTTACTGGGTGGAAGCTTATTCTGGCCCTCTCTTCTTCCGACGCTTTAGCTGCTGGCCCTGATTCCAACATCTCCTCCAGATGTTCAACCGTATTTGGCTCCAAGGCATTTTCCTGATTCAGTGGAGAGACAGTATTGTTGTTCCTGGCCTTAAGCCTGGTAAGGATCCATCGTTCCTCGATAGTTGCCAGCCATTAGCCTGACCAATGTCCTCTGAAAGTTACGAGAATGGATGGCGTCTAATAGGCTCAGTTGGATCCTTGAATCTCAGGACATTTTTGCTCCTTACTAATGGGGCTTTTGGGAGGGACGGTCTCTAGCTAATCATCTGCTTCAATTGGAAACCGCAGTTCGGCAGGCCTTTTCTCAGCATCGCCATTTTCTCGCAGTTTTCTTCGACCTTCGTAAGGCGTAAGACACAGCTTGGCGGCTGCACAGCCTCCTTGCGCTCCTTGAGTACTCTACCATGTGGAATTTGATGGTTGGAGAGACAACATCACAGTTACAGGTAATATGCGTAAACGAGTTCCGTTGGTCACTGACGCATCGTGTATGTGGGTAGTGTTAACTCCTTCAGCATCTGTTTAGGCTTAAGCTTGTAGCCATACAATAAATGACATGAGGATGGCTGTAGGTGTTCCATTTTCGTACAATATCTGATAAGGATTCCAGAGCTCATAGCAGTACTTTAGCACAGGCCGGATAAGCGTAGTATAGGCAGTCTCTTTAGTAGAGGTGATGCATCTTCTAAGTGTTCTGCCAATAAAACGCATTCTTCCGTTCGCTTTCCTCACAACAATATATATGTCATCGTTCCAGTTTAAGTTGTTCATAATTGTAATTCCTAGGTATTTAGCTGAGATGACAGTTTTTAAATTTGTGTGATATATCGTGTAACCGAAATTTAGTGGATTTCTTTTCGTCTCGTGTGGAAGACCACACAATTTTTCTTATTCAGAGACAATTTCTGCCTTACGCACCATACAGATATCGTGTCTAAGTCATTTTGCAATTGACTTTGATCTTCTCATGAATTCACTGGATGGTGAATGACTACGCCAACTAGAAACTATTTGAGAGGACTGATTAGATTGTCTTCTAAATCATTTATATAGATTAGCAACAGCATGGGCCTACAGCACTTCTTTGGGGAATGCTAGATATCACTTCTGCTTTTATCAACGATTCTCCATCGATTACTACGTACTGTTACGTTCCTGACATGAAATAAAGAACCTAGTCGCACAGCTGAAGTTATTTTCCATAGGCACGCAATTTGGTTAGAAGCCTCTCGTGAGGAACGGTGTCAAAAGCCTTCTGGAAATATAGATATATGGAATCAATTTGAGATCCCATGTTGATAGCACTTATTACGTCGTGCAGATAATGAGCTAGTTGTATATCACAAGAATAGTAGTTTCTGAATCCTAGCTGACTGTATTAATAGAAGATTGCCTTAGAGGAAATTCATAATGTTCGAACACAGTATATGTTCCAAGAACATACTGAAAATCGATGTTAGTTTTACGGGCCTGTACGTCAGCGGATTACTCTTATTTCCTTTCTGTTGTGACCTGTGCAGCTTTCTAGTCGTTTGGCACGGATCTTTCGTCAAGCGAGCGGTTATATATGATTGGTAAGTATGGGGCCATTGTATCACCATGCACAGAAAGGAATCTAATTAATATGCTATCTTGACTGAAAGACTGTTTCGCTGCACCGAACATATCTATTTCATAGTTACAAATTTTGCAATTGTTTTCGATTGGAATAGAATAATTTCTTCATATGGAAGAAATATAATGGAGCGTAAGAACCCAGAAGATTTTACCTTCAGTTAAAATTGTCACGAAAGCTTGCAGACGTATGTTGCATAAAGGAGGCTATGGTACATAATGTGGCATATAGATGAAAATGAAGTATGTGAATGCAGGCTTTCTCGGCGTATTCCAATCATAAAATCTTCTCGTTCTTTCAGCCGAGTGGTGGCATCTTCTTTTCGAAAAGTTTCAATGATTTTCCTTCCCATCATCTTCAGGAAAAATTTATGAATATTATGGGTGCGAAACTCATCGAAACGTTGTGACAAGACGACGTTACCTCTCGATTGATCACCCCAAAGGACTTCATGAAAAGTGATGTATGTATTAGAATTCGAGGATATATATGTTTTCTGTTTGTAAAATTGCTGATTAGAGAAAGAATTAGATGGTTTGGATGTAGATTTAAATAATAAGTTAAGAATTAAGTTGGATGTTTTTATAAATACACAAAGTAAACATAAAGAACATTTTTTTGTATGCATAAATGTAAGGTTCTGTACCTCGATTTTTGTTTCCTTATAGCAATTTTGGAGCTCTCTATCAAATAACCATATAAAATTCCGCTTTAAATTCATTTATCTGATAACTTGTAATATGGCGACAATGTAAGCGGCGTGGCACACGACTGCCCAGGAGAGAATGACAAGTTTGTTAGTGTATAGTACAGACTACGTAAAAATGGTTACTCTACAGAACATATAATTTCTGGAAGTATCCAAAAAGATTAAGAGACGAACTATAAAGATTATTAGACTGGTTGCATCTCAGTGCTAAGCAACGGGTGTCGTGAACGCTCGAGCGCGGTGGCTGCAGCAGCGCCTCTGGCATGGCCACGGGACCCCTCTTCGCGATTTCTTTGTTTCAAATTATGCGCATCTGCACTATTCTTTTCGCATTGGCCGAAACTGTTTAAACACAGGATATTAGCGCTGTCTCGTTTGCAACCTGCTGTGGATGCGTCTTCCGACTAACAACATTAAAAGTTGTAAATGCAGGTAAACATTGTGGTAATTGCTAAACATTTGAAGTCTCGTATGTATGTGTGTATCTGGATGACGATATTGAGGAGTGGGTATTTTAAATAGTGGGAAAAAATAGTAAAAATTGTAACACACAGACGCAAAATAGTAAATATAAGTGGAAGGTGATCATGAGCGTCAGAAAACATTATCTGACGGCCATGATATCATCAAATTTTACGCTGCGCAAAAGATTTGAAGGGGCAATTTTTCGAAACCCTATCATTTTACTCATTGCAACGCAAATGTTTAAAATTCGGCTCAATGATGCCTACAACCTTTCTCTGTGATGGTGCAAAAGCGTGGCGCGCTGCGACGTCACCTTTGGGATCGGCGATGTTTCAAACAGCAAGGTGTCGACACATGGGTAAAAATGGCCAGAGCTCCGAATTTTATGTGAAGTGGTAGGGTAGATTAATGATATAACACTGGCACGAAAGTTCACCCAAATTCTGCCCAACGCTACCGCGGGTGTGTCACATGATGGGAAGGTCGTCACACCCCCTCCTACCCACATGTCATGCCCTCTCTTGGCATCTGTACGATGGAGGTCAGAACAGCGACGATTAGAGTTGGAATCACCCGTTTTCTTATGGGTGGCAGAGTAAAAGATTCCAGACACGCCATCGCCCAGAACCGACATTAAAAGCCGCAGGAGATGGTATAAAGGGATTGAGTGAAAGAATGCTTTCATTTGGGACGTTTACTCCAACATAATCAATGATCGAAAACGACACCATGAAGTCTTATGTGCAACAGAAAGACGTTCTTAAGAACCTTGGACACTCGACGCCCCCAGCACGACTGAACTCTTCTCTAAGGATACCCACCCCCTCCTCCCCAGTTCGGCAAAACCCTCAGTGAAACACACCTACCTTCTTTGAGAACTTTAAAAACGTACCTGTACAGAGACAACCCTTGATCGATTCCTAGGGGCCAGCAGGCAGACAAAACGTACGACACCTCTTAGGTTCCACATACCTGCAAGCAGGTGCTAGATCAGCTGTGTAGCGAGACCTAACTGTAGCGTGTCAAAGTGGCTGCCCGCCGCAGGTGTCTCGGAATCGGTCAAGGCTTTTCTCTGTGGCGGAACATTTTTGAAATGCTCAACAAAGACGCATCGACGCCACCGAGGGTGTCGCCAAACTGGGAGGTTTTAGATAGACCCTTTCGCGTTTTATTCATGCACGTGTCAATGTCGCACCCCCCAATCACGATACAGGGAGCGTAAAGCAAGAACGTTGAAAAAGCATAAACATCCTTTGCTTCTTTAGATCTCATTTGGACATCGTCAAATAGTTGTGATCGCATTAACCTCCAAAGCGGTCAGATCACATTCAGTGGGGTTTCAGCCTCACAGTGTCCCTAGAGAAGGGATGAATCGTACTAGGCCAGGGCGAAGGGGGGGGGGGGGGGGGGAGGGAGGAGGGTTGATGTCGGCAGTGTCAAAGGCTGCCATGAACGTTGTTCTGTTGCTCATTGCAATGTATACTGTCGTTTCCGACCGCGAAATTATGAGAATCGACGCCTCAAGGGAATGAGTGGTTTCATGAACGCCTTTTATGCCACTTCCTGAGGCCTTTTCATGTCGATTCTGAACATCGATGTGTGTTAAATGTTTTCCTGAGCCACCCGTAAGCAAACTACGCGATTTCAACGCTAAGCATGGCAGACCTGACCTCTATCGCAGTGGCGTCAAGAGGATAGAGTGAGATGTACTTAAGGGGGATGTGACGACCTTCCCTTCGTGTTAAACGTCCACGGTTGCATTGGAGAGAATTGCGGTGGAAATTTTATGCCAAAGTGACCTCATTAACCAACTATACACCTCACATGCACTTCTGAGCTCTGACCTATTTTTTTCGCATGTGTCGACACCTTGTTTGAAACGTCGGTGAGTCTAGGTGTGACGGCGAAGGGTGCCACACCTTTGCACCATTACAGGTGAAAATTGAGACACCCTTAAGCCAAATTTCACGCCTCTGCGTTGCAATATGGGAATATGAAGTTGGTTCAAAAGGTAACCCTTTATTTCTTTTGCACACTGTAGTAATTCAACTGACAGGATAATGACCCACCAATTTTCACACATACGCTGTACTATCAAATGCGTCTTACGTCATTTCTGGGCTCATAAATCAAAAAAATTAATATTAGAGTGATGTAGTGTGTCATAAATTATATTAATTAAAATATATTATTTAATTAAAATACACTCCTGGAAATTGAAATAAGAACACCGTGAATTCATTGTCCCAGGAAGGGGAAACTTTATTGACACATTCCTGGGGTCAGATACATCACATTATCACACTGACAGAACCACAGGCACATAGACACAGGCAACAGAGCATGCACAATGTCGGCACTAGTACAGTGTATATCCACCTTTCGCAGCAATGCAGGCTGCTATTCTCCCATGGAGACTATCGTAGAGATGCTGGATGTAGTCCTGTGGAACGGCTTGCCATGCCATTTCCACCTGGCGCCTCAGTTGGACCAGCGTTCGTGCTGGACGTGCAGACCACGTGAGACGACGCTTCATCCAATCCCAAACATGCTCAATGGGGGACAGATCCGGAGATCTTGCTGGCCAGGGTAGTTGACTTACACCTTCTAGAGCACGTTGGGTGGCACGGGATACATGCGGACGTGCATTGTCCTGTTGGAACAGCAAGTTCCCTTGCCGGTCTAGGAATGGTAGAACGATGGGTTCGATGACGGTTTGGATGTACCATGCACTGTTCAGTGTTCCCTCGACGATCACCAGAGGTGTACGGCCAGTGTAGGAGATCGCTCCCCACACCATGATGCCGGGTGTTGGCCCTGTGTGCCTCGGTCGTATGCAGTCCTGATTGTGGCGCTCACCTGCACGGCGCCAAACACGCATACGACCATCAATGGCACCAAGGCAGAAGCGACTCTCATCTCTGAAGACGACACGTCTCCATTCGGCCCTCCATCCACGCCTGTCGCGACACCACTGGAGGCGGGTGGCACGATGTTGGGGCGTGAGCGGAAGACGGCCTAACGGTGTGCGGGACCGTAGCCCAGCTTCATGGAGACGGTTGCGAATGGTCCTCGCCGATACCCCAGGAGCAACAGTGTCCCTAATTTGCTGGGAAGTGGCGGTGCGGTCCCCTATGGCATTGCGTAGGATCCTACGGTCTTGGCGTGCATCCGTGCGTCGCTTCGGTTCGGTCCCAGGTCGACGGGCACGTGCACCTTCCGCCGACCACTGGCGACAACATCGATGTACTGTGGAGACCTCACCCCCCACGTGTTGAGCACTTCGGCGGTACGTCCACCCAGCCTCCCGCATGCCCACTATACGCCCTCGCTCATAGTCCGTCAACTGCACATACGGTTCACGTCCACGCTGTCGCGGCATGCTACCAGTGTTAAAGACTGCAATGGAGCTCCGTATGCCACGGCAAACTGGCTGACAGTGACGGCGGCGGTGCACAAATGCTGCGCAGCTAGCGCCATTCGACGGCCAAAGCTGCGGTTCCTGGTGTTTCCGCTGTGCCGTGCGTGTGATCATTGCTTGTACAGCCCTCTCGCAGTGTCCGGAGCAAGTATGGTGGGTCTGACACACCGGTGTCAATGTGTTCTTTTTTCCATTTCCAGGAGTGTATATTATTTATAGTAATGCAGATAAGGATGAAATAAATTATAGCAATGAGTTAACTGTGTAATAAATTATAAGTGATGTATGTTACTATGCCTCAGCCTTTAGAATAACGCCCCGTTTGAATTTCCCACACACATTGTACTGTCAAAGTGTCTGTTGTCATTTTGTGAAGTATAAATCACAGTAATTCAGCCTGCCATGAAATTTATACATCACATGATTGGCCTAGAGGAGTGCGACAAGGGGGAGGTGGGGGATATGAAGGTGGTAGCGGAGGGGGTATGCAGCAACTTGAAAAAGGACAGTTTGTTTACATTAGGGTCGTAAATTGAACTTGCGTAAAGCTAATAGTGGTGTGATCGGTTAGGAAGACAACACATGCATGATTTGGTGCTGAGATGAAGTGACGTCATTGTTTTAATTAGAAGAACAATATGGCCCTTCGATCCAGGGAGGGGTGACGGTTGACCTTGAAAGTGATAGGTCTTGTTTGTTTAGATAAGAGTCTTCAATAAGTGCGCCAGTACACGTCCTTCACGCATACCAACGTTTTGATGTAACTCTGGTGGTACTTTCCCTGTGTTTATAAAAGTTGACGACTATTGTTTCCCCTGAATGCGAATATTTTTGGGGTAAACCTAACTGTGACTTCCAACTACCAGAGAAAATACAAAAGTAAATATAACCTGTTACTCCTGGAAGTATCATTATATTTTAAACTTTTTGCACTTTTTACCCCCTAAAACACGATCTCTAAATGTGTCAGTTCATAAAAAGTGAAGTGTGTAGTTTAAAAACAACTCGAAACAGCGTGTGGTTGTCACTGACAGGTACTAATTTTATTATTTACGTGTACAATGAAATCAAGCACATAACTATAAAGTTCTGGAACCATATATGAAAATAGTTTTGATTTCGTCTTCGTCTGCTAGATGGTATCACCTTGTTGCAAGATAATACCGTATACAGGGTGTTACAAGAAGGTACGGCCAAACTTTCAGGAAACAGTCCTCACTCACAAAGAAAGAAAATATGTTATGCGGACATGTGTCCGGAAACGCTCACTTCCCATGTTAGAGATCATTGTATTACTTCTCTTCAAATCACATTAATCATGGAATGGAAACACACAGTAACAGAACGTACCAGCGTGACTTCAAACACTTTGTTACAAGAAATGTTCAAAATGTCTTCCGTCAGCGAGGATACATGCATCCACCCTCCGTCGCATGGAATCCCTGATGTGCTGATGCAGCCCTGGAGAATGGCGTATTGTATCACAGCCGTCTACAATACGAGCACGAAAAGTCTCTACATTTGGTACCGGGGTTGTGTAGACAAGGGCTTTCAAATACCCCCATAAATGAAAGTCAAGAGGGTTGAGGTCAGGAGAGCGTGGAGGCCATGGAATTGCTTCGCCTCTACCAATCCATCAGTCACCGAATCTGTTGTTGAGAAGCGTACGAACACTTCGACTGTAATGTGCAGGAGCTCCATCGTGCATGAACCACATATTGTGCCGTACTTGTAAAGGCACATGTTCTAGCAGCACACGTAGAGTATCCCGTATGAAATCATGATAACGTGCTCCATTGAGCGTAGGTGGACGAAACTAAAATGAGCTCTAACATGGAAATTAAGCGTTTCCGGACACATCTTCACATAACATCTTTTCTTTATTTGTGTGTGAGGAATGTTTCCTGAAAGTTTGGCCGTACCTTTTTGTAACACCCTGTATAATCGCCTATGTTAAATTACTTTAAATGAATATTGTTGATGGAGGCATACTATTACGAAACTCTTTATAGAAAAAAAACAATAAAAGTGACTCGTTATATTTTTTCCTGTATTTAATTACCTTTCTTTGCCGAACTTGTAATCATTTTAATAGTTGTTGAGCTATCTCAGCGATAGTGTTTTGCCAAACTCAGATCGTAATTTTGATCATCTATACTTTTACAATGCAATATAACACTGCAGTGATCAGCGAAATACACAAACATAGGTCACAGCGTCAATGTAGTACGGAATACGTTATTGTCGGCGCATGTAAGCCATTGAAATTTCTCAGAATACGCTATGTGTTCAAAAGTATTCGGACACCCTATGTAAAACGGAGGGCCCGCATAGATGTGACGAGCGGCGGACTCGCCGGTGTAAAAAGAAACAGGGAGTACTGTGTTGTCAGGAGAGAAGCAGCAACAGCAGAGTGGGTCGTTCGGAAGTGCACAGCGCCCGATGCCACCTGAGTAACGCATCTGTCACGGCCATTGAAACCCTTCTGAAGTTGCCAAAGTCGACTGTTGGTAATTTGATTGTGAAGTGTTAACACAAGGAATAATCACTGCTTAACCAAGCAGATGTGACGTACTGACGGACAGACACCGTCAAGAATTGCGGAGGGTGATTCTAGAAGATCGCATATGATCTGTGGAAGGACTCTCCTGTGAATTCCAAAGTTCCTCATAAGTCAGTGCTAAGAGTGACGCCACTTGACAGATGATAACTGCAAACGAGTGATTTGGTGTGTTATTATGTTACACCCTGTGGCAATCTGATGGAAGTATTTAAGTTTAAGGAATGCCTGGAGAAGGTTAACCGACATCATAGTGTAGTACGAAGCAGAGAGAGTTATGTTAAGGGGATGTTTTTAGTGGTGAGAGTGTTGCCCCGTTATTGCGCTTAAGAAATCGCTAAATGCGAAGGTACGAACGTATTTTACAGCATTTTGGACTGCGTAGAGTAGAGGAAAAGTTCGGATTTGATAACTGTATAAGCATGACAACGCAACCTGCAATAAAGCAGCATCTGTGAGCAATGGTCGGTGGACAATGACATTCCTGAAATGGTGTGGTCTTCCCAGATTCTCGACCTGAACCAAATGGAACGCTTTTGAGGTGAGTCATAACGTCGATTCACTCCAGACCCCAGCTCCCAACGCCACTACTTTCGTGTCGTTTGCTGTAAGTGATGACTCCAGAAGAACTATAGAAGACAAATGTAATGCAGCGCTCCCTAAACGTGATGCATGATGTTGAAATGTCAAACTGGACTGGTACTTCACAAAACCACGTACCTCCTGCTGAAAGGGACCTAGGATGAAATCCTTAGATAAAATTAAATGACGGAACATTTCTGAAAAAAGACAGGAAATGTTAAGACATGAAGAACACAATTACAACCATCGCAAATAGGCAAATTCGACTTCCCTTGAACACAATCAGAGCATCCTACCAATCTATATTAGCATCAGTCGTAGGATGTGGGGCGACCATTTGGTCTCATAGACTGCAGCTTTTGAAGCCAGCCTCGTTCGTCAGAAGAGTTCAACGTTGATGTTACTACATGTAACGGACGCTTACTGCACCACCCCGAATGATGCATTGTTAGTAATTCAAGGGTTATGCTCACTGGACCTCGAAATGAGTACTTCATTGGTTAAAGAAAGGCAGTAAAATGAAAGAACGAAGGATACTTGGAACTGAGGGCAGTACAAAAATGTCAATACAAAATAGCATAGCACAAGCGTGACAAAATTAGTGGGACTCTTCAGACAGAGTAACGAGGACTTACGAATTTCTCCCTAACGTTGCAGTGTATCGTGGAATCGCTTGTAAAATGGAAAACTGCTACTCTCTGTCCAATGGATCCAACAAAAAATGGTTCAAATGGCTCTGAGCACTATGGGACTCAACTTCTGAGGTCATCAGTCCCCTAGAACTTAGAACTACTTAAACCGAACTAACCTAAGGACATCACACACATCCATGCCCGAGGCAGGATTCGAACCTGCGACCGTAGCGGTCGCGCGGTTCCAGACTGTAGTGCCTAGAACCGCTCGGCCAACCCGGCCGGCAATGGATCCAACGGACAGTGGCTGTTGACAGGGGTAGTATGAGGGTAGTTCCAGCAGCGGAAACATTTATCGACAGTGTAGATGAATCCTGAGAATTGAACATAAACAGAACAGGATCTGTAGCACTAAAGTAGTATTAATAGCTGGGTAACTGGTTAAGGGGTCATTCATTCATTGTAGTTAAGGTGTGGTAGGAAACAACTGTAGTAGTATTTTTTGTAGGATTAACTTTTTTATTTTCTAAAAATCTGTATGTACCAGGAACAAATAATGAATACATGGCCTCACTATTATTTACAAAACGTGACTGTATGGCCTATGTTAGCTTTCCAGATAATAGCTGTCATGTGAAAAATACGTAATAAATATTAATCACCACCTTCTCTGGTTTCGGCTTTTGATGAAATATGGGTTGCAATTCCTTCACTTTCATGAACCTCACGGTTGTTGTCGCAAGCAGAGTTCAAGGTGTCATAAAGGCAAAGGGTGGGCACGCCTCATATTAATGTCCACTAGTAAATATCCGGATACGTTTGATCAGATAGTGTATATCCTTAATCACAATGCTGTTAGGTATCAATGATCATTGGAAACTAGGCAGGGCTGATTGTTGCAGATTTCTCGACTTGCGCCATAGAGTGATGGGTTTTAAGGTACCGCTTAATAGGTCATGCGTCCACTACACACAGGAGGTGGCAACATGCATATCGCGAGGTTTGTGGTTTTTTAGGTTCGAGGGTCTCGGGAAAGTACAGAAATGGCTTCAGTCTCAAAGGATACTCGACGAAAAATGCATGCGAGTAGAAATAGCAACAATTCGTATTGTAGTTGTAAGCTGTCGTAGCTATGTTGCGAAAGAACCAGAGATCCAAGCGTTAACAGAAAGCGGTGAAGCTCAAATCGTTATAGTTAACGAAAGATGGCTAAAGCAGGACGTTACTTCAGCCGGAACTTTTACAAAGCACCTAACAGTGTTCAGAAAAGATAAATTCCGTTGGTGGAGGAGTGTTTCGTGCTATTGAAAGTGGTTTATCTTGTAGCGAAATTGTAAGCACATAGTTCATGTGAGTTAGTATGGGTAGATGCTATATTTTACAACCGTAGTAAGTTAATAACTGGTTCCTTTTATCGATACCTCCTCTTAGATGATTCAGTTACTGAACGGTTCAGGGAAAACTTGAGTATCATCTCAAATAGGTGTCCCACTCATACAGTTATAATCAGTGGTGACTTGAATCTGCCCTCGATATTTTGCCGAAATATATGTTCAACGCGGCTGGTAGGTATAAAACATAGTCATAAATTGTAATGTTTGCATTCTCCGAAAATTGTTTTAAGTAGGTAGTTCAGGAGCCAACTCTCACTTCAAATGGTTGCGAAAACATATTTGACCTCTTAGCAACAAATAATCGTGAGCATATAGGGAACATCATGACGGACACAAGGATTAGTGACCAGAAGGTCGTGGTAGCAAGGGTGACCACCGCAACATCCAAATCCACCAAAAACAAACGCAAAATATATCTTTTTTTTAAAAAAAGGAAGATAAAATTTTGCTTCACAACTTCCGAACAGTCTCCATTCCTTCCCAACTAAATATGTAAGTTTAGACGAGATGTGGCTTAAATTCAAAGGAACAGTATCTGCGGCAGTTGAGAGATTTGTACCGAATAAATTAATAAAAGATGGGACTGTTCCCCAGTGGTACTCAAAACAACTCAGCACATTATTAAGAAGCGACGAAAAAAGGATGCCAAATTCAAGAGAACACAAAATTCTCAAGATTCACTCTATTTTACTGATACTCAAACTTAGCACATAGTATGGTTCAAATGGCTCTGAGCACTATGGGACTTAACATCTGAGGTCATCAGTCCCCTAGAACTTAGAACCACTTAAACCTAACTAACCTAAGGACATCACGCACATCCATGCCCGAGGCAGGATTCGAACCTGCCACCCTAGCGGTCGCGTGGTTCTAGACTGAAGCGCCTAGAACTGCTCAACCACACTGGCCGGCTTTTAATAGTACCCACAATGAAATTCGGTCTTGAAATCTATAGAAACACAAAAGAGACTCTAGTCGTATATAAAGTACATCAGCGGAAAGGCACAATCGCGATAACGGTGGTGCATTACCCATAACAGCTCCTTTAAAACTGAGTTATTTAACACAGTTTTCCGAAATTCCTTCCCCAAATAAGGCGAAGTAAGCATTTGAGAATTCGAATGAAGAACACCTGCCAACATGAGTAACTTAGAATTAGATATCCTGATTGTAGCGAAACAGCTTGACGCAATGAATAGAGACAAGTCTATCTGTCCAGATAGTATACAAGTTAGATTACTTTCAGTCTATGCTGTTACAATAGCCCCATACTTAGCAATAATACACAACCACTCACTCGACAGAAGATCCGCACTAAAGACTGGAAAGATGCACAAATCATAACAGTACTCAAGAAAAAAATAGGAGTGATCCTATGAATTACAGACCCATATCACTAACGTCGATTTGCAGTAGGATTATGGAACATATACAGTTTGTCGAACATTATGAATTACCTCGAAGTTAACGTTATATCTGATGACCTCGATGTTGAGCGCCCATAAAGCCCCAACACACATAACGCTATATTAATACAGTCAGCACGGATTCAGAAAGTACTATTATTGTGCAACGCAACTAGCACATTAGTTGCACTACGTAGTAAGTCCTATCGATAAGGCATCTCAAATTAATTCCATATTTCTAGATTTCCAGAAGGCTTTTGACACCGTTCCTCACAAGAGACTTCTAATCAAATTGCGTGCCTGTGGAGAATCATTTTAGTTCTGCGACTAGATTCTTGATTTTTATGTTAGAAACGTCACAGTACGCAGTAATCAACGAAAAATTGTCGAGAAAAACAGAAGTTATGTCAGCATTCCCCAAGGAAGTGCTATAGGCCCTATGCTGTTCCTTATCTATATAAAGGATTTAGAAGACGATCTGACCAGCCCTCTCAATTTCCAGTTGACGTAGTCATTCACCGTCTAGTAAACTCATGAGATGATCAAAACCAATTGCAAAATGACTTAGACACGATATCTGTATGGTGTGTAAAGCGGGAATTGTGTGTGAATAAGGAAAAGCGTGAGGTCGTCCTCACGATACGAAAAGAAATCCGTTAAATTTCGGTTACACGATATATCACAAAAATTTGAAAGCTGCCAATTCAACTAAATATCTAGGAATTACAATTACAAACAACTTAAACTGGAACGATTGCATATATATTGGTGTGAGGAAAGCGAACCGAAGACTGTGTTTTATTGGCAGAACACTTAAAAGATGCAACAACTCTACTAGAGAGACTGTTTACACTATGCTTACCCGCCAGTGCTATAGTATTGCCGTGAGGTCTGGGACCCTTACCAAATAGAACTGATGGGGAACATCGAAACAGTCTGAAGAGGAGCAGCTCCTTCTGTATTATCTTGAAATAGGGGAAAGTATGTCACGGATATGATAAGCTAGGTGGGGTAGCAACCATTAAAAGAAATACACTGCTGTGGCAAGACCTGTTCACGAAATTTCAATCATCAACTTTCTGCTCTGAATGTGATAATATTTTACTGTCGCCAGCCTACATAGGGAGAAATGATCATAATAAAGTAAGAGAATTCAGAGGTCGTTCAAAAAGACTTACGGTACGTCTTCATTTTTTCCACGCGCTGTTACAGAGTCGAACGGTACAGAAATAATCTGAAGGGGATTCGAAGAACCCTCTGCCAGGTACTTAAGTGTTATATATGTTGTGCCGGTCCTTTGATAAGTCCGAAAGTACAGACACGATCTTGATCCTGCAGCCAGTATAAATCACGGCACGACGGAATGAAAGATATTATCTGCCAGTGGGCACTGATTTATATCAATGGTTTAAGCTGAAATTTATGATGGAACAGGATTCGAACCCGTGTCTCCTTCTTACTCGACAGATGCGCTGACCACTACGCCATCCGGACTCAGTGGTCACCACAGCCGCACGGACTACACTTGCACGCCTCCCGTAATCCCCAAATTCTCAACTTATACCACTCAATATTAATGTAATGCCCCTGCTTATTAGACTCATTCCCCGTGGCATTTCGTCGATACTCGTAAGAGTTGGAGTGTGTGCATCTGCCGTGAAGGGATCACTGGCCGTCTTTAGATTCGAATCCTGCTCTAGCACAAATTTTCAACTTGCTCCATTGATATTCATCACTGCCCACTCGTCTTTAATTCCTTCGTGACTTAAGTGTGAATGTAGAGTACTCACGCAGATGTAGAGATAGGAGCTGTTATGAAATTCTGGATAAAACTGCAAATTTTCTACACGTTATGTATAAGCGGCACTCTTAACTGCTGCACAAATTAAAAATAAGGAATGTATCAGAATACTTATTCAATTTATTTGCAGCCAGTAAATGATAAGTATATGTTAGGGGAAGCACATTTAGTTACCATACACATCGCTATCTATATTTAGTGTATGTCGGAGGGTACCTCTCTTGCTGCTGTCAGCTTTCCCTTTCCTAGTCCTGTCGGGAACGGTGCGAGGGACGAACAACTGTAGATAAACCCTCCGCATGAGTTCGAATCTCTCTAATTTGCGGGTCTTCTCGCGAGAAGGAGGCAGTATGTTGGTTGATTACTTTAGGAACGTAAGACTCGGAATTTAAACAGAAAACCTCAGCGTGATACTCAACGCCTTTGTTACGTCATCTGCCACCGAAGGTGGATGATCATCTCCATGACGCTTTCACGCTTCCTAAACGAACCTGAGGCGAAACGCATCGTATTCTTCGCATCTTCTACACGTGTTCTATCAATCCTACCTGGCAAGTGTCCAATTCTGAGGACCGGCACTCAAGTACCTGCCAGAAAACTGTTTTGTACATTAGTTCCATAATGAGTGGACTACAACGTCTCGAGGATTTGAAACTCAGATATCTAGCTTTCGTACGATTACCTTTCTTGTTACTCATATTAGTAGATATTTAATGGATGTGACTACTTCCAGTGTTTGTGATGTGACACTTTTGTACCCACTTTACACTAATACTGGCGATAAAAAATTCTTCCATCAGCAGCATTCGAATTACTAACCTCGGGATCCGACATTACCGCACTGTCATACGTGAGTCACACTGGCTACCTAGAAAGGTAATCATACGGTGTATCACGTGAAAATGTTAATACAAATCTAACCTTAGTTTCTCTAGCTGAGGTGCTGGAAGAATAGCCCCCACTCACATTTAGACGGAACTATGATTCAGCGTCTGTGGAAATGGGGACTGGGGGGAGGGGGGGGGGGGGAGGGGCGACCTGTTTAGATTAGAGAACGACTTCTACACTTCCATTCGTACTCCGAGTGTTGTAAGGGATTGGCTCATGGACTGAAGTTTATTACCTCCCACCTTCCATTCAAAACACGTTTGTTACGCGAAAATAAGCAGCTCTTGATAAGATTCTGTATGTGCTCCATTCTGTATAATTATGTCACTGTGTTTTTGGCTTTATGTGTATGCAGGAAGGAGAAATTAGTATTCAGAATCCTCCGTTGGTTAGATATTCATAATTTGAAAAATGCTCTTTCTTATAATGCGCAATTTTCCTGCAGAGTCTTCCGTTCGAACGTATCGATAGGCAGCCGCGTTTGCGGAAAACAATTATTTTTCTTTCGTTCATCAGTGGCTGTGTTCCTTCTTCTGTTTTTTGTATCTTCCAACCCTTCTTAACATTATTTGTAAGACCCGTTGTGATAGATGCTTTTATAGCCTTGTCATCGTTTATATCTTCCTCTACGTTAACTGATTCGATAGGTTCAGTTATGTCTGTTGCCAGCACGTCTCAGATGTTACCATCACGAGCTGGTTCTCTATCTGCTGACAGCAATCCAGAACAATGTCACAGAATCCCTGTCTTTGGCACCAGTTTTGACAGCATGACACTCCCAATCTATACCTTGAAAATGGAAGTCACCAGCTACTACAACGGCATGATCAGGAAAATTATCAACGATATTTTGCAAGTTCTGTCTGAAGCGCTTTATCACTAGATCTCCTGACCTAGGCGGTCTATAAAATCATACGATTACCACTTTTGAGCGACCTTTGATACTCAACTTCATCCATATTAATTCACAATCGGAATCTGTGATAAACTCGCTAGATTTAATCGGATTTTTCACTACAATAAACGCGCCACCACCATTGACTACTAACCTATACTCACGATAAATATTCCAGTCTGAACTTAGGATTTCGTTGTCATTAAAATCAGGTTTTAACCAACTTTCTGTTCCTAATAGTATCTGCGCATTATAACCTTCAGTAAGCGATATTAAGTCTGCTACTTTTCCTTGGGTGCTCCTGCAGTTTAATAAAACCATATTAACCGTTTCTATCTCTGATCTCCGAGGACGAACATTCTCCGAAGACATTGTGGCTAGTTTATCAGGCAAATCGTCTTTGATCCCACGATTGTGTGACTGAAGATCACTATAATAGACTAATAGAGTTTATAGAGGTTGCCAAGTATGGAAGTTTGAAAGCGGATAATTTTTCAGAAAACGCAGTCTTGCTGCTGTAGAAAAAAGAAAACCATGTTATGTATTTGGATATCTCAAGTACAGAAATACGTCATATTCACCAGGAGCGGAGGTCTTACATCGTAGGACGTCGATCATCTGAAGAACCATGTGCTGTCTTGTATCTTATAGTCCGTTAGCCCGTGTACCGAAATCGAATTTCTTGAAACTGTAATTTAGTTGCTTCAGTACCTTCGCTGAGTTCGAAGCGGCAGATGATGATTTTCACGAAGTTTTGAAGAGACACTGCAGTTTCCACACTGAACTCTGAACCTGTTTTGCTGTTTTGTCGTATTAATATAGAGTAAAGCCCCCAGCACCTGATGTGATACACCTTTTTTAAGTTTGTTACTCGTAATAAGTGAATACTTACTGCACCTCTTAACTTTGCTCACTCCGGTTTACATAATCGAAGAGAACAAGCACCGAATTCAACGCAAACCTGGGTTACATAAAGTAACACAAGTATTATATGATATGTGTTGAAATTGTATTTCTTGAATGAAACTGTGTTTCTGTTGACATTTTAATGATAAATCATTCACTGTAAAACATTTCGACAACTGAACACTATTCACTGTAATGCATTTTAATATACATTCAAGATTACATTTATATTATGCTAACACTAACCAAAACGGTCTTGCTGTTCTGGTAATTGCGAACGGCCGTACGCAAGGGGAAACTATAGCCGTAATTTTTTCCGAGGGCATGCAGCTTTAAACGTGGACGATAAATAGTTTAGACAAAAAGAGAATAGAAGCTTTCGAAATGTGGTGCTACAGAAGGATGCTGAAGATTAGATGGGTAGATCACATCACTAATGAGGAGGTATTGAATAGAATTGGGGAGAAGAGAAATTTGTGGCACAACTTGAATAGAAGAAGGGATCGGTTGGTAGGACATATTCTGAGGCATAAAGGGATCACCAATCTAGTATTGGAGGGCAGCACGGAGGGTAAAAATCGTAGAGGGAGACCAAGAGATGAATAGACTGAAAAGATTCTAAATGATGTAAGTTGTAGTAGGTACTGGGAGATGAAGAAGTATGCACAAGATAGAGTAGCATGGAGAGCTGCATCAAACCAGTTTCTGGACTGAAGACCACAACAACAACAATAGATTCAGTGTAACCGTTTCCAACCGAGCACCGAATGGTCGCGTATTGTACGTACATAAACAGCCAATAAAATATTGCATTTAGAAATCGAGCACAAATGAAATGTCAAACTCTCTTGTCCCTATAAACAATTCGGAAGTAAAAGAGACCTTAATCGCCACTTAAGCCATTGGCAATCGACCTCCAGAAGCTAGGTGTCACAAATTATCGTCAGCAAGTTATGTCATTATATCGCAACGTTTTCCTTCACTAAGCTAAATGCTCCAGGAGAGCATCCACAAAGTGGTATTTAGGCGGGAGGAATCTGTCATGCAATCTATTCCAGTGACTACCAGGAGAGACGAGCGTGTGGAACAGGAATGGTGCAAAAGAAGAGTGCTACCCAAAGCTCCCTCTACCACACTACTAATGATACCTCCGTTCATCTCTCCTGGAAAAGATCGCATGACAGATTCCTTCCCCTAAATACGGTTTAATGGACGGTTCCCAGGAGTATTTAGCTTAAGTGAAGGAAAGCGTTGCAATAGAGTTGACGTAACACGCAGCCGATCGATTTGTGGCTCTTGGCTGCTGAAGGTCGATTGACAATGACTTAGGTGGCGATTAGAGCACCTCTCACTTCTGCGTTGGTTAAAGGGACACGACAGTTTGACATTTAATTTGTGCTCAGTTTTTAAATGTAGGATTCTCTTTCTAGGGCTGCACTCAAAAGACTAACCTACCTGAACTACTTCATCTACGTGGACACTTTGCAAGCCGTTAGGAGTGTGGTGAAGGGTGCAGTGAGTAGCGCTATTATTTGGCAACTTTCCTGTTCCATACGCGAATGGTGCACTGGTAAGCACCCGTATCAGAGGAATTTCATTTTACCGACATAATTAGATAGACGTACGCAGGAGAAAATAATTAATTACGTGAATTTTTTGCAGCAGAGGCCCTATGACTTTAAACAATTTATCTTCCACTAAATTTTAACCTGGCATCTGTTTTCCGTACAAATAATTATACGCGGACGTCACGCGTTTGAAGTTGGTGCTGTTTCCAATAATTAGTCACCAAATACGTTAATTTAATAGGAATGGGTCATTCCCGCGTATTTATGAGCAGTAGGCTACATTAGTTTCAGCCAGCATTTCCCGAAATGTTATCCGCGATACACTGGCGTTCCGCGGAACGAAATAAAGAGGTTGTTCCATTAAAGCACCAAGAGTCTCTAAGGTTTCGGTCACAGGAGAAGTTTGGGAACCTCTGGTTTAAGGTGAGTCCCACCTGCGGGTCCCTGCCCGAAACTTCTGTTCTCGGCGCTTATTCCTGCATCCGGACATGTATTAATCTACATTAATTCGGGTATGGCCACCCTTCCTGTTTATGACGGCGTGAAATCTGTTGGGGACAATTTCATTGAGACTTCTGAATGTCTGTGGAGTAACGGCAGCCCACTCCTTTTCAAGAGCTGGAAACAGAGAAGGAAATGATGTTGGACGCTGGGGTACGGAGCGCGTTCTGATTCATCGCGGAAATGAGCGGTTAGGTTCAGATTAGGACTCTGAACAGCCCAGTCCATTTCCGGAATGTTACTCTCCACAAAACAAAATGATAATTAAATCGACACCCTAACTGCAAACAGGCGATGATATACATCATTGGGGGCATGATGAAAATGTGTGTCACGACCGGAATTCTAACCCGGGATCTCCTGCTTACATGGAAAACGCTCTATCCATCTGAGCCACCGAGGGCGCAGAGGAGCCGGCACGGTAGCTCAGCGTGTTCGGTCAGAGGGTTAGCTGCCCTCTGTAATAAAAAAAAACTGAGTTAATCGATCAACAACGAACTTCAACGGATGTATTACGGCGTCCTCCCCAAGCAGATACAGTGAACAAAAGGGAAGAAAATAAGATTAAAAAAGAAAGGGGGGAATAGTGCGTCGCCAGGAACTTATCCGTTGCACGTTCCCTTTGAGAACCACATTATAAACATGTCCACACCACTTCATTCGTAGTGGACCTAATAGATGTTTGCCCCTCTATTAGGCGCCCTACGAATGTAGTGGTGTGGACATGGCGCTCAGCAGCCGCTGGCTCTACCGCGAGTCGCGTTAACAGTGGTGTCTCAGAGCGAGTGGGGAATTTCCGGCGAGAGCGGCGACAATCAAACACATCTACATCTACATCGATACTCCGTAAGCCACCTGACGGTGTGTGGAGGGGGGTACCTTGAGTACCTCTATCGGTTCTCCCTTCTATTCCAGTCTCGTATTGTTCGTGGAAAGAAGGATTGTCGGTATGCCTCTGTGTGGGCTCTAATCTCTCTGATTTTATCCTCATGGTCTCTTCGCGAGATATACGGAGGAGGGAGCAATATACGGCTTGACTCCTCGGTGAAGGTATGTTCTCGAAACTTCAACAAAAGCCCGTACCGAGCTACTGAGCGTCTCTCCTGCAGAGTCTTCCACTGGAGTTTATCTATCACCTCCGTAACGCTTTCGCGATTACTAAATGATCCTGTTACGAAGCGCGCTGCTTTCCGTTGGATCTTCTCTATCTCTTCTATCAACCCTATCTGGTACGGATCCCACACTGCTGAGCAGTATTCAAGCAGTGGGCGAACAAGCTTACTGTAACCTACTTCCTTTGTTTTCATATTGCATTTTCTTAGGATTCTTCCAATGAATCTCAGTTTGGCATCTGCTTTACCGACGATCAACTTTATACGATCATTCCATTTTAAATCACTCCTAATGCTACTCCCAGATAATTTATGGAATTAACTGCTTCCAGTTGCTGACGTGATATATTGTAGTTAAATAATAAGGGATCTTTCTTTCTATGTATTCGCAGCACATTACACCTGTCTACATTGAGATTCAATTGCCGTTGCCTGCACCATGCGTCAATTCGCAGCAGATCCTCCTGCATTTGAGTACAATTTTCCATTGTTTCAACCTCAGTGAACTTCCGATGTCATCCACAAGGCCATTTATGTATATTGTGAGTAGCAACGGTCCTACGACACTCCCCTGCGGCACACCTGAAATAATTCTTACTTCGGAAGACTTCTCTCGATTGAGAATGACATGCTGCGTTCTGTTATCTAGGAACTCATCAATCCAATCATACAATTGGACTGATAGTCGATATGCTCTTACTTTGTTCATTGAACGACTGTGGGGAACTGTGTCGAACGCCTTGCGGAAGTCAAGAAACCCGGCATCTACCTGAGAACCCGTGTCTATGGCCCTCTGAGTCTCGTGGACGAATAGCGCGAGCTGGGTTTCACACGATCGTCTTTTTCGAAACCCATGCTGATTCCTACAGAGTAGATTTCTAGTCCCCAGAAAAGTCATTATACTCGAACATAATACGTGTTCCAAAATTCTACAACTTATAGACGTTAGAGATATAGGTCTATAGTTGTTATCTGTTCGACGTCCCTTCTTGAAAACGGGGATGACCTGTGCCCTTTTCCAATCCTTTGGAACGCTACGCTCTTCTAGAGACCTACGGTACACCGCTGCAAGAAGGGGAGCAAGTTCCTTTGCGTACTCTGTGTAAAATCGAACTGGTATCCCATCAGGTCCAGCGGCCTTTCCTCTTTTGAGCGATTTTAATTGTTTCTCTATCCCTCTGTCGTCTATTTCGATATCTACCATTTTGTCATCTGTGCGACAATCTACAGAAGAAGACGCTCTCGATTGGGCAGCAACAGACCACGTAGCGAGAGACATCATAATAATGAAAAGTTAGGTAACCGATACGACGGATACCACTCGCATGCCTACAAATTTAATTTTATGTTTGCATGCAGTAATATTTTTCTATTACTGATTATTGAACACATCAATGTTTTTCCTCACGCCTACAGCCAAAATGGTGCCCCTCTCAAAAGTCCGGCTTGTTGCCATAGAGCGGGCACTACATATTACCTCCTGTACGAATATGTGACACCTTTTTCAGACATACTACATAGAGCAGTACTGTGCATTAATTTGTATTTCTTGACTGATTTGAAGCCGATGTACGTGAAATCAGGTATAATATCAAGTTCAACATTTACAATTTTGTTTTCTTCAGCTTTGCTTTCAAACAGAATTTTTAACTCTAATTCTTACAAAGTTTTAATGTCGCTCTACATTTATTATCAACCTGACTGTTAATTTCTAATTCGGTATGATCAGTCAGACTTGCTTTATCATATAATACGAGTATTACTGGTTATAGCCGTGAACCACTGGTTCGGCAATACATTGTGAACGTCCAGTAACGATTGATTTCACTGCTGAAGAATCACTCGGCGTGATGGAAAAATCGAATTGTGATGTCGGTGATCCAGCATTTTCGGGGTTTCCTGACGAAGAAGACGCGTTTATGGACGCAACTGATAGCGATGTCGAAGACAACGACTTTCTTGGTAATTAGTGAAAACGAACTGCTAGAAATCTAGAGCAAGTGAAACTTTAAGAAGCCACAACTGCGAGCAAGTCTAAAGTGATAAAACCTTGCCAACATAAGACCGCATTCACAGGCCACGTTCATCCACAGTATATGTTTCAGCAACAAACCGCTTGTGACTGTGATTATATTACAAACACGCCATCCAAAGATACACTGTATTAAACAGAATGTAATGTGTGGTAACCGGCGGGTACTCAGCGTCAGGAATCGGGCTCTATTGTGAGCCGGCAGCCCGCAGCATTCACGTTTTAATCCTTTCACTGCCAGATTTTTCCAACGTCTTAGTCAGAAGTAACAATATGAAAAAAAAAATTCACCCCGTTTCGTTTTCCAACACGGGGAAGGATAGGTCATACAAGGATGGACAATAATAAGGAACACAGAAAACATAACACATTATCATGCCTCATGCGGTGCAGGAAAAACATTGGCATTCAAAAAACAGCTTTCAGCCCTCTCGAAATGGATAATTTCAAGGGTATCTTGTACCATTCTTCGTGGCAAGTTCAGGTAAGGATGATGGAGGATTGTGATTATGCACCCTTCCCTCCAATGTAGATCACAAAGGCTCAATAATATTGTGGCCTGACGACTGTGGAAGCCAGAGGAGATGGTTGGTTGGTTGACTTGAGGAGAGGACCAAACAACGAGGTCATCGCTCCCATCGGGTTACGGACGGAGCCGGCCGTGCCCATTCAAAGGAACCATCCCGGCGTTCTCGCGAACGCGGGCCATGTGCTAACAACTGCGCCACCTCGTTCGGTCAGGGGAGGTGCGACAATTGATCTCCGTGTTCACAAAACCAATCATGGAAACAGAAACACTGTCGTCTTGTAACGCAGTATAGTCATTAGTGAACTTACTTTGTACCATAGGATGTACCAGCTCAGCCAAAATGATCATATAATCCTTGGTAGGAATGTAACCTTGGATAGCACCCAAGGGAACCGTAGAGTACCATGGATGGCTGCCCAAATCATCATCGAATCTCCGCCATGGTTTTTTTTTTTTTAATTTGTGGTAAGTTCCTATGGGACCAGACTGCTCAGGTCACCGGTCCCTAGGCTTACACGCTACTTCATCTAACTTTATCTTACGCTAAGGACAACACATACACCCATACCCGAGGGAGGAATCGAACCTCCGACGGGGGTAGCCGCGCAAACCGTGGCAAAGCGCCTAGACCCCGCGCGGCCGCCATGTTTCACTTCTGGCAGCTGGCAATCTGCACCGCAGGCTTGGGACAGCATACATCGGAAGTAAATTCAGCCAAAAGTTGGAAACAATATGAAACAAGACTCATCCGACTAAATTACTTTCTTCCACTGCTTCATCGTCCACGTATTATGGCTTCGGCACCACGTTTTCCTATTACGGGTATTTGCATCACTAATATGTGGTATTGGAATTCTAGATCACCCTGCAACTAGCAGTTTGTAGAGCGTCCTTCGTGTTATTTTGGTGATGACAGGGTTCGCGACAGTGACATTCAGCTCTGCAGTCACTTTTGCAGCTGTCTTCATGATCCTCTTCAACGACTATGTGTACCGATTACTCAGTCACACACTTTCGTCCTCATTGAGGTTTAGCGGATGATTTTTTCTGCTTTCCCTGCATGCACTATAAATCTTCGATGCGGCGCCTCTTTAAACACGAAACACTTCGGCTATCTTGATTATGAAAGCACGCACCATACGAGGATCAACAATTCACATAGGTCCGACGTAGTGACTCACAACTACGCAGAACACTATTCTGATCACGACTGCGTTTTGCAACTGGTCAAATACAACAGCGCCATCTGCAGGCTTGGCTAGCATCTACATTTAGGTTAAGCATGCATTTTCGCTGTGTGTCCATATTTTTGCTCATCCCCTGTATAGGATTATTCATAAATACCTCCAGGATTTCAGAAGGCATCTGCGTAAAAAGTACAAGACATACGGAAAACAGACATACGCCAGTGGACAGAGAATCTCTACAAGCTCTTAACTCACATCACAGATGTTAACACGCGTCCCGTTTGTGAAGCAGCACGCGTCAGTACGTGCGTGCAATTCATAGTCACGAATTGTCTGGGAAGGCACGACAACAGCCCGCTTTGCATATTTGTTCGTTAGGTTGGCTATCTGCAGGCGCGAACTAATTCGATGCGACAATATGTAGTGGAGGGGAGCACAGCAGAGAGTTAACCTTCTGTTCGTCGCGTGCACCTCATAGGTGCTCTAGCTGCCAGAAGTCAGTACTTCCGCGGTCTGCATTACTGATTTGTGTACTTTAAAGTGCAATCAAGTTTATCTATAATTATAATAAAACCGTAAAACCGTCGTGGCTGTCTAATCTGCAAAACTTCTATACCACTTTAGATGGGGCTTCTACAGGTGACTAAAAGCGCAGCTTGGGGCAACATATAAGCTTTATTTCTCATAAAAATCGGAATTAAAGTTTTATGTAAAATTATATGCTCAGCTCATTAGTTCGAATTCTTAACCATCTCTGCGTTGTACAACAGATGGCGAGTTGGTTTTTTAGTACACCAAAGAACTAATAAATGATGCTATTAGTTCTTTTTACTCAGTGACAGATATACTATATTAAATTTACGTCAGCGACAGAATTAAGTACCGCAGTCATATCTTTAGGAATAATAACTAACAGTGAATTTACTTGGCTAGGATATACAGATGTCCCTTTGTGTATTAAAAACTTAACGACATTGCTCTGTTTCTTTCGACAGGTTTTATTTATAGTTTCTGCTAGCAGAAACTAATTTATTAAGTCTCCTTTGAGATTTGGGTGCCTACTCATTAATTTTGATTTCACTTTGTTTATGAACAGAAGTACCTAGAAAAAGGTCGATTCTTTCTGAATTCACCAGAACGGCGGAAAGATTCAGGACTATGCAGTCTCAGTAATACAGAAAAGATCGTGAAGTGAAACTTGCAGCGGATCGAGAACATTAGACTCTAATTCGCTCTTTGGGAACTCCTTCCGGTATCGAGGCGCGACGTAACTCTGATCGAGAGCGTCGAATGCATTATCTCACTCCTGAGAACCCTTCTCTCACAGAGGCTTCAAGTTACTTCTCTCCATCGTAACATTATAGAAGTGGAAATTTTGACAGGAAGTGGCGCAAGCGAGCGAGTTTTTATACCCTAAATCCCACTTATTCCTAAAAATTTACCATTTCGCCTTAAACATAGCGTACAATTCTCGGTGAGCTTATGTTATGCCGTGACCATAAACAAAGCACATGACCAAATGCTGTGTGTTGCGGGTGTCAGTTGCTCTACGCGGTTCTTTCTCGTGTAGCTGAAGCAAACAAACTCTTCTTTCATGTTCCCTTTCATACTACTTCAAATGTTATATACAAAGAAGCTTAGTAAGTAAAACATAAATTCAAAACGTATGAACGTTTGGGTACAGCTATAAACAAATACCGGGCAGCTAGGTATTTACATAAAATTTGTCGTTTCCTACTTTATCCATGAGTTTGCAAAAGTCCAGACGTTTGGATTTTTTTTTTACTGGTAAAAATTGATAAAGTACGCCACAGGTCCAGCGCGACTGTGGATGGGAGGCAAAAGTGTGCGACTGTCAGAGGGTTAACAATGAAACTTGAATACAATAGAACCTAAGGGTGAAAGCTGGCAATATAAGAATTCTGCATTCCGTTGGCAGGCTTCCTTCTACAAGATGGACATTTATAGACAGAAATAATACACAGCAAATTCCCATTATTTCTCTGACAGCCTATCTTGGGACACATGCATTTCAATTGTAGCGAAAAGGTTAAGCGATGTAGAACAGTTTTGGTAAACTTAAAATGTGATGACTATACTTGAGTGTAAATATCACTTCCCATACATGTCGTCATGTACTACAGCCCCTTATTGCTGAAGCGTCCTCTTATCGCCTCAGTCAATCATCAACAGCAAGGCCATCGCGGGATAAATGTCACCTCTAGACTTCTTCAGGTATTACGGTCTTCAGTAATCCCATATCCCTGCTGCTCCTGTATGTTGTATAGACTAATTTGCCCACTCTGCATTAGGTCCTCGTCTAGGTTTTCGTTATCTTTTGTAAATTGACAGAGAACTTTCTCGATCCATCTACCATCCGTCTGCTTGGTTACATGTTCCACCAACCTACACGTTAACACACGTACAGTCATAATTATTCCTTCCATCCCAATTGTTCCCTGATGTATGTGTTCGATTTTCTGCCTGTCCTGAGAGGCATCTCTCCATTTCTCGCTGAGCAACGCTAATTTTTGAATGGTTTCAGTAAAAAAATTCATTTCTTACTTGCATAAGTCAAACTGGTAATACACACCCATCGTTAAATTTCCCGTAATTTTAGACACACGCGAACTTAGATGTCAGACTCTGTTTAGGTTACCAAAAGCTCTCTTGTTTCCTTTTGCTGTCTATCCATTCCTTACCTTCAGCGGCGCTGAACACAAACTTTCATCAACTTAGACTATAGAATGAGATTTTCACTCTGCAGCGGAGTGTGCGCTGATATGAAACTTCCTGGCAGATTGCCCGCGAAAGGCAAAGGTCCCGAGTTCGAGTCTCGGTCGGGCACACAGTTTTAATCTGCCAGGAAGTTTCAACTTAGACTATGATGTCATTGTTAATTTGTAAACTTTTCATTCCGGTTCTTAAATTATACATTATTTTAGCTTTATTATAATTGATTTTCAGACCCATTTTCAAACTTGCTGTATTAAGTTCCTTCATTATTTATTAGTGTTTATCTGCCTTAGGGGCAAATTCCACAATATCAGCGAAACGGAGGTGGTTTAGATATGTTCCAACACGTACCCTTCTTCTCTGATTCAGATTACATACATAAAACATCCTCTTTTTTGGCAATTTAATGATCTGTAAACTGGTTCTAACTGCCCCATCCCCATTATTCACATACATCAGTACGAAAAATGTATGAGACGTGTTGTAGTTCAGAAGTTGAATATGGTGGTAGAGTAACAGATGGTAGTGTGGTAACACTCAGCGTGACCTCACACATATGACGGATGAGGTTTGTGCACCTCGCCCTGGAATCGTTTGTTGCTTCCTCTGGCTCCGGCTAACAGTGGTACCTCCACCACCGCAGGAAAGTCTATTGATTTCCCATCAGTCGATTGAAGCCAGCCTCCCGGTCATGAATTAATAAACAGCACAACCGACACAGCCGTTTCGTAACCAAGCTAAACAATGAAGCAAGCCGTCAACACGCTAAGCACAGGTTGCTGCGTAGATCAACGATAGCTTAGGAATCAAAGCAGATCGCACTTTTTTCCGAAGGAACTAAGCTATTTTGGAACGGAAAGATAGCACCTAAAAGTGCACTGCATAATTAACAAGGTAAAATTACTAGCTCAATGGTCAAACATTGTTTGATACTTAACTCCAGTGAAATAGACGGAGCGGAGACTGTAAATCAGTTACGAAAAGTGACTCAGTAATATGAGTTACAAATTTGCCGGGGTATATTTTCAAGGAGGACACAATTTTGGTGATTGTCACTTAGGTTCAAGGGGCTGGACGTTGTTACTGTTACTTAATTATAACAGAATTGTGAGACTCTCACCGTCCTGAGCGTTCCAGCGGCCTTTGTACTTTTGTAACGATCTGTTACAAAACATTTACATTATCCTTGCCTCTTACTGACAGGTACTCCTTCGTTATTTGCCTTCAGTAGTGTATTCTCAGTTGTTCTAGTATCAGATTAGTAATTTGTTCTGTTATCTAAGCATCTACGTAACAAAGAAGTAGGCATATGATACAGTTCTTTTCTTATTATTATTTCCCAACAAAATCGACCTACCTCGTGATTTTAGAGAAAAAAATAAGTGTTCTATAACCTTATAAAACTTCTCACAGCTTTCAGAAGGACATGAGTCGTGCACGGATAGCCAAAGCGATTAAGGTGACCGGTCGTGTAAAGCGGAAAGTCCGGGTTTAAGTTTCGGTCCGGTAGAAACTTTCATTGTCGTCATTACATTATACAGCTGATGGTTGTCCGTATTCGCAACTATGAATAAATTTGATTTATTTCATGACGGCTGTTGTCGCCGCAGTGCATGTTCGTTTGGTCATGCACGCATGTCCGAAGGAATATTGTATCGCACTTCTTAATAACACAGGCACTGCAATATCGTATCGAATTTATATCTGCTTTTTTACACAGACATGTCTCGCGTTTTGATGTATTTCATGACGGCTGTTGTCGCCGCAGTGCATGTTCGTTTGGTCATGCACGCATGTCCGAAGGAATATTGCATCGCACTTCTTAATAACACAGGCACTGCAATATCGTATCGAATTTATATCTGCTTTTTTACACAGACATGTCTCGCGTTTTGATGTATTTCATGACGGCTGTTGTCGCCGCAGTGCATGTTCGTTTGGTCATGCACGCATGTCCGAAGGAATATTGCATCGCACTTCTTAATAACACAGGCACTGCAATATCGTATCGAATTTATATCTGCTTTTTTACACAGACATGTCTCGCGTTTTGATGTATTTCATGACGGCTGTTGTCGCCGCAGTGCATGTTCGTTTGGTCATGCACGCATGTCCGAAGGAATATTGTATCGCACTTATTAATAACACAGGCACTGCAATATCGTATCGAATTTATATCTGCTTTTTTACACAGACATGTCTCGCGTTTTGATGGAAACAGATTTGCCAACAATAAGGACGTTCACATAGCGATTCTAGAATGATTCCTTGACCAAGGAGCAGATTCCTGTCGTTGAGGGACTGAACTATTCCTAGAACGTTCGGTCCATTGTTTACAGAAACTTGATGACGATTTCGGAAAATGGTTCACGTATCTGTCATTTTGAATTGTAGTGCAGCAGTCAAGAAAAGGTACTTGGCCTAACTTAATAATGTTAACTTACTTGTTGAAGTCCCCTCGTGCGTGTACCGCTATACGGCATAACCACCCTCTCTGTATGTAGGGGAGCGTAATTTTGGTACCACAATGGTTAGCCCTCTTTCCTAATAGAGATTGGTGTACGGGAAGTCTCCGTATGAGCTCGAATGTCTGACTTGCCCTTAAGGACCAGTTCGCGAGGTTTGTGTAGGAGAGTGAAATGGGTGCCTGACCCGTCTTGGAACTTACGTTCTTGAGTTTTTGACACTAACGGGCTCCATGATGTACAACGGCCTTCTTGTTGTCTGCCGGCCGCTGTGGCCGAGCGGTTCTCGGCGCTTCAATCTGGAAAGGCACTGCCGCTACGGTTGCAGGTTCGAATTCTGCCTCGGGCATGGATGTGTGGTACGTCCTTAGGTTAGTTAGGTTTAAGTAGTTCTAAGTCTAGGGGATTTCGGATCCGCTCCAACTCCTCTACTTTTATATACTTCGTAAGGTTCACGCCCTCAGAGATCGAGCACAATCTCGGAATCGACAATGACATGAAAGGAAACCGACCATGTCATGTTTCGAACTAACGGGTTCCGGTATTTGGATCTGTTGATTTCCGGAACGTTCGGAGAACCTACATCCGGAGGACCGAACTGAGATTTGAATCTTGGTCCTTTCGAATTCAGGTTCAGATTCTTACTCGCAGTGTCTCGTAACTCCTTATCTTATCTCAAGAAGACACAAATAACACATAGGGGAGAGCCAGGCGAAGTGGCCAGGCTACGTTATTCCTATTTTATAAGCTCAGTAGCAATACACCAAAGTGCGTGGAACTGACTGATTATAATCTACAACTATTGAAGTATAATACAGAATACTTTAATCACCTTAGGGCCAAATTAAGTACATTATACAATTAAATTTTCACACAGCAGCAAAAAGGCCACTTTGTCCGACGTGAGCGACCAAAGTGACCACCTAGCTTTAAATTAAAAAATAAAGGATGAATAACACAAAACTAAATATATTTTATTGTGAAACATGGCTCGAATTAGAAGTTTCACAAATAAAAGTCCAACTATGTGCCCCAACTCCTGTACAGAGTTCGTGGGCCCAAGGGGCGTACAGTTCAAATGGTTCAAATGGCTCTGAGGACTATGGGACTTAACATCTGAAGTCCCCTACAACCTAGAACTATTTAAACCTAACTAACCTAAGGACATCACACACACCCATGCCCGAGGCAGGATTCGAACCTACGACCATTTCTTCGCAGTACAAGCACTCTCTGCCTTCATCATTGTCGTCAAAAGGAACTTTTCTTGGCTTGGATTTCCTACTCTTCGAAGTCTTCGTTTTACTTCCATTCCGCACTTCGACCTCTTTCTGTTTTGCCTTCGTTTTACACTCTTTTTCTTCTCTTTATTTTTCGTTTCTTGGTCGCTTTTATAAGGGCTTGCTGTAAGTATCGCCGCGAAGCCTTCTTTAGGCCGCTGCTTTTACATTTCCCCTTTACAAAGTAGCTAAAAGCCACTTTGCCCGCAATGACGCCATTATACAAAAGCCGTATACTCTCTAATACCGTGACGGAAATTTCAATAACTAAAGTAGGTTTATGGAGTTGTGGTACGACATTTTCATCACAATTTTATTAAAAGGACGTAAGTCATATTCTCTTTCCACAATAAATACACTAACTGACCACTACCTTACATCATAAGTAAAATCCACAAAAATTATTATTACTCTTAGAAGCGACACAGTAAACAGGTTAGACTTCATGGGGTGATTGTGCCCTCCGGGGAGATTCAGTTAAAGCATCTTCTACGCCATGCCAGCACCTTATAGGCCCCAGCACCCTAGTGGACACATTGGCCGAGACTCCACAATATTCCACAGATTGAGGCAACCTAACGGCAGTATACGGATTCATGGACAGTATTTCACTTCCAGTTTACAGAATAAATACTATTAAAACAATAGTGAGGCAACTACAGGGTGTTTAAAAAATGACCGGTATATTTGAAACGGCAATACAAACTAAACGAGCAGCGATAGAAATACACCGTTTGTTGCAATATGCTTGGGACAACAGTACATTTTCAGGCAGACAAACTTTCGAAATTACAGTAGTTACAATTGTCAACAACAGATGGCGCCGCGGTCTGGGAAACTCTATAGTACGATATTTTCCACATATCCACGATGCGTAGCAATAATATGGCGTAGTCTCTGAATGAAATTACCTGAAACCTTTGACAACGTGTCTGGCGGAATGGCTTCACATGCAGATGAGATGTACTGCTTCAGCTGTTCAATTGTTTCTGGATTCTGGCGGTACACCTGGTGTTTCAAGTGTCCCCACAGAAAGAAGTTACAGGGGTTCATGTCTGGCGAATAGGGAGGCCAATCCACGCCGCCTCCTGTATGTTTCAGATAGCCCAAAGCAATCACACGATCATCGAAATATTCATTCAGGAAATTAAATACGTCGGCCGTGCGATGTGGCCGGGAACCATCTTCCATAAACCACGAGGTGTTCGCAGTGTCGTCTAAGGCAGTTTGTACCGCCACAAATTCACGAAGAATATCCAGATAGCGTGATGCAGTAATCTTTTCGGATCTGAAAAATGGGCCAATGATTCCTTTGGAAGAAATGGCGGCCCAGACCAGTACTTTTTGAGGATGCAGGGACGATGGGACTGCAACATGGGGCTTTTCGGTTCCCCATATGCGCCAGTTCTGTTTATCGACGAAGCCGTTCAGGTAAAAATAAGCTTTGTCAGTAAACCAAATGCTGCCCACATGCATATCGCCGTCATCAATCCTGTACACTATATCGTTAACGAATGTCTCTTTTGTGCAGGAATGGTAGCGGCGCTGAGAGGTTGCCGTGTTTGAATTTTGTATGGATAGAGGTGTAAACTCTGGCGCATGAGACGATACGTGGACGTTGGCGTCATTTGGACCGTAGCTGCAACACGGCGAACGGAAACCCGAGGCCGCTGTTGGATCACCTGCTGCACTAGCTGCGCGTTGCCCTATTGGTTGCCGTACGCGGTCGCCCTACCTTTCCAGCACGTTCATCCGTCACATTCCCAGACCGTTGAAATTTTTCAAACATATCCTTTATTGTATCGCTTTTCGGTCCTTTGGTTACATCAAACCTCCATTGAAAACTTCGTCTTGTTGCAACAACACTGTGTTCTAGGCGGTGGAATTACAACACCAGAAAAATCCTCTGTCCTAAGAATATACCATGTTGTCCACAGCACACTTGCACGTTGTTTACAGCACACACATACAGACTGCGTTGTCTTCTATATTTTTCACATCACTTGCAGCGCCATCTGTTGTTGAAAATTGTAACTACTGTAATTTCCAAAGTCTGTCCGCTTGAAAATGTACTGTTGTCCCAAGCATATTGCAACAAACGGTGTATTTCTATCGCTGATCGTTTAGTTTTTATTGCCGTTTCAAATATACCGGTCATTTTTGAAACACCCTGTATATAGTGTGTTAAAGTGTAAATAATGTATTAACCCGAAATTCTAATTTTAAGGGAGCCTGAACATGGGAACAGATCGAAGGAGTACAACGGACATAAAAATATGGCATCAACACACTAGAAAAGCAGTGCAATGAATTAATTTTCGTAGTCTATTATTTAATGCAAGAATACTAAATTTTATTATAAAGAACGCCTGGACATTAAAATGGATGGAAACTGCTTTATTCACGAAGTAAGTTTGGTACCCAACATAAAGGTAGCAAGAAGCGAGCACCCTTTCACAGAAACTGGTGCTGCACTGAGGTGGCGTGTTGGCACGCAGCAATTGTCTTGTCACAAGACAGATTTACACTACAATACAAATAATGTTGGCAATATAATCATAAATAATTAATAATCATTTAGTAAAAACATACACGAGGGTCGTCCAGGAGGTAAAGAAAGTTTTGGCATAACTACATAAAAACGGCAGGTATCAACACAAAACTTTAATTACAAATTTACAGTACCTTTTTTTTTCAACGTAGTCTCCAAAACTGTCAAGCCACCTATTGTAACATGGACCACTTTTTCAGTTACCGTGTTGTCCTCATGTACTGCCGAAGATCTGAGCCAGTATTTCACTGCTTGTTAAAGGTCTTTGTCGTTTGCGAACTGCTTTCCACCTAATTTTTTTTAGTTTCGGGAATAAGTGAAAATCGGTGTTACTAAGTCATGGCTCTAAGGAGGATGTCCAAACATTTCTCACTTAATACGATGAAGTTCTTGCTGTGTTCGAGCTTATGCATAAGGCAGCACATTGGTTCAAATGTCTCTGAGCACTATGGGACTTAACTGCTGAGGTCATTAGTCCCCTAGAACTTAGAACTACTTAAACCTAACTAACCTAAGGACATCACACACATCCATGCCCCAGGCAGGATTCGAACCTGCGACCGTAGCGGTCACGCGGTTCCAGACTGAAGTGCCTAGAACCGCTCGGGGTCGCACATTCCCATGAATCAAAAACACATTTACTGACAACATTCCACGTCACTTCTCGACTTGTTTTGTGCACTATCACCATAAACGTTCTTTATTTTCTCATAAATTTCGATAGGCCGAACATTTAGTGCATTCAGAAAAACAATTACACTACGCACTTCACATTTGATGAGATTTTCAAACGGCGCCGTTATTTGGAAACGTTGCAGAACAAAGAGGCGTGACTGCACGGAAACACTGAGACGGGGGAAGGAGCTAACTTGCACGTTTGTGATAGTGGTGGTGGGAGATCGGCGCTGTGAATGGTATTCCCGATGAGGCTCTTATGCAGGGTGTTCGGAAATTCCCGTTAAAAACTTTTCGATTTTTGCAGGGGAGCGAGTGCATAATACCTTGAATAGGAGCAGCCGTCTGAAAGCACATTTGCTAGGTAACAGGGTAGTCAACAGCCGTCTAAAAGTACATTTGCTAGGAAACAGGGTAGTCATGGTGAGGGGTAGTTCCGTCGGATCGGCTGATGTGATTTTACTTTTATCCTACTTCTCTGACTTGGTTGGAACCTCATTCATGTGTCTGTGAGTGTTTAAGCAATATTGTTGAGTACACGATTGCAGAATACACCGACGTGATCCTTCTGAATGCGCAGCCCACGGTAATGGAAGAGATGCTCGTCGCCTTTTTCAACGTCTGGCACAATCGCACAGCCATTTCATCTCAATTACGCACCGGCTTTGAGAAAAGCTACCTTCACATTCAGCAGGCATGACTATCGTACTCCAAGGAGACGCTGCATGCCCAAATTGGAAGAGGCTGCACTGCATCACATTGAAGAGAACACGTCAACGAGTACACTAGCGATTTCTGTGGACGGCCGGCGTGGCCGAGCGGTTTTAGGCCTCCGTGCGCCTCCCTTGTTGATGGACTACATTTTCTAAGGACTCTCCCAATGAATCTCAACCTGGTACCCGCCTTACCAACAATTAATTTTATATGATCATTCCACTTCAAATCGTTCCGCACGCATACTCCCAGAAATTTTACAGAAGTAACTGCTACCAGTGTTTGTTCCGCTATCATGTAATCATACAATAAAGGATCCTTCTTTCTATATATTCACAATACATTACATTTGTCTATGTTAAAGGTCAGTTGCCACTCCCTGCACCAAATGCCTATCCGCTGCAGATCTTCCGGCATTTAGCTGCAATTTTCTAATGCTGCAACTTCTCTGTATACTACAGCATCATCCGCGAAAAGCCGCATGCAACTACCGACACTATCTACTAGGTCATTTATATATATATTGTGAAAAGCAATGGTCCCATGACACTCCCCTGTGGCACGCCAGAGGTTACTTTAACATATGTAGACGTCTATCCATTTATAACAACATGCTGTGTTCTGTTTGCTAAAAACTCTTCAATCCAGCCACACAGCTGGTCTGATATTCCGTAGCCTCTTACTTTGTTTATCAGGCGACAGTGCGGAACTGTATCGAACACCTTCCGGAAGTCAAGGAAAATGGCATCTACCTGGGAGCCTGTATCTAATATTTTCTGGGTCTCAGGAACAAATAAAGCGAGTTGGGTCTCACACGATCGCTGTTTTCGGAATACATGTTGATTCCTATAAAGTAGATTCTGGGTTTCCAGAAACGTCATGATATGCGAGCAAAAAACATGTTCTAAAATTCTACAACAGATCGACGTCAGAGATATAGGTCTATAGTTTTGCGCATCTGCTCGACGACCCTTCTTGAAGACTGGGACTACCTGTGCTCTTTTCCAATCATTCGGAACCTTCCTTTCCGCTAGAGACTTGCGGTACACGGCTGTTAGAAGGGGGGGGGGGGGGGGGGGGCAAGTTCTTTCGCGTAATCTGTGTAGAATCGACTAGACATCCCGTCAGGTCCAGTGGACTTTCCTCTGTGGAGTGATTTCAGTTGCTTTTCTATTCCTTGGACACTTATTTCGACGTCATCCATTTTTTTCTTTTGTGCGAGGATTTAGAGAAGGAACTACAGTGCGGTTTCCTCTGTGAAACAGCTTTGGAAAAAGGTATTTAGTATTTCAGCTTTACGCGTGTCATCCTCTGTTTCAATGGCATCATCATCCCGGAGTGTCTGGATATGCTGTTTCGAGCCACTTACTGATTTAACGTAAGACCAGAACTTCCTAGGATTTTCTGTCAAATCGGTACATAGAATTTTACTTTCGAATCCACAGAACGCTTCACGCATAGCCCTCCTTACGCTAACTTTGACATCGTTTAGGTTCTGTTTGTCTGAGAGGTTTTGGCTGCGTTTAACCTTGGAGTGAATCTCTCTTTGCTTTCGCAGTAGTTTCCTAACTTTGTTGTTGAACCACGGTGGGTTTTTCCCGTCCCTCACGGTTTTACTCGGCACGTACCTATCTAAAACGCATTTTACGATTGCCTTAAACTTTTTCCATAAACACTCAACATTGTCAGTGTCGGAACAGAAATTTTTGTTTTGATCTGTTTGGTAGTCTGAAATCTGTCTTCTATTACTCTTGCTAAACAGATAAACCTTCCTCCCTTTTTTATATTCCTATTAACTTCCATATTCAGGGATGCTGCAACGGCCTTATGATCACTTATTCCCTGTTATGCACTCAGAGAGTCGAAAAGTTCGGGTCTGCTTGTTATCGGCAGGTCCAAGATGTTATCTCCACGAGTCGGTTCTCTGTTTAATTGCTCGAGGTAATTTTCGGATAGTGCACTCAGTACAATGTCACTCGATGCTCTGTCCCTACCACCCGTCCTAAACATCTGAGTGTCCCAGTCTATATCTGGCAAATTGAAATGTCTACCTAAGACTATAACATGCTGAGAAAATTTATATGAAATGTATTCTAGATTTTATCTCCGTTGTTCTGCCACAAATGCTGCTGAGTCGGGAGGTCGGTAAAAGAAGCCAATTATTAACCTAGCTCGGTTGTTGGGTGTAACCTCCACCCATAATAATTCACAGGAACTAGCCACTTCTACTTCACTACAGGGTAAACTACTACTAACAGCGACAAACACGCCACCTCCGGTTGCATGCAATCTATCCTTTCTAAACACCGTCTGTGCCTTTGTAAAAATTTCGGCAGATTGTATCTCTGGCTTCAGCCAGCTTTCCGTACCTATAACTATTTCAGCTTCGGTGCTTTCTATCAGCGCTCGAAGTTCCGGTACTTTACCGATGTAGCTTCAACAGTTTACAATTACAGTACCGATTGCTGCTTGGTCTTCGCATGTCCTGACTTTGTATCTGGAATAACTCCCCCAGTATGCACATGGAGTGCACATTGGTTTTCTTCCCCTCTCTTGCTGCCATATCCCTAAGAGATCCCATTACGCGCCTGACGTTGGAGCTCCCAATTACCAGTAAGCTCACCCTCTGCAACCGCCCGGATCTTGCAGAGTGAAGGGCAAACTCTGGAACAGGACAAGCAGTCATGTCCGGCCGAAGATCAGTATCAGCCAGAGACAGAGCCTGAAACCAGTTCGTCAGACAAGCTGGAGAGGCCTTCCATTCAGCCTTCCGGAATGTCTTTCGCCCCCTGCCACACCTCAAGACGACCTCCCACTCTACCATGGGTGAGGGGTCAGCCTCAATGTGGACAGTATCCCAGGCAGCCAAAGCCATAGTCTGATCGGGGGATGCGTGGGACGAGCTGGCCGTCCCCAACAAACACCCATCCGGACCCCCACAGTGATGCCCATTGGCAACAGCCTCAAGCTGTGTGACCGAAGTCAACACTGCCTGAAGCTGGGAGCCAAGGGATGCCAACTCACCCCGCATCCGAACACAGCAGTAGCTGGAAGGTGCAGCCAACTGTTGCAAATAAAAAATTTTTTTTTAAATTTTCACAGTGGTTTCCATTTTGCGACCGATCGGACCTTTTTTTCCGCACAGGCATCGCCATAGAATAAATAACTATACGAATAAAAATACAAAATATTAATAACGAAATAACAATAAAAGTTGATGACTTGTGGTAAGCTCACTAGATCTGTATATGTATACTGGAGGCGATTGTCTGCAGAAGTCTAGCACAGCTATGTTGATACATTTTATACATCTTGTCTACCTCTGCATCTACATGATCACTCTGAAATTCACAATTAAGTGCCTGGTAGAAGGTTCGTCGGATCACCTTTAAGCGACTTGTGCACCGTTCCACTATCGAACAGCGCGTGGGAAAAACAAGCAGTTCAATATTCCCATTCAAACTCTGCGTTCTATTGTTTTATAATAATGATCATTCCTCCCTATGTAGGAACGAAATATTTCACACTCTGAGGTGAAAATTGATGATCGAATTTCATGAGAAGTCTCTGCCGCAGAGAAAAATGCCTTTGTTTTAACAACTGCCACCCCAATTTATGTATCATAACAGTGGCAGTCTCTCCCCTGTGTCGCGATAATACAAACTGAGCTGCCCTTCTTTTCACTTTTTCGATGTCCTCCGTCAATCCTATCTGATGCGGATTCCACAACGCACAGCAATACTCCAGACGATGGCGGAAAAGTGTCGTGTAAGCAGTCTCTCTAGTAGGCCTGTTACATTTTTTAAGTAACCTGCCAATAAATCGCAGTCTTTGTCTTGTACGTTCTCGTTGTAATTCTTTCAAGAATAGCATTTAAAATGCAGAAAGGGTCTCCCTAGATTCCTGATACTTTGTTAATTATATACTATTGTTTGTAAAAAGTGAAACACTCAGGGGCAGTGCCCTGCAACAAGCCACGATAAGAGGACTTGTAGAACAGCAGGGCCGTAATAAATTATTTAAATAGCTGAGAGGTGGCGTGTTTGTGGGCCCAATTGCGCCCCCTTTTGTGTCACTCGACAGGTCAGTATTATGCAATGTTCAGTCGGTGTGGAGTAGTCATACGAAATGGAAACATGTGATTAAGTGCCAATATGCCTCGCCGACATCACAGGGTGGAATATCGGCATTTGAGTTCTTCCGAATGGGGCAGAATGACTTGGTCTCTGGGAGGCGGATCTGTCGTTCTATGACACTGCAGCTCGTATAGGCAGGCGTATGTGAAACCAGTGGAGAGAAGAGGACCGTACATAGCGCCAACAGGGTACCGGGCGACACAGTGTGACTACAGCGCGAGATGTCCGCCATCTTCTCCCCTTGGCCATAACGGACAGAACAACTTCGTACATACTGTTGACACGACGTTGGAGCACAGCAACAGATGCGGACATATCTGCTCCGACAGTTCGACCCAAGCACGCCACTGCATCGGCTTCCATTGACCACAAAACTCACTCACACCGCAGACTACAAAGGAAACGTGGACTCCGACGCTGGCGTACTGAGTGACAAAATGTAATTTCTTCAGACAAGTCCCGCTTCAGCTTTTCCTACAGCGACGGTGGTACACGAATTCGACGCCGCCGTGGTGAATGCACTGGGCAGACTAATGTTGAACGGCATAGCGGACGAACGTCAAGTGCGATGGTTTGGACACTATTGCCTATCACACACGATATCACCTCCTATGTCTTGAGGGCAATCTGAACAGCTACCGCTGCATAAGGGAAGTCTTACAGCCCGAGGCACTGCCCCTCCTGCAGGCCGTTCCACATGCCACATTTCAGCAGGGCAACGTCTGCTCGCGTGTGACGAAGAATGTGCAAGCATTCTTCGAAGAACTACAGTAGTCACTACTTCCCTGGCCTGCCCGTTCGCCTCACATAGACCTGACTGGTGTATGGCTGGTCGACAACTTGTTTGTTCAGGTCTTCTTGGAGTCACAGCTGATATTTTGTGGAAGCACCTACAAACGGCGTGGCAGAGTAGTCCCTAGCAGCATATCCAGGCATTCTGATTCCATGCGACGGCGTCTAGCGGCTCTTATTTCAGCATGTGGTTGCGCTACTCCCAACTGAATTTCCACAATCATAGTGCACGTAAAGTCCTGTAATGCTACCCATTTGTGTAGTGTCATGCCCCTACTCGGTACAATAAATTTCATTATGATCACATCTCTCCGTCTTGGTGTTTCACTTTTTACAAACAGTAGTGTAGATATAAATGTTGATATCGAGTACAACGATTTTGCTCATTAAGTGACAGTATACGATTTTACAACTTTTATGACATCGAACGATGCTAACGGATACTTCTAAAAATTCCCACATACGTTTACTGGTGTACTTTCATCCACGGTCTTCACGTTATTAATCATAAAGATTAAGGCTGTTTTGTCGCATAGAGAACCGACAAGGCTTCATGAATTTCTCTTATTTTACATGAAATGGAAAGGGAGAATCCATAATATATTATTAGATACCATGCCACATATCATAGCAAGACCTTCAAGTTTTCTACCAGAAGTAAAGGGCAGAGGATCTTGTAAATTTCAGGACTACTTATCACTTAGACTACAGGGACGAATTTGCGCGTTACGTGTGAAGCGCAGGAGCAGCGCGGAGAACAGTCGCGCCAATTAGAACTAGCTGTGAAAGTCTGGCAGTAACTTTTGAATATCTGCCAACTGGGAGAGCGGTTAACACCTGTGCCAGTACATTATTCCCGCCCATACATTTGCCCTGCTCTGACGCGTCGCGTAAATTACGACGCGTATGCCTCAGCGACTGTGATTTGTGTCGCCTGAAATCCTTCCCTCGTTGCAGCGTTCTTCGTTATATATTTACAAATAAGTGACTGCCGGCTTTGATCACTCATTAATTACCGTAAAACTTCTGGAACATGTCATCTGTCAGATATGAATTGAAGTACTGGCATTAAGGGTGAGTGTCGCAAACGACGTTAAATTTAATTACTATCGGAAGGAAATCAGGAGATATTATGTAGCTCTTGGTTACGTAACACCTATCTAGAAAAACACACAATATTTTGGTATTCAGTACCATCTGCTGTTCTTCCAAGTTGTTGATCCCCTACATTTTTGCAACTTGTCTCTGAGCTGTCCCTCTATCGTTCCCGGGCTTTACTGGGGTCCTTGACCTTCTAGTGCTGATTTGTACAATTAATACTAGCATTTATAACACTATGTGACACAAATTTTGTTCGTTTATAATCAAAGTCATTTCTTCATTGACTCTTGTCTCTGAAATATTAACACTTTGTATATATACTAATAACAATCCTTGTCAAACGGGACAGTGTTGCATGCATGTCTGAAAGAACAGACGCTGATGGTGATTCCCAGATGTCCTAAATAATTCGCAGTTAAATCACTGAATGCGAATTCCTTGATATCAAAGTGTGCTGTGTATAGATGCACTACCCAGTAGTGACATATGATAATGTGTGCCTGACCAGGACTCGAACTCTGATTTCTCACTCATCGCGAGCAGTCGCCTTAACCACTTTCACCATCCGTGCACGTTCCACGGACTCGATATAACGACGTAGACAATGCTATATATGGAAGTTTGGGTCGGTCGAGCGACCGTGCACGGGTAGCTGAAGTGGTAAAGCAATCGCTAGCGATAAGAGGGAAATCCAGTTTCGAGTCCCCGTCCGACACAAATTTTCATGAAACTTCCTGGCAGATCAAAACTGTGTGCCGGACCAAGACTCGAACTCGGGACCTTTGCCTTTCGCGGGCAAGTGCTCTACCGACTGAGCTACCCAAGCACGACTCACGCCCCGTCCTCACAGCTTTACTTCTGCCAGTATCTCGTTTCCTACCTTCCAAACTTTACAGAAGCTCTCCTGCGAAACTTGCAGAACTAGCACTCCTAAAAGAAAGGATCTGGGGGAGACATGGCTTAGCCACAGCCTGGGGGATGTTTCCAGAATGAGATTTTCACTCTGCAGCGGAGTGTAGGCTGATATGAAACTTCCTGACAGATTAAAACTGAGTGCCGGACCGAGTTGGAAGGTAGGAGACGAGATACTGGCAGAAGTAAAGCTGTGAGGACGGGGCGTGAGTCGTGCTTGGGTAGCTCAGTTGGTAGTCTGCACGGTAGCTCAGCGTGTTCGGTCAGAGGGTTAGGTGCCCTCTGTAATAAAAAACTGAGTTAATCGGTCAATAACGAACTTAAAAACGGATGTCTTAGGACGTCCGCCCCGAGCAGATGAACAAGCAACGAACGAAAGCGAACAAAATGAGGTAAAAAAAAATTTGGTGGAGCACTTGTCCGCGAAAGGCAAAGGTCCCGAGTTCGAGTCACGGTCCGGCCCACAGTTTTGATCTGCCAGGAAGTTTCATATCAGCGCTCACTCCGTTGCAGAGTGAAAATCTCATTCTGGAGACAAATTTCCATATTTTACTGCAGAGTAGTAAATGTATATCAAATACAGCTGATACCATGCAATTCGCATTCAGCGACTTAATTTCGAAGGTTTCATTTCTGCAGATAATCGTGCTATAGCAACCCGGGCAGATAATTTCGAAACTGATAAGAAGAAGTTTTCCGAAATCTTAACAGGCCTGACAACCTACTACACAAAAAATCAATTAAGCGTGGCCCAGCCAAAACCTATACCTGTGCCTTCCAACTAAGAAACAAACAGGTATCAAGTACTTTGCGAATTGAATGGGCAAGAACCCAACGAGAACACTGACCAAAACTAAAACAACTGGGAGTGACACGGGGAACGGCATACAGATATATGACGTACCGTTACCGCACAGAGCATAAAGTTGCCGCTAGAAAAAAGTGTTATCCGAAAGCTGTCGGGTACCACCTGGGGCACCAGACGCTTATAACCAGTGCTTTAGCTTTGTACTACTCTACTGCCCATATCTAGTCCAGTACTCCACAGACCATGCCATATCAAAGAAGTAGAGACTGCCGTATCGTTTCAAGCTGTCTAAGATCGAAGGCATTAGAAAAGGGCTTACAACCACTTGGCATCAGGCTGAAGTAGCAACCTGGAAAGAAAAAGTTTTCACCAACGCGGCACCTGCGCTAAATGGGTACCAACTCCCCGCGAACTCCTGAACTCGAGGGAAAACGTGGTGCACTCAGCCAAAGATCTAATTGTCAGCCCATCAGACAAGGCTAGAATTGTGGCTAAGCTTGATACCGTGTTCTGAAGATCTTCCACCTGGGAGCGAGGAGACAAGGTCGACATGGATGTGGCTGAATGAATTTCACAGGGGAGTAGCTACGTCTAGAGTTACGTGGTGAGGCTTTCCGTGCGAGTCAGTTGTGTGTGAATGTGGGATAGAACAAACAACGACGCATTTTCCATTACCTCAGGCTACATGCTCGTTTGAAGACCTGTTTCTAGCAACCCATAATTTCTGATCGAAAATATGTATTTCGTGTATCTTTCTATTATTGTGTTCATAAGATGTAACATGTTTCATCTACATGTACATGGTTACTCTGCAAATTACATTTAAGTGTTTGGCAGTGGGTCCATCGAACCACCTTCACAATTCTCGATTATTCCAATCTCGTATAGCGCGAGAAGAATGAACACCTATGTCTTTCCGTACGAGGTCTGATTTCCCTTATTTTATCTTTGTGGTCGTTCCTCCCTATGTAATTCGGTGTCAACAAAATATTTTCGCATTCGGAGGAGAAAGTTGGTGATTGGAATTTCGTGAGAAGATTCCGTCGCAACGAAAAACGCCTTTCTTTTAATGATGTCCATCCCAAATCCTGTATCATTTCTGTGATACTCTCTCCCATATTTCGCGAAAATACACAACGTGCTGCCTTTCTTTGATCTTTTTCGATGTACTCAGTCGGCCCTATCTGGAAAGGATCCCACACCACGCAACAGTATTCTGAAAGTGGACAGACAAGCGTAGTGTAGGCAGTCTCCTTAGTAGGTCTGTTACATTTTCTAAGTGTCCTGCCAATGAAACGCAGGTTAGCCTTCCCCACAACATTTTCTGTGTGTTCCTTCCAATTTAAATTGTTCGTAATTGTAATACCTAGGTATTTAGTTGAATTTATGGCTTTTAGATTAGACAGATTTATCTGTAACCGAAGTTTATCGCGTTCCTTTTAGCACTCATGTGGATGACCTCACGCTTTTCGTTATTTAAGGTCAACTGCCACTTTTCGCACCATTCCAATATTTCTTCTAAATCGTTTTGCAGTTTGTTTTGATGTTCTGATGACTTTATTAGTCGATAATCGACAAAGTCATCTGCAAACAACTGATTTCGGCTGCTCAAATTGCCTCCCAAATCGTTTATATAGATAAGGAACAGTGAAGGGCCTATAACTTTACCTTGGGGAACGCCAGAAATCACTTCTGTTTTACTCGATGACTTTCCGTCAATTACTACGAACTGTGACCTGTCTGACAGGATATCACAGATCCAGTCACATAACTGAGACGATATTCCATAACCACGCAATTTCACTACGAGTCGCTTGTCTGGTGCATTTTCAAAAGCCTTCCTGAAATCCAGAAATACGGAATCGATCTGAAATCCCTTGTCAATAGCACTCAACACTTCATGTGAATAAAGAGATAGTTGTGTTTCACAAGAACGATGTTTCCTAAACGCATGTTGACTGTGTGTCAATAGACCGTTTTCTTCGAGGTTATTCATTACGTTCGAACACAATATATGTTCTAAAATCCTGATGCATATCGACGTTAACGATATGGGCCTGTAATTTAGTGGATTACTCCTACTACCTTTCTTGAATACTGGTGTGACCTGTGCAACTTTCCAGTCTTTTTGTACGGATCTTTCGTCGAGCGAAAGGTTGTATATGATTGTTAAGTATGGAGCTAATGCATTAGCATACTTCGAAAGGAACCTAACTGGTATGCAGTCTGGACCAGAAAACTTGCTTTTATTGAGTGATTTACGTTGCTTCACTACTCCGAGGATATTTACTTCTTCGTTACTCATGTTAGCAGCTGTTGTCGATTCGTCTTCTTTTGTGACGGCATTTCGGAAGGCTGTGTTTAGTAACTCTGCTTTGGCAGCACTGTCTTCGTTAGTAACTCCATTGCTATCGCACAGAGACTGCATTGATTGTTTCTTGCCCCTAACATGCTTCACCTACGACCATAACCGCTTTTGATTTTCTGACAGGTTTCGAGACGAAGTTTCGTTGTGGAAACTGTTATAAGCATCTCGCATTGAAGTCCGCGCTAAATTTCGAGCTTCTGTAAAAGATCGCCAATCTTGGGGATTTTTCGTCTGTTTAATACGTTTCTGTACCTTGTACTTTAGCTCCGTTCCACGTTATGTATATTTTGTATTTGGTCTATACTTTTTTTCTGCTTGTGACATTAATAAATAGTAAATAAATTGCAACTTTGCCGTAAAAACTACGGAGTGGATACAGGCACTTATAATGATCAGCCTGGAGCAACACAGTCGCCATACGCTAAAATAAATCCAGTATAAGAACATTCCCATGAAGAACATACAGCAGCACAAGATCCAGTACCAAAGTCACAGCCGGCCGCGGTGGTCTCGCGGTTCTAGGCGCGCAGTCCGGAACCGTGCGACTGCTACGGTCGCAGGTTCGAATCCTGTCTCGGGCATGGATGTATGTGATGTCCTTAGGTTAGTTAGGTTTAAGTAGTTCTAAGTTCTAGGGGACTGATGACCACAGCAGTTGAGTCCCATAGTGCTCAGAGCCACTTGAACCACTTGAACTTGAACCAAAGTCACAAATAAATGTGTGAAAAACAGTCCAAGAAATAAATTCGTAGCCACGATATGACAAACTAGTGTAGCCGGAAAGCATGGATGAAGTTCACCACAAACACAGCAGTGGCCGTAAGTTGCAGAGCGCCTACCGCTTTACTTACAGATCACGGCCAGACGTGTAGCGACGGCAGTAGCACTCAGCGCGGGCCCAAAACCTTGCGTTTGCACCTGAGGCACATAGAAACAGACAGAGACATTCAGTGCTTTAGCTTTGTGCTGCTCTGCCGCCGAATATCCACTCCAGTACTGCACAGACCATGCCATATCGAAGTAGATGCTTGCGAACTCCACCGCACTTTATAATAGGGATACAGAATTACTATCATAAGCATCGAATACATACTGTAGTGCGGTGAGTATGGTAGCGTCTAAACAGTTATGTGGACATCATTGTCGGTCATGTTAAGGGGGATAGAACATCAAACGGGCCGACTTCGAGATGGAGAGGCACGACAGGACATTTTAATTTGCACTGTCTATACTTTTACAAATAAATTCATAAAACTTTGTCAGCATGACCAGGAAGGATTCAGGATTCACACTCATAGCAGTGGAAGTTCAAAAGCACGAAAAAATAATATTTTTAAATGTGAAATTTCATGATTTTTTTCGCCTACTGTTGGCTGCATTTGTTGCTATATGTACAGTTTTCTTCATAAGTAAGAGAGATCCTTCGATCAATTTTGCACAGTTTACAAACCATACTTACAGGTGTATGAAACTCTATAATGTAATTAATCTATGTAAAAATGACTGGGCTGTTACCTTTTAAACTTCGTGTTTAGAGAAAACTCGAATTTTATAGTTAATTATCTCAATTTTACCACAGTTTTTAACAGATTTGGGGTAAACTAGAGTTTCATACACCTGTAAGTATGGTTTGTATGCTGTGCAAAATTCATCGAAGAATCTCTCTTACTTATGAAGAAAAGTGTACCTACAGCAACAAATGCAGCTAATACCAAATGAAAAAAATGACGAAATTTCACATGTAAGAAAATTGATTTGTTATGTTTTTGAACTTCCTCTGCTATGAGTGTGAATCCTGAATCCTTCCTGGTCGAGCTAACTAAGTTTTATGAATTTACTTGTGAAAGTATAGACAGTGTAAATTAAAATGTCCTGTGGTGCCTCTCCTGCTCCAAGTCGGCCCGTCTCACGTCCTACCCCCCCTTAATACACTTCGTCACTCATAATGTGAAGGGTATTAAGGTACACATTGCAGTAGTAGGCTTATGTGGTTTTTAGACCATGGCATGCATGCTGTCGGCTGAGCCCCTAGTAGACGGCATCCAGCCGTCGACGCAAACAGGCGCACACCCAAAGCTGCGCTCGAGCCGACACTATGCAGAGTTCATTACGACCGTCTACATCTACAGCCGTCCGCAGCTCGTGGTCTCGCGGTCGCGTTCTCTCTTCCCGAGCACGGAGTCCTGGGTTCGATTCCCGGCGGCGTCAGGGATTTTCACCTGCCTCGAGATGACTGCGTGTTTGTTTTGTCCTCATCATTTCATCATCATTCATGAAAGTGGCGAGTTTGGACTGAACAAAGGTTGGAAATTTGTACGGCGCTGATAACGGCGGAGTTGAGCACCCCAAACAGCAAACATCGTCATCGTCATCATCATCATCATCTACATCTTAAGTCCACGTCCGGACATTCAGATGTAGGTTTTCCGAGATTTCCCTAAATCGCCCATGGTAAATGTCGGGATGGTTCCTTTGAAAGCCGGCAGGAGTGGCCGAGCGGTTTTAGGCGCTACAGTCTGGAGCCGCGCGACCGCTACGGTCGCAGGTTCGAATCCTGCCTCGGGCATGGATGTGTGTGATGTCCGTAGGTTAGTTAGGTTTAAGTAGTTCTAAGTTCTAGGTTAAGTCCCATAGTGCTTAGAGCCATTTGAACCATTTTTTTCCTTTGAAATGGAAAAGCCGACTTCCTTCCCCATCCTTGACACAATCCGAGCTTTTGCTCAGCGTCTGATGAGCTCCATGTTGACAGGACCATAAACCCAATCTTTCTTCCTTTTACATCTACGTCAACATCGGAAGTCCAACGTGCAGTTTGTGGCGGAAGGTACTTCGAAATAATATTCACGATTTTATATCGTATGCCATTCACGCAAAGAGCTAGGAAAAATGACTATCTACAGGGTGTTTCAAAAATGACCGGTATATTGGAAACGGCAATAAAAACTAAACGAGCAGCGATAGAAGTACATCGTTTGTTGCAATATTCTTGGGACAACAGTACATTTTCAGGCGGACAAACTTTCGAAATTACAGTAGTTACAATTTTCAACAACAGATGGCGCTGCAAGTGATGTGAAAAATACAGAAGACAACGCAGTCTGTGGGTGCGCCATTCTGTACGTCGTCTTTCTGCTGTAAGCGTGTGCTGTTCACAACGTGCAAGTGTGCTGTGGACAACATGGTTTATTCATTAGAACAGAGGATTTTTCTGGTGTTGGAATTCCACCGCCTAGAACACAGTGTTGTTGCAACAAGACGAAGTTTTCAACGGAGGTTTAATGTAACTAAAGGACCGAAAAGCGATACAATAAAGGATATGTTTGAAAAATTTCAACGGACTGGGAACGAGACGGATGAACGTGCTGGAATGGTAGGGCGACCGCGTACGGCAACCACATAGGGCAACGCGCAGCTAGTGCAGCAGGTGATCCAACAGCGGCCTCGGGTTTCCGTTCGCCGTGTTGCAGCTGCCGTCCAAATGACGCCAACGTCCACGTATCGTCTCATGCGCCAGATTTTACACCTCTATCCATACAAAATTCAAATGCGGCAACCCCTCAGCGCCGCTACCATTCCTGCACAAGAGACATTCGCTAACGATATAGTGCACAGGATTGATGACGGCGATATGCATGTGGGCAGCATTTGGTTTACTGACGAAGCTTATTTTTACCTGGACGGCTTCGTCAATAAACAGAACTGGCGCATATGGGGAACCGAAAAGCCCCATGTTGCAGTCCCATCGTCCCTGCATCCTCAAAAAGTACTGGTCTGGGCCGCCATTTCTTCCAAAGGAATCATTGGCCCATTTTTCAGTTCCGAAACGCTTACTGCATCACGCTATCTGGACATTCTTCGTGAATTTGTGGCGGTACAAACTGCCTTAGACGACACTGCGAACACCTCGTGGTTTATGCAAGATGGTGCCCGGCCACATCGCACGGCCGACGTCTTTAATTTCCTGAATGAATATTTCAATGATCGTGTGATTGCTTTGGGCTATCCGAAACATACAGGAGGCGGCGTGGATTGGCCTCCCTATTCGCCAGACATGAACCCCTGTGACTTCTTTCTGTGGGGACACTTGAAACACCAGGTGTACCGCCAGAATCCAGAAACAATTGAACAGCTGAAGCAGTACATCTCATCTGCATGTGAAGCCATTCCGCCAGACACGTTGTCAAAGGTTTCGGGTAATTTCATTCAGAGACTACGTCATATTATTGCTACGCATGGTGGATATGTGGAAAATATCGTACTATAGAGTTTCCCACACCGCAGCGCCATCTGTTGTTGACAATTGTAACTACTGTAATTTCGAAAGTTTGTCTGCCTGAAAATGTACTGTTGTCCCGAGCTTATTGCAACAAACGGTGTATTTCTATCGCTGCTGGTTTAGTTTGTATTGCCGTTTCAAATATACCGGTCATTTTTGAAACACCCTGTATATACTTCTATAAGCGCCCTAAACTCTCTTGTCGCATTGCTACGGCTTCTACACCAGATTTCCGAGGGTAACACCAGAACTGTCGCTCAGTTTTCTTTGAATACCGATTTTCTAAATTTACTCAATAGAGTTTCGTGGAAACTACGTCACCTGCCTTCCAACGATATCCTTCTATGTTCCCCGAACAGAACTATAACAGCTTGAATAAAACCATTTTAGGTATTATTCAACGTTACTAAAAATAACTAAAATATCGACGTTTCGGCCGTCTTTGCAAGTGTTCTGCTCAGTGCGACTAACTGTTGGTTTCAGAGTTAATTAGCATTAAAGTTAGCCAACCCGACCGCTGCACGCGCAAATTCAAGCGGCCTTCTAGAGACAGTGTCACCACATGAGTTCATCGTTTGGTTTCCTGAAACTGAATAAGAGAGCGATACAAAAATTGGGCCTAGAACTGTAGTAAGCATGCCATAGATAAAAGATTTTTTAACACGTAGCAAAAGTTGAAATATGAGTAAACACACGATAAGACGCATGAAGAGACACAGTACATAGCACACAAAACATATGTTAATAGCAATTTCTTATCACGTAGTATACAGACACGATGTAGAATGTGTAACCTAGTGTGGTTGGTTACTGTACGGGACGTCACGGTAAGCCTGTTAAACACTAACCTCGAAGCATATCGACATACTTTAGTAAATAATCTTGGGAGGCACTGCACGGGGATATCCGGTTCGAGGTTACATTCTGAGACCAGCTACCTGGCTCTTTTTAAATTAATTTTTTTTGTTTAATAGTTTCCTATCTCCAATATGAAGTGCAATGGTTTCATAGGTATAATGCGTCTGCCATTCGCACAAAGAAACAGGACAAAAGATCTTCACCTCCACGTGGCGCTCCATGGGCAATGGAGGCCTCGGCCTCAGCTGCGTAGCATGAGAGCCGCGCGGTGGAAGACGTTGCTCCCGACTAAGTAGGCTGAGTGGAGCACTAAACTTAGCAGATGGCGGGCTCTACTATTCCAATTGAACCATGAAAAAAAGTAAGGATCTAACCTGAGCCAAAGTCTGTGTGCGTAGCTGTCTGATTGACTAACTTCAATGCTAATTAACTCGGAAACGGCGCGACTTACACTCCTGAAATTGAAATAAGAACACCGTGAATTCATTGTCCCAGGAAGGGGAAACTTTATTGACACATTCCTAGGGTCAGATACACCACATGATCACACTGACAGAACCACAGGCACATAGACACAGGCAACAGAGCATGCACAATGTCGGCACTAGTACAGTGTATATCCACCTTTCGCAGCAATACAGGCTGCTATTCTCCCATGGAGACGATCGTAGAGATGCTGGATGTAGTCCTGTGGAACGGCTTGCCATGCCATTTCCACCTGGCGCCTCAGTTGGACCAGCGTTCGTGCTGGACGTGCAGACCGCGTGAGACGACGCTTCATCCAGTCCCAAACATGCTCAATGGGGGACAGATCCGGAGATCTTGCTGGCCAGAGTAGTTGACTTACACCTTCTAGAGCACGTTGGGTGGCACGGGATACATGCGGACGTGCATTGTCCTGTTGGAACAGCAAGTTCCCTTGCCGGTCTAGGAATGGTAGAACGATGGCTTCGATGACGGTTTGGATGTACCGTGCACTATTCACTGTCCCCTCGACGATCACCAGAGGTGTACGGCCAGTGTAGGAGATCGCTCCCCACACCATGATGCCGTGTGTTGGCCCTGTGTGCCTCGGTCGTGTGCAGTCCTGATTGTGGCGCTCACCTGCACGGCGCCAAACACGCACACGACCATCATTGGCACCAAGGCAGAAGCGACTCTCATCGCTGAAGACGACACGTCTCCATTCGTCCCTCCATTCACGCCTGTCGCGACACCACTGGAGGCGGGCTCCACGATGTTGGGGCGTGAGCGGAAGACGGCCTAACGGTGTGCGGGACCGTAGCCCAGCTTCATGGAGACGGTTGCGAATGGTCCTCGCCGTTGCGGTCCCCTACGGCACTGCGTAGGATCCTACGGTCTTGGCGTGCATCTGTGCGTCGCTGCGGTCCGGTCCCAGGTCGACGGGCACGTGCACCTTCCGCCGACCACTGGCGACAACATCGATGTACTGTGGAGACCTCACGCCCCACGTGTTGAGCAATTTGGCGGTACGTCCACCTGGCTTCCCGCATGCCCACTATACGCCCTCGCTCAAAGTCCGTCAACTGCACATACGGTTCACGTCCACGCTGTCGCGGCATGCTACCAGTGTTAAAGACTGCGATGGAGCTCCGTATGCCACGGCAAACTGGCTGACACTGACGGCGGCGGTGCACAAATGCTGCGCAGCTAGCGCCATTCGACGGCCAACACCGCAGTTCCTGGTGTGTCCGCTGTGCCGTGCGTGTGATCATTGCTTGTACAGCCCTCTCGCAGTGTCCGGAGCAATTATGGTGGGTCTGACATACCGGTGTCAATGTGTTCTTTTTTCCATTTCCAGGAGTGTATTATTCTTTTCTTAACAATTATTCTTCAGCACAACCTACCCTGCAACACCCTTACGAGCTTTTCAGAATGTTTCTGACTACCTTGTACACTGTCTTAATTCGGTTGTCATGTGGCTATCGCCATCACATTGTGGGATTTCAATGAACAATTGAAAGTAAAGTCTGTACTGTAGGCTACATTAGTAGGTGATTAGCAGGTGTTTGGTAGGCAATAGCGAGTCGACAGCTTGTGCCGGCTGTTAGCGTCTTCCTGCATGATACATTGGTGACATAGGATTCCTCTTGTGGCCGCTTGCTTATATTGTTGAAACCGGGTCGTATGGAACTGCTGTCTGGCGAACACACGCTGGACCGCTGGCAGCCAGGCTGTCGGTAACTTATAACCATCCTCCCTGATCGTGTTGTTCAGGCATTTGATTGTTTTGATAGCTCCTCTTATTTTTCTCTGGCCGCCGAGCAGGTAATCGATATTGTTGAAAACTGATAGAAGGTCTGTCACAGTCGCGGTGGTATTCAGTTATAGCTGATTTGTTGTTTCTTCCCCAGTCGCGTGTAGTGTTCATGATCCGACACGTGAGTGCTAATCGGCCTCCCAGTTTGACCAGCGTAGACTTCGCAGCGTTCTCTTCGAAGTTCGTAGACGCCTGCAGTGTGGAGAGCATCTACGGAATCCTTCGAGGACCTCAAAAGATCTCAGATCTTGTAGCTGCTCTGGAATATCTGTTTAATTCCACCGTGGTGCAACACCTTGCTCACACTGCCACTGGCGCCTTTATTGTATGATATACGAGCAATAGGAAAAGGCTCTTCTATTCCTTTGCCAATTTATCTTCACTGCACTTCACAGCTCGTTGTATGTTCTCGTTCCTATAACTGTTCGGACAGAACGTTGTGTGGATCTCGTTAACTTCTTGTTGGAGGTTGTCTGTGTCGCTAATCTGGTGAGCTCTGGCTGTCAAAGTGCGTAACACAGTGTTTTTATGTGCTGGATGGCGATGCGACTCCGCAATCACATATCTGTTACTGTGCGTCGGTTTCCTAGTCCTAGTATGCCGCTAGATGTTCTGTGCACTTCTACTTCCGAACAAGGAATGGCCCCGTTAATTTCTATTTATAGCGCGAACTGTATGCTTGTATGTAATCTGTTGAGGCGCTGATGAAATCTGCGTAGTCCTATTTCCCCATGCTGCTGCGTTAAATGTGTGTTTTGCTTCCCGACGTTGGCAGCAGAATTAACACACATCTTTTGTAGTAAGTCCAACCTAAAACGCTACCTAGTCTGATTCTATTTAAAATCATGTGATCTGGAAATATAACTGTTTATTAGGACACTTTCTTGCTATAAAATTATTCTACACTCAAATTTTCAAAAACAGTGTGATACATGGCTTGCTACATGTAGACCCGTCGGAATGCAGCCAATTCCAGCTGAGGAGACCTTCGCTAAAAACTGAATTAATCATCGTCAAAACTTAGAGGTAGTAAAATGAGGATGTTCCTGATTGATTCTAGGACCTAACTGTTCTGGTGCGGTGATCTGGCACAGTGGGTAACACACCGGGCTCATATTCGAGAGTATCTAGTTTAAAATCCCCCAGGATTTAGATTCTCGCCACGGTTTTAATGAGTAAATTATGTCAGATGCCTCGTAGGTACCTTCAATAAACTCTTACACCATCCTTGGCCAACCGCAACTTGTGCACCTTCTCTAAGACCCATTTATCGACACAGTACTTTAAACCCTCAACTAACTTCCATCTCGAATTCATTATTGTGCAGTATAAAACAAATCTATTAATTTTCCCGGAACACTTACTCTGGTGCGTTTATGCAGATATATTTTTTAATACACCCCTGGAAATGGAAAAAAGAACACATTGACATCAGTGTGTCAGACCCACCATACTTGCTCCGGACACTGCGAGAGGGCTGTACAAGCAATGATCACACGCACAGCACAGCGGACACACCAGGAACCGCGGTGTTGGCCGTCGAATGGCGCTAGCTGCGCAGCATTTGTGCACCGCCGCCGTCAGTGTCAGCCAGTTTGCCGTGGCATACGGAGCTCCATCGCAGTCTTTAACACTGGTAGCATGCCGCGACAGCGTGGACGTGAACCGTATGTGCAATTGACGGACTTTGAGCGAGGGCGTATAGTGGGCATGCGGGAGGCCGGGTGGACGTACCGCCGAATTGCTCAACACGTGGGGCGTGAGGTCTCCACAGTACATCGATGTTATCGCCAGTGGTCGGCGGAAGGTGCACGTGCCCGTCGACCTGGGACCGGACCGCAACGACGCACAGATGCACGCCAAGACCGTAGGATCCTACACAGTGCCGTACGGGACCGCACCGCCACTTCCCAGCAAATTAGGGACACTGTTGCTCCTGGGGTATCGGCGAGGACCATTCGCAACCGTCTCCATGAAGCTGCGCTACGGTCCCGCACACCGTTAGGCCGTCTTCCGCTCACGCCCCAACATCGTGCAGCCCGCCTCCAGTGGTGTCGCGACAGGCGTGGATGGAGGGACGAATGGAGATGTGTCGTCTTCAGCGATGAGAGTCGCTTCTGCCTTGGTGCCAATGATGGTCGTATGCGTGTTTGGCGCCGTGCAGGTGAGCGCCACAATCAGGACTGCATACGACCGAGGCACACAGGGCCAACACCCGGCATCATGGTGTGGGGAGCGAT